>NW_027361851.1:4330000-4930000 GCF_039654945.1 Dendrobates tinctorius
TTGTATCAGACCAGGTGATACAAATATTAGTTGTATTATCTCCACCATCGCTGCAAATTGAACAAAAACTGTAGAAATGATAAAGGTCATACAACTTGTGTGTATGCATACTCACCTGGACAGGAGTAGTAGTAAATTCATGATGCACAAAACACAGCATCCTGAATTCACTGGTACACCTGGGCAGGTGATTATTGTTTCGGAGTGTATAAAAACAGAGTGCTCTCGGTACAGGTATCAAAACAGGTTTTTTATTAACATACACACAAGAAAACAATTTTACACCATTTGATATTGCCATTCCACCTGTCCTACATCAGACATAAAGTAGGCTGCATATTGGTCCCTCATTTGGCCAATTTCAACTGATGACCCGAGAGGGTGCAGAGTGAATTCAGGCAATGGGTTTGCAGCTGGTTCATCGAGTTCAAAGTTAGGGTGCTCTTTAGCCATCACAAAATTGTGTAGAACCACACACGCCTTCACCATCTCATCCACTGTTTCAAGTTTAAGATTAATTGCTGTGCCGAGAATGCGCCATTTGGAGACAAGAATCCCAAAAGCACACTCTACAGTTCTTCGGACCCTGGTGAGTCTGCAATTAAATATTTTTTCGTGTGATCCAAGTCCCGGCTGGAGTAGGGTTTCAGCAGGTTTTGGCACATTTGGAATGCCTCATCCCCAACCATTACAAATGGCTGTGGCAGACCTTCGGTGTGGGGAAGAGGCCGTTGCATGAGGAAATTAAAATGGTTGCCATACAACCGACGGCCCATGTCAGAGTTCTTAAAAGCCTGGGAATCATTGCCCCGGCCAAATGCCCCAATGTCCACTGCAACAGACAAGTCTGCATCCGCAATGGCCATGAGTACTGTAGAAAAGTACTATTTGTAGTTATAGTACTCCGATCCACTTCTTTTGGGTTTGATTATCCGGATATGTTTCCCCATCATCCGCTCCCAAACAGTTGGTGAAATTGCAGACTCTGCAGAATTTTTCGGCAATATCAAGCCACTTTTCCGGGGTGGGCAGGGGCATAAATTCTGGACAGAGAACGTCCCACAATGCCCAGCAGGTGTCCACAACTATTCCCGACAAGGTTGATATTCCAAGCCGATACTGGAAGTGGAGTGAAGATAGGGTCTCTCCAGTAGCCAGGAATCTGCCAAACAGAGAAAGAACAAAGATTAATATTTATGTCTAGGGTTTTGTAAAACACTAAAATAAAAAAATATTTGTACATGGCATAACAATAATTCTGCAGGCTTTTGTTTACTACATATGGCAGAACAATAATTCTGCCTGCTTTTGAATAGTACATGGCAGAACAAAAAAAAAAAAAAAAAATATGCTGGGATTGGTTTCTAAATATTACGTACCGTAATGTGACCAGGATCCGTTCCTCAGGAGGAATCGCACGACGGAGCCGTGTGTCCTGTCTCTGGATGGCTTCTTGAACACGAGCAAGCAAATCCCTGAAGCTTTCTTGGGATACCCGGGTATAGTCACTAAATTTCTCCGGGTTTCCTTGGAGCTCGCTGTAGAGGGTATGGTACGCTCCACGGCTCTCCCGGAGTTCAAAAAAATCGGATGTATCCACAAACGCCGCCGCTGTCTCTCTCTCCCTTTGTTGCTGGCAAGCAAATGCAAAAGCCTGAGACAGCGCGATGTCCAGATCCAAATTGAAGCGAAAACTCTTCCAGCGCAGATCCATGTTTACAAAGGAAAAAGCAACAAAATCTGTAGAATTCAGCTGTAAACAGGGTCTATATAAAGAATTCCCATGACACACGCCCATTGGTGTCCCATTGGTGGAGTCTGCTTCAAGAATTTTTCAAGGATTTTCCTCCTGTGAAATGTGACACCTAGAGAACGCATGCGCCTAAAAAAACGCAAACGCATGTAAAAATGCATGAAAATGCATACTAACGCTGCGTTTTTTTGTCCTCATGCGCACGCTGATGCATCAAAAAAAAAATCACTGCGTCTACATGCTTTTGCAAGCTTTTTTTCTTGCGTTTCATGTGCGCTCGAAACGCTGCGCAAAACGGCGCAAATGTGAAAGTAGCCTTACTTGGGTAACTACAAATCTTAAATTCCAGTAGGATGGATGGATGGAAACGTGGTAATTGTAAGTCAATTGTTGCCATGACAAAGTTTTCTCCTCTCATTAATCCCAGCTTACAAGGAATAGCTGGGATTACTGATGTCTGTGACAAACCTTGGGGACTGGACATCAGGATGTTTCATAATTCCTGGGAAGAAAGGAGAGTTACTTTCGGGCTCTGCAGGGAACAGGAGAAGAAGAATTCCATCCATACTCTTTCTCTGATGGATTTCACGATCCACTGGATGGAACAAATCATCTGCCACTGAGGGAAGAATTGGGAGTTTCAGCCTACCTACCATTCTGGCGTCTATCTAAAACTATTTCTGCCTTGTCCCGATTTTCACTTCTCTTTGTATTGAAGGGGCTGGTTCTGTAGTAGACGAAAGGATCTCCTCCTTAAGTTCTTTGGTTTAGGCTAAGCTTTATTCTTATCTGAGGCCTTTTCAGATAAATCTTCTATCACCAGGCCAAACATTTATTCTACCCAGAAAAGAAAGGAACAAAGTTTAATGAGCTTCCGTCAACCAGAAATACTTGCGGAGTTTGGCCGTCTACTTGTAGTGGCCATCGCGTGGTACTGCATACTTGCCTCCTATTCAATTCAATAGTAGGTGGATGCGCAGAACCCTGCAACAGCCACTACAAGTAGACAGCCAAGCTCCGCAAGTATGTACTTCCAACCGGTAGCTGCCTCCGTCTCCGTTAACAGCTGATCTGCAGGGGTGCTGGGTGACAGACCCTGGCCAGACGATAAAACATCAATGTAATAGTGGACAACCTCTTTCATTTTGGCTAAAATTGTGGAATGGAGATGTGTTTTCGAGACTGCTCACCCCACAGAGTATGACACACGTGACGATTTTGACCTCACTGACTCCGTGGACGCATCTGCCAGGAATAACGTGGACTACTGGAGGTGAGGCAGGGAACCTAACAGATCCTCTCTGGGAGTTCCCATACAAAGATGATCTACCAATGGATTCAACCAACAAAACTAAGCTTGCCACACAACTATAAACATTCGTTTTCAGTAAGGCTGCCAAAGTCTCCTAGGATTTTCTCAACAGGCTGTTCATTTTCCGATCCAATGGGTCCTTAAGCTGAGAAGAATCTTCAAAACAGCAAAGTAATATTTTTGGACACTTTCGCCTTTGAAAGTCTTCATGTAAAGAAAACACCATTTTCTTTTTTGATCCAATACCCTCGAATATTTCATTCTGAACAGTCTGAGTGGTGTTACTTCTTCCACGTCTATGGTATTCCTTACTGCTGTAAGAAGTTTCTCCATATCTTCAGATGAGAACCATTTCTTTTTCTCCACGGCCAAGTCCGAAGGTTGAGGTTAATTCTCCTGCTTCCAGCAATTTCCCGGTATAGACGTGCGATATTCCTAACAGTTGAGTCCAACTCCTCTTCTAAACTCATTTTTCTCTTGTTAGACCCTGAAGGAGTCCTGGATGTGGATTGGTAAAAGGAGGCCAGGGAAGGTTGAATCACTTGGCAAACATCCCCTTAAATTTCGTCCATTAAGGAAGGCTATTCCTCTTTAATGACCTTGTCTGTGCATCCCTGGCATAGTAGTTTCGCATGGGAGAAGGAACGCTTCCTAGTACATATTGCATTTACGGCTTACATGCAAGACCCTAGTTCCCCTGAAAGGGGAGAAGGAGAAGGTCAAGCTAAAAAATTATCACCTGCACCTTAGAATAAGACCTACCAATGTCAGGAACCTTTCTGGAACTGGGTTAGCGCTGGGTTGTGCACATGTAGGTCAGGAAGAACATAAACCCTTCAAAAGTCAAAGGATAGGCCCTACCTTAGGGTTTCTTCTATCCAGGGTACTAGTATCCAAGTGACCAGACCGAGTAAAACTCCTTCCTCTGGCCTGAAGGTGAAAACAAGGGGGACTCCCTTGCATTCACTAGCAGAAATCCTGTACGCTGAATCCACTACATGCACACTGTAATGCACGGTAATTCATGTGTTCCACCCCATAATGCACCCAGAAGTGAGCTGTACAGGAGCTCCCGGCGTCTTGTCACTTCTGGTAATCGCACGTGCAGTCAAACAGAGTAGGGAGGTGGAAGGCTGCGGAGCTCCATGAGGCCCCAACATGCAGCCATTCAACTTTACAAATAAGCAACGGGTAAAGAGACAATTAAACCTCCAGAATTCAGTAGTGTAATAGCAAGAAGTGGTAATTTAAAACTTAGCTTTTAATAATACTAAAATATAAAATATTAACCAAGTAAGTCAACATTGACTAAAGTGCAAACCGTGCAACAGCACACCAAAAAGAGATCAATATATACATATGTCACCAGTACTGACCACCAAATAGGACCATCGGTCCCAGCATTGTAAGACTAGCGACAAAATGAAAAGAACCTAATCAGAAACAGTCAGTCATCTAGAGTGTGCCTCTGTTATAGACCCTGGTATACACGGACATTTAGACTGCATTATCCCCTTCACAACATGTGCAATACTGGTACGGCGCATGTCGTGTCTCCCTCTTTGATATGGGCTCTGGCACTGAGCCCACATCTTTTCCGGCACATGTCAGCTGTTTTGAACAGCCGATATGTACCCGCAACAGCAGCAGGTGGAATCGCTATCCACCCGCGGCTGTTAACCCGTTAAATGCCCCCGTCAAACTGACAGCGGCATTTAACACGCGCTTCCGGCATGTGCACCGGAAATCCTGCCCATCGGTGACCCAGACACATGAACGCGGTTCACCGATGGGTACGCATTACAACCAAAGGTCTCCAGCACACCTCTATGGTTATCACAACCGGATTGCTGGTTGGCGCTCACTGAAAGTCAGCAATTCTGCTACATACAGGCCATCTGATCATCGCCTGTTGATGGGCAGCTTCTAGTCTCCAATGTAGACTATTGAAGCATGGCAAAAGTAAAAAAAAAAAATTTTTTAAAAATATTAACAATTAAAACAAACAAAAAAAAAAATAAAAAATCAAAGCATACATATTTGGTATCGCCGCATTCGCAATCGCCTGATCAATATAAAGAAAGAATTAACCCGATCGCTAAACGGCGTAACAAGAAAAAAAGTCAAAACGCCAGAAGTTTTTTTGGTCGCCTCAATGTTGCATTAAAATGCAATAACGGGCGATTAAAAGATCGTATCTGCACCAAAATGGTATCACTAGAAACGTCAGCTCGGCACGCAAAAAATAAGCCCTCACCCAACCCAAGATCATGAAAAATGGAGACGCAATTTATTCTTTGGATTTTTTTTCACCACTTAAATAAAAAACGAACCTATACATATTTGGGGTCTATGAACTTGTAATGACCTGCAGAATCATAATAGCAGGTCAGTTTTAGCATTTGGTGAACATGGTTAAAAAAAATCCAAAAAACAAGTGTGGAGTGTTTTTCCCGTTTTTGAGTACACAATGGTGTTCAAAAGTACAACTTTTCCCCGCAAAAAATAAGCACTCACATGGCCATAAAAAAGCTATGGCTCTGGGAAGAAGGGGAGCGAAAAAAAAAGGGCTCTGTCATGAAGGGGTTAATGGTCCCACAAAATCCTCAAATACTTACGTATCACATAAATAATTAGGCATCATATAAAAGTAGTGGACAGTGGTGAGCAGCGCACCCTTGTGAACTATCCACTTCCCCAGTCATCACCATATGGGCCCTACTCCGTTACCCCACTACTGATGATTGGGTGACAGGGTTCCTTCTTTTATATGATTCCTAATTATTTATGTGATGCCTAAGTATTTATGGGGATTTTGTGGGACCATTAATGCAGTCTATATGTCCATATATACCAGGTATATTAACAGAGGCACACTCTGGATGACTGACTGTTTCTAATAACATCCTTTTCATTTTGTCACTAGTGTTATACTGCCAGGACCGAAGGTCCTATAAGTTGGTAAGTAGTGGTGACATACTATATATATGTGTTGTAGCATTGCAATGTTTGCACTTTAGTCAACGTTGACTTATTTGGTTAATATTTTATATGCTAATATTATTAAAAGCCAAGTTTAAAATTACCACTTCTTGCTATCACAGCCATTCAACTTTACCAAAAAGTGGAAAAGGAATGGAACGGTACTGTGTCCAAAGGAAACAGGAGCAGCAAGCGTCCGCCACTGCCCAGCTCGAATTCCAGGTACACAACAGTCTCTGCCACTGGCCACAGAGCTCAGCAAAATGACCTTCTCATGCCCCCATAGGGACAGGAAACACACTGGTGAGAAGATGTGGGAGGGGCTATTTGACCTGTGTATTCTGTCCCTTTTCTTTGGTGTTGTCGTGGAGGACGATTAAAGAAAATACTGGTAAATATGTTCTGGTTGTTGCATCATATTAAACTCGGATATAAACCATGCCCTCGTCGGCGTTCAAGATATTTTAACAGAAAAATAGGTATTAGACCTACCGATAATGATGTTTCCCGGAGTCCATCCTGACAGCAACATGGAGGACGTCCTCCTCCTCCTTACAGGGACAGGAAAGCACACTAAAGGTTAAAAGGTCCTGTCCCACCCACTTTCCCTCAGTGATTTAACGAGTACCACAGCGTAGATACAATAATTGAAATAATACTTTAATGACAAATGATATTACAGCATATGACATAACATGAACAGGGAGGAAACTACCCGTACTGTCAGGATGGACTCCTGGAAACATCATTACCGGTAGGTCTAATACCTACAGTATTTTCCAGGACATCCACTTGACAGCACCATGGAGAGTACCAAAGCACCTCCTCAGGGTGGGATTACCGCCTGGAGAACCTTTCTCCCAAATGCGGTCTGTTGACCAGATAGCACATCAAGCTTGTAGCGCTTGCAAAATGTGTCAAGACTGGCCCAGGTTGTTGCCCTACAGACTTGCTCCACCGAGGCGCCTGCTCGCTCGGCCAAAGAGGCAGATACCGCCCAAATAGAGTGGGCCCTTAGGCTATCTGGTGGATTAGTGCCTTTAGACTGGTAGGCGTTTGAGATTACCGAAGTAATCCATCTTGCGGTGGATGCCTTAGATGCTTTTTTTTCCCCCTTATTTTTTCCCCTCAAAAAGGATAAATAGGTTTGGTTCAATACGCCAACTGTTAGTGGCCTCTATATAATCTGTAACGGCACGTCTCACATCCAAAGAGTGGACACTCTGATCCTTTTCATTGCGAGGGTTGTCACGGAAGGATGGTAACACTATCTCCTGGTTTAAATTTTGGCTAGAGGCTACCTTAAGAATAAATGCCAAGTCTAATCTCAGGATTATATGGTCTTCTCTGATTTGGAGATATGGGTCTATGGTGGACAGGGCCTGGATCTCAACAATTCTCTTAGCCGTGGTTATGGCTACAAGAAATGCCATCTTCCGAGTGAGAGTCGAGATGGACATCTCCTCACTGGGGACATAAGGATTCTTACATAGGGATCTGAGGACCAAGTTAAGATCCCAAGGTTGGGGTGAGCTGCCTGATTGTAGGGCGTAGCCGTTGTGTGGCCCTTAAGAACCTTACTACTCAAGGGTGAGAGGCCAGGTAGTAATCAAAGAAGGAGCTCAGGGCTGAAATCTGGACCTTTAAAGTGCTGGGTTTAAGGTCTTTATTAAACCTCGACTGCAGGAAGTTTAGGACGCTAGGGAGGTCAGGGGTTCCCGCCACGAAGTCGGACCTGCCACCCTCCAGACAGAACCTCTCCCATATCTTTAGGTATATTGCGGATGTGACCAGTTTTCTGCTGGCCTGTAGAGTAGATATGACCTGATCTTATAAGCCTTTTGCTATCATGATGTCCCTTTCAGGATCCAGGCCGAGAGGGGAAGTCTTGCTAGATTCGGGTGGCGGATCTGGCCATAGTGGATAACATCTTTCTTCAGAGGGAGCTCGATTGGGCTTTCCACTGCCATGGTCCTCAGTAGGGGAAACCAGTTTCTTCTTGGCTAGTATGGGATGACCATCATCACTTTTGCGCGGTCCTCAAGGATTTTCCTGAGTACCGCCGGGATGAGTGCCAGCGGTGGAAACGCGTATGAGAGGGGTTCTTCCCAGACCTGTCTCAGGGCATCTATGCTTTCCGGATGGTCAGCGGGGTTCAGGGAGCAGACTCTGGAGACCTTCGAGTTTTTTCAGTTTGCGAATAGATATATTCTGGGGGTCCGCCAGCGCTGACACAGTTGGTGGAATATCTCCTGGTTCAGCTCCCACTCGGTCGGGCAGACTTGCTGTCTGCTCAGATAGTCTGCTACTACGTTCTGAGAACCCTCCAGGTGAATTGCGGTTACTGAGCGTACTACGCCTTCTGCCCATGAAAATATTAATGTACTTTATATCTATCCTCCTGTGCTCCCTTGCCATCCACATTCACCACCCCATCCCCCCTCCATCACGACTCATACACATCAGCCCCTCTATACTTCCCTCTCCCAAGTACAGCTCCCATGCAATCCTCACCTTCCTGAGAAACCTCAGCCCATCTTGCCCAAACACATTGCAGAAAAAAAAATACTTACAATTCCAACAACTAATTGTTCTTTATCTTCCTACTCCTACTGATTGCAGGTGACATCTCCTCCAACCCTGGTCCACCATCCCCCAACCTCAACCCCTACCCTACCTCATATCGAAACCATAATAATCTTATTAATATTACTTGCACTCCCTCATCTCCATCTTTTAATTGTGCCCTCTGGAATTCATGGTCTGTTAGTAACAAGCTTCCTTTCCTGCACAACTACTTTCTGAACAACTCTCTTGATCTGTTGGCCCTCACTGAAACCTGGATTCAGGATTCTGACACTGTCTCTAATGCTGCCACTTCCTATGGTGGCTTACAATTCTCTCATTCCCAGAGACCCACAAACAGACATGGTGGCGAAGTCGGAATACTCCTGTCCCCACAATGCACTTTTCCAGGTCATCCCCCCCAGTTCCATCACTCTCATTCTCTTCTTTTCAGGTCCACACCTTCAGGCTCTTCCGTCCCCTTCTCCCTCAGAGTAGCGGTCATATACCGGCCCCCAGGCTCACCCACCCACTTCCTTGACCACTTTTCAGCCTGGCTGCCGCACTTCATGTCCTCATAACTACCAACTCTTATCCTGGGAGACTTCAACATCCCCATTAACAGCCCTACTTTCACATCTGCATCGCAGCTTCTATCACTAACCACTTCACTAGGCCTCTCGCAGCTTTCAACCTCTGAAACACACAAGAACGATAACACCCTTGATCTGGTCTTTATCCGGCTCTGTTCAATATCCCACCTAAATAACTCACCGCTTCCACTCTCTGACCACAACATTCTCTCCTTCACGGTCACAAATCCTCGCCCACCCCAGCTCACTCCTACCTACCACACATTCAGAAATCTACATGCCATTAACCCTCAGACACTTTCAGACTCCCTACAGTCATCACTGTCCCCAATCTCCTCTTTGTCCTGTCCTGATCTGGCTGTTCATCACTACGACGACACTCTTAGAAGCACCCTTGACCAAGTAGCTCTCCTCACCCTGAGAACCTCCAAGTACAGCGTAAAACAGCCCTGGCTCGCATCGCAAAATCAACTTCTCCAGCGATGCTATAGGAGTGCTGAACGCCTATGGAAAAAAACCCAAACACCAGAAGACTTTATCCACTTCAAAGTTATATTAAGAACCTATAACGCTGCCCTTCACCTCGCCAAACAAACCTACTTCAACACCCTGATCTCCATACTAGCCAACAACCCCAAGAAACTTTTTGACACTTTTCACTCCCTCCTCAGGCCAAAAGCACAAGCCCGTATCACAGACATTTGTGCTTATGACCTGGCCTCCCACTTTATAGAAAAGATAGATAATATCAGTCAGGAAATCTTCTCCCAACCACCAAGTGCTGTGACTCCCATCCCTTCCTGCATCTCCCCTGGCTCACTTTCCACATTTGATCCCATCACAGAAGAAGTCTCCAGACTCCTCTCTTCCGACTACATGCACTACCAACCCCATTCCCTCACATCTCCTCCAGTCGTCACATCTCACCTAACTGCAATCTTTAATCTCTCCCTCTCTTCGGGTATTTTCCCATCCTCCTTCAAACACGCCATCGTTACTCCATTACTAAAGAAACCTGCTCTCAACCCATCCTGCACAAACAAGTACAGACCAGTCTCCAATCTCCCCTTCGTCTCTAAACTTTTGGAGCGCCTAGTTTACTCCTGCCTTACCCGTTACCTCTCCACTCACTCCCTTCTACACCCTTCATAGTCCGGCTTCCGCCCCCCCACATTCGACTGAAACTGCACTCAAAGTGACCAATGACCTCCTGACAGCAAAATGTAACGGTGACCACTCTCGGCTCATTCTTCTCGACCTATCTGCAGCTTTCGACACTTTTGACCACCGTCTCCTAGTCTCTAGGTTCCAGTCACTAGGCATTAAGGACACTGCTCTCTCCTGGTTCTCTTCCTATCTTTCTGACCGCTCCTTCAGTGTTTTGTTCTCTGGCTCCACGTCATCTCCCCTTCCTCTCACTGTCGGGGTACCTCAGGGATCAGTCTGTGGGCCCCTTCTCTCTCTACACGGCTCCAATTGGACAGACCATCAGAAGATTTGGCTTTCAGTACAATCTTTATGCTGATGAGACACAACTACATACTGACATACAGTTGTGGCCAAAAGTATTGACACCCCTGCAATTCTGTCAGATAATACTCATTTTCTTCCTGAAAATGATTGCAAACACAAATTCGTTGGTATTATCTTCATTTAATTTGTCTTAAATAAAAAAAAAAAAAAAACACAAAAAGAATTGTCCTAAAGTCAAATTGGATATAATTCCACACCAAACATAAAAAAGAGGGTGGACAAAAGTATTGGCACTGTTCGAAAAATCATGTGATGCTTCTCTAATTTGTGTAATTAACAGCACCTGTAACTTACCTGTGGCACCTAACAGGTGTTGGCAATAACTAAATCACACTTGCAGCCAGTTGACATGGATTAAAGTGGACTCAACCCCTGTCCTGTGTCCTTGTGTGTACCACATTGAGCATGGAGAAAAGAAAGACCAAAGAACTGTCTGAGGACTTGAGAAACGAAATTGTGAGGAAGCATGAGCAATCTCAAGGCTACAAGTCCATCTCCAAAGACCTGAATGTTCCTGTGTCTACCGTGCGCAGTGTCATCAAGACGTTTAAAGCCCATGGCACTGTGGCTAACCTCCCTAGATGTGGACGGAAAGGAAAAATTGACAAGAGATTTCAACGCAAGATTGTGCGGATGTTGGATAAAGAACCTCGACTAACATCCAAACAAGTTCAAGCTGCCCTACAGTCCGAGGGAACAACAGTGTCGACCCGTACTATCCGTCGGCGTCTGAATGAAAAGGGACTGTATGGTAGGAGACCCAGGAAGACCCCATTTCTTACCCCGAGACATAAAGCCAGGCTGGAGTTTGCCAAAACTTACCTGAAAAAGCCTAAAACATTTTGGAAGAATGTTCTCTGGTCAGATGAGACAAAAGTAGAGCTTTTTGGGCAAAGGCATCAACAGAGTTTACAGGAGAAAAAAAAAAAAAAAAAGGCATTCAAAGATAAGAACACGGTCCTTACAGTCAAACATGGCGGAGGTTCCCTGATGTTTTGGGGTTTCTTTGCTGCCTCTGGCACTGGACTGCTTGACCGTGTGCATGGCATTATGAAGTCTGAAGACTACCAACAAATTTTGCAGCATAATGTAGGGCCCAGTGTGAGAAAGCTGGGTCTCCCTCAGAGGTCACGGGTCTTCCAGCAGGACAATGACCCAAAACACACTTCAAAAAGCACTAGAAAATGGTTTGAGAGAAAGCACTGGAGACTTCTAAGGTGGCCAGCAATGAGTCCAGACCTGAATCCCATAGAACACCTGTGGAGAGATCTAAAAATGGCAGTTTGGAGAAGGCACCCTTCTAATATCAGGGACCTGGAGCAGTTTGCCAAAGAAGAATGGTCTAAAATTCCAGCAGAGCATTGTAAGAAACTCATTGATGGTTACCGGAAGCGGTTGGTCGCAGTTATTTTGGCTAAAGGTTGTGCAACCAAGTATTAGGCTGAGGGTGCCAATACTTTTGTCTGGCCCATTTTTTGAGTTGTGTGTGAAATGATCAATGTTTTGCTTTTTGCTTCATTCTCTTTTGTGTTTTTTCATTTAAGACAAATTAAATGAAGATAATACCAAAGAATTTGTTTGCGCAATCATTTTCAGGAAGAAACTGAGTATTATCTGACAGAATTGCAGGGGTGTCAATACTTTTGGCCACAGCTGTATACGTCATCCCCCGACCTTACCCCGGCTGTACTACAGAACGCCAGTGACTGTCTGTCCGCAGTCTCCAACATCATGTCCGCTCTCTATCTGAAACTCAACCTCTCCAAAATTGAACTTCTTCTGCTCCCGCAGTCTACTAACCTCCCTAAATCTGACATTTCCCTCTCCGTGGGTGGCACCATAATAACACCACAGCAGCAGGCGTGCTGTCTGGGTGTTATGTTTGACACCAATCTCTCCTTCACATCCCATAGACAATCTCTTGCCCGCTCTTGCCGCTTACACCTAAAGAACATCTCTAGAATCTGCACTTTTCTCACCATGGAAACAAAAACCCTCACTGTAGCATTGATCCACTCAATTGGACTACTGCAACGCTCTATTAATTGGCCTCCCCGTTACTCGACTATCCTCTCTCCAGTCCATACTTAATGCAGCAGCCAGGGTCATCCATCTGGCTAATCAGTACTCGGACACGTCCACTCTTCACCAGTCCTTACATTGGCTGCCCATTCATTATAGGATCCAATTCAAAGTACTTGTTCTCACCCACAAAGCTCTCCATAGTGCAGCACCTCCCTACATCTCCTCCCTCATTTCCTAACCAACCGCTGCGCTCTGCAAATGTCTTTCGACTAACCTCTGCACTAATTCGTACCTCCCACTCCCAACTCCAAGACTTCTCCCGCGCTGCGCCAATCCTCTGGAATGCTCTACCCCAAGAAATTAGAACTATCCACAATTTGCATAGTTTTAGGCGCTCCCTCAAAACACATTTGTTCAGAGCGGCCTATCACGTTCACTAATCAAAGTCATTCTATGTGTAAGTGTGCATGTGTAGCCCATTCACTATCTCCATCCATCCATCCCTCACTCCCTCAAGATGGCTGGACCATCATTGTAAATACACCATGGTAATTACACACCTGTACTTTGTATCTCTCCCACCTCAATGTAGATTTTAAGCTCTCACGAGCAGGGTAGTCTTGTTTTGCTTTAATTTTTATATTTTTAACATTGAATCTTATGACTTGTGTTTTGAAACTGTAAAACCGTAAAGCACTGTGGAATATGTTGGCGATATATAAAGATTATTATTACAATATTCTCTACTCGAGGACCTGAAGTGGTCGATGCCTGGGACCTCCCTGGTGCTTCAGGAACTAAACTGCTGCCACATTGTCGGACAGTATTCGAACGGGTTGATTCTTTAGGGTAGTCCGGTTTCGTCTTAGGGTTCCAAAACCACATAAATTTCCCTGAAGTTGGAGGATCTGTCTCTGATGTCTTCTGGCCATTTGCCCTGAAAGATCTTCCCTTCTACATGGGCTCCCCATCCCCACATGCTGTCATCTGTGGTGACTATTACGTATGGAGAGGTGGTCCATAGTACACCCACCTGCAGGTGTTTGGGCTGTGTCCACCACCGAAGCGATCTCTTTACAGGCCCTGGTATATTCATGGGTCTGTCGAGTGAAGACTGACGCCGATCCCATATCGAGAGAATCTTCTCTTGTAAGGGTCTCAAATGGAACTGAGCCAATCTGACGCACGGAATGCATGCCGTCATAAGGCCCAGAACCTTCATGGCCACTCTTATGGCGGTGCGGTGCTTCAGGAGGTCTTCGACTGTTTTGTATTGCCTCCTGCTTTTCTTCTGGTAGAAGGGATATCCTGCATCCTGAGTCTAGGAGTACCCTGAGGAAGACCTTCCTGCTCTCTGGTATCAGGTCTGACTTCTGCCAGTTGATAATCCAGCCCAGGAACTCGATTACTGTGATCGTCTGGTTTCTGTCTCTGATGAGCGCTTCTTCTGATCCTGCCACCAGAAGAAAATCGTCTAAGTATGGTATAATCACGATTCCTTGGCTTCTCAAGTAGGCCACTAACTCTGCTACCAGCTTTGTGAAGATTTGGGGGGCTGAAGCCTGCCCGGATGGGAGGCATTGGAACTGGAAGTGGCAAGTCCGGGTCGGTAGTTTGACTGCGAACCTTAGCGGTTTCTGGGATGAAGGATGGATCGGGACCTGATAGTAAGCACTCTTCTGGTCGAGGGTGCACATGACAGCGTCCCGGTCTATGAGATGTATTGCTGACCGAACTGATTCCATCCAGAACCTTTTGTACCTGACCCAGGCATTTAAAGGTTTTAAATTTATAATAGTTCGGGCCTCACCGGATGGTTTTGCGATGTAGAATAGTGAGGAGTAGTGCCCCTTGCCCATCTCTGCCAGGGGAACCGGCGCTATAACCGCCGAACTATCCATATCTTGTAGGTCTGCCTACATGGCGGAGTCAGTCAGGACTATGGTGGGGGAAATACATCTTTCGGGGGGAGTGGAGCAAAGTTCTATGCTGTAGCCCTCCGCAATGGTTATGAGTACCGATTGGTTGTGGCGGAGTCTTCCCCCGATGCCAATGGCGTCATTGCCTCTTAGATCTGGAGGTTGACGCAAACAGGGAGCCCTTGCTTCTCCCACCCTGGCTGTGGGAGCTTCTGTAGGAGCCTCTGTTGGACTTGCCCTGGCTCCTAAAGTCTGGCTGTCTCCCAGAGAAGAATCCTATCCAAAAGGTCTGGGGCCGTTTTGTTTTTTTCTCGGGAAATCCCTTGTTTTTGTCAGAAGCTAGTTCTAAGATGCTGTCTAGAACTGACCCGAACACTCTTAGGCCCGAGAAGGGGAAGGAGCATAATTTAGACTTTGAAGCATTATCCCCCGACCAGGACTTAAGCCAGACAGCTCTCTGTGCTGCATTAGACAGGGAACCTTTCCTGGCTGCAAATCTGACTGATTCGGCCGACGTGTCTGATAGGAACGCCGTGGCTGACTTCATGAGCGGAAGAGATGCCAGGACATCGGCTCTAGGGGTCTTGTTGGTCAGATGTTCCTCCAACTGACCCATCCATAAGAACATACATCTGGCCACCGAGGTGGCTGCTATGGTAGCTCTAATAAGAGCTGCAGAAGTCTCCCATGTCCTTTTTAAGAGAATGTCCGCCTTTCTGTCCATTGGGTCACGGAGGCTTGAAGAGTCTTCAAACGGGATGGCGGTCTTCTTGGTGACCTTGGCTACCGGGACATCGATCTTAGGAATCTCTTACCACAGCCTTGTCTCATCTGGATCAAAAGGTAATCAACCTTTTAAGTCACAGGACAATACCAGTCGACGATCGGCATGCTTCCATTCCTCTAGGACCATAGCTCTGATGTGTTCACTTATAGGGAACCCCGTCTGTCTCTGATGTGAATTCCCCGAACATCAGGTCCTGTCTGGATTGTGGCTTAGGGACTTCCTCAATCTGCATAGTGTTTCTTACAGCCTGGACCAACTCGTCAGTGTCCTCCGACTGAAACCGGTACTTCCTGCCCCGGTCATGGCTGTTTGCTGGGATCTCTCCTTCCTCTGGATCAGAGTCCTGGAAGTCGGAACACACGAGAGAGGTTGGTTCGGACTCTGGCTCTGCCTCCCACCTTGCGCGCTTACGGCTAGGCCCTGGGCTGGGAGGCTGTTGTCGTAGGAGGCTGGACTTCGTCCCGTATCAGGGATCTCATCTCTGAGAGGAGGGATGGCTGCTCATCTCTTATGGCCCTTGATGTACAAGGTCCACAGAGGGTTTTGCCATGGGTGTCTGGTAGCTTTACGCGGTATACAGGGCATCTGACAGATTTTGCTGAGGCCTTGCCGGAGTCCTTAGTCACGGTCGGGGGAGCTGCTGGGGTTCTCTTATCCTAATGGCATAAGATAGGGATAGTCAGGTCAGTCCATCCTTTAAATGGCAGCAGGGCTGGCTGTGGGGAGGGTGGTCTGCTGCGCCAGGCGCACTTACCCCTCCGTCTGGTGCTTCTGCTTCCATTGCAACGGCTTCTCCTGCTGCAGCCAGTCACTCTCCCCCGGAGCGCGCGCTGCAGTTCAAACCCAGCGTCCGTGACATCACCGGAAGTCTTCTCGCGAGACGCTGGGAAACCAAGCGCCGGACACTTCCGCGTTCCACCCTGGAATGCAAGTTGCCGCTTGCGCCCTTGACGGCGCCTGCTCGTGACCTCAGCACCCACCCGGAAGCCCAGCTGCCTGCGAGGACTGTGCTTCACGCCGCCTCCATCGTCAGGGATCCGGCGGTCAGATATCTGGAGCCGAGAGCCTCCCACCGGGAGGAGCGTTGTCCTGCTCACTGGCCTTTGGGGCAGAGGGACTCCCCAACGGGAAGTTTCGGCCCTGGGCTTTTTGACAGGGGGAAGGATTGGACTGGCCACACAATCCACTTGAGCACTCCGGTAAGCTCTGCGCAGCAACTCTTCATGTGTCCCTCCATGCAGGGACAGGAGAAACACTGACGGAAAGGGCGTGGGACCTTTTAACCTCTCGTGTGCTTTCCTGTCCCTGTAAGGAGGTCCTCCATGGTGCTGACAGGTGGACGTCCTGGAAAAATGTGTTGAAATTTCCTGTCGGATAAAAAAAGATTAACCAAAAACATGCGATTCAAACTGTAAAGTGTCACATAAATGGGGCTGTGATACAGATCCCAAAGCAAACGCTGGCCAGTGCACTTCTGTGCAACATCGTAGCCCACTAAAAATTTGTTGCGCCCCGGTAGTCAAAACTCCAAATAGTGAGGGCATATCCTGGTCATAGGAACAAAATTCAGTAAAATGTTTTGTTTCAAAAGTTGTGTTACCTCTTACCTCAACTCCTCTTTAAGTTCGTGTTGTTCATTCTCCGCTTCAGCCACTCGTGCTGCTTGGCTGGCTTTATTGATGGCATTATCTACTTGCTGCAAGACCCCACGCTCCAGAACTTCTTGGTCATACACCGCTAAACCAAGCCCTTGCAGTTCTAGCGCTTGTTGTGCTGTTCCCACCGCCTGGATCTGGTGCCGATCAATCTGCAGGACGGACTGTATTTTTCTTGATGAGATTTCTGGAGCATGGGAAAAATGAGACTGGCTTGAGGTGGCTGAGGCAGATGGTCCAGGACAATCATGGCAGCCTTGTTGCTCTGCAAAATCTGATGTCTTTGGTTCTTGTTCCATGGGTTGGGCTTCCTCTAGCACACAGAAAGATGAAAATGACTATTCAGTATACAAAGAAAGACAAGCACACAAAATAACGCAACAGCGATATCATATGCCTCTGACAGCAATAATATGTGCATCTAAAATTCCCAACTGTGCTAATCGGTGCAGCTACTGTAGCAGTAATAACAGGAGCATCTGAAATTCCTGCAGACAACAATGAAACCCATGAAAATTGACAAAACCAAAGTTTTAGATGAACAGATTTCTTATTAGACATTTGGCATTGATGACCTATTTTTAGCATAAGTAATCAATATGAGATAAGCTGGACTCAGACATCCCCACCAATTAGCCATTTTCACCGCCAATTCTGGCCCTATGTAAAACAGTGACAGCAACTATTCTGTCAGATATTAAAAGAAAATCCGGCACCCACACAAATGTTGCACTCATGAACTATTTTAAGGATAGATATTCAATATCTTAAGCCTGGAAAACCTTTTAACAGTGGGGAAACATGTATATTACTTACCAGTAATGTGTTTTTACAGAACCCATGACAGCACCGAGAGAGGGGATCCACCCTTCAAGGACAGGAAAACTTCAAGATAAAAAGGGCGGCTCCTCTCTCCGCATCAGTGGATTACAGAGCATGAGAGGACCTCCGAGTTAGTGTACAAAAATGTATTATTGTTATTTATAAAAGCACCATTGAGTCCATGGTGATGTACATGAGAAGGGGTTACATACAAATTACAGATTTTGCATAGAGTAAGCAAACTAACAATGATAGATTCATACAGAGGGGAGAGGACCCTGCCCTTACAGGCTTACATTCTACAGGATGGTGGAGGAGACTGTAGGTTGGGGGGGCTGCAGCAGCTTCGGTGTTGGTGTATGTATATACATTCATACAAATTATCCTTAACCCCACGTTAAGTAGTAAACTATATACAATAACCCTCCAACCAGAAGGTGATGGCTTATGGCAGGAGCGAATATAAGGGTACTGTCATGGGTTCCGTAAAAACATTACCGGTAAGTAATATACGCGTTTTCCTGTCACCCATGACAGCAGCAATGAGAGCATTACAGAGAATTATTCTATCAGGGAGGGACCATAGCATGTAGAATCCTTTTCCCAAATGTGAGATCAGAAGAGGCAAAAAGACCCAGTCTATAGTGGCTATAAAAGGTAGAAGGTGACGATTAAGTAGCTGCCTTATAGATCTGATCTACAGACACGTCTGCTCTTGCAGCCCAAGACGTTGCCATCGCTCTTGTATAGTGGGCCCTTAGTTTGTCCGGGACTGGTCTTTCTGTGCCTACATAGGCCAATCTGATAGCTTCCCTTATCCACCTGGATAGGGTACCCTTTGAGACTCCCGTCCCCTTCCTAGAACCCTGGAAGAAGATAGGGCTTTGCTTATCATTCCTTCAAGATTTTGTCGCCAGCAAATAATGAAGGCGGCATCTCCTGACATCTAGGGTGTGGAACTTCTTTTCCCTATCATTCTTTGGATTAGGACAGAAGGTAAAGATATCTCCTGTGACCTATGGAACCTAGATAGTACCTTAAGCCCCCGTCACACACAGCGATCTCGCTAGCGAGATCGCTGCTGAGTCACAAGCTTTGTGACGCAACAGCGATCACACCAGCAAGATCGCTATGTGTGACACTTACCAGCGACCGGCCCCCCTGCCGGGTATCGCTGATAGTCCTCGAATGGCCTGGACACTTTTTTGATCGCTGGTCTCCCAGTGGCCAGCACGCATCGCTGTGTGTGGCAGGCGGGAGACCAGTGATCAGCGAGCTGGTAACCAAGGTAAAAATCGGGTTTCTAAGCGCCACGCGGCGCTTAGAAACCCGATGTGTACCTTGGTTACCAGCGTGCTGGTGCAGGGAGCTGGTAACCAAGGTACACATCGTGTTTCTAAGTGTCGCGCGGCGCTTAGAAACCCAATGTGTACCTTGGTTACCAGCTCCTTACACCAGCACGCTGGTTTCTAACATACACAGCGGGTAACTAAGCAACATGCGTCGTGCTGATCAGTGGTGAAGCTGCCTGTTTGGCAGCTCACCAGCGATCATGTAGCGATGCACCAGCGATCCTGACAAGGTCATATCACTGTCGGGATCGCTGGTGCGTCGTTGTGTGTGACGGGGCCCTTAGGCAGATAAAGCAGTTTTAAAACCTGACCCTGCCTATCGTCCATTATCATGGTAAATGGAGAATCAGCGGATAGGGCCTGTATATTGCTTACTCTCCATGCTGACTTAATGGCTACTAAGGGTCCCATCACATTTAGCGATGCACCAGCGATCCCGACCACGATACGACCCGGTCAGGATCGTTGGTGCATCGCTAAATCGTCGCTAGTGAGCTGCCAAACAGGCAGATCTCACCAGCGATGTAGCAGCGGTCAGCGGTCGTTACTTACCTGTCAGACACTGCGATCAAGACGTCCTCCCGCCCGCGTCCAGGACGTTCTCACGCAATCAGCGATAGCCAGCGGGGGAGCCGGTCGGAGGCAAGTATCACACTTAGCGATATCGCTAGCAATATCGCTGCTGCGTCACAAAATCGGTGACGCAGCAGCGCTATTGCTAGTGACATCGCTATGTGTGAAGCCCCCTTAAGGGTATAGTCTTTAATGTAATTAGTTTTATTGACCCTTCAGTTAAAGGCTCAAAGGGGGATACTGTCAAAGCATTCAAAGACCAGGTTCAAGTCCCATGGAGGGACCTTGGTCCCTGGGACTGGTCTGGATCTAGCACACACCTTAATAAACCTGACCACCCACTGGTTACCCACGAGGTTATAAATATACACAGCCCCCAAGTCCAGTAGCTGAATTTTCAAGGTACTAACCACCAGGCCCTGTTCCTCCCCCTTCTGAAGGAACTCCAGGATCTCTTTTAGGGGCACCTCTCCTTCCAGAGAACACCCTGTAGATGACAGGAACTTTTTCCTGGTCCTACCGTAAAATTTTTGTAGTGACTGGCTTCCTACTAGCAAGCAAGATAGAGACCAGGTTGGTAGAAAACCCCTTACCCTCTAGCACTGACCTCTCAAGTTTCAGGCTGTTAAATGACACCCAGTCACCTGAGGATGGAACGAGGGCCCCTGAGCTAGAAAGTCTTGGATCTCTGAAAGGACCCACGGTTCCATGACTGACATGTTCCTCATCCAAAAGAACCAGCTTGCCTTGGGCCAAAAGGGGGCTATGAGTACTACTCTTGTCCTGTCTGACCTGCCTGAGAACAGCTGGTATTAGACAGATTGGGGGAAAGGCACAGGTCAGGGTGAAGTCCCATTTGATCCAAAAGGCATCTACCGCCTGAGAATTTTCTTTTGGATCCAGGGAGCAGAATCTCTCCACTTTGCTGTTCCGCCGAGTAGCAAAAAGGTCGATTTCAGGCCACCCCTATATGTCCACCAAACATCTGAATATTGCCATTTTGAGAAACCATTTGCCTTATAGAAGTGGTCTGGGCTCAAAAAATCTGCTGTTATATTGTGCTTTCCTCTGATGTAAAGTGCAGATAGAGAAAGGATATTTCTCTCCGCAAGGATGAAAATTCACTTGGTAATATATATTAGGGAATGAGACCGTGTACTCCCCTGATGATTTAGGTATGCAACTGTGACCTGGTTGTGAGACAGTATTTTTTACATGATGACCTCGCAGGAAAGGTAGGAGACTAACACATTCTCCACCGTCAGAAGCTCCCAAGGCAGAGTCAGTGTACCCTCCAGATACCCTTGAAAGAAACGTAGTCTTTCAAGACGAACCACCCTCGAGTGGATGTGTGCCCACTTCACGACCGGGATACATGAGGTCAGGGAGCCCAGGAAGGACACAGCACTAAGGAGGGATATCACTGGATCTTGTATTCACCTGGAGAGGATACTGAGCAATTTTTCCTTTTTATCCAGAAGGCGACACTCTTGCTGACATGAATCAAGTAAGAATAAGAAAGAGGAACAGCATCCGGTCCGGGTGAAAAATTGTATCAAAAATTTATTCTGCCAGTACAAAATACAACGTTTCGGCCATATTATGGCCTTTTTCCTGTACATGTATATTTCGGCCATAATAAGGCCGAAACGTTGTATTTTGTACTGGCAGAATAAATTTTTGATACAATTTTTCACCCGGACTGGATGCTGTTCCTCTTTCTTATTTGGACTAATGGTCATTTGGGACCATGAACCTTTGAACTGGCATCCACCCCTCCGTTGTGCTGTCAGCTGCTTTTTGCTATGAATCAAGTAAGAGTCCTAGAAAGATCTGTGTCCTTTGTGGGTCTAACCTTGATTTTTCTAGGTTCAAACATCACCCTAAGCTTTCTAAGATAGTGACTATGTCTCTCACTTAAGTGTGGCAATGAGTGAAAGAACAGCCTACTATCAGGAAGTCATCCAGGTATGGGATGACCAGTCTTTCTTTGCCTGAGGTGGGCCATAGCCTCCGATAACTTTGCGAATACACAAGGGGCAACTGCCAGGTCAAAGGGAAAGGCCCTGTACTGAAGGTGCCCCCTACTGACACTGACACTCAGATACTTCTGGAATGCTACGCGTATTGGCACGAGGTAATATGCGTCCTTTTGGTCCAGAACGGCCATATAGCAACCAAGAAAGAGCAATTGTATTGCTGATTTTATTGATTCCATCTTGAATTTTGGAATCTTCATGAACTTGTTCAGACCCTTCAGGTTGAAAATCATTCATTGAAAAAATTGACCAGATCCGACAGGAAATTATCTCCCAGTCATCTCATACCATGCACTGTCCTCCCCCCCCCACTGCATCTAGCTCACTCTCTGACTTTGAACCAGTCACAGAAGAAGTAAGCAGGCTCCTTGCATCTTCCCGCCCAACCACTTGCACCAGTGACCCATTTCCGTCACATCTACTCCAGACCCTTTCCCCTGCTGTCACCACTCACCTAACAAATATTTAACCTCTCTCTGTCTTCTGGTATCTTTCCCTCCTCATTTAAGCATGCCATCATACATCCACTACTTAAACCATCACGCGACCAAAACTGTGCAGCTAACTATAGACCTGTTTTTAATCTTCCCTTCATCTCTAAACTACTGGAACGCCTGGTCCACTCCCGTCTTATCCGCTATCTCTCAGAAAACTCTTCTCGACCCTCTCCAATCCAGTTTCCGCTCTTTACATTCTACTGAAACTGCCCTCACTAAAGTCTCTAATGATCTACTAACAGCTAAATCAAATGGTCATTACTCCATGCTAATTCTCTAGGATCTCTCTGCAGCATTCGACACTGTGGATCATCAGCTCCTCCTCACTATGCTCCACTCCGTTGGCCTCAAGGACACCGTTATCTCCTGGTTCTCCTCCCATCTCTCTGACCGCTCCTTTACTGTATCTTTTGCTGGCTCCTCCTCCCCTCATCTTCCCCTTACTGTTGGGGTTCCTCAAGGATGAGTCCTAGGCCCCCTTCTCTTCTCTTTGTATACTGCCCCTATTGGTCAAACAATCAGTAGATTTGGTTTCCAGTACCATCTCTATGCTGACGACACCCAATTATACACTTCTTTTCCTGACATCACGCCAGCCTTTCTAGAAAACACCGGCGATTGTCTAAACGCTGTGTCTAACATCATGTCCTCACTATATCTGAAACTGAACCTGTCAAAGGCTGAACTCCTTGTGTTTCCTCCCGCTACCAATGTACCTATACCAGACATTGCTATTTCCGTGTGTGGTTCTACTATTACTCCCCAGCAACATGCCCGTTGTCTTGGGGACATACTTGACTGAGCTTTCCTTTGTCCCCCACATCCGATCACTGGCTCGCTCTTGTTATCTGCACCTCTAGAACATTTCTAGAATTCGACCTTTTCTTACTTTTGATTCTGCAAAAACTGACGGTTTCTCTTATTCATTCTCGTCTCGACTATTGTAACTCCCTTCTAATCGGTCTCCCTCTTACCAAACTCTCCCCCCTCCAATCTGTCTTGAATGCAGCTGCCAGGATCATATTCCTCGCCAATCGTTACACCGATGCCTCTACCTTGTGCCAGTCATTACACTGGCTACCCATCCACTCCAGAATCCAGTACAAACTTATTACTCTCACCCACAAAGCTCTTCATTGCTCAGCACCACCCTACATCTCCTCCCTTGTTTCAGTATACCATCCTACTCGCGCCCTCCGTTCTGCTGATGACCTGAGGATAGCATCCTCAATAATCAGAACCTCCCACTCCCGTCTTCAAGACTATACACGTGCTGCGCCATTTCTTTGGAATGCACTTCCCAGGTCAATACGATTAGTCCCCAAATCCCCACAATTTTAAGCATGCCCTGAAAACGCATTTATTCAGACTGGCCTACCGCCTCAACACAACCTAATCTATCCCTATGTGGCACAGCCAAAAGTTTTTTACCATAACCAGGTTCCCTGCATCATGTTCCCACATGCTTTATGCATCCATTATCCCTCTGCATCCGTACTGTTACACTCTTAACATTATGGCTGGTCAATACAATCAGGGCAACTGTTACCACCCACCTTTCGTGTCTCCCCTTTTTCCTCAGATTGTAAGCTTGCGAGCAGGACCCTCATTCCTCTTGGTATCTGTTATGATCTATGTGATTATTGTTATGCTGTAATGTATATTGTCTGTACAAGTCCCCTCTGAAATGTAAAGTGCTGCGGAATAGGTCAGCACTATAGAAATAAAAATTATTATTATTCTATACGAGCCATCCAGCTTCTTTATTAACAACAGAGGAAAATAGAAGCCTTCCCCTTCTCCTGCTCGTGGGACAAATCTGTTTGGGGGATGTCTCCCGAACTCCTGCCCTCACCAAGGACTGGATAATTTTCTTCCAGGCTGGAAGGAAGAGGGAGAGCCTTCCTCCCACCTGGGGTAGTGAGTCATTTGGAGGGCTTTCTACCACTTCGGTAAGAAGTACCGAACAGGAACCCCTTGCTCTTTCTTGGTCTATCCTCCCACCTCTTATGCTCCGTGGTTGTTCTCTTTTTGTTGTATCTTTTCCCCCCGAAAGGACGGTTTCGGTAACACTTTCTTCTTGTCGGCTGCTTTTTCTAGGACATCATCCAAAGCTGAGCTGAATAAGTATTGACCTTCACAGGGAAGAACAGCGATTCCCTTTTGCCTGAATGTCCCCTGGGCAACCTTTTAACCAGACTGCTTTCCTGCCTGCATTAAATAATGCGGCAGATCTCGCAGCCAGTCTGGCTGAGTCGGCCGATGTATCTGCCAAGAAGGCCGCTGTTCCCCTGATTACCGGGATATTGGAAAGAATGGAGTCCTTGGACGAATTCTCGCTCAGCTGGTCTTCCAATGTGCTCAGCCTGACCATGAGACCTCGTTGTGCAGGTTGCCGGAAAGGCCAGTCTCAGGCGCCCCTGCCCTGCCTACTCCCACGTAGCTTTAAGAAAGGAGTCAACCTTCCTATCAAGAGGGTCTTTCAATAATCCTCAGTCCTCAAAGAGGAGAGTTAAACTTTTTGAGGCCTTGGATATGGCAACATTCAATTTGTGAGCTTTACTCCAGGACGAGGTCGCCTCTTCCTCAAAGGGGTACTTCCTTTTGAAGGAGGATGGCAGGGGGCCTTTCCTATCTGTCTTCTCCCATTCTTTCCTAATGAGATTCAGTAATTTCTCATTCATAGAAAAGGATCTAGGTTTTTTCTAGTTCAAGGTGCCAAACATGATATCTTGGATAGATTTTCTGGTCGACCATTCCCATTGTGGACATTACAGCTTTAACTAAATTGTCCACCACTTCCAGAAGGAAGCAGTAACCCGAGCCCGAGTGGCTTTCTGACGAGGATTCCGAAGAATCTCGCAGAACCCCCTTGTCTGATGCCATCGACGATGAGGAAGACACTTCAGCCCTATCCCTATGTGGCGTTTCCCCTGAGAGGGACTGGGACTTTTAATGAATTCTCCACCTCCGCTCTGATGACAGTTCTTAAGGTGGAAGAGAAGTCAGGGGTCTTATTAGCCAGCTTGTCATTGATACACGCCTGGCATAATTTTTTGAGCCATGTGCTAGTCAGATCCTGCCCGAACAGAGTGTAGGCTTTGTGCTTCGATTTCCCTGTACACTTTCTAGGGGACTCCTACCAGAAAGGCCAGACAGAAGGAGGGAGAGATTTGCATTAACATCCAGAGCTTTTTTCGGTTTTGCATTTTCGTTTTTCGCTCCCCTTCTTCCCAGAGCCATAACTTTTATTTTTCCCATCAATATGGTAGATGGTAGTTTGTGGGCGAGTTGTACTATTGAACAACACCATTGGTTTTACCATGTCGTGTACTAGAAAACAGGAAAAAAATTCCAAGTGTGGTAAAATTGCAAAAAAGTGCAATCCCTCACTTATTTTTTGTATGGCTTTTTTTACTAGGTTCAATAAATGCTAAAACTGACTGGCCATTATGATTTTCCAAGTCATTACGAGTTCATACAAAAATATTCAGGATTGAGAGTCCTCAGTAGTTGATACCTTTTAATGGCTAACTGAAAAGATGGTAATACATTGCAAGCTTTCGAGACTACTCGGGTCTCTTCATCAGGCTAGACTAATACAAAATCTGAAGTCACATATTTATGCACAATACAGCCTAGAAAAAATGTAATAGATAAGACAAGTGACGTGAAGCAGAACTATCAATATGGGAGAGGGAGAAACATAAATATAAACATTGGACCAGTTCATAGATAAGGAGTCTGGATGTTTTATGGTCCTCTGATTGGGGTCTAGTTCTGTGTTGCCCCGCAAGGTTTTAAAAGGAAATTCCTTAATTGATGTAAAAAGACATAAATCCATGCGACACATTCATTCCAGCACTGAGCGTGTCAAAGTTCGTCATAAATTTGTACTCCCAAACTCGTCTCTCTCTCTGAGATGTGAAGTTACCTTTCAATACCAGTAATTTCATATCCACGCTGCTGTGATCAGGGATACAGAAATGTTTTGCCACAGGTAGATCCATTCTTTTTTCTCTTATTGTGTGACGATGAGCATTCATCCTTGTTCTAAGCTTTTGCCCTGTCTCCCCCACATACAGACCCCCAGTTGGACATTTAGTACAAATAATTAAGTACACCACATTAGATGTAATGCAGGTGAAAGTACCTGGGATCTTGTAGTCCTGATGTGAGTTGGGGATCTTTATCTTGTCCGTGGTCATTATAAATGGACAGGTTTTACATTTTTTCTGGTTGCAAGGAAAGGTTCCTGCAGCTGTTGGAGAGGACAGGGAGCTTCTGACAATGATGCTTCTTAAATTTGGGGGCTGCCTAAAACACAGCAGTGGGGGGTCTGGAAAAATGGATTTTAATCGGGCATCTTTTTGTAGTAAAGGTTGTAATTTCCGTGCAGCTCCCCTTAGCACCTCCAGATTTGGGTTGTAGGTGACTACTAGAGGCACTCGGTTATTTTCTTCTTTAGCTTTGTAATGTAGCAGGTGATTCCTTGACAATCTGGTGGCTCTTGTAATTTGGTTTTCAATTGTTCTTGGATGGTAACCCTGATTCAAAAAGGTCTTTTTGAGGCGACCAAGGTGTTTGTCTCTATCCATGGGGTTGGAACATATACGATTATTATCTATAGCCAAGCCATCAGATACAGAGTTCTTTGTGTGTTTTGGATGGAAACTGTCCCATTTAAGGTATGTTGGACGGTCGATTGGCTTCTGATACAGGGATGTCTCTATTTCATTGTTTTTTAGCTTAATGATGGTGTCCAAAAAATTAATCTCGGTACTGGAGTAGTTGAGTGTTAAATTGATGGTGGGATGAAATTGATTAAACTGTTCGTGGAACGTCTTTAGCTGTTGCTCAGACTCCGTCCAGATGATTAAAATATCATCAATGAAGCGGTAGTAGGCCAGGGGCCTGATGGGGCATGAGGACAAAACATCGCTTTCAAGCTTGGCCATGAAAAGATTTGCATACTGTGGAGCCATTTTACTTCCCATAGCTGTGCCAGTCTCCTGTAGATAGATCCTGTTGTCAAATTCAAAGTAATTGTGGGTGAGGATGAATTTTATAAGTTTCACCACAGCATCAGCATCAGTCCCTGTGTTTTCCATGAAGAATTTGCAGGCATGTAAACCATCTTGGTGTGGGATATTAGAGTACAAAGATTCCACATCCATGGTGGCCAGGATGGTTCCTTCTGGTAGAGGACCTATTGCTGCTAGTTTATTCAATAGGTCAGTTGTGTCCTGAATGTAGCTGGATGTATCCTTCACCAGTGGTTTAAGACTTGAATTTGACAACAGGATCTATCTACAGGAGACTGGCACAGCTATGGTAAGTAAAATGGCTCCACAGTATGCAAATCTTTTCATGGCCAAGCTTGAAAGCGATTTTTTGTCCTCATGCCCCATCAGGCCCCTGGCCTACTACCGCTTCAGTGATGATATTTTAATCATCTGGACGGAGTCTGAGCAACAGCTAAAGACGTTCCACGAACAGTTTAATCAATTTCATCCCACCATCAATTTAACACTCAACTACTCCAGTACCGAGATTAATTTTTTGGACACCATCATTAAGCTAAAAAACAATGAAATAGAGACATCCCTGTATCAGAAGCCAATCGACCGTCCAACATACCTTAAATGGGACAGTTTCCATCCAAAACACATAAAGAACTCTATTATCTATAGCCAAGCCATCAGATACAATCGTATATGTTCCAACCCCATGGATAGAGACAAACACCTTGGTCACCTCAAAAAGACATTTTTGAATCAGGGTTACCATCCAAGAACAATTGAAAACCAAATTACAAGAGCCACCAGATTGTCAAGGAATCACCTGCTACATTACAAAGCTAAAGAAGAAAATAACCGAGTGCCTCTAGTAGTCACCTACAACCCAAATCTGGAGGTGCTAAGGGGAGCTGCACGGAAATTACAACCTTTACTACAAAAAGATGCCCGATTAAAATCCATTTTTCCAGACCCCCCACTGCTGTGTTTTAGGCAGCCCCCAAATTTAAGAAGCATCATTGTCAGAAGCTCCCTGTCCTCTCCAACAGCTGCAGGAACCTTTCCTTGCAACCAGAAAAAATGTAAAACCTGTCCATTTATAATGACCACGGACAAGATAAAGATCCCCAACTCACATCAGGACAAGATCCCAGGTACTTTCACCTGCATTACATCTAATGTGGTGTACTTAATTATTTGTACTAAATGTCCAACTGGGGGTCTGTATGTGGGGGAGACAGGGCAAAAGCTTAGAACAAGGATGAATGCTCATCGTCACACAATAAGAGAAAAAAGAATGGATCTACCTGTGGCAAAACATTTCTGTATCCCTGATCACAGCAGCGTGGATATGAAATTACTGGTATTGAAAGGTAACTTCACATCTCAGAGAGAGAGACGAGTTTGGGAGTACAAATTTATGACGAACTTTGACACGCTCAGTGCTGGAATGAATGTGTCGCATGGATTTATGTCTTTTTACATCAATTAAGGAATTTCCTTTTAAAACCTTGCGGGGCAACACAGAACTAGACCCCAATCAGAGGACCATAAAACATCCAGACTCCTTATCTATGAACTGGTCCAATGTTTATATTTATGTTTCTCCCTCTCCCATATTGATAGTTCTGCTTCACGTCACTTGTCTTATCTATTACATTTTTTCTAGGCTGTATTGTGCATAAATATGTGACTTCAGATTTTGTATTAGTCTAGCCTTATGAAGAGACCCGAGTAGTCTCGAAAGCTTGCAATGTATTACCATCTTTTCAGTTAGCCATTAAAAGGTATCAACTACTGAGGACTCTCAATCCTGAATATTTTTCTATCCACTGGCTAACCTGGTACAAAGATATACATCTTTCCTGTACGAGTTCATAGACACCAAACAGGTCTAGGATCTTTTTTTTTTTTTATCTAAGTGGTGAAAAATAAATTCCAAACTGTTAAAAAAAAAAAAAATTGTGCCATTTTCAGAGACCCATAGCGTCTCCATTTTTCATGATCTTGGGTTGGGAGAGGGCTTATTTTTTGCATGCTGAGCTGACATTTTTAATGATACCATTTTGGTGCAGAAGCAATCTTTTGATCGCCCGCTATTGCATTTTAAAAGGGAACCGGTCAGCTGTTTTGGCCGCTATAAGACGCGACCACTGTCTTTCAGGGCTTATCTACAGCATTGTATAACGGTGTCGCAAGAAGATGGGAGGCGCCGGACCCGGACCTGCCCCCCTGAGTGTGTATACTAAAACTTATTTTCCTTATCTTTCAGGTCGGATCGTGGGCTCATCTACAGCATCATAGCGGCAAAACAGCTGATAGGTTCGCTTTAATGCAATGATGCAGCAACCCAAAAAATGTAATTGTGGCGTTTTGAATTTTTTTCTTGCTATGCTGTTTAGGCAGTCCGTTATACGGAATGCGTTACACCGCGGCATAACGCGGTGTAACGCAGTCCGTTAACGCTGCCATTGCCCTCCATTGTCTTGCGCATCGATGTGCCGTCATTCAGTGATGGAGCCTCGGACGCGGGCTGCAGCGGTGTCTTGAGGCTCAGTCACCGCTAGCACAGATGAATCATCTGCGCTAGCAGGTATAGCATAAATATGTTTATGTTTGATTTTATTGTTTTATTGTGAATGGGGCGAAAGGGGGGGTGATTTAAACTTTATATTTTTAAAAACTTTTTTTTTTTTTTTTTTTGTTTTTTACTTTTGGCATGCTTCAACAGTCTCCATGGGTGATTAGAAGCTGCCACTATCCGATCGGCTCTGGTACATAGAGGCTATGAGCAGATTGCCTCTATGTAGCAGATTAAGTCACTTGCTATGAGCCCCGACCACTGAATAGCGCTCACAGCAAGCCGGCACTGACAACCATATAGGTCTCCAGCAAGTTGTCATGCCAACACACCGGTGACCCGCGATTACATGACGCAGGTCAACGGTGAGTATTTCGGGCACGATTGCCGGAAGCGCTGTTAAATGCTGCTGTCAGCGTTTGACAGCGGCATTTAACTAGTTAATAGCCAAGGGTGGATCACAATTCCACCCGCGGCTATTGCGGGCACATGTCAGCTGTTCAAAACAGCCGACATGTCTCGGGAAATTTGGGTCACCACCGTAGCCCACATCAAAGGGAGGGAGTCCATACTACTACACTCGATGTTGGAAAGGGGTTAAAAAGGCATTGTTGTATCTCACTCACCACTCAGAGGAAATTGAAGGGTACCGAAACAGGAGGCAGGACGTCGTCCGAAAGGTCTCCTTTAGGGACCGCGGAATCTTCCATCCTGGAAAAGCTGTGCCGACTTGCCCTAGAATCTTTGGACCTGCGTGCCCCGCTGGAGTGTCCGGAACGTCTATCCTGGTGAGGTTGGCGTCAGGGTCGCTGCGGCTGCTCTGGCTCCCGATGCTGCTGCTGTGGCTGCATACTCTACTGCTGCTGCGGAGAGGGCTGTTGTGCCTCCATTGCTGCACTGGTGCCCCTGACTGGCCGGTGATCTACCTTTAAGTACTGGGCCTGTAGGGGATCTGCCAGCCGGCGTCTCCTGCAGCTTCCGGTACCTGCCCGCAGAAGTGATGTGGGAAAAAGGTCACGGCCACATCATCAGAGCGCGCCTTCCAGTTTCCAGCACCGCTCTGTGATTGCGCCAGGATGCAGGGCTGCTGGCTAACCATGCGGTCATGGCACTGCAGACTCACGCATGACCAACGGCCGTGACCCCATCGCCCCCCCCCCCCGCGGCGCCCGCTCGACCCAGTGCAGCCTCCCCGGGACCCTGGGATCGCAACATCCATGAATCAAACGAGGCGGGGTCTGCGTTCAGAACACCCCAGCACTGCTTCTGGTATCCCAGGCTCTGCCGTTCTCTGACACCACACAGAGGCTGCTCGGACCCGGGTGAGTATTCTTCCCGCAGGTTTCCATCAGGACAGGAACCCAAACTTAGGAGGGAAGGGAGACCACCCCCCTTCTTAACCTGTAGGTTCATGTCCTGATGGTGGGCGGATCCCCTCTCTCCGTGGGTGCTGTTGTGGTGATAGGAAAAGATGGATAAATATAGTAAACACAAGTAGAATAGGTAGATATCAATGACAAATACGATCAGTGCAGTGTGTGTTCAGCCTGCTGTACATGTATTTACCTTAATAGATTTTTCTGAAAAAAAATGGTGTGGGCTCCCGTGCAATTTTTGTAACCAACAGAGGAAAATCAGATGGCTGGGGACCGATGTTTCTAGCCTTGGAAGGGGGTAATACCCATGGAGCTTCCCAGGCTAGTAATATCAGCTCACAGCTGTATAATTACCCTTGACTGGCTATTAAAATAGGGGACCCTAAAAGAAAATGACTTCGGGTCCCCTATTATTAATAACCAGCAATGGCTATGCAGACAGCTGCGGCCTGATATGTACAGTAAGCTGCACACACTGCACCAATTGTATTTGTCACTGATATTTACCTATTCTATTTGTATTTAATGTATGCAAATCATCTCTTCTTCAGCACCGTCGCAGCTACAGCCACAAAATTTGGTACAGTCACACGTCTGGACCCCGAGAGAATCATAGGCTATGTTGTGAGGCAAAATTTTAACCCTGCACGTTCCAATTCACCAAACAATTTTGCCCCATATCTACATAATGGGGAAAAAGTTTATGTATTGGCATCTGTACCGTCGTAGCTACAGCCACAAAATTTTGCACAGTCACGTCTGGACCCCGAGAGCCTCATAGGCTATGTTGTTAGGCAAAATTTTGACCCCGCACGTTCCAATTCACCGAACAATTTTGCCCCCATCTACACTGTTCCAAATTATTATGCAAATGATATTTTTCTATGATTTTCCTAAATAGTCGGTAGAAATGACAGTCAGTCTAATAAAAGTCATCACCCGTTAGAGAATACATCAAATTTTATTGAAGAAACCTCCCAATGATAACAGTATAATCTCCAAAATGGATAAAAACTCAAATTGCACTGTTCCAAATTATTAGGCACAGTAGAATTTCTAAACATTTGATCTGTTTTAAAGAACTGAAAATGTTCATTTGTGGAATTTGCAGCATTAGGAGGTCACATTCACTTTACAAAAAAAGCTATTTAACTCCAAAACATCCAAACAGGCCAAGTTACATGCTATCATAGGAACCCTTCTGTGACATCACCTTCACAATTTTTGCATCCATTGAACTTGGGAGTTCTTGGAGAGTTTCTGCTTGGATTTCTTTGCATGAAGTCAGAATAACCTGCCAGAGTTGCTGTTTTGATGTGAACTGTCTCCCTCATAGATCTTTTGCTTGATGATACTCCAAAGGTTCTCTACAGGGTTGAGGTCAGGGGAAGATGGTGGCCACACCATGAGTTTATCTCCTTTTATGCCTATAGCAGTCAATGACTCAGAGGTATTCTTTGCAGTATGAGATGATGCATTGTCATGCATGAAGAGGATTTTGCTCCTGAAGGCACATTTCTGCTTTTTATACCATGGAAGACAGCTGTCAGTCAGAAACTCTATATTACAGTACTTTGCAGAGGTCATTTTCACACCTTCAGGAACCTTAAAGAGCCTTACCAGCTGTTTCCCCATGATTCCGGCCCAAAACATGACTCCTCCTCCTCCTTGCTGAAGTCGCAGCCTTGTTGGGACATAGTGGCCATCCACCAACCATCCATCTGGATCATCCAGGGTTGCTCGACACTCATCAGTAAACAAGACTGTATGAAAAATAGTCTTCATGTACACTCACTGGCCACTTTATTAGGTACACCTGTCCAACTGTGTGTTAAGACTTAATTTCTAATCAGCCAATCGCATGGCGGCAACTCAGTGCATTTAGGCATGTAGACATGGTCAAGACAATCTCCTGCAGTTCAAACCGAGCATCAGTATGGGGAAGAAAGGTGATTTGAGTGCCTTTGAACGTGGCATGATTGTTGGTGCCAGAAGGGCTGGTCTGAGAATTTCAGAAACTGCTGATCTACTGGGATTTTCACGCACAACCATCTCTAGGGTTTACAGAGAATGGTCCGAAAAAGAAAAAAAATCCAGTGAGCGGCAGTTCTGTGGCCGGAAATGCCATGTTGATGCCAGAGGTCAGAGGAGAATGGGCAGACTGGTTCGAGCTGATAGAAAGGCAACAGTGACTCAAATTGCCACCCGTTACAACCAAGGTAGGCAGAAGAGCATCTCTGAACGCACAGTGCATCGAACTTTGAGGCAGATGGGCTACAGCAGCAGAAGACCACACTGGGTACCACTCCTCTCAGCTAAGAACAGGAAACTGAGGCTACAATTTGCACAAGCTCATCGAAATTGGACAGTAGAAGATTGGAAAAACGTTGCCTGGTCTGATGAGTCTCGATTTCTGCTGCGACATTCGGATGGTAGGGTCAGAATTTGGCGTAAACAACATGAAAGCATGGATCCATCCTGCCTTGTATCAACGGTTCAGGCTGGTGGTGGTGGTGTCATGGTGGGGGAATTTTTTCTGGGCACTCTTTGGGCCCCTTGGTACCAATTGAGCATCGTTGCAACGCCACAGCCTACCTGAGTATTGTTGCTGACCATGTCCATCCCTTTATGACCACAATGTACCCAACATCTGATGGCTACTTTCAGCAGGATAATGCGCCATGTCATAAAGCTCGAATCATCTCAGATTGGTTTCTTGAACATGACAATGAGTTTACTGTACTCAAATGGCCTCCTCAGTCACCAGATCTCAATCCAATAGAGCATCTTTGGGATGTGGTGGAACGGGAGATTCGCATCAGGGATGTGCAGCCGACAAATCTGCGCCAACTGTGTGATGCCATCATGTCAATATGGTCCAAAATCTCTGAGGAATGCTTCCAGCACCTTGTTGAATCTCTGCCACGAAGAATTGAGGCAGTTCTGAAGGCAAAAGGGGGTCCAACCCCTTACTAGCATGGTGTACCTAATAAAGTGGCCAGTGAGTGTATGTCTGGACCCTGCTACAATTTCTGCTTGTGAACACTTTTTTGGGGTGGCCGAATAGTAGGTTTATGCACCACAGCAAGCCTTTGAAGGATCCTACACCATGAGGTTCGCGGGACTCCAGAGGCAACAGCAGATTTAAATATCTGTTTGCTGGTTTGTCATAGCTTTTTAGCAGCTGCTCTCTTAATCCGATGAACTTGCCTGGCAGAAACCTTCCTCATTCTGCCTTTATCAGCACAAACATGTCTGTGCTCAGAATCAACCACAAGTCTCTTAACAGTACGATGGTCACGTTTAAATTTTTGGGAAATATCTAATGTTTTCATCTCTTGACCAAGGCATTGCACTATTTGATGCTTTTCAGCAGCAGAGAGGTCCTTTTTCTTTCCTAAATTCCTTGAAACCTGTGCCCTGCTTAATAATGTGGAACATCATTCTTAAGAAGTTTTCCTTTAATTGGGCTCACCTGGTAAACTAATTATCACAGGAATTTAAGATTGATTTCAGTGATCCAAAGAGCCCTGATGTTACACAATACCATCTATGAGTTTATTTGAAAAACAAAAAAATTACATCTTTATGACACTTAAATCCAATTTGCATAATAATTTGGAACGCAGGGTACATAATGGGGAAAAAGTGAAAGGAAAAGTGTTGGAGGCAAATTGACAGCTGCCAGATGTGAACAAGGGGGACTTAAAAGAATGAGAGCGATGGCGCCAAAAAGTATATACCGTACAGTTGCTAAAGTGGGGCCCTGATATTGGATAATCACCACACACGGGGATATGAACACACACAAAATACGCCACACTCTACCACGTGCTTCAACACATATACCACCCTCAGCACACATTTCACCACACATACACCAACCTCGTCACATAAAAGTCGAAACACAAAAGTCGCCACTCAAAACTCACCACGCTGTCCCAGAGCTGTTTAAAAGATGAAAAATGAGCTGTGATTGGTTGCTATCAGCAACAGTTTTCTTTGTAGACAGTTGTGGTAACTGAGGCCTATTATTCTTATTTATATGGTGTTATCGTCCTTCTATAAAGCTGGAAATAACACAATTTATTACCGTGCCAACACAGACCACACTCTGACAGACTGCAGGGCGAGCCCAGTATCACACAGGATAGGATTAGATACACAGCTCAGCAGACAGTATCACACAGAATAGGATTAGACACATGGCTCAGCAGTCAGTATCACACAGAATAGGATTAGACACACGGCTCAGCAGTCAGTATCACACAAGATAGGATTAGATGCACAGTTTTCATGTGCAACATAATCATAATAATTTGTTATAACCACAGCTTATTACTATGCCCAGGCAACGCCGGGCTCTTTAGTATGTGTGTGATATATATATACACACACACACACACACATTTATATAATTGCCTTGTAATGTTTTAATTTCCTGTTCTGTCGTGATGTCACCGTATCCCAGAATTCCAAGCGGAGGAAGTTCACCGACCGACATATTGGGCCACCACAGTGATGGCTGTCTCAATATGGAAACTGCTTCTGGTACCAATCTATTACGCGGTACCACCAGTGGAACACCGTCGCACCACAAACACTATACGCCGTACGCACACACAAGTAGCCTCTTTCGCGGTACCACCAGCGGAATGTAGGCGCAGTGAATAATTTGGCTGATCCCGGCGGCAGATGCGCAACGTGTCTACAGGCAGAGGAAGCCGGTCACATTAAAGGGGTTTTCCCATGAACGAAAGTTAATTTAAAAAATTGTGTCAGGCCGTGTATGGAGCATACCACATCTCCTGGGCAGGGGAGGAAGCAAAAGACAATACTGACATTACAGCAGGGGAATCACAAAGTTTTCATTTTGTGAGGTAAAATATTACACAGCCAGTTTTTAAACATCTTACCTCACAAAAAGTATCCTCTGCGATCTCCTGCTGTAATGTCAGTATTGTCTTTTGCTTCCTCCCCTGCCCAGATGCTGTGTTCTGTACACAGACACAGGGGTGAGAAAGAGAGCACAGAGGGGAGACAGCTCAAACGGGACAGCACATGAGGGTAGAACACAGCACAGGAAAGAGACAGCAGACAAGAGGGATAGCAGATGGGGTAGACAGGTCAAAGAAGAGAGCACAGACGGGAGAAGTGGATAGGTGGGTGAGCACATGGGGTGGCGGGGGGGGGGGGGGGGGGGGAGATTCTCAACACTGCAAAGCCCACTCCCATCGAGATATTACCACCCTCCTCCATCTAGTGTGCATATATATAGATAGACGTGTCACTGACATCTATAAATATATGTATATCTATTCTAACCTGTCAGTGTGATTGTACTGTAAACCGCACAAAAGGACTTTTCAAAGGACACCGATGCGTAAAAATCGGACAGCACTCGCATTGTCTGAGTGCGGTGCGATTTTTTTTCTCGCACCCATAGGCTTGCATTGGCGAGTCTCAGCAACAATCGCAGCATGCCGCGATTTTACACGCATGCTGAAAACGCCCGAGAGAATTAACGGTGATGTGAGCCCTCATAAATTAACACTGGGCCGAGTGTTATGTGATGTTTTCTCGCATAGCACTCGTCCATATTCTACGATAGCGTGACTCCGGCCTAAGAGGTATTCACACTGGTTAGGGAACCATCAGTCTTTGAGAACACCTTGACAATGGATGATGGGCAGACATTATTTGGCCAAATTTTGTGAAAATATTCAAAAGCCATATTGCTATTCATGTCATATTGACATGCTTTAGCACTAAAGAATGCAACTTTTTTTTGCATATTGTTTTACTTTTACGGCTCAACCTTATAAACTTCTCTGAAGCACCTGGGGGCTCAAGGTGCTCACCACACATCTAAAATACATTCCTTGAATGATCTTCGTTTCCAAAACAGCATCACTTGTGGCGTTTCCATGGTTTAGGATCATCAGGGGCTCACCACACATCTAGATCAATTTCCTGAGGAGTCTAGTTTCCAAAATGGCATCACTTGTGGGGAATTTTCACTGTTTAAGCACAACGGGGGCTCTATGCAGCCCTGTTCTATGTAGCAGAAATGCTCACTTGCTATGAGCGCCAATCACCAGGTGGCGCTAATAGCAATCCAGCAATGACAACCACAGGGGTCTTCTCCTGACCCTGGGTGTCATGACAACCCATCAGCGACCCGCGGTCATGTGACACTGGTGCCGATGGGAGGAGGTAATGACGCGCTTCCTGCGCATGCATGGTAAATGCCGCTGTAAGAGTTTAACAGCGGCATTTAAAATGTTAACAGCCGTGGGTGAATCGCGATTTCACCTGCAGTGGTTCTGGGCACATATCAACTGATCAGATCAGCTGTCATGTCCCAGAAAAGGTGCATGCTCATCGCCAGAGCCAGCACCAAACAGGGGGAAGGGTCCAATGACAGACACTGTCCAACATTGGACGTCAAAGAGTTAAGGCAGTGTTCCCCAACTCTGGTCCTCAAGAGCCACCAACAGGTCATGTTTTCAGGATTTCCTTAGTATTGCCCAGGTGATGGAATTCTTGCCCGTCCTTAATGTAATTATCACCTGGCAATACTAAGGAAATCCTGAAAACATGACCTGTTGGTGGCTCTTGAGGACTGGAGTTGGGGTACACTGAGATAAGGGAAAAAGATTTCAAAGTTTGAAAATTGCAAATTTTTTCACCAAATTTCTATTTTTTTAACATATAAATGCAAGTCATATCGAAGATATTTTACCACCATCATGAAGTACAATATGTCACGAAAAAAATAATCTCAGAGTCAGTGGGATCTGTTGAAGCGTTCCAGAGTTATTACCTCATAAAGGGACAGTGATCAGATTTCTAAAAACTGGCCTGGTAATTAACATGCAGACTGCCTTTGGGGGTAAAGGGTTTGTCAGGTCAAATCCAGCAAGCTTGCAATCACTGTGTGACTGAAGACTTATGAACGCCCCCCCCCCCAGTGCATGCACCGTTTCAGAACCAGGAAACGAGGGCATGTCCGAGTTATACACACTCCCAGACAGTGGGCACGGCCTTACTTTCCATATATTTGCATGGAGCAGGTTGTGCCCTCTAGTCAGACATGCAAACTGGCTGTCCTCGACACTAGACAGGGCACAGCCTTGCTCTATTCAAGTGTATGGAAGCGGGGCAGTGCCCCCTGGCCGGGAGTAACTCACACAAACCCATCAATCCCAGGTCTGAAACAGACTAATCCCAACAGCACACAGTGAGATTGCTGGGGGGATTAATAAGTCTGCATTCACAGAGAGTGACTGCAAACTTATAGGTTTTGACCGGACAACACCTTTAATGGTGTTTGGATTGCCTTTTTTCAATTTGCTATGTTTTATGAATAGGAATAATCCCTATGTGCACTTATATCCTTCACTCCAATGTAGCTACCTTTGAAAAAAAACTTGGTTTTGAACGAGAGACAGGTGTTACACACCTGTCCGTTAAAATGAATGAGGCGTTTAAAGGGAATGTCACCCCATTTTAGCTCTATTAGCTGCTGGCACCGCCATCTGGGGCTTATCTACAGCATTCTGTAATGCTGTAGATAAGCCCCCCACCGATGTAACCTGAAAGATAAGAAAAACAAGTTAGGTTATACTCACTGGGGGGTCCGTTGCGGTGGGTGTCGCGGTTCGGTGCCTCCAATCTTCAAACGATGCGGTCCTCCTTACTTCCACTGCGGCTCCGGCGCAGGTGTACTTTATCTGCCCTGTCAAGGGCAGAGTAAAGTACTGCAGTGCGCAGGAGCCCGGAAAGGTCATAGAGGTCCGGGGGTGCGGCAGAAATAAGGAGGATGGCATAGTATGAAGATGGGAGGCGCCGGACAGAATGGAGACACCCATCGGACCCGCCGCCAGGGTGAGTATAATCTAACTTATTTTTCTTATCTTTCAGGTTACATCGGGGGCTTATCTACAGCATTACAGAATGCTGTAGATAAGCCCCTGATGGCAATAGCAGCAGCTCATAGGGCTAAAATGGGGTGACAGATTCCCTTTAAAAGGGAACTGGTCACCTTCAGAAATGTTACTCATCAACCGATATATTGGTGATCTACAAGAAAATCTCATTTAAACCCTACCTGGCTACCTTCCTGGAGCAGCAGCCACAGGGAGAAAATGAAGGGATATTCTCCCTGAAGCCACTGTAATCCAACCATCAGGGTGATACAGGGAGTTATTACAGTTACTTCTCTGCACTTTAACTACAGGCTTCTCTGCAGCATGTACATGCGGAGAAGGTCATCTCACTTTACTGGTCAGAGATGACAGTGCGCTCACAGTACAGTGAGCGGTGACTAATCTGCACCCTGCGTCCCCTGGACAACTGGAAGCAAGGGGTCAGACAGGATAGAATGTCATCCTGCAGCACGGTGAAGGGCAGCACGGTGGCTCAGTGGTTAGCGCTGCAGCCTTGCAGCGCTGGGGTCCTGGGTTCGAATCCCACCAAGGACAACATCTGCAAGGAGTTTGTATGTTCTCCCCGTGTTTGCGTGGGTTTCCTCCGGGTACTCCGGTTTCCTCCCACATTCCAAAGACATACTGATAGGGAATTTAGATTGTGAGCCTCATCGGGGACAGTGATGAAAATGTGTGCAAACTGTAAAGCGCTGCGGAATATGTTAGCGCTATATAAAAATAAAGATTATTATTATTATTATTATTTGCTCCATTAAGGGTTGTAAGACCATTTACTAGCAGACTAACCCTACTATCTGCAGGTAAAGAGCATTTCTGAAGGTGACTGATTCCCACGAGGAGTACTTTATGAGCTTTCGGTGCTGTATATTTTGGCTGAGTTACAGTTCCATCAGAGTAAATAAGATTTACAGAAACTGTATTCTCTTTGTGAGTTTGTACATCGCCTACACCATGCGGTGCATATTACAAATCCACAACATCTCAGTTTCTTACGGGTACACGGAGATTCATGTGCGGATCTTTTCCATACAATGACAATAGGATGTGCAAAATCTGCAGGAAATAATATCCATGCAAACACACACCAGACAAAGTTCTGTCAAAGCCAAATACAAGGAAGTATCAAGCTTTATTTATAACGTGACACCTAAAGTAAAAAATGCAGAGAAATTCGATGAACACAGAAGAAAAGCAAGTACCTAAATAAAAGATTCAGAAACTGTAGAAAATCTGCAACATGGAAAACTCAAATACTCATCGTGGCCTAATCCTACCACACTATCGAGACACCCACTCAATGACAAGTTTCTTTAAGGCTTTGTTCACACATGGTGTTTTTGCTGAGGTTTTTCTTAGGCCAAGTTTAAGCTGCTTACAAAATGCAGGTCCTGCTTAGTTTTTATCAGGTACATTTGTCTCTTGTCCATGCTGATAAAGTTTAGCGCATGAAAAAAATGGATTCAACATTATCAGGTTTTAGCACCAAAAGCACAGCAAAACATGATACCTGCACTTTTTTTGCTTAGTTTTTGCGCCACCCATTGTTTTCAGTGGGTGAAAAATGCTGCAAAAAAGCTGAAAGAAGTGACATGCTGTATTTGGCGGTATGGTGGCTCAGTGGTTAGCCCTGCAGCACTGGGGGTCCTGGGTTCAAATCCCACCAACAACAACATCTGCAAGGAGTCTTATGTTCTCCACGGGTTTCCTACTACATTCCAAAGACATACTGATAGGTAATTTAGATTGTGAGCCCCAATGGGGACAGTGCCAATAATGTCTGTAAAGTGCTGTGGAATTATTGGCGCTATATAAAAACAAAAAAAAATTATAAATTTGGAAAAAAAACGTGCTCTTGTGACAAAACAGTCAGGAAAAAAAAAAACAAGGTGTGTGCATGAGATTTGTGATCTCAGATACTGCTGGTGCTGAGAAACAACTGAAAATTTGCTTTTAAAAAAAGCACCATGTGAACATAGTCTTACTCTGGAAAATGCCTTGAAATGCCATTTGTACAGAACGGAGGTCTCTCTTACAGCGACCTGTTATTAGTAAAGAAAGAGCGGCCATAGATGGCTATGTGTCGCTGCCACATCACTTCACAACACAGGAGGAGGTCACGTTACGATTCCTATGGCTACCACGACTAGTAAGTCACATTAGCCCACCGGCACCAACTGCTTGGTATTTGCTTCTCACAGTCAGTGCACTAAAGGTCAAAGTGTGACTCCATCCACTTGTATAGTGCAGTGAAAACACACCGACATCTGTGGCCGCACAACCTGTGGTGAAACCAAAATCACCCTGTGACCCCAGAATAAGGCTATGTTCACACTGGGGGGGGGGGATCCAAAGGACAATTGACACGTCAATTAATGAAAATGCAAAAGACTATATTCACACATGGAAAACAGATAAAAATGGTGGTAAAAGACATGGGTATTCATAAACCCTCAAAGACAAGGGCGGGCCAAGTCCACATGGGAATAATCAGTATGTATACAATAACAAATGGACCTACATAATTAAGAGTAGACCGACTCAGCATAAAAACCACAGCAAATAAAATAAATGGTGGCTTGAGGTCTTATAGGACATAAACTATACACTAGTGGTAAAAAAAAACAAAAACCTTAAGTGCCTATACAGATGCATTAGTTAGCTAACAAGGCACAAGAGTATAGAAGCACAAATTACCTTTAGGCTGTGTGCCCACGTAGCGATTTAAGCGTTTTTGCCGCGATTTTCGGCGCAAAAACATTTAAAAATCGTGTATAGAACGCCCCCCATGCATTCCTATGGCATTCCGCACATGCTGTGCTAATGCTGCGCTTTTTTCCGCGGCGGAATCGCATAGCGGAAAAAAATCGCAGCATGCTCATTCTTTGATGCGGAATCGCAAAGAATTGCGGCGATTCCGCACCCATAGGAATGCATGAGAATCGCTTACTTCCCGCATGTGGCTATGCCCACCATGCGGGAAGTTAAGCATCTCATGTGCGGTTGGTACCCACGGTGTGGAGGAGAGGAGACTGTCCTCCAGGCCCTGGGCACCATACCCCTGTAAAAAAAAGAATAAAAAAGAAAAAATCTGGGTATATTTACCTTCCGATGTCCCGCGTTGCATTCTCGGGCCACAGCGTTCCCAGTAATGCCTTGCGGCAAGGTCCTGTGATGACGTGGTCTCACGAGATCGCTATAGTAACGCGAGACCAACGTCATCACAGGTCTCGCAAGGCATCGCTGGGAACGCTGAGGCCCGGGATGACAGCACGGGACGCCGGAAGGTAAATATACCCCGATTTTTTATTTTTTTATCATTTTTAACATTTTATCTTTTACTATTGATGCTGCATAGGCGGCCTCAATAGTAAAAAGCTGCTCACACTTGTCAAACACTATGTTTGACGAGTGTGACTAACCTGTCAATCACTTTCCAAGCGATGCTTCAAATCGCTTGGAAAGTGCTTGAATATCGCACGCGAAAATCGCGGCAAAATCGCAGTCATAATCGCGGTGAAAAAAAACGCGCGATTTCTGGGAAGGAGTCTGGTTTTTAGTGTCCGGAATCAGACGCTACGTGGGCACATAGCCTAAGTGTAGCTGGGTCAAACAATGCTCCCACAGGGCCTGCCCACCTCCCCTACGTACGTTTCAGAGGCTAATGCCCCCTGATGAAGGAGACTGCAGAAAAGTCATGGGCATTAGCATGGACAAAGATACAAAAACTGCACCAAATCTGCAGCAAACCCGCACCAAAAAAAAATGCGATTTTGCCGCAGCTTCTTTCCTGCCGAGAACAGGTTTTGCTGCAGAAAAAAAAAGCAGCAAAAATGCCCAGTGTGAACTTAGCCTAATGGTTTCCTCCAAGACGACATTTGACAATGGAGTCTGTCAGCAGTTTTTGCTACCTCATCTGAAAGCAGCGTAATGTAGGTAAAGAGAAGCTGAATCCAACATGTATCACTTCGATTACTGGGTGCAGCCTGTTTGAAACACTCAGAGCTTTTAGATTTTAGGCCCCGTCACACTAAGCGATCTTGGTATCGAGATCGCTGCTGAGTCACAACTTTTGTGACGTAACAGCGATCTCACCAGCGAGATTGCTGTGTGTGACAGCGATCAGCGAGCGGCCCCCTGCCGGTATCGCTGATCGCTGGAAGAAACCTCTGGACATTTCTTTGGTCGTTGGTCTCCCGCTGGCCAGCACGCATCGGTGTGTGTGACAGGCGGGAGACCAGCGATCAGGTGTAAAAAATAATTAAAAAAAATAAAAAATATAGTTATTCTCACCTTCTGACGTCCGGTTCAGCCATCTCGCCTCTCTCCACGCTCCGGTCCCAGTGATCCTTTGCGAGAATGACAGCGAGATGTCACGGTCTCGCGGGATAACAATGTCTCGCGGTCATTCTCGCAAAGGATCACTGGGACCGGAGCGTGGAGAGAGGCAGGATGGCTGGACGGGACGTCGGAAGGTGAGAATAACAATATTTTTTATTTTGATTCTATTTTTTACAGGGATGGCCAGCAATGCCGGGCGCTCGGCATCGCTGTGCTGATCGCTGGTGAAGCTGTCTGTGTGACAGCTCACCCACGATCACATAGCGGCTTACTAGCGATCCTGACACCTTCATATCGGTGTCGGGATCGCTGGTAAGTCGCTTAGTGTGACGGGGCCTTTAGAATGAAGCAGAGGAAGCTGCCCCTGCCCACACCAGTCTGTGTCCAAAATCCATAGATAGTAAGGTGTTTTATCACAGGAGGGGGTGAAGTGTGATCAGTGCCTGCACCAGCTCGTCACTGCAATGATAATGTCCTAGAGATAAAATCTTCAATGTAAGTAAACACCAGCACACAGCCTGAGGCGACACATCGCTGAATTCTGTGTTTTACCCCTTTCATGCTGTCCTCAGATTATGCAGCAAAATCTGCTGACAGATTCCCTTAAATGCTACACCCCATGGCCAATAACACCTGTTCCCATCTGATATTTGCAGCGTAGACACAGCACATCCACAGGTGACAATCCGGACCTTTACCACAAGTATTGGGCCTCAGGGTCAGCCCAGTGAGCCACGATGGAGACCCTGTATCCTTATGTGGAGTGTAGTGAATGTGGGTTGGGGGGCCATTCTAGAGAAACACAAGGGTCTCGGAAGTGGCCGCAACACCTAGAAGACTGTACCAATGGTATGTCCACGCCTGGATATAACAATCTGTACAGCCGCACAGGGGCCATGGCGTAAAGGGGCCACTGCCACCTCCTGAAAATGGGGAATCTGGCATTATGTGGAGAAATGCACTGCTGTGTGCACTACACGGCTGACACCCTAAGGGTGCCCACCCACACCCAGCCAAGGGCCCACCCTGAGGGTGCCCGCACGCACCCAGCCACCCTGAGGGTGCCCGCACGCACCCAGCCACCCTGAGGGTGCCCGCACGCACCCAGCCACCCTGAGGGTGCCCGCACGCACCCAGCCACCGGCCCACCCAACATATAGAGGCCAGGAGAGTGGGCCCTGGCTAATGATGGGACTGTTCACGTCTGTCCGCAGGGAGACTCTGCTGCCTGGAAACGACTTGCTCTACTGGCCCCCTCAGGGGTTACAGCACAGTGGGCAGCAGACATGCACTTCCTGATCGTGGGCACATCGACTAATAAGCCTACACTCGCCGATGCAGCGGGAGCCCTTGCCAGCTGTGGGCTTGGCTACATACAGAGGACGAGTCCACTCCTGAGTGTCGCCTCGCCACCGTCACGTGATCAGTCTACATACAAGGAACACGCGCTTCTCCCCAGTCACCTAATAGCTTGCGAGCGCCGTACTGATCCCCCTCTCCGGCCGGCAGCGTCCTGCTTCCCGAGTACACGCTAGATCCAGGATAGAGTCTATTCTGGAAAGAGAGGCCTCCCGTGAGAGGATGATGTCACCGGAAGGGGAGGAGCCTCCGAGCCAGCAGTCACACCGACCAGGGAGCAGTGCTGTGGCTGCGGGAGAATCGATGGGGCTTGTGTGGACAAGCTGGTTGTGTCTAGATTGGAGTGGCTCCTGCGAGGGCCTCCTTGCAGCAACTCCACTCTAGCTGTCTAACTACAGAGATGAGGAGATCGGAGATGCCACGTGGGAGGTTCAGGATGTCTGTGCACTTATTAAGGGTCTTTTACATTTAGCGATGCACCAGCGATCCGACCCGGTCAGGATCGCTGGTGCATCGCTAAATGATCGCTAGTGAGCTGTCACACAGGCAGACCACAGCGACGCAGAAGACGATACTCACCTTTCAGACGAGGCGATCCAGACGTCCTCCCGCCCGCATCCAGCGTCGCTTGTCGTCACAGCAGGAAGCGCCCGACGAGAAATGGAGCCGGACATTCTCGCACGATCAGCAGCGGGGGAGCCAGTCGGAGGTATCACACCTAGCGATATGGCTATAACGTCGATATCGCTATGTGTATAACCCCCTTTAGCCTGGGTTCACATTGCGTAAGGGCCCCGTCACACATAACGACTCACCAGCAATCCCAACAACGATATCAACGTGTCAGGATCGCTGGTGAGTCGCTACATGATCGCTGGTGAGCTGTCAGATCGCTGGTCTCCCGCCTGTCACACGCACCGATGCGTGCTGGCCAGCAGGAGACCAGCGACCAAAAAATGTCCAGGGCTTTCCTACAGCGATACCGGCAGGGGGGACGGTCGCTGATCGCTGTCACACACCGCGATCTCGCTGGTGAGATCACTGTTACATCACAAAACTTGTGACTCAGCAACAATCTCACTAGCGAAATCGCTATGTGTGACGGGGCCTTTAGGGTGAATCCGCTAATAGCCATTTACGATATCTAACGGATACGTTAGCGCACCCATAGACCGCAATGCAAATAACACATACTAACGTATGCCGAAATTGGCATACGTTAGCAAGCATGCGTTATTTCCTAACGCACCCTCAAACGCTGCTTGTAGCGTTTTTGGGTGCATTGGCAATAACGCACAGCAAACGGACCTGTTCGCTGTGCATAGGATTGTATGGGCTAACGCATGGTAGCGCTTGGTACCGTAGCTCTACCATGCATTAATGCATACCGTTAGCACTATGGCGCTAAAGTGCACAAAAGTTACATTAGCGTTAGCGCATCCGTTAAACGGATGCCCTAACGTAATGTGAACCTAGCTTTAGTGCTGTCTCTAAGGACGTCTTCTGTACAACAGCTCCATTCTCTCTAAGTACAGAGATGACTAGTCAGGGACGGCGTCAGCACCCGGGCACGTGCCAGGAACCTGAGTAGGCGGAGGGACCCAGCACGCTATGGGGATCCAGTGCTAGCGCCCACAAGTGGGCCTCCCCGCTTGCTCAGGGTCCCAGCACTTGCAATACCTCTTCCAGCTCTGTGGCGTTTCCTGGTTCAGGTCAGAGGGAGCAATGATGTCACGTTTGTGCACCCTCTGCCAGAACAGTCACAGTGCATAGACACAGAAGACGGTGGAGCAGGGAAAGTCCGAAGCAGAGCAGCGGTCAGCGAGCAGAAGTATTTCTTTTTTATGATTGCAGCAATGTATGGGGCCCATCATACTCTGGAGCATTATATATGGGGCCCATCATACACTGGAGCATCATATATGGGGCCCATCATACACTGGAGCCTCATATATGGGACCCATCATTCACTGGAACATCATATATGAGGCCCATCATACACTGGAGCATCATATATGGGGCCCATCATACACTGGAGCATCATATATGGGGACCAATATACACTGGAGCATCATATAGGAGACTATCATACACTGGAGCATCATATATGGGGCCCATCATGCACTGGATCATCACATATGGGGCCCATTGTACACTGGAGCATCATATATGGGGCCCATTATACACTGGAGCAGCATATAACGAGCTCATCGTATATCGGGCCCATTATAAACTGGAGCATCATATATGGGGCCCATTATGCACTGGAGCATCATATGGGACCCATCATACACTGGAGCATCATATATGGAGCCCATTATACACTAAGGCATCATATGGGGCCCATTATACACTGGAACATCATATATGGGGCCCATTATAACATTGGATCATAATATATGGGGCCCATCATGCACTGGAGCATCACATATGGGGCCCATTATACACTGGAGCATCACATATGGGGCCCATTATACACTGGAGCATCATATCTGGGGCCCATTATACACTGGAGCATCATTTATGGGGTCCATCATATACTGGAGCATCATTTATGGGGCCCATCATACACTGAAGCATCATATGGGACCCATCATATACTGGAGCATCATATATGGGGACCAATATACACTAGAGCATCGTATATGGGGCCCATTTTACACTGGATCATCATATATGGGGTCCATTATACGCTGGAGAGTCATATATGGGGCCCATTTTACACTGGATCATCATATATGGGGTCCATTATACGCTGGAGAGTCATATATGGGGCCCATTATACACTGGAACATCATATATGGGGCCCATTATATGCTGGAGCATAATATATGGGGCCCATCATATACTGGAGCATCATATATGGGGTCCATCATACACTGGAGCATCATATATGGGGCTCATACACTGGAGCATCATATATGGGGCCCATCATACACTAGCATCATATATGGGGCCCATTATACACTGGATCATCATATATGGGGCCCATTATACACTTGAGCATCATATATGCGGCCATCATACACTGGAGCATCATATATGCGGCCCATCATACACTTGGGCATCATAAATGGAGTCCATTATACACTGGAGCATATATGGGGCCCATCATATATGGACCACTATATATGGGGCCCATCATACACTGGAGCATAATATATGAGGCCTATCATACACTGGAGCATCATATATGGGGCCCATCATAGGAGCATCATACTGTATATGGTGCCAATATACACTGGAGCGTCATATATGGGGCCCATTATACACTGGAATATCATACAGTGGGGCAAAAAAGTATTTAGTCAGTCAGCAATAGTGCAAGTTCCACCACTTAAAAAGATGAGAGGCGTCTGTAATTTACATCATAGGTAGACCTCAACTATGGGAGACAAACTGAGAAAAAAAAATCCAGAAAATCACATTGTCTGTTTTTTTTTCATTTTATTTGCATATTATGGTGGAAAATAAGTATTTGGTCAGAAACAAGCAATCAAGATTTCTGGCTCTCACAGACCTGTAACTTCTTCTTTAAGAGTCTCCTCTTTCCTCCACTCATTACCTGTAGTAATGGCACCTGTTTAAACTTGTTATCAGTATAAAAAGACACCCGTGCACACCCTCAAACAGTCTGACTCCAAACTCCACTATGGTGAAGACCAAAGAGCTGTCAAAGGACACCAGAAACAAAATTGTAGCCCTGCACCAGGCTGGGAAGACTGAATCTGCAATAGCCAACCAGCTTGGAGTGAAGAAATCAACTGTGGGAGCAATAATTAGAAAATGGAAAACATACAAGACCACTGATAATCTCCCTCGATCTGGTGCTCCACGCAAAATCTCACCCCGTGGGGTCAGAATGATCACAAGAACGGTGAGCAAAAATCCCAGAACAACGCGGGGGGACCTAGTGAATGAACTGCAGAGAGCTGGGACCAATGTAACAAGGCCTACCATAAGTAACACACTACGCCACCATGGACTCAGATCCTGCAGTGCCAGACGTGTCCCACTGCTTAAGCCTGTACATGTCCGGGCCCGTCTGAAGTTTGCTAGAGAGCATTTGGATGATCCAGAGGAGTTTTGGGAGAATGTCCTATGGTCTGATGAAACCAAACTGGAACTGTTTGTTAGAAACACAACTTGTCGTGTTTGGAGGAAAAAGAATACTGAGTTGCATCCATCAAACACCATACCTACTGTAAAGCATGGTGGTGGAAACATCATGCTTTGGGGCTGTTTCTCTGCAAAGGGGCCAGGACGACTGATCCGGGTACATGAAAGAATGAATGGGGCCATGTATCGTGAGATTTTGAGTGCAAACCTCCTTCCATCAGCAAGGGCATTGAAGATGAAACGTGGCTGGGTCTTTCAACATGACAATGATCCAAAGCACACCGCCAGGGCAACGAAGGAGTGGCTTCGTAAGAAGCATTTCAAGGTCCTGGAGTGGCCTAGCCAGTCTCCAGATCTCAACCCTATAGAAAACCTTTGGAGGGAGTTGAAAGTCCGTGTTGCCAAGCGAAAAACCAAAAACATCACTGCTCTAGAGGAGATCTGCATGGAGGAATGGGCCAACATACCAACAACAGTGTGTGGCAACCTTGTGAAGACTTACAGAAAACGTTTGACCTCTGTCATTGCCAACAAAGGATATATCACAAAGTATTGAGATGAAATTTTGTTTCTGACCAAATACTTATTTTCCACCATAATATGCAAATAAAATGAAAAAAAAACAGACAATGTGATTTTCTGGATTTTTTTTTCTCAGTTTGTCTCCCATAGTTGAGGTCTACCTATGATGTAAATTACAGACGCCTCTCATCTTTTTAAGTGGTGGAACTTGCACTATTGCTGACTGACTAAATACTTTTTTGCCCCACTGTATATGGGGCCCATTATACACTGAAGCATCATATGGGACCCACCATACACTGGAGCATGATACATGGGGCCCATTATACACTAAAGCATCATATATGGGGCCCATGATACACTAGGGCATCATATATGGGTCCCATTATACTGGATCTTCATATATGGGGCCTATTATACACTGACACATCATACTGCATATGGAGCATCATATATGGGGACCATCATACACTGTAGCATCATATATGGGGCCCATTATGCACTGGAGCATCACATATGGGGCCCATTATACACTGGAGCATCATATATGGGGCCCATCATATATTGGAGCATCATTTATGGGGCCCATCATACACTGAAGCATCATATGGGACCCATCATATACTGGAGCATCATATATGGGGCCCATTATACACTAGAGCATCATACAGTTGTGGCCAAAAGTATTGACACCCCTGCAATTCTGTCATATAATACTGAAAATCCTGAAAATCATTGCAAACACAAATTCTTTGTTATTATTATCTTCATTTAATTTGTCTTAAATGAAAAAACACAAAAGAGAATGAAGCAAAAAGCAAAACATTGATCATTTCACACAAAACTCAAAAAATGGGCCAGACAAAAGTATTGGCACCCTCAGCCTAATACTTGGTTGCACAGCCTTTAGCCAAAATAACTGCGACCGACCGCTTCCGGTAACCATCAATGAGTTTCTTACAATGCTCTGCTGGAATTTTAGACCATTCTTCTTTGGCAAACTGCTCCAGGTCCCTGATATTTGAAGGGTGCCTTCTCCAAACTGCCATTTTTAGATCTCTCCAGAGGTGTTCTATGGGATTCAGGTCTGGACTCATTGCTGGCCACCTTAGAAGTCTCCAGTGCTTTCTCTCAAACCATTTTCTAGTGCTTTTTGAAGTGTGTTTTGGGTCATTGTCCTGCTGGAAGACCCATGACCTCTGAGGGAGAACCAGCTTTCTCACACTGGGCCCTACATTATGCTGCAAAATTTGTTGGTAGTCTTCTGACTTCATAATGCCACGCACACGGTCAAGCAGTCCAGTGCCAGAGGCAGCAAAGCAACCCCAAAACATCAGGGAGCCTCCGCCATGTTTGACTGTAAGGACCGTGTTCTTTTCTTTGAATGCCTCTTTTTTTCTCCTGTAAACTCTATGTTGATGCCTTTGCCCAAAAAGCTCTACTTTTGTCTCATCTGACCAGATAACATTCTTCCAAAACGTTTTAGGCTTTTTCAGGTAAGTTTTGGCAAACTCCAGCCTGGCTTTTTTATGTCTCGGGGTAAGAAGTGGGGTCTTCCTGGGTCTCCTACCATACAGTCCCTTTTCATTCAGACGCCGACGGATAGTACGGGTTGACACTTTTGTACCCTCCGACTGCAGGGCAGCTTGAACTTGTTTGGATATTAGTCGAGGTTCTTTATCCAACATCAGCACAATCTTGCGTTGAAATCTCTTGTCAGTTTTTCTTTTCCGTCCACATCTAGGGAGGGTTAGCCACAGTGCCATGGGCTTTAAACTTCTTGATGACACTGCGCACGGTAGACACAGGAACATTCAGGTCTTTGGTTTTTCAAGTCCTCAGACAGTTCTTTGGTCTTCTTTCTTTTCTCCATGCTCAATGTGGTACACACAAGGACACAGGACAGAGGTTGAGTCAACTTTAATCCATGTCAACTGGCTGCAAGTGTGATTTAGTTATTGCCAACACCTGTTAGGTGCCACAAGTAAGTTACAGGTGCTGTTAATTACACAAATTAGAGAAGCATCACATGATTTTTCGAACAGTGCCAATAATTTTGTCCACCCTCTTTTTTATGTTTGGTGTGGAATTATATCCAATTTGGCTTTAGGACAATTCTTTTCGTGTTTTTTTCATTTAAGACAAATTAAATGAAGATGATAATGCCAAAGAATTTGTGTTTGCAATCATTATCAGGAAGAAACTGAGTATTATCTGTCAGAATTGCAGGGGTGTCAATACTTTTGGCCACAACTGTATATGGGGCCCATTATACACTGGATCATTATATATGGAGCCCATTATCCACTGGAGCATCTTTTATGGGGCCCATTATACGCTGGAGCATAATTTATGGGGCCCATCATATACTGGAGCATCATATATATGGGGACCATTATACCCTAGAGCATCATATAGGTAGATGGTTGATCCAGTTTAGGAGTCAGGAATGAATTTTTTTTCCCTATGGAGAAAATTGGCTTCTACTCTGTGGGTTTTTTGCCTTCCCCAGTGTGAGGCATCAGGTTCCTGCACAGCTGGAATCCCAAGCCCTGCTCCCAGCGGTCTCCCATTCCTCCCCAGCCGAGGTTGCTCAGCAAACTCGTTGGTCCCGACACTTTGCCCAGACCACCTCCGTGGGTTTGCTTGCTGCTGCCACCTCTGGCATAGCTATGGAAATGCAGGCTGCTCAGCAGCGAGATTCTCCAGGGACTAAGTCCTCATGTTGGGCCACTGAGCATGCCCGTGGAGTGATCTCCCACTGGAGATCGAAGGTCACGTGCTCAAGTCCTGCTCCTGTTCGGAATGGCCCATCCGAGAAGCCAGGAAGATCCCGGACGCTCGCAGCTATAAAAGGTTTGCATGGCCTCTCGGCCATGCGCTAGGATACTCTGTATTTTAAGACCATGAGGAGTGAGTGATGTATGCACGTATGAATGTCTCTGGTGACTGACTCATTATGAAACCCCTACCCTTGGTACGCATGTGTTGTGCAGCCTAGCCTGCTAGCGCCCAGGCTTAGGTGTAAGTAGGGCAGAGTCGGAGTCAGGCATTAGTCTCCATCAGTGTCTCAGCACGCCACAGTGCACGTACTCCACACTCCGTAACCAGCGTCTATAGCGGCGTTCGCGGCAGTGACGCCGTGCGCTCAGAGGGCCTAGAGGAACTCTAACCCCATGTCCTTGGGGTAGAGTTCTGTGGCCGCTTTCTGTGCGCTTTTTGGCCGGGCTCTGTGAGCTAAACAGGCTCCGGTATTTTCGTTCAGCGGCTGTGCGGCTCTGTGAGTCAACAGAGTTCGCTCCTGTTCACACTGGGTGACGTAACCCACGTGTGACTGTTTTCACGCCGCTCTATTCTTCCGCCATTACCTAGCAGCAGTGTACCACCTCTGCACGGTGGACCCCGGGCTGCGAACGCACCTACTATTATTTAAAATTTGGTGCGTTCCGCCAGCCCTAACATCCTAGCGCCAGGGTCTGGCTAGTAATGGCGGACGAACAACGACTGCACAGGTACATCCAGCAGCTGGAGGGTAGGTTGGCAGCGCTAGAGCGTTCCACCTCAGCTGCGGATGTTACTTCGGTCGCTGTTCAGGCAGCTACAGAGGCTGTCGCCCCTGTCTCCACGGCCAGCCCTGCCCCGACCTTGTCTCGCCTCCCGCTGCCCGAGAAGTTCTCGGGTGATAGTGCATCATGCAGGGGTTTCGTGAGTCAGTGCTCCATTCACCTGGAGTTGCTGGCCACACGATTTCCCTCTGAGCGGGCCAAGGTGGGATTTATCTCCCTCCTTTCGGGCAGGGCCTTGGAGTGGGCCACCCCGCTGTGGGAGCATGGGGATCCCCTGGTACAGAGTGCCACCCATTTTCTGCTCACTCTGAAGCAGGTGTTCCTGGGACCTCGGGTCACGCACGACACCGCACTTCAGTTGCTGGCCCTAACCTAGGGTCCGTCTCTGGTCAGCCAGTATGCCATCCTCTTCAGGACTCTGGCCTCCGAGCTGGAGTGGCCACATAAGGTTCTCATACCTATATTCTGGAGAGGCCTGGCTGATCATGTCAAAGACGCCCTGGCTACCAGGGAGGTGCCCATCACTTTGGAGGAGCTCATTACGGTCTCCACCCGAATCAACGTTCGCTTCACCGAGCGAGGGCTGGAGCGCTCCAAGTCCAGCCAACGATATAGGTTGGCGCCAAATTTTGCTAGACCGCTGGAATCTCCTGGTCAGCCGCCCGAGCCTCCAGAGGCCATGGAGGTGTCCCGCATGGGGTCCAAGTCCCGGCCTGCACGGGTATCTCCAGTCTGTTTCTGTTGTCGGCAGACTGGGCACGTTGCTAACCAGTGCCCACAGCGGTCGGGAAACGCTCACATCTAGTGGTTATCGGAGGGGGCCTACTAGACACAGCGACTTTCTCCTCCAAGCTCCTGTTTAAAGGGGTGTTAGAGTTCAATTCTTCCACTCTGACTGTGGAGGTTTGTGTGGACTCTGGGGCGGAGGGCAATTTCATGTCATCTGCCTTCACCCAACAACACGCAATCCCCCTGGTCCTGCTACCTCAACCAGTCACTATCAGAGTGGTGAATGGTGCGACACTCCCGTCCCAAATCACCCAGCAGACGGCTACACTAAGACTCTCACTGTCTCCTTCTCATCATGAGATGCTGTCTCTTCTTGTTATGCCCGAAGGTATCGACCAGGTCCTCCTAGGAGTTCCCTGGTTACGAGCTCACTCTCCTCACATAGAGTGGTCCTCGGGGAAAAATCCTCGGTTGGAGCAAGTCCTGCGAGGGTAGGTGTCTGAGGGACTGCGTACAGGTCACTACCTCTGAGGTTTCCGCAGATCTCTCCTCGCTTCCCAAGCCGTACCAGCAGTATGCAGACGTTTTCTCCAAGAAGGCGGCGGAGATCGTCCCGACTGTCCTATTGACCTCTTGCCCGGAGCTGAGCCTCCCCAGGGTCGAGTCTACCCCCTATCTCTCCCAGAGACAAGAGACAGAAGCCATGTCTCAGTATATCAGGGAGAATCTGGCAAGAGGATTCATTAGGAAGTCGGTGTCTCCGGCGGGAGTGGGATTCTTTGTCCAGAAGAAGAATGGAGAATTACGTCCGTGCATCGATTACAGGGGTCTTAACGCCATAACCGTTAAGAACAAGTATCCTCTACCCCTGATATTGGAACTGTTCGATAGGCTACGGGGAGCAAGAGTGTTTACTAAGCTTGATCTGCGAGGAGCCTATAACCTGATTCGCATCCGTGAGGGGGACGAATGGAAGACGGCATTTAACACCAGAGATGGGCACTATGAATGCCTGGTGATGCCCTTCGGGCTATGTAATGCGCCAGCCGTCTTCCAAGACTTTGTGAACGATATCTTCCGGGATATGCTTACCACCTCGGTAGTAGTCTATCTGGACGATATACTCATTTACTCTCCAGATATTGACTCCCACCGAAGAGATGTTCGCAAAGTTTTCGATCTCCTGCGGGCAAACTCCCTTTACGCCAAGTTGGAGAAATGTGTGTTTGAGCAGGAGTCCTTGCCTTTCCTGGGCTACATCATCTCTGCCCAGGGTTTGGCCATGGATCCTGCCAAACTACAGGCGGTGATGGATTGGCAAGAACCCCATTCTCTCAAAGCGGTGTGTTATGATTGAGTCACCGTAGGAGGCAAAAACAGAAATGCTAGCTAAGTCCTGAAAACCAGAGAAGTTGGCAACTATCAGATTGCAGACCCCTGAACCTATCAACACAACTAGCAGTAGCCGTGGGGGGTTCCTACGATGATCTAGACCCCTCGATCACAGCCGGAGAGATACATAGGCCTAAAGAAGGAAAGGGGAAATCTAACTGCCCCAGAGCAGACCCCAAAGCAATAGGCAGCCCCCCACATATAATGACGGTGAAGCAAGATGAAAACACTTACACAGACAGAAAGACAGGCTGAGCAAAGACGGGGCCCAAAAACTACCTAGATAGGAACGGATAGGAAGGCTGCTGTCTGCAATCTGCCAAAACCCTATCAGAGACAAAAGCCAACAAGCTGATATAAAAATGGCCCTGAAGCAACTAAGCTTCAAAAACTAAATCAGCACTCAGGTACTTTCAGAAGACAGAGCTCACGGAAAACTGCACACTCCAGCAGGGAGTGGCAGAATCCAAAAAGCAAGAAAAACAAAAAACAAATCTTAGATGCAAAAAGGCAAAACAGAAAACTTAGCTTTAGGAGAGCAGGAATCAGACTGGTGTCCAAGAGTCCACAGAGAAATCACCTGCAGGGCAGAAAGGGCGTAGGCTGCCTTAAATCCAGTCAGTGACTCCACTCAGCCAATCGTCTTCATTAGTCCCAGGTGCCTGATAATCAGGCTCACTACCTTCCTTCACTAGAATAGGGAGTTCACCAGGCCTCAGTGACGGAGGGGAAAATGAACTCACAACAGTACCCCCCCTTGAGGAGGGGTCACCGAACCCTCAACAACGCTACCAGGGCGATCAGGGTGAGCCCGATGAAAGGCACGCACCAATCTTTTGGCATGAATATCAGAGGCAGAGACCCAGGAATTATCCTCCTGACCATAACCCTTGCACTTAACCAAATACTGGAGTCTCCGTCTAGCCAGACGGGAATCCAGAATTTTCTCTACCTCATATTCCAAGTTACCTTCAACCAATACAGGGTCCGGAGGTGCCACCTCAGGCACAACTGGCTCAACAAACCTCTTCAACAAGGACTTATGGAACACATTATGGATCTTAAATGTGACAGGAAGAGCCAAACGAAAAGAGACCGGATTAATAATCTCCAAAATCTTGTAAGGTCCAATAAATCTAGGCTTAAACTTAGGAGAAGCCACCTTCATAGCAATATTTTTTGATGATAACCACACCATATCACCAATCTTAAACTGGGGACCAATGGTCCTATGTCGATTGGAAAACCGCTGGGCCTTTTCCTGGGAGAGAGATAACTTATCCACCACTTGGTCCCAGATCTGGTGCATTCTCTCCACCACAGTGTCAACACCTGGGCAGGCAGAAGGCTCCACCTGCCCTGAAGAAAATCGAGGGTGAAAACCAAAGTTACAAAAAAAAGGTGACATCAAAGTGGCAGAACTAGCTCTATTATTTAAAGCAAATTCGGCCAAGGGCAAAAATGAAACCCAATCATCCTGATCAGCGGAAATAAAACATCTCAAATACGACTCCAAGGTCTGGTTTGTTCTCTCTGTCTGCCCATTGGTCAGAGGGTGAAAAGCAGAGGAGAAGGACAACTGAATTCCCAACTTGGAACAGAACGTCCTCCAAAATTTAGACACAAATTGAACTCCTCTGTCAGATACAATGTTCTCAGGAATCCCGTGCAAGCGAACCACCTATTGCAAAAACAGAGGCACCAACTCAGAGGAAGATGGCAACTTAGGGAGTGGTACAAGATGAACCATCTTAGAGAACCTATCACAAATCACCCAAATAACAGTCATTCTTTGAGAGACCGGCATATCAGAGATGAAATCCATTGAAATATGGGTCCATGGCCTCCTGGGGACCGGCAAAGGCATCAACAACCCACTAGAGCGAGAACAAGATTTAGACCGGGAGCAAGTCCCACAGGACTGCACAAAATTCCTGACATCATGAGACAAGGTGGGCCACCAAAAAGAGCGACTTACCAGATCTCTAGTACCAAAAATACCTGGATGACCAGCCAATGCAGAGCAATGAACTTCAGACATCACTCTCTTCTTCCACTGGTCAGGAACATACAACTTTCCACTGGGGCAACGCTCAGGTTTGTCCTCCTGGAACTCTTGCAGAGCAAGTCTCAAATCGGGCGAGATGGCAGAAAGAACTACCCCTTCGCCTAAGATGGTGGCAGGCTTGGTCACCACAGGAGAATCAGCAAAGAAACTCCTAGAGAGGGCGTCTGCCTTGACATTCTTAGTTCCAGGAAGGAAAGAGACTACAAAATCAAAACATGTAAAAAACAAGGTCCACCTAGCCTGTCTAGGGTTCAAGCGTTTAGCCGACTCTAGGTAAATCAAATTTTTGTGGTCAGTGAGGACCACAACTTGATGTTTGGCTCCCTCCAACCAATGTCTCCACTCCTCAAATGCCCATTTCATGGCCAACAGTTCCCGATTCCCCACATCATAGTTACGTTCAGATGAAGAGAACTTACGGGAAAAGAAAGCACAGGGATTCATTTTAGATGTTACCGGATCCTTTTGGGACAACACCGCTCCTGCACCAATCTCAGAAGCATCCACCTCTACCAGGAACGGGAGTGAGACATCAGGTTGCCGCAGAACCGGGGCGGAGGTAAATCTACGCTTCAGCTCCTGAAAGGAAGCAGCCGCCTCCGGAGACCAATTCAACACATCCGCACCCTTCCTGGTCAGGTCAGTCAATGGTTTGGCAATACTAGAAAATTTTGCTATAAATTTCCGATAAAAATTAGCAAAACCCAAAAACTTCTGGAGGGCCTTCAAAGAAGTGGGCTGAACCCAATCATAAATGGCCTGTACCTTGGCCGGGTCCATTTCAATAGTTGACGGAGACAAAATAAATCCCAAAAAAGAAATTCTCTGTACTCCAAAAAGGCATTTTGATCCTTTGACATACATAGAATTCTCTCTCAAGATCCGGAACACAGTCCGAATATGTTCCACATGAAAATCCCAATCCTTGGAGAAGATCAAAATATCATCCAGATACATAATCAAAAATTTATCGACAAAGTCTCGGAAAATATCGTTCATGAAGCACTGGAAGACAGAAGGGGCATTAGTGAGCCCAAAAGGCATCACCAGGTACTCAAAATGTCCCTCCAGAGTATTAAACGCCGTCTTCCATTCATCCCCCTGCTTAATGCGGATAAGATTATACGCCCCCCTGAGGTCAAGCTTGGTAAACCAGCAAGCACCTCTGACTCTAGAGAATAGATCCGAAATCAGGGGTAACGGATACTGATATTTAATAGTAATTTTATTGAGGGCACGATAATCAATACAAGGCCTTAAAGAACCATCCTTCTTGGCCACAAAAAAAAACCGGCACCTAAGGGTGAAGAGGATGGTCTAATATGACCCTTCTCCAACGCCTCCTTAATATAGGACCGCATAGCCTCGGGTACAGATAAATTGAAGAGCCGACCCTTAGGAAATTTACACCCCGGGTTTAGTTCAATTGCACAGTCATAACTCCTATGAGGAGGCAAGGACGCAGACTCATTCTCACTAAATACATCATAGTAGTCCGCCAAATAGTCAGGAACCTCATGCGACTGAGGAGAGGTGGAAAAAACCGGAGCCTCACTAAAGGTACACCGGCAACCCCAACTCACCACAGACACAGACTTCCAATCCAAAACTGGATTATGAAACTGCAACCAGGGAAACCCCAGAACAACGGCATCATGCAGACCATGCAACACCAAAAATCTGCAATTTTCTTGGTGGTCTGGGGCGACCCGCATGACCAACTGGGTCCAAAACTGAGGTTTATTTTTAGCCAGAGGGGTAGCATCAATCCCCCTCAAAGGGATAGGCGTCTGCAGAGTTGTCAACGGAAATCCACAACGTTTAGCAAAATCCAAGTCCATTAGGTTTAGCGCTGCTCCCGAATCCACAAAAGCCTTGGCGGAAAATGTGGACAGGGAACAGATCAGAGTAATCGCCAAAAGAAACTTAGGCTGAACCCCACCAACAGAAAACGTGTGTGCAAAGCGTTTCTCACATTTAGGACAAACAGAAATAACATGTGAGGCATCACCACAGAAAAAACACAGCTTATTACGCCTTCTGAATTCCTGACGTTGCGCCTTAGACAAAACTCTATCACATTGCATAGGTTCAGACGTCTGTTCAACCGGTGGCAACACCTCTCGTGTAATCCTGCGTTCACGTAAATGCCGATCAACCTGAATGGCTAAAGACATAGAATCGTCCAGACCAGAGGGAACAGGAAATCCCACCATAGTATCTTTTACGGCTTCTAACAAACCCTTCCGAAAGAGAGCAGCCAAGGCACTATCATTCCAGGTAGTAAGGACCGCCCACTTTCGGAACTTTTGACAGTACAACTCTGCAGATTCTCGACCCTGGTTCAATGCTAACAGGGTCTTTTCAGCCTGATCAATAGCATTAGGTTCGTCGTACAGCAACCCCAAGGCTTGAAAAAATGCGTTCACATTAGTCAGAATAGGGTCATCTGGTTTCAAAGAAAACGCCCAATCCTGGGGATCGCCGCGCAGCAAAGAGATGACAATTTTAACCTGATGCGCGGGGCCCTGACGAGTTAGGCTTCAAAGCAAAAAATAATTTACAATTATTTTTGAAACTCAAAAATTTAGATCGATCCCCAAAAAATACATCAGGTGTGGGGATCTTTGGTTCAACAGCATGTGAACGAGCAAGATAGGCGGAAATTCCTTGCACTTCAGCAGCGAGCTGCTCCACACGATCAGACACTTGCTTTATCTCCATTGAGAGAGAAAAAAAAATTCCCCCTACGGCCTCAGAGATACAGAGGAAAGAATATACACACACCTTTTTTTTTTTTTTTTTTTTTTTTAAACACAATTCTTTCCTGCTATTGAGTACCCCAGGATCTGCGGTTTGGCGGGTGATTCTGTTATGATTGAGTCACCGTAGGAGGCAAAAACAGAAATGCTAGCTAAGTCCTGAAAACCAGAGAAGTTGGCAACTATCAGATTGCAGACCCCTGATCCTATCAACACAACTAGCAGTAGCCGTGGGGGGTTCCTACGATGACCTAGACCCCTCGATCACAGCCGGAGAGATACATAGGCCTAAAGAAGGAAAGGGGAAATCTAACTGCCCCAGAGCAGACCCCAAAGCAATAGGCAGCCCCCCACATATAATGACGGTGAAGCAAGATGAAAACACTTACACAGACAGAAAGACAGGCTGAGCAAAGACGGGACCCAAAAACTACCTAGATAGGAACGGATAGGAAGGCTGCTGTCTGCAATCTGCCAAAACCCTATCAGAGACAAAAGCCAACAAGCTGATATAAAAATGGCCCTGAAGCAACTAAGCTTCAAAAACTAAATCAGCACTCAGGTGCTTTCAGAAGACAGAGCTCACGGAAAACTGCACACTCCAGCAGGGAGTGGCAGAATCCAAAAAGCAAGAAAAACAAAAAACAAATCTTAGATGCAAAAAGGCAAAACAGAAAACTTAGCTTTAGGAGAGCAGGAATCAGACTGGTGTCCAAGAATCCACAGAGAAATCACCCGCAGGGCAGAAAGGGCGTAGGCTGCCTTAAATCCAGTCAGTGACTCCACTCAGCCAATCGTCTTCATTAGTCCCAGGTGCCTGATAATCAGGCTCACTACCTTCCTTCACTAGAATAGGGAGTTCACCAGGCCTCAGTGACGGAGGGGAAAATGAACTCACAACAGCGGTGCAGCGCTTTATGGGGTTCATAAATTACTACCGCCAATTCATTCCCCATTTCTCAACTTTGGTAGCCCTCACCAAGAAGGGTGCAAACCCCAAACTGTGGTCGGAAGCTGTCTCCAAGGCCTTCGCTTCTATTAAATCCCACTTCGTTGGCGCTCCCATTCTACATCGCCCCGATGTAGATAAGCCCTTCATTCTGGAGGTGGATGCCTCTTCTGTCGGTGCTGGAGCGGTCCTGTTCCAGAAGGACTCGCAAGGTCGGAAGCACCCATCCTTCTTCTCTAAGACCTTCACACCAGCGGAGAGGAATTATTCCATCGGGGACAGGGAGTTGCTAGCAATAAAGCTGGCCTTCTCAGAGTGGAGACACCTTGTTAGCGCCACAGACTGTGAGGAGGAATACCCTGGAGTGGACCCTCTGGACCGTGGCACCGAGGGACCCCGGACGAGCAACCTGGTGTGACCGACCCCTATACAGGGATCGTTAGGCGCAAGACCAGAGACTCGAATGCCACGGCAGCCGGAACCAAGAGGGGCGGCTCGGAATGGTGCACAGGGCGTGAGCAGGAACAGACACAGGACTTGAACAGGCATGGTTACCGGACTGGAGCAGGCACGGACACAGGACTGGAGCTGGCACGGACACTGGACTGGAACAGGCACGGACACAGGACTGGAACAGGCACGGAGACAGGACTGGAGCAGGCACGGACACAGGACTTGAACAGGCAAGGACACAGGACTGGAGCTGGCACGGACACTGGACTGCAACAGGCACGGACACTGGACTGGAACAGGCACGGAGACAGGACTGGAGCAGGCACGGAGACAGGACTGGAACAGGCACGGAGACAGGACTGGAACAGGCACGGACACAGGACTGGAACAGGCACGGACACAGGACTGGAACAGGCTCGGAGACCGGACTGGAACAGGCGCGGAGACAGGACTGGAACAGGCACGGACACAGGACAGGTACGGGCACGGACACAGGACTGGAGCAGGACTGGAAGCAAGCACAGAGGTTAGGCAGCGAGCCGGATTCCAGCGGACTACACAGGGCCTGAGGCGCAGAAGGAAACAACCACGGTCAGGCGCCTCCACTAAGGGAGGGCGGCCTGATATGGCTGTTGCAGAGCCCCCATTGGTCCGGCGGTGCAATTGGGGCAGAGCACCGCCGGAACCCAGCTTAGCGGCGGAGGACCGGCCGCGACCTACTGCGCATGCGCGGGACCCGAGGTGACGTCACCAGCCGTGGGCCGGAGGAAGGAAGAGGCCGACGCCGGGGCTGGAGGGAGCGAGGCTGCTGGAGGGAGCGCGGCTGCCGGACAAGGTGAGTATCGCTGCGCGCACGGGGGCGAAGGGCTGGGAGCGTGACAGGGGGATCGGGGACCGTGACAGTACCCCCCCCTTAAGCCGCCCCCCGCTGCGGTTGGCAAAAAATTTCCTGAGAATGTGGGGGGCGTTGATGTTCTCCCGGGGCTCCCAGGATCTCTCCTCAGGACCAAACCCCTCCCAGTCAACAAGGAAAAAGGTCCTCCCTCTAACTCTCCTCATGGCGAGAATATCCCTCACTTCGAAAGTATCATCAGAGCCCACAGGCTGAGGAGCTGGAGTGGGTGAAGGATGGAATTGATTCAGGACCACAGGTTTCAGGAGGGAGACGTGGAAGGTGTTCGGGATACGGAGCGAAGCAGGCAACCTCAATTTGTAGGCGACTTCATTGACTCGATCCAGGACCTCAAAAGGACCTATGTACCGGGGGCCCAGCTTATAAGAGGGTAGTTTCAGTCGAATGTACTTGGATGAGAGCCAGACCTTATCCCCAATGTGAAACGGTGGAGGGTCCAGCCTCCTCTTGTCTGCGTGGTTCTTCATTCGCTCACTGGCCCTTTTGAGAGTGGAGTTGGTCTCGGACCAGATTTCAGAGAATTCCTGGAACAAGGAGTTGGCTGCCGGTACTTCAGAGGTTGGAGCGACAGGAAGAGGTATGTTAGGGTGTTTGCCGAATACCACAAAAAAGGGCAATTTAGTAGAGGATTCGCCGGCATGATTGTTGTAGGCGAATTCCGCCCAAGGAAGCAGATCAGCCCAATTATCCTGGTGGCCGTTGGAAAAATGCCGAAGGTATGCAGTCAGGATCTGGTTAGTTCGTTCCGCTTGCCCATTGGTTTGTGGATGATAGGCAGAAGAAAAATCCAAGGAAATATCCAGAAGTTTGCAAAGTGCTCTCCAAAATTTTGCCGTAAACTGTACCCCACGATCAGAGACAATTCGTTCAGGTAGACCATGTAGTCTGAAAATCTGATGGACGAAGATCTTGGCTAATCCGGGTGCGGAAGGGAGGCCGCTTAGCGGAATGAAATGCGCCATTTTAGAAAAGCGGTCCACTACCACAAGAATCACCGTACAGCCAGACGAACGGGGCAGATCCGTGATAAAGTCCATGGCGATATTCTCCCAAGGCGACTTCGGTACCGGCAGGGGAAGCAGCAGGCCAAATGGAGGACGACGGGGTGTCTTATTCCTAGCACAGGAGGAACAGGAGGCGACAAAGTCTGCCACATCTTGACGGAGAGTGGGCCACCAATAATACCGCGTTATGAGGGCCAGGGTCTTCCCAATTCCGGCATGACCAGCCAGTTTGGAGGAATGCCCCCACAGAAGAACTCTCCTCTTAACGTCCTCTGGTACGAGAGTCTTGCCCGGAGGTGGAGAAAGCAGAGACAACGGAGCCACTGTGATTATCTTCGTAGGCTCGATAACATGGGAAGGTTCCTCCCCAGATTCAGTTGGTTGAAAGACTCTGGATAGAGCATCGGCTTTAGCGTTCTTGTCTCCAGGGCAGAAGTGCAGCTCGAAATCAAAGCGGGCAAAAAACAGAGACCATCTAGCCTGTCGAGGATTGAGTCTCTGGGCGGTCTGGAGGTAGGCTAGATTTTTGTGGTCAGAGTAAACAATAAAAGGGTGAACTGCTCCTTCCAGAAGGTGACGCCACTCCTCCAATGCCAACTTCATGGCCAGAAGCTCACGGTCGCCAATCGAATAGTTACACTCTGCCGGCGAAAAGGCTCTGGAGAAAAAGCCACAAGGACGTAGGTGGCCCAAACCGGTCCTCTGGGACAAGACAGCCCCGGCGCCAGTCGAGGAAGCGTCCACCTCCAGCACGAAAGGCTTGCCGCTCTCAGGGCGGATCAATACGGGAGCTGTGGAAAAAGCTTGTTTTAGCAGCTGGAAGGCCTCTTCGGCTTCAGGTGTCCAGGAGTTGGCAGAGATCCCCTTTCGGGTAAGGGCCGAGATCGGCCTGGAGAGCGAGGAGAAGTGCGGAATGAACTGCCGATAGTAGTTCGCGAAGCCCAAGAAACGTTGAATAGCTCTTAAGCCAGCGGGGCGAGGCCACTTGAGAATGGCGGAGAGTTTCTCGGGATCCATCTGAAGCCCGGCATCGGAGATGATGTAGCCCAGAAAAGGCAGGGAGGTCTGTTCGAACAGGCACTTCTCCATCTTGGCATATAGACGATTCTCTCGAAGTCGCCGAAGAACAAGGCGGACAGTCCTCCTGTGGGATGGAAGATCCGGGGAGAAGACCAGAATGTCATCCAGGTAGACTACGACACAGGAGTACAGGAGGTCTCGGAAGATTTCATTGACGAACTCCTGGAACACCGCCGGGGCATTGCACAGACCGAATGGCATCACCAAGTACTCATAATGACCGTCACGGGTGTTAAAGGCGGTCTTCCATTCATCGCCGGCACGGATGCGGATGAGGTTGTATGCCCCCCTGAGATCCAGTTTGGAGAAGATGCGTGCCCCCCTGAGACGGTCAAACAACTCCGGGATAAGAGGAAGTGGGTACCGGTTTTTGATAGTGATGTTGTTCAATCCTCTATAATCGATACATGGGCGCAGCGAACCGTCTTTCTTTTTAACGAAAAAGAACCCGGCGCCGGCAGGAGATGAAGACTTCCGAATGAATCCCTTGGCAAGGTTCTCCGTGACATATTCGGACATGGCGGCGGATTCTGCAGGGGACAGCGGGTAGATCCTGCCCCTGGGAGGAGTAGAACCGGGGATAAGCTCAATCGGGCAGTCGAAGGCTCGATGCGGTGGAAGAACCTCCGACTCCTTCTTGTCGAAAACGTCTGCATAAGCCCAATAGGCGGAAGGAAGCCCAGAGAGATCCTGAGGTGGGCGAAGGGGAACCACTGGCTGAATGGGGTTCAGACAGCGACCATGACACGGGTCTCCCCAGCGCAAGACCTCCCCGGTCGACCAGTTGAGAACCGGCTGGTGTGTCCGTAACCACGGGAGACCGAGGAGAATGGCATGAGACAAGTCGGGCAGCACATAGAAGGCTACTTTTTCACGGTGGAGGGCACCGACTTGCAAGATTACCTCTTCTGTGACCGTGGTGATGGAGTCCAACAACGGTCGGCCATCAACGGAAGCGATAATCCGAGGGTTCTTCAGGGAGACCACGGGAATCCGATATTTGTCTACCACTTCACGCCGGATGAAGTTGCCTGCTGAGCCCGAATCCACATAGGCCACCTCTGACCCACGCCTCCCCCCTGAAAGCAGAAGAACGGAAAGTGTGAGGGCCTGAGAGGAATCATAATCACCTAGGAAGGCCTCTCTTACCTGGCCTAGGTGGAAGAGTTTCCCGGTCTCTCAGGACAAGAGCGGATGAAGTGGGATGCCCCTCCACAGTAAAGACAAAGCCCTTGCTCCCGTCTCTCCCTCTGACGTCTCTCAGCCATCCGGACCCGATCTACCTGCATGGGCTCAGGGGGCGGAGTATGTCCAGGACCAGGCGGACGAGGATTAAAGGACTGGCTAGCGATCTGGGCCGGCCTAATGGGCCTCCTATCCCTCGCCGTTTCCCGGGCGCGCTCCTGGAACCTGAGGTCAATTCGAGTGGCCAGGGAGATGAGGTCCTCGAGGTTGGTGGGGGTATCACGCCCCGCCAACTCGTCCTTAATTCTGCCCGACAACCCACGCCAAAAGGCCCCGACCAATGCCGCGTTATTCCAACCCAATTCGGAGGACATGGTGCGGAACCGAATGGCGTATTGACCAACAGTCAGGGAGCCCTGGTGTAGGTTGAAAAGAGATTCGGTAAGCGAGGCTACCCGTCCAGGCTCATCGAACACCTTACGAAAGGTGTCCAAGAAGAGCGGGATGTTAGAAACAATAGGATCGTCCCTCTCCCAGAGCGGATTTAACCAAGATAAGGCCTCTCCCTCCAGATGGGACATGATGAAGGCCACCTTGGCCCGATCGGAAGGATACTGATGAGGCTGAAGCTCAAAATGCAAGCCACACTGGTTTAGGAACCCTCTACACTGTCTGGGGTCCCCAGCGTATCGGGGTGGTTTGGCAAGGCGAGGAGAGGGGAACGGAGCGGGACTGGGGATGGCGGCCGAGGCCGCAGCGGCGGACTGGAGATCTCCCAGACGGCTATCTACCGAGGCCATATATGACAAAATGTGGGACTGAGCGTCCCGCTGCTGGCTCAACTCCTGCTGGAGGCCGGCCAGCTGTGCGGCATTCCCCGGATCGGCCGCCTGGAGAGCGGACAAGCGGGACTCCATGGCCTTCATGACCGACATAATGCGCCCCTGGTTCTCCCGTAAAAAGAGAAGCTCCTTTTGACCGGGAGCGGCAGCACCGGCGGGATCCATGGCCTGACCGTACTGTTAGCACCACAGACTGTGAGGAGGAATACCCTGGAGTGGACCCTCTGGACCGTGGCACCGAGGGACCCCGGACGAGCAACCTGGTGTGACCGACCCCTATACAGGGATCGTTAGGCGCAAGACCAGAGACTCGAATGCCACGGCAGCCGGAACCAAGAGGGGCGGCTCGGAATGGTGCACAGGGCGTGAGCAGGAACAGACACAGGACTTGAACAGGCACGGTTACCGGACTGGAGCAGGCACGGACACAGGACTGGAGCTGGCACGGACACTGGACTGGAACAGGCACGGACACAGGACTGGAACAGGCACGGAGACAGGACTGGAGCAGGCACGGACACAGGACTTGAACAGGCAAGGACACAGGACTGGAGCTGGCACGGACACTGGACTGCAACAGGCACGGACACTGGACTGGAACAGGCACGGAGACAGGACTGGAGCAGGCACGGAGACAGGACTGGAACAGGCACGGAGACAGGACTGGAACAGGCACGGACACAGGACTGGAACAGGCACGGACACAGGACTGGAACAGGCTCGGAGACCGGACTGGAACAGGCGCGGAGACAGGACTGGAACAGGCACGGACACAGGACAGGTACGGGCACGGACACAGGACTGGAGCAGGGCTGGAAGCAAGCACAGAGGTTAGGCAGCGAGCCGGATTCCAGCGGAGTACACAGGGCCTGAGGCGCAGAAGGAAACAACCACGGTCAGGCGCCTCCACTAAGGGAGGGCGGCCTGATATGGCTGTTGCAGAGCCCCCATTGGTCCGGCGGTGCAATTGGGGCAGAGCACCGCCGGAACCCAGCTTAGCGGCGGAGGACCGGCCGCGACCTACTGCGCATGCGCGGGACCCAAGGTGACATCACCAGCCGTGGGCCGGAGGAAGGAAGAGGCCGACGCCGGGGCTGGAGGGAGCGAGGCTGCTGGAGGGAGCGCGGCTGCCGGACGAGGTGAGTATCGCTGCGCACACGGGGGCGAAGGGCTGGGAGCGTGACAGGGGGATCGGGGACCGTGACACACCTCCTGGAGGGGGCTCGCCACCCTTTCCAGGTGTTCACCGACCACAAAAATTTGGTCTATCTACAAACAGCCCAGCAGCTGAATTCTCGCCAGGCCAGATGGTCGTTGTTCTCCCGATTCCATTTCACCCTGCATTTTCTCTCCGGGGAGAAGAACGTCCGGGCCGATGCTCTTTCTCGCTCTGTGGTGTCATCGGAGGAGGAGGAGCCTCGGCTGATAGTTCCATTGGAAAGTCTGAGGACCGTGGCTCCGGTTGCTCTCGAGTCGGTACCTCCAGGCAAGACTTTTGTCCCTGCCCATCTGCGACCGGAGGTCCTCTCTTGGGCTCATTCGTCCAGGTTTGGGGGACATTTTGGGACCAAACGGACCTCTGACCTCCTGGCAAGGACGTACTGGTGGCCGCATATGGCCCATGACGTCAGGGACTATATTCAGGTGTGTGTCTCTTGTGCCCAGAATCGGTCCTCTCGGCAGCTGCCCGCTGGGTTACTCTATCCCCTGCCGGTAGCGGACAGGCCCTGGGAGATGGTCAGTATGGACTTTGTAGTGGGTCTGCCCAAGTCCAGTGGCAGCACCGTCATTTGGGTGGTCACCGATCATTTCTCCAAGATGGTGCATCTGGTGCCACTCTCACGGCTGCCTTCTGCACGGGGCCTGGCAGTGTTGTTTATTAAACATGTCTTCCGCCTGCACGGCATGCCGGATAAGATAGTCAGCGACCGGGGTCCTCAGTTTGCTTCTCGGTTCTAGAGAGAGCTCTGTTCTCTGCTCAGCATCGAGCTAAATCTCTCCTCAGCCTATCATCCCGAGACGAACGGGTTGGTTGAGAGAGCCAACCAGACCCTGGTGACATATCTGCGACATTTTGTCTCGGCCAGGCAGGATGACTGGGCATCCTTGCTGCCGTGGGCGGAGTTCGCTTTAAACAACGCTGTGGCTGACTCCACCGGTCAGACTCCATCCCTCTTAAATTACGGCCAGCAGCCGCGCGTCCCCGTGCCCATGCCTGTGTCATCCACCGACTCTAGGGTGGCAGACTGGGCGGTGGAGGCACGTGACATTTGGGATTGCACGCAATATGTTATCCGGGCCTCCAAGGAGAGAATGAGGGTCTCCGCTGATGCACACAGGCGTCCTGCTCTGTCCTTCGCCCCTGGCGACTTAGTGTGGCTTTCTGCCCGAAACATCAGGCTGCGGGCTGAATTTGCTAAGTTCACACCGTGCTATATTGGCCCTTTCAAGGTCCTCGAGCAGATCAATCCGGTGGCCCTTCCACCACACTTGGCTATTTCTGACACGTTTCATGTGTCCCTCCTTAAGCCGGTTCACATGTCCCGGTTTTCTGAGCCATCTGCCGGGACATCAGACTTGTCGTCTGACGAGTTTGAGGTCAATGCCATTGTGGGATGCAAGATGATGCGGGGCAAAAAGTTTTATTTGGTGGATTGGAAGGGTCATGGTCCAGAGGCTCGGTCCTGGGAGCCGGTGGAGAACATCCACGCTCCACTTCTCATTGCGGAATTCGAGCGGCGCGAGGCTCAGAGAGGGGGGGGCCCTAGGAGGGGGAGTGATGTTAGGAGTCGGGTTCCTGTTGCTGCACAGCGGGAATCCCAAGCCCTGCTCCCGGCGGTCTCCCATTCCTCCCCAGCCACAGGGGAGGTTGCTCAGCAAACTCATCGGTCCCGGCACTCTGCCCAGACCACCTCCGTGGGTTTGCTTGTTGCTGCCACCTCTGGCACAGCTATGGCAATGCAGGCTGCTCAGCAGCGAGATTCTCCAGGGACTAAGTCCTCATGTCGGGCTACTGAGCATGTCCGTGGAGTGATCTCCCATTGGAGATCGAAGGTCACGTGCTCAGGTCCTGCTCCTGTTCGGATTGGCCCATCCGAGAAGCCAGGAAGGTCCCGGACGCTCGCGGCTATAAATGGTTCACATGGCCGCTCGGCCATGCGCTAGGATACTCTGTATTTTCAGACCATGAGGAGTGAGTGATGTATGCACTTATGAATGTCTCTGGTGACTGACTCATTATGAAACCCCTATCCTTGGTATGCAGGTGTTGTGCAGCCTAGCCAGCTAGCGCCCAGGCTTAGGTGTAGGTAGGGCAGAGTCAGAGTCAGGCATTAGTCTCCATCAGTGTCTCAGCACGCCACAGTGCACGTGCTCCACACTCCACAGCCAGCGTCTATAGCGGCGTTCGCGGCAGCGACCCCGTGCGCTCAGAGGGCCTAGAGGAACTCTAACCCCGTGTCCTTGGGGTAGAGTTCTGTGGCCGCTTTCTGTGTGCTTTTTGGCCGGGCTCTGTGAGCTAAACAGGCTCCGATATTTGCGTTCAGCGGCTGTGCGGCTCTGTGAGTCAACAGAGTTAGCTCCTGTTCACACTGGGTGACGTAACCCACGTGTGACTGTTTTCACGCCGCTCTATTCTTCCGCCATTACCTAGCAGTAGTGTACCACCTCTGCACGGTGGACCCCGGGCTGCGAACGCACCTACTATTATTTAAAATTTGGTCCGTTCCACCAGCCCTAACACCCAGGATGAACAATGCAGAACTGCTGCACAAAAATAGGCTGAACTAGATGGACTTAAGGTCTTCCTTCAGCCTTCAAAACTATGTTACTATATGGGGCCCATTATACACTGGATCATTATAAATGGAGCCCTTTATCCACTGGAGCATTGTCATGTCTGTCATGTCTGCCATGTCTGTTTTGCCTCAAGAACCCCTGGAGCGGTGTGCACGCGCATCTCATGTCTGCTATCCTGCATGTTCCCTAGAGCAGTGTGCACACTCACCTCATGTCTGTTGAGCTGCAGGATGCCTGTGTTTCTGCTATGCCTTCTGTGATCATCTCGTCATGTCTAGAATCACTGGTCATGTGTCCTTCCTATGTTCCAGCATAGGCTGGTTTTGCATTCGTCTCTGCATGTCTGAAACCCTGATCATGTGACCTTTCCTAGGATCCTGCACTGTCTGGTTCTGCAATCGTCTCTGCAGGTCTGAAGCCCTGATCATGTGACCGTGCTCTGTGATCCTAGAGGAACTGAACTGGAAGCTCTTCCCTGGTCCTGACCCGGAAGTGGTGGTGCTATGCCCTATATCAGACCGCCCCTTCCTATGCTCAGGGCCTGAGTATTGTGTTGCTTCCCTGCATGGCTGCTTGGTCTGCTGGGTCGCTCCCTCTATTCTGTGCCCTTGCACTTTGCTCTGTCGTGCGTCTCTGCACACGCTCTGTGCTCGTATTCCGTCTCTTGTCTTGTGCTTTGTCTCGTGTTGTCCTCCGTGCTCTGTTTGTCCTCGCTATGTCTTCTTGTTATGTTTGCTCTGTCCCTGTCCCTGGCGTATCTCTTTACACGTGCAGGCCTCCACTCTGTACCCTGTCTAGTCCCAAGGTTCTCCCTTGGCCCGGCTCTGGGCTTCGGCCTATGCTCCGCTACTAGACTCTGTCCCTGTTCCTGACATGTCTCCGTACACGTGCAGGTCTCCGCTCTGTACCCTGTCTAGTCCCAAGGTTCTCCCTTGGCCCGGCTCTGGGCTTCGGCTTACGCTCCGCTGCTAGACTCTGTCCTTGTCCCTGACGTGTCTGTCTACACGTGCAGGCCTCCGTTCTGTGCTCTGTCCCTGGCGTGCCCCTCGGCACGCGCAGGCCTCACCCTGTACCTTGCCCCTGGCATGTCCTTTGCATGCGCAGGGTCCTGTCTACTACTATATGCCTTGTCTCTGATACTTTGTGCGCTCTTGCACTTTTCGTACTAGGCTTTTCCGTGCTGTCTGCACGCGTCTCTGTCCTGTGTCTTTGCCTAGCCCTGCCTTGTGGCTCCGTGCCTCCGTGCATGTGCCTGGTTGCCTGTGCCTGCTTGATGTGCCTCAGCCGTGTCGCCTCTAGCCATGCTCGCCTGTGTGCCTCAGCCGTGCCCCTGTCCAGTGCTATAGTGGTTACCGGCTGCATTAGCCGCAGCGGTGCCGCCTCTAGTCGTGCCCGCCTGCTTATGCCACCGTCGGTACCACCTGCCGTTGCCCCAGCCGTGGTTTCCGTGCTCCCTTGTACGCATGCTGGTTCTCGCACTGTGCCTTTTCGTGCTACTCTTGCACAAAGCCTTTTGCCTCTTTTGCTCTGCTCTGAACCCTAGTTTGCCTGCCGGATTCCGTAACCTGCCAACCGCTGCCAGAGGTCCGGACCTATATGACTGCGGCCTGATGTCTGGAGCTGATGTCCGTAGCCTGATTCCTGGACCCTGTTGGTCGATGCCTGGACCCCGGATTCCGATGCCATTGTATCCGTCCCTGGTGTGCCCTCGCATGCGCAGGCCAACGTCCTTGTGCTCCTCCCTGGCGTGCCTTCGCACGCGCAGGCCTCCGTCCTTGTACCCGTCCCTGGCATGCCCCTCGGCATGCGCAGGTCTCCGTTCTGTGAATCTGATCCTGGCGTGTCTCCTTGCACGCACCCTTTTTTGTCTCCTAGTTTGTCTTCCGGATACCTGAAGCCAGCTGACTACTGCCGGAGGTCTGGAGCCAGATGTCTACACTCTGATGCCTGGACCCTGTCAGTCCTTGCCAGCTTTCCGGAGTCCGATGCCTCGCACCCTGCCTTGGACTTTGGCGTGCCCTGGCATGCACCTTGTTATATGGATTCTGTGTGTTCACGTTTTGCACCTGTTTTACCTTGAAGAGCTCCTCATGCCTTGGACCTCAGCGTGCCCTTGCACGCATCTTGCTTTATGTTCTTTGTGTGATCACCTATGCACCTGTTGTACCCTGAAGTGTGCCTGAATGAAGTTTACTTGAACTAATGCCTTGTCTCGTCTTGTCTTGCTTCCTGAGCCGGCCGACTGGTCCAGCAGCCATGGTGGCTCACCCCCTTGGTCCTGCCCCTGACACTCCCTGTATAGGGGGTGGTTTCTCACTAGGTCAGCTCGCCCTAGGTGGGTGGGTGCCACGGCCCAGAGGGCCCACTCATTCAAGAAGAAAAACGACTCAGCTTAAGCTGACGCTCGTCACAAGCATCTTTTATGGGGCCCATTATACGCTGGAGTATCATATATTGGGCCCATTATACACTCGAACATCATATATGGGGCCCATTATACACTGGAGCAGCATATATGGGGCCCATCATATACTGGAGCATCATATATGGGGCCCATCATACATTGGAGTATCACATATGGGGCTCGATATACACTGGAGTATCATATATGGGGCACATGATACACTGGATCATCATATATGGGCCCATTATACACTGGAGCATCATATATGGGGCTAATTATCCACGGGAGCATCATATATGGAGCTCATATACAGGAGTATCATATGGGGTCCATCATACACTGGAGCATCATATATGGGGCTCATTATACACTGGAGCATCACATATGGGGCCCATCATACACTGGAACATCATATATGGGGCCCATCATACACTGGATCATCATATATGGGGCCCATTATACACTTGAGCATCATATATGGGACCCATTATACACTGGAGCATTATAAATGGGGCCCATCATATATGGAGCACTATATATGGGGCCCATTTTACACTGGAGCATCATATATGGGGCCCATTATACACTCGAGCATCATATATGGGGCCCATTATACACTGAAGCATCATATATGGGGACCATCATATACTGGAGCATCATTTATGGGTCCGTTATACACTGGAGCATCATATAAGGGGATCATCATACACTGGAGCATCATATATGGGGCTCATTATACTGTATATGGAGCATTATATGGGCCCATCATATACTGGAGCATCATATCTGGATAACATTAAACATAGGGGGGAATGGACCACCACCACAGAGTATAAACCAACAAAAAAACCCTCAATCTTTATTTAGATATATACATTATAAGAATAGATTAAAAAAAAGTCTGCTAGAAACCAGATTGCAGTGGCCAAAGTTACCATAAAGAGCAAAAAGTTTGCAAGAATATTCAACAGGCAAGTAAGTGCTGCTGAACACCAGAGAACCAAACACAGAGTATATTTCCGAATAAAATTGATGTTTTATTAAAAAAAAAAATTCTTTTAAAAATCCATTATATAACTGAGACCACTAAGCACACCACGAGGAGCAAGACGACTGACATGTATGTGTAAAAATAACACAATGACCCAATGAAATGCCAAATCATTAGAGGCTAGATTACTTTAAGCTTAAAAACCTAACAAATAAAGACAGAAAAATCAGTGTAAACAGTGCCTAGCTATACAGTAACCAGGATGGCACTAGCTAGTCAATGATTCAAAAAAGCATTCATACAATGACAGAATCTGAATAGAAGTAAAACGCACAATACTTACAAAATGAGTAGTCAGTCAAAGTGCTCCCCATCGCCCCAATGCATGTTTCGTTTGCTACTTCATCAGGAGGCATGTGCTGGGGGAGGGATGGAGCTGCTTAAATAGTATCGACCTGCCAATCCACTTAGTTAATGAGGCTAGTGTTTATGTTTAAAATAATTGGCCAACAACGATAATTACTGAAACCAACACGGTACTCTCCGTGATCGGCGCATGTGCAGACGGCAGCCAACCCAAGACGGATCCACCACTCCGTGGCCTGGATCGCAAGCAACATCTGCCGTCATAGAGACGGTGCCTGCGCAGTGCATCCCTGTGTCCGCGTCATGGAGAATCGGGGAAAGCCCCAGCCGCGCATGTGCACCAGGGGGACCGTACTTCAATCTTCACCGTGTGAATTATAAAAGTGATACTGAGAATACCAGTGATAATAATTTCAAGACATAAGTAAAAAAGTGCCAAGTGCTGACAGCAAACAAATACAATAAATCTAATATAATTCTAATATCCACAAAAAACGCATGTTAAAACACAAAACAGTGTATTATGATATAAAGTGCATAAGAATACAGGTGAAACATAATAAGAACACTAAGCCCCTAAATATGGCAAGGTGAATTACATAGAAAAAATGTTATATAGAAAAATGCTATACAAGGCCCCAAACAGAATCCCAAATAGTACATAATTAAATTTAAATATGCTACTAATATATCACATAATAAACATCAACAATTAATTTACTAGAATATTATATAAACAAAAATGTAATAAAGTATATCATCCACTGCTTCATGAATCGATAAATATTCAGTTTTGAAAGCACACCGTCCATATTAATCCCAGGACACCAGATAAAAACGACGAAATGCTACCTGATTAATATAAAAATAGAAAGTTAAAAGACAGATAATCATGCATTCATCCTACATGTAAACATGCTGGATAAAGCATGTGAAATATAAAATAAAACCATCCCACCCCTAAAAAATGTGAAAGGATACCTGTTAGGCGTTGGGTTTCTCCCTCTGGAGGAATCCCGAGCCTTACCCTTCTGCGGTCTGCCATTCAGTCCTGGCCACAGAGGAGCCTGTTCAGCAAACACATCATTCCCGGGTGCCTTTCTCAAGCTAGTGCTGTTGGGTTGGTTGCTGCTGCCATCCCTGGTTCAGCTATAGCAGCCTGCACTAGTCAGCGGCGAGCAGCTCCTGGGACTAAGTCCCTTTTTTGCTCCACTGAGCATGCCCGTGGCTCAACCTCCCATTGGAGTTCAGGGGTCACATGCTCAGGTCCCGTGCCTATTCCAATTGGACCACAGGGAAGGTCTCGAAAGGTCGCCACTATAAAAGACTTGCATGGCCACTCGGCCATGCGCTAATATAGATGGCTAGTTGTGTATGTGATGAAGGATGCTTGTGAACCGCTGACTTACTCATTAAGACTCCCTCCCTCTGGTTGTGCTTGTTGATAGGGTTAGGGTGCAGAGTCAGCACCGAGTAGTGGCACTGCCTAGCACCGCAGTGCTCCCTGCTCCTCTCACATGTTAGCGCCAGTGAGTGTCTATCTGCATAAGGCACCACTGTACTGCTTATACAGCAGCGTCCCTCAGTGCGGCACCATGCGCAAATAGTGCACTTTCCAGCTCTAGCTTAGGCTGGTTAGGTTGGTTAGTGGCGTCCGCCAGGGCAGCGCTGCATGCGGTTTGTTAGGTGTCGGATTCCTGTAGCTACACAGCAGGAGTCCAGAGCTTCACATACTGCAGTGCACGGCTATAAAAGGACCGCATGGCCTTTAGGCCATGCGCTAGTATAGACTTTATCTGTTAGATGTGTGAATGGTGACGGATGTATGATTCTGGTGACTAACTCATTTGAAACCCCTTCCCTCTTATATTACGCATGTGGATAGGGAATTAGTTCAGCAGTCAGCGCCAGTCAGTGGCAAGCCTTAGGCCACTGTGCACACCGCGCCTCTACACTAGCGTCCGATTGTGCTACTCCTCATGGCACTATCGTCTCGTGGCAGTGTCCTACGCCGCGCTGCAGTTGCAGCTTTGGCGCCCGCAGTAGCGACGCCGCACACACGGTAGGTCTAGACGGACGTAGTTCCCTCTGTCTTTGGTTATGCACCTGTGACCTGATACTGTGTGTGCATATATCTGAGACCTGTGACGCTAACAGGCTCAGCCTTTTTGTGTTTACCCCTACTGGCATCTCTGTGATTAAACAGTGATTGCTCTGTGCACCTGGGTGACGTTTAACCCCGTGCGCATTATACCGCCATATAGCACGTCTGCCATTACTCAGCAGCAGTTATAACACCTTCTGCACGGTGGACCCCGAGCGGTGAACGTACTTTATTATTTATTTTATTTAGTGCGTTCCGCTGTTCCTAACATTATACTAGCGCCAGGGTCTGGCTGGTAATGGCAGAACAGCAGCAATTACAACAGTACATTCGGCAGCTGGAGGACCGGTTGGCTACTCTTGAGAGTGCTATCTCTGCAGCAAAATCCACTGAGGCTGCTGTTCAGGCGATCGCAGAGGCGGTTTCTCGTGGGTCCACGTCCTCCCCTGCGCCGACATTTTCCCGTCTTCCGTTGCCCGATAAATTTTCTGGCGATAGCGCCTCCTGGAGGGGTTTTGTGAGCCAGTGCTCTATCCAGCTGAAATTGCTGGCTGAGCGATTCCCTACGGAACGGGCTAAGGTGGGGTTTATTGTCTCCTTTCTGTCGGGCAGGGCGTTGGAGTGGGCCACACCGCTTTGGGAGCGTGGCGACCCAGAGGTTCGGACCGCTGCTCAGTTCTTAACAGCTATCACGCAGGTCTTCCTGGGACCACGAGTCACGCACGACACCTCTCTTCAGCTATTGGCATTAACTCAGGGATCGCTCTCAGTCAGTCAGTATGCCGTACGTTTTCGGACTCTGGCTTCCGAGCTGGAGTGGTCTGATAGGGCACTCATCCCTGTGTTTTGGAGAGGTTTAGCAGAGCATGTTAAGGATGCTCTATCTACCAGAGAGGTTCCTGCAAGTCTGGAGGAGCTGATTGCCATCTCCAACCGCATTGATCTCCGTTTTTCGGAGCGCGGGCTGGAGCGTGCTCAATCCAGACGGAAGATTACTCCGGCTCTAAACCTCTTTGAACCTCTGGAGTCACCCGAGCCAGAGTGTTCACTCCCAGAGCCCATGGAGGTGTCTCGCGCCAGTCTCGAGGTGCGTCCGGCACTAAGCTCCATTTGTGGTTGCCACTGTCAACACCCTGTTCCCCACGATAACAGGGCCCCGCAGTGGCCAACCTCTGTGCCGCCAGGCAAGGCCATTGTTCCCCCTCGCCTTCGGCCGAAGGTTCTCACGTGGGCACATGCATCCAGGGTGGGTGGCCACTGTGGCTACATGCAGACCACAAAACTCCTGGCAAGATCTTATTGGTGGCCGCACAGGGCTCGGGACACTAAGAAATATATTCGGGCATGTGTGGCGCCCCTGAGGCTTCAGTCGCCACTGAGGTACTGCACCTTCTCCTAAGGTGTAGTGCCCCACCATCCAGGTAAGGTGGGAACTCCTGACCACACTCCAACACCTGCACCCCACACACAGGATAGTTCAACAGGGACCCATCCATGCTTTATGCTGGAAAGGTAATAGAGTACCTTTTGTGCTCCCAGGCTTCGTAACACGAGAGGTGCTGGGGAGGTGGGTACAGTTAGTATAAAAGAAGGGGAAAGTGTAGGACTCAGATCAGATTAGTTCAGATTAGTCTGAGATGAGTTCAAGGTCAGTCTGCAGAAGAGGGCAGGCGGAGTAGGAAGGACAGTCACTGAGTGAGGAGTGAGGATCCCTAGAAGAAGGGATGGAGGAAGGAGTGCTGCAGCTGCCTCAATGATCCGGGCCAGCTGGCACGGAAAGGAAAGGAAGGAGAAGAGACGTAGACCTGAAACTACAGCTTCCATAGAAAGACAGAATAGATCAGAACGAAGGAGAACAGAAGGACGGTGGGAAGTGGGTTAGGGAACAACCCTTCCAGTCCAAAGTGCAAGGCCGGGGCCCGGTCCCCGAGGTTGTCCGGATCTTTCATATCCAGCAACAGACACCGGTGGAGTAGTGAACATGCTGATGCCTTACTCCCATTATAGACTTGGGACACAACAGCAACTTAATAGTGAGCCGGGACTCTGGAGATAGAGATCCCTGATCAGGCTACAGCTGTCTGACATACAAGTAAGGGTCGTAGGAACCCGAGACAAGAGGTACTCCAGGGAACTACGGTACTGGGATACTTCACACTCAACGGCGCATTAGAGGAGACATTCAGGAAGGTACATGTTGGCGGAGTGTTGGAAGGGAGAATCCTATCTTGCCTGGAGGTTGGCTGGAGCCCTGGCCTGGAGAACACGGCGCGGAGGCAGGCACCTGTGTGAACTGCAGACTGTGAGTAAAGCTTTGGAACCGCACACTCTGGTGTCCTCCAGTTATTCCAGCACCGCTACATCTAGGTACCAGCACCTACACCATCTGCGCCTCCCCGCCATTACTTCTTCTATACTGCCCTGGGACCACAGCTCCACCTGTGGGGAGCTTTACCATCTATGCTGCACACACCATCAGTCCCAATGGATCTGCACACAGCATTGGCTTAACATCACACTTGCCAAACACCATAGGTGGCGTCATGAACTATCACATTAAACCACCATTTTATTGGGCGCCCAGGGCCACGGACCAGGTCACCGCCACTGCAGAGCATCCCCCTGACACCGGCCCGGTACCGAGTACCCCACAGCCCTGGGACGGGGCGCCCCAATTTTGGCATCACGAACAGGATGACGAGACCCGATACCATCGGGTTCTGTGCGCCTGCGATTTGTTGGACTTTGAACTTTTGAAAATGTGCAGAAGACCAAATTTAATAGACTGTGACATGAATCTCAAATATGGCCGCTAGCGCGGAGAGGAAGGGCGTGAAGAGGTGGGAGGTCCTAAGAAAAGACCGCGAAGAGTATTGGGTCTTCCCTGCCTGAATTACTATATGACAGATGCATGGCCCACCCCCCGAGGGGTTCGTATACTGGCTTGGTATGGAGGCGCTGGAAGAAGAAGCCACCCCCGGAAGGAGGGGCAGAGGAAGCCAGTGGCGAGGAGGGCGGAGCAAGAAGAAGAACGCCAGAACGCCATTTTGGGAAGCAAGGGAAGGAGGCCTGCGGAGCACAGGGAAGTGCAAACCCCCGGCGCCATGGCTGACGGCTCCAACCCTGAATCCGGAATGGACTGTCAGTAATTAGAAGAGATCACAGAACTGACTACCCGCCTGCAGCTGAAGCAGGAGGCCTTGGAGAAGCTGAGACGGCCGCGCACCCTGGAGGGGCCCACACCGGCAGTACCCTCTCCACCGGTACCTGCCGCTGCTGTGCCGGACCTTTTCTGGGCAGACCTAAAGGGACATACTGCTGCTGCCAGATCGCCAGCAGCGTACCTTGCTCCCTCCATGCCGGCACTACCGGAAGAGTTGCCCACAGCCCAGGGAGCTGAAGCGGAGGAAGAGGAACTCCCGCTTGGACCCGGCGCGGCTGCGTAGGTCCCTACAGCGACCCCCACGGAACCGGAGCCGTTGGTAGCTCCACCGCCATCCCCGGTGTCCAACCGGGCAGCGCCCACTACTACTACGCCAGCACCAGAGCAGAGACCGCATTGCCAGGAGATACCAGGTATATACCCCTGCCCTCCGAATGGGTTACCCTCCGACTCTGAGATGGGGAAGTGGAAGAGGTCCCTGTTGCGCCGGGTGCGGTTGGAACAGGCGCGCAGGCCCCGACACCTATGGGGGAGAGAGGGTCCTGGGTCATTTTGGGACGGTGATTATGGGGTCCCTTTGCTGCCGGGTCCCCACGTGGTTGCTTATCAACGCCAACAAGATACAGCAGCCCTCGGTGCTAGGCCGCACACCAGAACAGCAGAACCATCCAGTCCTGAGGATCCGCTGATGGGAATAGACATGCATCATGGGTTCCCTCTACCACAGCTTCAAGGCCTCAGGCAACAGCCAGCCCCAGCCAGTATGTCACCTCTACCCCAAGAAGAAGATACCCAACGTGTTTTATCTGGTAACGGTTCCAGTCCCAGAACCCCAGGAGGGGATCACCAGTAAAGGAATATACAAATCTCGTTACCCAGGAGGGTCAGTTGTACCAGTTGTGCCTTTGCTTTTTGTCATCATGTTGCCTAGATTTGATTGGCAGTGTTATTTTTGAAATGGAACTGTGGAGATCATAGACGCTGATCGGTCCAAAACTTTATTGTAAATAGTTTGCACCCCTTTGGGTGCTCTCTCTTGGTTTTACATATAGAACACTTTGCGAAGATGATGTTTTTGCATGGACACTTTTCGAAGAATGATGTCTACCTCAAAGGACACTGCAAGAAATCCCGGCTGGGAGTGGTGTCCAGCACCTTACAAGAATTTTTGAATGTTTTAAATGTGAAGTATTTGATAATGCTGTGTCTTATGAGAAGTAAATGTCTTTTATAGAATGTTTGATACAGAGAATTAGGAAAGTTTTGAGACAGAATATGAGAATTAAATAAAGAATAAAGAATTGAAAGTGACAGGTGACGGGCCAGGTATAGGTGGTCAGCGTCTTGCGTCCAGAAGAGAGAACAATTGACAAGAAAGTAATAAAAAAATGTGTTGCAGAGAGAATAGCACTTTGAATTGAGAATTGCATTTAGAGTTAAAAATTTCTTGATATTTAGATAGGAAGTTAGCCTGTTTGCAATGTTCAAGAATTATGCCTCCTACATTAGGAAGATTAGATAAGTATTGTTTACCAGCATTTAAAAACTTTTGTGTGCTCCTGTATTGTTTATCTTGTTGTCTTGCAGCCCGCGGACGTGCTGTGTTTAATGGGGGGTATGTGGCGCCCCTGAGGCTTCAGTCACCACAGAGGTACTGCACCTTCTCCTAATGTGTAGCGCCCCACCATCCAGGTAAGGTGGGAACTCCTGACCACACTCCAACACCTGCACCCCACACACAGGATAGTTCAGCAGGGACCCATCCATGCTTTATGCTGGAAAGGTAATAGAGTACCTTTTGTGGTCCCTGGCTTCATAACACGAGAGGTGCTGGGGAGGTGGGTACAGTTAGTATAAAAGAAGGGGAAAGTGTAGGACTCAGATCAGATTAGTTCAGATTAGTCTGAGATGAATTGAAGGTCAGTCTGCAGAAGAGGGCAGGCGGAGTAGGAAGGACAGTCACTGAGTGAGGAGTGAGGATCCCTAGAAGAAGGGATGGAGGAAGGAGTGCTGCAGCTGCCCCAGTGATCTGGGACAGCTGACACGGAAAGGAAAGGAAGGAGAAGAGACGTAGACCTGAAACTACAGCTTCCATAGAAAGACAGAACAGATCGGAACGAAGAAGAACAGAAGGACGGTGGGAAGTGGGTTAGGGAACAACCCTTCCAGTCCAAAGCGCAAGGCCAAGGCCCAGTCCCCGAGGTTGTCCGGATCTTTCATATCCAGCAACAGACACCGGTGGAGTAGTGAGCCGCTAACGCCTTACTCCCATTATAGACTTGAGAAACAACAGCAACTTAATAGTGAGCCGGGACTCTGGAGATAGAGATCCCTGATCAGGCTACAGCTGTCTGTCATACAAGTAAGGGTCGTAGGAACCCGAGACAAGAGGTACTCCAGGGAACCACGGTACTGGGATACTTCACACTCAACGGCGCATTAGAGGAAACGTTCAGGAAGGTACATGTTGGCGAAGTGTTGGAAGGGAGAAACCTATCTTGCATGGAGGTTGGCTGGAGCCCTGGCCTGGAGAACACGGCACAGAGGCAGGCACCTGTGTGAACTGCAGACTGTGAGTAAAGCTTTGGAACCGCACACTCTGGTGTACTCCAGTTATTCCAGCACCGCTACATCTAGGTACCAGCACCTACACCATCTGCGCCTCCCCGCCATTACTTCATCTATACTGCCCTGGGACCACAGCTCCACCTGTGGGGAGCTTTACCATCTATGCTGCACACACCATCAGTCCCAGTGGATCTGCACGCAGCATTGGCTTAACATCACACTTGCCAAACACCACAGGTGGCGTCATGAACTATCACATTAAACCACCATTTTATTGGGCGCCCAGGGCCACGGACCGGGTCACCGCCACCGCAGCACATCCCCCTGACACCGGCCCGGTACCGAGTACCCCACAGCCCTGGGACGGGGCGCCCCACATGCGCCTCTTGTGCTTGGAATGCCTCCCCTACACAGAGAGTGAAGATGCCTGCCGATACTCTGCGGCGTTCTACTCCAACTTCGGTTTCTGGCCTTTGTGCCACTCCCGTTGTCTCTCAGGTGTCCCTTCTCATACCTGGAGATTTTGCCGCCTCTGATGCCCTCCACGTGTCCCAGTTTTCTGTGTCAGCTGCCGGGACATCAGACTTGCCTTCGGACGAGTCTGAGGCCTATGCCTCTGAAGGGTATAAGGTGGTGGATTGGAGGGCTCATGAGGGGGGGGCCCTAGGAGGGGGGGTAATGTTAGGCGTCGGATTCTTGTAGCTACACAGCAGGAGTCCAGAGCCTCACATACTGCTTTGCAGCAAGTCATTCCTGAGGCTAAGTCCCGCTGCCGCTCCACTGAGCATGCTCATGAGACGATCTCCCATTAGAGCTCGGGAGTCACGTGCTCAGGTCCTTCCCCTGATCTGATTGTTCCATCTCAGAGATCTGGAAGGTCCCGGCAGTGCACGGCTATAAAAGGACCGCATGGCCGTTCGGCCATGCGCTAGTATAGACTTTACTTGCTAGATGTGTAAATGGTGACAGCTGTATGATTCTGGTGACTGACTCATTTGAAACCCCTTCCCTCTGATATTACGCATGTGGATAGGGAATTAGTTCAGCAGTCAGCGCCAGTCAGTGGCAAGCCTTAGGCCACTGTGCACACCGCGCCTCTACACTAGCGTCCGATAGTGCCGTGAGGAGTAGCACAATCGTCTCGCGGCAGTGTCCTACGCCGCGCTGCAGTTGCAGCTTTGGCGCCCGCAGTAGCGACGCCGCACACACGGTAGGTCTAGACAGACGCAGTTCCTTCTGTCTTTGGTTCTGCACCTGTGACCTGATACTGTGTGTGCATATATCTGAGACCTGTGACGCTAACAGGCTCAGCCCTTTTGTGTTTACCCCTTCTGGCATCTCTGTGATTAAACAGTGATTGCTGTGCGCATCTGGGTGACATTTAACCTTGTGCGCATTATACCGCCATATAGCACGTTTGCCATTACTCAGCAGCAGTTATAACACCTTCTGCACGGTGGACCCCGAGCGGCGAACACACTTTATTATTTATTTTATTTAGTGCGTTCCGCCGTTCCTAACATTGTTAGAGCGATTATTCCTAGTCACTTTGTCCAGGCATTTGTCTAACCCTGTGTACTTGGGGCAGAGTCCTGTGTCTCTACACTAGCGCTTCCCCTGCCAAGTCCTGTGAAGTTAACAGGCTCTGGCATTTGTTTCTGCGGCTCTGTGAGGTAACAGAGTTTGCTCCTGTACACACCGGGTCAGTGGTTAACCCGCCGGTGTTAAGTTGGTACTCCACCATAACCGAGCAGCAGCTTACCATCTCTGCACGGTGGACCCTAGGTTGCGATTGCACTTTCTTATATTTTAATCATAGAATCATAGAATCATAGAATCGTAGAGTTGGAAGGGACCTCCTGGGCCATCTGGTCCAACCCCCTGCTCAAAGCAGGATTCGCTAAATCATCCCAGTCAGATGTCTGTCCAGCCTCTGTTTATATTTAGTAAGATTCGCAACCCTTACAGTATATTAGCGCCAGGGTCTGGCTAGTAATGGCGGATGAGCAGCGACTCCACAGGTGCATCTAGCAGCTGGAGGGCAGGTTGGCGGCACTCGAGCGCTCAACCTCAGCTGTATATCTTACCGAGGTCGCTGTTCAGGCAGCCACGGAGGCTGTCTCCCGTGTGTCCACTGCCATCCCTGCCCCAACTTTGTCCCGCCTCCCGCTGCCCGAGAAGTTCTCGGGCGATAGTGCTTCTTGTAGGGGTTTCGTCAGCCAGTGCACCATACAGCTACAGCTGCTGGCTGCACGATTCCCCTCCGAGCGGGCTAAAGTGGAATTTGTCATTTCCCTCCTGTCGGGAGGGGCATTGGAGTGGGCCACACCACTGTGGGAGCGTGGCGATCATGTGATGCAGAGTGTCTCTCAGTTTTTGACCACTCTGAAGCAGGTCTTCCTGGGACCGCGAATCACCCATGATACCGCACTCCAGCTGCTGGCATTGTTACAGGGCTCGTCCTTGGTCAGCCATTTCGCCATCCGGTTCTGGACCCTGGCCTCATAGTTGGCGTGGCCAGATAAGGCTCTCATTCGCGTTCTGGAGAGGTCTGGCTCACCATGTGAAGGACGCCCTGGCCACCAGGGAGGTTCCCGCCACACTGGATGAGCTTATCTCCGTCTCCACCTGTATAGACTTTAACTTGACCGAGCGAAGGTTGGAGCGGTCTCAGTGTAGGCAGAGGTTTAGGTTGGCACCTAGTTTTGCTAAGCCTCTGGAATCTCCCAATCGGGCGTCTGAGCCTCAGTGGGCCTTGGGGGCTCCTCGCACGGGATTCAGGTCCGGTCCGCTCGAGCACCTGTGACAGTCTGGTCACCTTGCCAACCGGTGCCCACAGCAGTCAGGAGAACGCTCGCCTCTAGTGGTCATAGGAGGGGGCTCACTAGAATCAGCCGCTTTTTCCTCCAAGCTGACCTTTAAGGGAACGCTTGAGGTTGGTTCGTCCACTCTGGTGGTGCAGGTTTGCGTGGACTCCGGAGCGGAGGGCAATTTCATGTCTTCTGCCTTCGCTCAACGGCACACAATACCCATGGTTATGATGGCCAAACCAGTCACCGTCAGGGTGGTGAACGGCGCAACTCAACCCTCACAAATTACCCACCAGACCACCCCGTTGATACTCTCGGTGTCTCCGTCTCATCAGGAGACGATATCCCTACTTGTCATGCCCAAGGGTATCGATCAGGTCCTTTTAGGGGTTCCCTGGTTACGGTTTCAATCTCCCCACATAGAGGGGTCCTTCGGGGAAGATTCTCGGTTGGGGTAAAGCTTGTGAGGGTAGATGCCAGAGGGAGTGCGTTCAGGTTGCTTCCACCAAAGTCCCCGCAGATCTTTCCTCTCTCCCCACACACTCAACAGTATGCAGACGTGTTCTCCAAGCGGGCGGCAGAGACTCTTCCGCCCCATTGCCCCTACGAATGTCCTATTGACCTCTTGCCTGGTGCTGAGCCTCCCGGGGTCGAGTCTATCCCCTTTCTCTCCCAGAGACAGAGGCCATGTCTCAGTATATCAGGGAGAATCTGGCAAGAGGATTCATTAGGAAGTCGGTGTCACCAACAGGGGCGGGATTCTTCTTAGTCCAGAAGAAGAACGGAGAACTGCATCACTGCATTGATTACAGAGGTCTTAACGCCATCACCATTAAGAATAAATACTCTCTGTCCCTGATATCGGAGCTGTTTGATAGACTACGGGGAGCGAGAGTGTTTACCAAACTCGATCTGTGGGGGGCTTACAACCTGATTCACATCCGTGAGGGGGACAAATGGAAGACGGCATTTAACACCAGGGATGGGCACTATGAATACCTGGTGATGCCCTTCGGGTTCTGAAATGCCCTGGCCATCTTCCAAGACTTTGTGAACAAAATCTTCCGGGATATGCTTACCACCTTGGTAGTAGTCTATCTGGATGATATTCTCACCTTCTCTCCAGATATTGACTCCCAACAGAGAGATGTTTGCAAAGTTTTCGACCTCCTGCGGGCAAACTCTCTCCATGCCAAGTTGGAGAAGTGTGTGTTTGAGCAGGAGTCCTTGCCTTTCCAGGGCTATATCATCTTCACCCAGCGACTGGCCATGGATCCTGCCAAGCTACAGGCGGTGATGGATTGGCAGGAGCCCCATTCTCTCAAAGCGGTGCAGCGCTTTATGGGGTTCATAAATTACTATCGCCAATTCATCCCCCACTTCTCGACTTTGTGGTACACCCCGTCCCCGTCCTGGCGCTGCGCCCTGGTCTGTCGCTGTTACACCTGGCCTCCGTCCTGGCACTGCGTCCAGGCCTGCCACTGCTTCCCGCTCTGGGCACTCACCTTGAGCCTCACATAGGCAGCAGCCGGCCTCCTCTGGATCTCGTGCTGCTGCTCAGCGTTCTGTCCTCCCTCCTGCCTCCTCCTCCTGGCGCCCTGTGAGGAAATCTGTAGCTAAGACTTTTAGGGCACGCCCGCCCGCTCTCTTGCCTTCTTAAAGGGGCGGCGCGCATTATTCAAAAAATACAATTAACCAATGGAAGCTCACTGGCTGCTATTTCTGGCCTCTCCTCCATATGGAGAGCGCCGGAGCAACGAGTATCTATCATTGCTACATCCGGTTCTCATGCTAACCTGTCTGCACTGCATCTGCAGTCTCTGTGCATTGTCTAATGCTCTCTGTTTCCACAGCATATCAGTATCCTGTGTTACCTGGTTATATCAGCAACCATCTGGGCCTAAGCCATCCCGTTCCGCCTACAGCCATCCGAGTCCAAGGACTGTCTGAAGGTCACTGGAACCGACTCCTTACCAACTAACCAGATCCAGGACCCAGCACATTACGGACTCTGCTGTGAATTTTGTTATCGCTTTTGGTCCCACTGGGACAGCTGCCACGTGTTTGGGGTCTAACTGGAGGTAGCACCTGTGTCCTCCGGGTATTCCATTCTGGCCCTGCCTGAGGGACTTTACTACGGGTGCCCGAAGCTCACTAGTCACGCCCCCTTTGGAGCCCCCCGGACCGTGGTCCCGAGGTTCTACTTAAAAAATAAAAACGAATGTGAACTTCACCATCTCTGCTTCCGCTTCCATTCGTTACACTTTGGTAGCCCCCTTGGTGGCCCTCACCAAGAAGGGAACAAATCCCAAGTTGTGGTCGGGACCTGTCTCCAAGGCCTTCTCCTCCATTAAGTCCCATTTCGCTAGCGCTCCCATTCTACATCGCCCCAATGTAGATAAACCCTTCGTTCTAGAGGTGGATGCCTCTTCCGTCGGTGCTGGAGTGGTCCTTTTCCAGAAGGACACGCAAGGTCGGAAACAGCCATGCTTTTTTCTCCAAGACCTTCACACCGGCAGAGAGGAATTATTCCATCGGGGACAGGGAGTTGCTAGCAATGAAGTTGGCCTTTTCGGAGTGGAGATACCTCCTGGAGGGGGCTCGCCACCCTTTCCAGGTGTTCACCGACCACAAGAACTTGGTGTTTTTGAAGACAGCCCAGCGGCTGAACTCTCGCCAGGCCAGATGGTCCCTGTTCTCCCGGTTTCACTTTACCCTACATTTTCTCTCAAGGGAGAACGTCCGTGCCGAAGCTTTCTCCTTCCGTGGTGTCATCGGAGTGTGACAAGCGTCAGCTTAAGCTGAGTCATTTTTCTTGAAAGAGTGGACCCTCTGGGCCGTGGCACCCACCCACCTAGGGCGAGCTGACCTAGTGAGGAACCACCCCCTATACAGGGAGTGTCAGGGGCAAGACTAAGGGGGTGAGCCACCACGGCAGCTGGACCAGACGGCCGACTCAGGGAAACAAGTCAAGGCGAGACAAGACGTTAGTTCAAGGAAACTTCATTAAGGAACACTTCTGGGTACAACAGGAGCAAAACGTGAACACACAAAGTACATAAAGCAAGATGCGTGCAAGGGCACGCCGAGGTCCAAAGCATGAGGAACACTTCAGGGTATAACAGGTGCAAAACGTGAACACACAGAGTACATAGAGCAAGGTGCGTGCAAGGGCACACCGAGGTCCAAAGCAAGGTATGTGCAGATGGTAAACAGAGGCAAGAGGATATCGGACTCCGGACAGCAGGCAACGATCAACCGGGACATCAGGTTCTGTAGCTCTGAAGGTGATCGGCAGGTTCCGGACATCCGGTAATCAAACCAGGGTTCCATGCAAGGAGACAAGACAAAGTTAGAAACAGGATGTGTGTCAACGAACACGCCCGGGTCAGGTTCACAGGACGGAGGCCTGCGCATGCCAAGGGGCATGCCAGGGACAGGTACAGGGACGGTGGCCTGCGCGTGCGATGAGACACGCCAGGGAGAGATACAGGACGGAGGCCTGCACGTGCAGAGGACACGCCAGGGACCAAGATAGGGTACGGTGGCATCGGAATCCGGGGTGCTGGCATCGACCGACAGGGTCCAGGAATCAGACTGCGGAAATCAGCTCCGGACATCAGGCTGCAGTCATCTAGGTCCGGACCTCTGGCAGCGCTCGGCAGGTTACGGAATCCGGCAGGCAAGACAGGGTTCAGAGCAGAGCAAAGTAAGCAAAATACTTTGTGCAAGAGTAGCACGAAAAGGCACAGTGCGAAAACCAGCGTGCCTACAAGGGAGCACGGAAACCACGGCTGGGGCACTGGCAGGCGGTACCAATGGTGGCATAAGCAGGCGGGCACGACTTAGAGGCGGCACAGCTGCGGCTCACACAGCCGGTAACTACTATAGCACTGGACGGCGGGCACGGCTGAGGCACACAGGCGAGCATGACTAGAGGCGGCACGGCTGAGGCACAACAGGCAGGCACAGGGCGACCAGGCGCGTGCACGAGGGCACGGAGCCACAAGGCAGGGCTAGGCAAAGGTACAGGACAGAGACGCATGCGAAACAGCACGGCAAAGCCTAGTACGAAAAGTGCAAGGGCGCACGAAACATCAGAGACAAGGCATAGGGTAAGAGGCAGAGTCCTGCGCATGCAGAGGGCATGCCAGGGGCAAAGTACAAGATGAGGCCTGCGCATGTGGAGAGACACGCCAGGGACAGGGACAGAGTCTACCGTAGGCCGAAGGCCAGAGCCGGGCCAAGGGAGAGCCTTGGGACTAGACAGAGTACAGAGCGGAGGCCTGCACGTGTAGAGAGACACGTCAGGGACAGGGTACAGAACGGTGACCTGCACGTGTAGAGAGACACGTCAGGGACAGGGTACAGAGCGGAGGCCTGCACGTGTAGAGAGACACATCAGGGACAGGGTACAGAGCGGAGCATAACAAGGAAGCATAGCGAGGACAAACAAAGCACGAATGACAACACGAGACAAAGCACGAGACAAGAGACGGAATACGTGCACGGAGCGTGTGCAGAGACGCACGACAGAGCAAAGTGCAAGGGCACAGAATAGAGGGAGCGACCAAGCAGACCAAGCAGCCATGCAGGGAAGCAACACAATACTCAGGCCCTGAGCAAAGGAAGGGGCGGTCTGATATAGGGCATAGCACCTCCACTTCCGGGTCAGGACCAGCGGAGAACTTCCAGTTCAGATCCTCCAGGATCACAGGGAGCAGTCACATGATCAGGATTCCAGACATGCAGGGATGATTGCAGAACCAGTGCTGAAACCTAGGCAGGTCACATGATCAGAGTTCCAGACATGCAGAGATGATTGCAGAACCAGCCTATGCTGGAGCATAGGAAGGACACATGATCAGGGGTTCTAGACATGACGAGATGATCACAAAAGGCAGAGCAGAACTGCAGGCATCCTGCAGCTCAACAGACATGAGGTGAGTGTGCACACTGCTGTAGGGAACATGCAAGATAGCAGACACGAGATGCACATGCACACTGCTCCAGGGGTTCTTGAGGCAAAACAGACAAGGCAGACATGACAGACATGGCGGACATGACATGGAGGAGGAAAAGCCAAGGCTGATTGTCCCATCTGAGAGCCTGAGGACCGTGACTCCAGTGGCCTTTGAGTCCGTACCTCCGGGCAATACTTTTGTCTCTGCCCGTCTGCGACCGGAGGACCTCTCTTGGGCTCACTCGTCCAGGGTGGGTGGACATTTTGGGAGAAAATGGACCTTTGAGCTTCTGGCGAGGACGTATTGGTGGCCACAAATGGCCCATGACGTCAGGGACTATATTTGGGCGTGTGTCTCTTCCACCCAGAATAGGTCTCCTCAGCAGCGGCACACTTGGCTACTTTACCCCCTGCTGGTAGCGGACAGGCCCTGGGAGATGGTCTGTAAGGACTTTGTGGTGGGACTGACCAAGTCCAGTGGCAGCACGGTCATTTGGTTGTCACCAACCATTTCTCTAAGATGTTGCACCTTGTGCCTCTTTCCCGGCTGCCTTCTGCACGGGGCCTGGCAGTGTTATTCATTAAGCATGTCTTCCGCCTACACGGTATGCCGGACAAGATTGTCAGCGACTGGGGTCCCCAGTTCGCGTCTCGGTTTTGGAGAGAGCTATGTCACCTGCTCAGTATTGAGCTGGATCTCTCCTCGGCCTATCACCCCTAGACGAACGAGTTGGTAGAGAGAGCCAACCAGACCCTGGTCACATATCTACAACATTTTGCCTCGGCCAGGCAGGATGACTGGGCATCCTTGCTGCCGTGGGCGGAGTTCCCTTTGAAAAACGCTGTGGCCGATTCCTCTGTCAGACCCTTTTCCTCCATAATTACAGTCAGCATCCGCATGTTTCGGTGCTCATGCCCGTGTCATCAACCGACTGTAGGGTGGCAGACTGGGCGGTGGAGGCATGTGACATTTGGGACCGCACTCAGGATGCCATCCGGGCCTCCAAGGAGAGAATGAGGTCCTCTGCTGATGCACACCGGCGACTGTTATGAATGAGTCACCGTAGGAGGCAAAAACAGGAATGCCAGCTAAGTCCAGAAAACCAGAGAAGTTGGCAGCTATCGGATTGCAGACCCCTGAACCTTTCAACACAACTAGCAGTAGCCGTGGGGGGTTCCTACGATGCCCTAGACCCCTCGATCACAGCCGGAGGACTATATAGCCTAAAGACAGAAAGGGAAATCTAAACTGCCCCAGAGCAGACCCCAAAACAAAAGGCAGCCCCCAACATACAGTGGGGCAAAAAAGTATTTAGTCAGTCAGCAATAGTGCAAGTTCCACCACTTAAAAAGATGAGAGGCGTCTGTAATTTACATCATAGGTAGACCTCAACTATGGGAGACAAACTGAGAAAAAAAAATCCAGAAAATCACATTGTCTGTTTTTTTTTCATTTTATTTGCATATTATGGTGGAAAATAAGTATTTGGTCAGAAACAAGCAATCAAGATTTCTGGCTCTCACAGACCTGTAACTTCTTCTTTAAGAGTCTCCTCTTTCCTCCACTCATTACCTGTAGTAATGGCACCTGTTTAAACTTGTTATCAGTATAAAAAGACACCTGTGCACACCCTCAAACAGTCTGACTCCAAACTCCACTATGGTGAAGACCAAAGAGCTGTCAAAGGACACCAGAAACAAAATTGTAGCCCTGCACCAGGCTGGGAAGACTGAATCTGCAATAGCCAACCAGCTTGGAGTGAAGAAATCAACTGTGGGAGCAATAATTAGAAAATGGAAGACATACAAGACCACTGATAATCTCCCTCGATCTGGTGCTCCACGCAAAATCACACCCCGTGGGGTCAGAATGATCACAAGAACGGTGAGCAAAAATCCCAGAACCATGCGGGGGGACCTAGTGAATGAACTGCAGAGAGCTGGGACCAATGTAACAAGGCCTACCATAAGTAACACACTACGCCACCATGGACTCAGATCCTGCAGTGCCAGACGTGTCCCACTGCTTAAGCCTGTACATGTCCGGGCCCATCTGAAGTTTGCTAGAGAGCATTTGGATGATCCAGAGGAGTTTTGGGAGAATGTCCTATGGTCTGATGAAACCAAACTGGAACTGTTTGGTAGAAACACAACTTGTCGTGTTTGGAGGAAAAAGAATACTGAGTTGCATCCATCAAACACCATACCTACTGTAAAGCATGGTGGTGGAAACATCATGCTTTGGGGCTGTTTCTCTGCAAAGGGGCCAGGACGACTGATCCGGGTACATGAAAGAATGAATGGGGCCATGTATCTTGAGATTTTGAGTGCAAACCTCCTTCCATCAGCAAGGGCATTGAAGATGAAACGTGGCTGGGTCTTTCAACATGACAATGATCCAAAGCACACCGCCAGGGCAACGAAGGAGTGGCTTCGTAAGAAGCATTTCAAGGTCCTGGAGTGGCCTAGCCAGTCTCCAGATCTCAACCCTATAGAAAACCTTTGGAGGGAGTTGAAAGTCCGTGTTGCCAAGAGAAAAGCCAAAAACATCACTGCTCTAGAGGAGATCTGCATGGAGGAATGGGCCAACATACCAACAACAGTGTGTGGCAACCTTGTGAAGACTTACAGAAAACGTTTGACCTCTGTCATTGCCAACAAAGGATATATCACAAAGTATTGAGATGAAATTTTGTTTGTGATCAAATACTTATTTTCCACCATAATATGCAAATAAAATGAAAAATAAAACAGGCAATGTGATTTTCTGGATTTTTTTTTCTCAGTTTGTCTCCCATAGTTGAGGTCTACCTATGATGTAAATTACAGACGCCTCTCATCTTTTTAAGTGGTGGAACTTGCACTATTGCTGACTGACTAAATACTTTTTTGCCCCACTGTATAATGACGGTGAAGCAAGAAGAAAGAACACTAACACAGACAGAAAGATAGACTGAGCAAAGACGGGGCCCAAGCCAACTAGATAGGAAAGGACAGGAAGGCTGCTGTCTGCAATCCGTGAAAAACCCTATGAAAAGCCAACAGACTGACAGTGAAAAAGGCCCTGAAGACGCTAGGCTTCAAAAAAGCTATGTCAGTACTCAGGAATATTCTGAAGACAGAGCAACAGGCAAAAGGAGATTCAGCTCACCCCAGCAGGGAATGGCAGAATCCAGAAAAGCAAGGCAAACAAAAACAAAACACAAATGCTAACAGGCAAAGCAGAAAACTTAGCTTTAGAGGAGCAGGAATCAGACTGGTATCCTAGAAGTCCACAGAGAAATCACCCGCAGGGCAGAAGTGCGTCGGCAGCCTTATATCCAGTCCGTGACTCCACTCAGCCAGTCATCCTCATTAGGCTCAGGTGCCTGATAATCAGGCTCATTACCTTCCTTAACCAGAATAGGGAGTTCACCAGACCTCAGTGACGAAGGGGAAAATGAACTCACAACAGTACCTCCCCCTTGAGGAAGGGTCACCGAACCCTCAACCACGCCACCAGGGCGATCAGGGTGAGCCCGATGAAAGGCACGCACCAATCTTTTTGCATGAATATCAGAGGCAGAGACCCAGGAATTATCCTCCTGACCATAACCCTTCCACTTAACCAAATACTGGAGTCTCCGTCTAGCCAGACGGGAATCCAGTATTTTCTCTACCTCATATTCCATGTTACCTTCAACCAATACAGGGTCTGGAGGTGCCACCCCAGGAACAACTGGTTCAACAAACCTCTTCAACAAGGACTTGTGGAACACATTATGGATTTTAAATGTGACAGGAAGAGTCAAACGAAAAGAGACCGGATTAATAATCTCCAAAATCTTGAAAGGTCCAATAAATCTAGGCTTAAACTTAAGAGAAGCCACCTTCATAGCGATATTTTTTGATGATAACCACACCATATCACCAATCTTAAACTGGGGACCAATGGTCCTATGTCGATTGGAAAACCGCTGGGCCTTTTCCTGGGAGAGAGATAACTTATCCACCACTTGGTCCCAGATCTGGTGCATTCTCTCCACCACAGTGTCAACACCTGGGCAGGCAGAAGGCTCCACCTGCCCTGAAGAAAATCGAGGATGAAACCCAAACTTACAAAAAAAAGGTGACATCAAAGTGGCAGAACTAGCTCTATTATTTAAAGCAATTTCGGCCAAGGGCAAAAATGAAACCCAATCATCCTGATCAGCGGAAATAAAACATCTCAAATACGACTCCAAGGTCTGGTTTGTTCTCTCTGTCTGCCCATTGGTCTGAGGGTGAAAAGCAAAGGAGAAGGACAACTGAATTCCCAGCTTGGAACAGAAAGTCCTCCAAAATCTAGACACAAACTGAACTCCTCTGTCAGATACAATGTTCTCAGGAATCCCGTGCAAGCGAACCACCTGTTGCAAAAACAGGGGCACCAACTCAGAGGAAGATGGCAACTTAGGGAGTGGTACAAGATGAACCATCTTAGAGAACCTATCACAAATCACCCAAATAACAGTCATTCTTTGAGAGACCGGCATATCAGAGATGAAATCCATTGAAATATGAGTCCATGGCCTCCTGGGGACCGGCAAAGGCATCAACAACCCACTAGAGCGAGAACAAGATTTAGACCGGGAGCAAGTCCCACAGGACTGCACAAAATTCCTGACATCATGAGACAAGGTGGGCCACCAAAAAGAGCGACTCACCAGATCTCTAGTACCAAAAATACCTGGATGACCAGCCAATGCAGAGCAATGAACTTCAGACATCACTCTCTTCTTCCACTGGTCAGGAACATACAACTTTCCACTGGGACAGCGCTCAGGTTTGTCCTCCTGGAACTCTTGCAGAGCAAGTCTCAAATCGGGTGAGATGGCAGAAAGAACTACCCCTTCGCCTAAGATGGTAGCAGGCTTGGTCACCACAGGAGAATCAGCAAAGGAGCTCCTAGAGAGGGCGTCTGCCTTGACATTCTTAGTTCCAGGAAGAAAAGAGACCACAAAATCAAAACGTGTAAAAAACAAGGCCCACCTAGCCTGTCTAGGGTTCAAGCGTTTAGCCGACTCTAGGTAAATCAAATTCTTGTGGTCAGTGAGGACCACAACTTGATGTTTAGCTCCCTCCAACCAATGTCTCCACTCCTTAAATGCCCATTTCATGGCCAACAGTTCCCGATTCCCCACATCATAGTTACGTTCAGATGGAGAGAACTTTCGGGAAAAGAAAGCACAGGGATTCATTTTAGATGTTACAGGATCCTTTTGGGACAAAACAGCTCCTGCACCAATCTCAGAAGCATCCACCTCTACCTGGAACGGGAGTGAGACATCCGGTTGCCGCAAAACCGGGGCGGAGGTGAATCTTCGCTTCAGCTCCTGAAAGGAAGCAACAGCCTCTGGCGACCAATTCAACACATCAGCACCCTTTTTAGTCAGATCAGTCAATGGCTTGGCAATACTAGAAAATTTTGCTATAAATTTCCGATAAAAATTAGCAAACCCCAAAAACTTCTGGAGGGCCTTCAAAGAAGTGGGCTGAACCCAATCATAAATGGCCTGTACCTTGGCTGGGTCCATTTCAATAGTTGACGGAGACAAAATAAATCCCCAAAATGAAATCCTCTGTACTCCAAAAAGGCATTTCGATCCTTTGACATACCGGGAATTCTCCCTCAAGATCCGGAACACAGTCCGAATATGTTCCACATGAGAATCCCAATCCTTGGAGAAGATCAAAATATCATCCAGATAGATAATCAAAAATTTATCGACAAAGTCTCGGAAAATATCGTTCATGAAGCACTGGAAGACAGAAGGGGCATTAGTGAGCCCAAAAGGCATCACCAGGTACTCAAAATGTCCCTCCGGAGTATTAAACGCCGTCTTCCATTCATCCCCCTGCTTAATGCGGATAAGATTATACACCCCCCTGAGGTCAAGCTTGGTGAACCAGCAAGCACCTCTAACTCTAGAGAATAGATCCGAAATCAGGGGTAACGGATACTGATATTAAATAGTAATTTTGTTGAGGGCACGATAATCAGTACAAGGCCTTAAAGAACCATCCTTTTTGGCCACAAAAAAACCCCCGGCACCTAAGGGTAAAGAGGATGGTCTAATATGACCCTTCTCCAATGCCTCCTTAATATAGGATCGCATAGCCTCGTGCTCGGGTACAGATAAATTGAAGAGCCGACCCTTGGGAAATTTACACCCCGGGCTCAGTTCAATTGTCATAACTCCTATGAGGAGGCAAAGATGCAGACTCATTCTCACTAAATACATCATAAAAGTCCGCCAAATAGTCAGGAACATCATGCGACTGAGGAGAGGTGGAAAAAACCGGAGCCTCATTAAAGGCACACCGACAACCCCAACTCACCACAGACACAGATTTCCAATCCAAAACTGGATTATGAATTTGCAGCCAGGGAAACCCCAGAACAATGGCATCATGCAGACCATGCAACACCAAAAATCTGCAATTTTCTTGATGGTCTGGGGCGAACCGCATGACCACCTGGGTCCAAAACTGAGGTTTATTTTTAGCCAAAGGAGTAGCATCAATCCCCCTCAAAGGGATAGGCGTCTGCAGAGGTGTCATCGGAAATCCACAACGTTTAGCAAAATCCAAGTCCATTAGGTTTAGCGCTGCTCCTGAATCCACAAAAGCCTTGGCGGAAAATGTGGACAGGGAGCAGATCAGAGTAATCGCCAGAAGAAACTTAGGTTGAACACCACCAACAGAAAATGTGTGTGCAAAGCGTTTCTCACATTTAGGACAAACAGAAATAACATGTGAGGCATCACCACAGAAAAAACACAGCTTATTACGCCTTCTGAACCCCTGACGTTGTGCCCTAGACAAAACTCTATCACATTGCATAGGTTCAGACGTCTGTTCAACCGGTGGCAACACCTCTCGTGCAATCCTGCGTTCACGTAAACGCCGATCAACCTGAATGGCTAATGACATAGAATCGTCCAGACCAGAGGGAACAGGAAATCCCACCATAGTATCTTTTACGGCTTCTGACAAACCCTTCCGAAAGAGAGCAGCCAAGGCATTATCATTCCAGGTAGTAAGGACCGCCCACTTTCGGAACTTTTGACAGTACAACTCTGCAGAATCTTGACCCTGGTTCAATGCCAACAGGGTCTTTTCAGCCTGATCAATAGCATTAGGTTCATCATACAACAACCCCAAGGCTTGAAAGAATGCGTTCACATTAGTCAGAATAGGATCATCTGGTTTCAAAGAAAACGCCCAATCCTGGGGATCGCCACGCAGCAAAGAGATGACAATTTAACCTGCTGCGCAGAGCTCCCTGACGAGTTAGGCTTCAAGGCAAAAAATAATTTACAATTATTTTTGAAACTCAAAAATTTAGAACGATCCCCAAAAAATACATCAGGTGTAGGGATCTTTGGTTCAACAGCATGCGAACGAGCAAGGTAGGCGGAAATTCCCCGCACTTCCGCAGCGAGCTGCTCCACACGATCAGACAATTGCTTTATCTCCATTGAGAGAAAAAAAAATTCCCCCTACGGCCTCAGAGATATAGAGGAAAAAATATACACACTTTTTTTTTTTTTTAAACACAATTCTTTCCTGCTATTGAGTACCCTAGGATCTGCGGTATGGCGGGTGATTCTGTTATGAATGAGTCACCGTAGGAGGCAAAAACAGGAATGCCAGCTAAGTCCAGAAAACCAGAGAAGTTGGCAGCTATCGGATTGCAGACCCCTGAACCTTTCAACACAACTAGCAGTAGCCGTGGGGGTTCCTACGATGCCCTAGACCCCTCGATCACAGCCGGAGGACTATATAGCCTAAAGACAGAAAGGGAAATCTAAACTGCCCCAGAGCAGACCCCAAAGCAAAAGGCAGCCCCCAACATATAATGACGGTGAAGCAAGAAGAAAGAACACTAACACAGACAGAAAGATAGACTGAGCAAAGACGGGGCCCAAGCCAACTAGATAGGAAAGGACAGGAAGGCTGCTGTCTGCAATCCGTGAAAAACCCTATGAAAATAAGAGCCAACAGACTGACAGTGAAAAAGGCCCTGAAGACGCTAGGCTTCAAAAAAGCTATGTCAGTACTCAGAAATATTCTGAAGACAGAGCAACAGGCAAAAGGAGATTCAGCTCACCCCAGCAGGGAATGGCAGAATCCAGAAAAGCAAGGCAAACAAAAACAAAACACAAATGCTAACAGGCAAAGCAGAAAACTTAGCTTTAGAGGAACAGGAATCAGACTGGTATCCTAGAAGTCCACAGAGAAATCACCCGCAGGGCAGAAGTGCGTCGGCAGCCTTATATCCAGTCCGTGACTCCACTCAGCCAGTCATCCTCATTAGGCTCAGGTGCCTGATAATCAGGCTCATTACCTTCCTTAACCAGAATAGGGAGTTCACCAGACCTCAGTGACGAAGGGGAAAATGAACTCACAACTGGCGACCAGCTCCGACCTTTGCTCCCGGCGACTTGGTGTGACTTTCCGCTCGTAACATGAGGCTTCGGGTTGAGACCACTAAGTTTGCGCCTTGCTTCATAGGTCCCTTCAAGGACCTTGAGCAGGTTAATCCTGTGGTCTACCATCTGGCCCTTCCCCCACACCTTGGTATCACCGACACCTTCCACGTGTCCTTCCTTAAGCCCGTTCACACGTCCCGGTTTTCTCAGTCATCTACCGGGACATAAGGCTTGCCCTCGGACGAGTACAAGGTGAACGCCATCGTGGGGTGTAAGGTGGTACATGGCAAAAAGTATTACCTAGTGGACTCATGGCCCAGATAATAGGACCTGGGAACCTGTGGAGAATATTCATGCTCACCTTGTTAGGCATCGGGTTCCTGTCACTGCACAGCAGGAAACCCGAGCCTTGCATTCGGCAGTCTCCCATTCCTCTCCAGCCACAGAGGAGGCTGCTCAGCAGACTCGTCGATCCAGGCGCTCTGTTCAGACCAGCTCTGTAGGTTTGTTTGCTGCTGCCACCTCTGGTCCAGCTATAGCAACACATGCTGGTCAGCAGCGAGCTGCTCCAGGGACTAAGTCCTCCTTTCGGTCCACTGAGGATGCCCGTGGGACGATCTCTTATTGGAGATCGGAGGTCACATGCTCAGGTCCTTCTCCAGCTCGGATTGGACCATCAGGAAGGTCCCAGAAGGACGCGGCTATAAAAGATTTGCATGGCCGCTTGGCCATGCGCTAATATAGAGAAAGATTTAGACCATGTGGAGTGAGAGTTGTTTGCATGTATGAATGTCTCTGGTGAATGACTCATTGGAAAGCCCTACCCTTGGTATGCATGTATTGTGTAGCCTAGCCTGTTAGCGCCCAGGCTGAGGAGCAAGTAGTAGGCAGAGTCAGAGACTGGCATCAACGCCAAGTGGTGGCTTGGTCTGTGCGCCACGGTTCTCTTGGTCGACACTCCACGGTCGCCCACGTCACATAGTGGCGTCCGCAGTTGCGACGTTGCACGCTTAATAGGTCTAGAGGGACTCTGACTGTGTCCTTGGGGCTGAGTTCTGTGATCTGATGCTGAGCGTTTACCTTGCCGAGCTCTGTGAGCTTTAACAGGCTCCAGCATTTATGTTCAGCGGTAGTGCGGCTCTGTGAAGCAACAGAGTCCGCCCCTGTACACACCGGGTGACGTTAACCCGTATGTGTTCCTCTATTATACCACCATATAGCGTCCGCCATTACTAGCAGCAGTTTACGACCCCTGCACGGTGGACCCCGGGCTGCGAACGCACCTTATTACCATCTTTATTATTTGGTGCGTTCCGCCAGCCCTAACACCCCTGCTCATTGCAGCCTTTGAGCGTAGCGGGGCGCAGGAGGGAAGGGGCTCTAGGAGGGGGAGTAATGTTAGGCATCAGGTTTCTGCCTCTGCACAGGAGGAATCACTGTGAATCCAGTGTAATACCCTGGCCACCGAGGGTAGCTTGTGAGGCCGCTCCAGTACTCACTGTGCTGGAGGCTGTTTCGTCACCCATATGCTGTTCACTTTGGGGACCCAATTGACTGCAGACAGAGGCTGGAATCAACTTTAACAACTCAGCTTTATTCTCTTCAGGGCACAGCACATCCAATACAGCAACAGGACTCTTTACTTGGTAACAGCGATACATCTTCATCTACAGCAGTACGACACTTCTTCCTTCACTTCACACATATGCACCACACAGGCAAGCTGACACGTCACACGGAGCACGATGAACACGGAACACTTACCTTCTTCCAGAGCCCGGCTTCAGCCCACGAAGGTACCTGACTTTTCCGTTAAAGCTCAGCCCCTAAAGGCACTGTTGTTCCTGTTAGTGTCCTAGTTTCACAGCTCACTGAACTCTCCACTAAACTCCCGTACTCCAGCTGCTACTCCCACAGGGACTCTTCCACGGACCTCCCTGTCTCACAATTCTCCAGACACGGGCTGGACTCAATAGACTAGCTTGGGTTGTCACTTCAACTCTTCCTTGCTAGCTGACTGACTGACGAGACTACTTCTTCTGTCTCGCTAACCTTACAGTCCCCAGTCTCTGACTGCAAGGCCTCCAGCACTGCCACATGCTGGCTACCGGTGTAGACACTCCGCTGTTGTGCACTCTTGTCCTGTCCTGTTCGCTACCCCCCAGCTCAACTAACTCTTGGAGGGAAATCTATCTCCTTTCCTCCTGTCTAGCCACTCCTCTAAGTTAACCCCTAAGAAGTCTTCTCACTAGTTGAGCTCAGTGCCCCCATCTAGTGGCCCTTTACTAATACTACATCTAACAATCTAACTAATGTTATGTGGACACAAACACACACACACACAACATGCATACTGCACACAGAATATACATCAATATCAACATTTGCAGGGCAAAGCCCTTGCCCTCCTTACACCAGCGAATCTCAATGAAAACTTTGGTTTTAGTTCTTTTTTGTAGTTGGGTATCCTTTCACGTTTTTTAGGGGTGGGATGGTTTTATTTTATATTTCATATGCTTTATCCAGCATGTTTACATGTAGGATGAATGCATGATTATCTGACTTTTAACCTCTTAACCCCCAAGGGTGGTTTGGACATTCATGACAGGGCCAATTTTTACAATTCTGACCACTGCCCCTTTATGAGGTAACAACTCTGGTACGCTTCCATGGATCCCGGTGATTCTGACAATGTTTTCTCGTGACATATTGTACTTCATGTTAGTGGTAAAATTTCATTCAAATAACTTGCGTTTATTTGTGAAAAAGGCAGAAATTTGGCGAAAATTTTGAAAATTTCGCAATTTTCCAACTTTGAATTTTTATGCCCTTAAGGCTGAGTTCACACGTGGCGTTTTTTTCGAGTTTCCGCGGCGGTTTTAACCGCGCGATTTTTCCGCGAAAACGCGAAAAATAAGCATCCCATGCATTCCTATGGGATTCCACAATGCTGTGCTAATGCTGCGGTTTTTACCGCGGCGGAATCGCTTCGCGGTAAAAACCGCAGCATGCTCATTATTTTGCGGAATCGCGGCGATCCCGCACCCATAGGAGTACATTGTTCCGCTTCCTTCCCGCATGTGGCTGTGCACACCATGCGGAAAGTAAGCAGAACAATTGCGGATGGTACCCACGGTCCGGAGGAGAGGAGACTGTCCTCCGGGCTGTGGGTACCATATCCCTGTAAAAAAATAGAATTTAAAATAAAAAATATTGTTATTCTTACCTTCCGGCGTCCCGCGCAGTATTCCCGCCTCTCTCCCTGCTCCCGTTCCCAGTAATCCTTTGCGAAAATGCCCGCGATGACGTCCGTTCTCGCGGGATCGCGAAGTCTCGCAGTCATTCGCGCGACGTCATCGCGAATTACTGCGAGACGTCGCGATCCCGCGAGAACGGACGTCATCGCGGCATTTTCGCAAAGGATTACTGGGAACGGCTGCGCAGGACATCGGAGGGTAAGAATAACACCATTTTTAATTTTTTTTTTACATTCTATCTTTTACTACTGATGCTGCATAGGCGGCCTCAGTAGTAAAAAGTTGGTCACAGTCGTCAAACACTGTGTTTGATGAGTGTGACAACCTGTCAATCAGTTCTCCAAGCGATGCTACAGATCGCTTGGAAAACGCTAGCATTCTGCAAGCTAATTACGCTTGCAAAATGCTAGTTTTTCCGCGGGAAAATCGCGGGAATTTAAAATGCGATTTTCCCGCGGAATGGAATTCCGGAATTCTCGCGGTAATTTCCGCGAGAGTTCCGGTACGTGTGCACATAGCCTAAATCACAGAGATACGGCACACAAAAAAACTTAATAAGTAACATTTCACATATGTTTACTTTACATCAGCACAATTTTGGAACCAAAATTTTTTTTTGTTAGGAAGTTATAAGGGTTAAAAGTTGACCTCATTTTTGCAACACCATTTTATTTTTACGGACCACATCACATTTGAAGCCACTTTGAGGGGTCTATATGATAGAAAATACCCAAAAGTGACACCATTCTAAAACCTGCACCCCTTAAGGTGCTCAAAACCACATTCAAGAAGTTTATTAACCCATCAAGTGCTTCACAGGAATTTTTTGGTATGTTTAAAAAAAAATGAACATTTAACTTTTTTCACAAAAAAATAGTTCAGGTCCAATTTTTTTTTATTTTACCAAGGGTCAAAGGAGAAATTGGACTGCAAAAGTTATTGTGCAATTTGTCCTGAGTACGCCGATACCTGATATGTGGGGGGGAACCATTGTTTCGGCGCATGGCAGAGCTCAGAAGGGAAGGAGCGCCGTTTGACTTTTTCAATGCAAAATTGGCTGGAATTCAGATTGGACGCCATGTCACGTTTGGCGAGCTCCTGATGTACATAACAGTGGAAACACCCACAAGTGACCCCATTTTGGAAACTAGACCCCCCAAGGAACTTATCTAGATATGTGGTGAGAACTTTGAAGCCACAAGTGCTTCACAGAAGTTTATAACGTACAGCCGTACAATTAAAAAATCATATTTTTTCCATAAAAATGATCTTTTCTCCCTCAATTCTTATTTTTTCAAGGGTAACAGGACCCTAAAAGTTATTGTGCAATTTTTCCTGAGTACGCTGATACCCCATATGTGTGTGTAAACGACTATTTGGGTGCATGGCAGAGCTCGGAAGAGAAGCAGCGCCATTTGACTTTTTTGGCTGGAATTGAGATCGGACACCATGTTGCGTTTGGAAAGCCCCTGATGTACCAAAACAGTAGAAACCCCCCACAAATGACACCATTTTGGAAACTAGACCGCCCAAGGAACTTATCTAGATTTGTGGTGAGCATTTGAAACCCCAAGGGCTTCACAGACGTTTATAATGCCCGGGTGTGAAAATAAAAAAATCATATTTTTTCCACAAACATGATCTTTTAGTCCCCAATTTTATTATTTTCCCAAGGGTACCAGGAGAAATTGGACCCCAAAAGTTGTTGTACAATTTGTTCTGAGTACGCTGATACCCCATATGTGGGAGAAAACTACTGTATGGGGACACGTCGGGGCTCGGAATGGAAGTAGTGACGTTTTGGAATGCAGACTTTGATGGAATGGTCTGCGGGTGTCATGTTGCCTTTGGAGAGCCCCTGATGTACCTAAACAGTGGAAACCCCCCACAAGTGACCTCATTTTGGAAACTAGATCCCCTAAGGAACTTATCTAGATGTGTGGTGAGCACTTTGAACCCCCAAGGGCTTCACAGAAGTTTATAATGCCAGGGCGTGAAAATAAAAAAATCGTATTTTTTCTACAAACTTGATCTTTTAGTCCCCAATTATTTTATTTTCCCAAGGGTACCAGGAGAAATTAGACCCCAAAAGTTGTTGTCCAATTTGTCCTGAGTACGCTGATACCCCATATGTGGGAGAAAACTACTGTATGGGGACACGTCGGGGCTCGGAATGGAAGTAGTGATGTTTTGGAATGCAGACTTTGATGGAATGGTCTGCGGGTGTCATGTCGCGTTTGGAGAGCCTCTGATGTGCCTAAACTATTGAAACTCCCCACAAGTGACCCCATTTTGGAAACTAGACCCCCCATGGAACTTATCTAGATTTGTGGTGAGCATTTGAAACCCCAAGGGCTTCACAGACGTTTATAATGCCCGGGTTTGAAAATAAAAAAATCATATTTTTTCCACAAACATGATCTTTTAGTCCCCAATTTTATTATTTTCCCAAGGGTACCAGGAGAAATTGGACCCCAAAAGTTGTTGTACAATTTGTCCTGAGTACGCTGATACCCCATATGTGGGAGAAAACTACTGTATGGGGACACGTCGGGGCTCGGAATGGAAGTAGTGACGTTTTGGAATGCAGACTTTGATGGAATGGTCTGCGGGTGTCATGTTGCCTTTGGAGAGCCCCTGATGTACCTAAACAGTGGAAACCCCCCACAAGTGACCCCATTTTGGAAACTAGATCCCCTAAGGAACTTATCTAGATGTGTGGTGAGCACTTTGAACCCCCAAGGGCTTCACAGAAGTTTATAATGCCAGGGCGTGAAAATAAAAAAATCGTATTTTTTCTACAAACTTGATCTTTTAGTCCCCAATTGTTTTATTTTCCCAAGGGTACCAGGAGAAATTAGACCCCAAAAGTTGTTGTCCAATTTGTCCTGAGTACGCTGATACCCCATATGTGGGAGAAAACTACTGTATGGGGACACGTCGGGGCTCGGAATGGAAGTAGTGATGTTTTGGAATGCAGACTTTGATGGAATGGTCTGCGGGTGTCATGTCGCGTTTGGAGAGCCTCTGATGTGCCTAAACTATTGAAACTCCCCACAAGTGACCCCATTTTGGAAACTAGACCCCCCATGGAACTTATCTAGGTGTGTGGTGAGCACTTTGAACCCCCAAGTGCTTCACAGAAGTTTATAACGCCCGGGCGTGAAAATAAAAAAATCATATTTTTTTCCACAAAAATGATTTTTTTGCCCCCAATTGTTTCTTCTCCTAAGGGTAACAGGAGAAATTGGACCCCAAAAATAGTTTTGCAATTTGTCCTGAGTAGGCTGATACCCCATATGTATACCCCATAATCTCAGCCCTAACCCTAGCCCTAGCCCTAACCCTAGCCCTAACCCTAATGCGAAAATGGAAATAAATACATTTTTTTTTTAACTTTATTATTTTTCCCTAACTAAGGGGGTGATAAAGGGGGGTTTGATTTACTATTTATGGCGGGTATTTATGTTTGGCAGCTGTCATACGCTAAAAGACGCTTTTTATTGTAAAAATAGTTTTTGCATCACCACATATTGAGAGCTATAATTTTTCCGTATTTTGACCCACCGAGTCATGTAGGTCTTATTTTTTGCGGGACGAGTTGACGTTTTTATCTGTACCATTTTCGGGCACGTGACATTTTTCGATTGCTTTTTATTCCGATTTTTGGGACGCAGAATAAACAAAAACCAGCGTTTCATAAATTTCTTTTGGGGGGTGCGTTTACACCGTTCCGCATGCGGTAAAATTGATAAAGGGGTTTTATTCTTCGGGTCAGTATGGTTACAGCGATACCACATTTTTGTCTTTTTTTATGTTTTGGCGCTTTTATGCAATGAAAACAATTTTATATAATCAATAATTATTTTTGCATCGCTTTATTCTGCGAGCTATAACTTTTTTAATTTTTTTGCTGATGATACTGTGTGGCAGCTCGTTTTTTGCGGGACAAGTTGACGTTTTCAGCGGTACCTTGGATATTTATATGCGTCTTTTTGATCGCGCGTTATTGCACTTTTTGTGATAAATCATTATTTTTTGCTTTGTTTTTTATTTTATTTTTTAAGGGGTTCTCTAAAGGGGTTAACTAATGGGACAGTTTTATAGGGCGGGTCGTTACGGACGCGGCGATACCAAATATGTGTACTTTTATTGTTTTGTTTTTTTTATTTCCAAAAAATGAATTTATTAGGGATTTTTTTTTTTTTAATTTATTTAGCGATTTTTTTAAAATTATTTTTGCGCTTTTTTTTAACTTTATTACATTGCCCCAGGGGGGACATCACTGTCATGTGACAGATCGCTGATCTGTCACATCACAGGTCGCTGTGACAGATCAGCGATCTGTCACAGGCACTGCACAGGCTTTCCTCAAGCCTGCACTTTTCAGGCAGTGAGGAAGCCAACTCCCTGCAGGCCCCCGAAGGTCCCCGTCGCCATTTTGGATTCGTGGACCTGCAGGGAAGGAGACCCCCGGAGCAGCGCTGCTCTGGGGGTCTCAGGGAAGCTCGGAGGGAGCCCCCTCCCTGCCGATGCTTCCTTTAACCCCGGTACACCGCGATCATGTTTGTGGGGATCAGAGGTAGGCCTGGTGCTGCCAAAGGGGCAAGGGCTTCTGGTGGGTCGGCTGGCAGGGGCACTGGGGTTCATTGATGGCTTACCCTCATTCCAGCTGGCGGTGACCAGCTTCCGCACCTCCGGTTTATGGTTGACCTCATAGGTGTCAATGATCTGTGCTGCTTTGTCTGCATCTTTTGGCTTCCGGTCCGTCACAAACTGTCACACCTCAGCCAGACAAAGATGTAGAAACTGGTCTTTTACCATCACGTCCTTCAGCTGCTCAAAGGTGATCACTGACAGTGCTTGGACTCACTGGTCAAAATGGGTTCTGAGTCCATGCATTGCATCACTGTAGCTGGCGTGTAGGCCACGTTGGAGGTTTCGGAACTTTTTACGATAAACCTCAGGAGTCAGTAGGTAGAGCCTGCTTGACAATCTCACAGTCTCCATCTTGGTCTCAAGGGAGAGAAGCAAACGTCTCCAGAGATTTTCCTTTGAGCCCTGGGGTTAAATATTGGGCCCATTGGTTCTCAGGCAGCTGGTACTGTCTGCAGCCTTTTTCAAATCCCCACATAAAAATGTCCAGGTCCCTGTCCTTTTCCATCACAGGCAAATGCTCAGGATGGAGTTTAAGTAAATGAGCATTGCTGGACTCACTGCTGGGCTGGGAAGACCTCTGCCCCTGCATTCGGGCTAATTCCAGCTGGTACTTCCTCTCTTCCCACTCGGCCTCTCACTGGGCTTGGGTCTGCTGCTCAACTCTCTCGGCCTCTTGGTATTGCTGGATCAAGTTCAGCCATTCTTGATGGTCGTCAGCAGGGAGTTACTCCAAGGCCATCCGCAGATAGTAGTCCCCACTGCACTGGATGCGAGTAGGGCTGGCATTCACCGGTTGGACCTCTGGATCAGTATCGTCCATACTTTGGCTCACCCCTACCTCCGCTGAGCTCTGGGAACAGTCTTGATCTGCTTCAAGTTTCACCAGTTCCGCAACCATTTGATCTTTGTTCTTGCCATGGGGGTCAACGCCTACAATCTAATCCGCATTCACCAGGGAGACGAATGGAAGACGACTTTCAACACCGGGGACGAACATTATGAATAACGAGTGATGTCCTTCGGTCTCAGTAATGGACCGGCAGTTTTTCAAGAGTTTGTCAATGATATCTTCTGGGACATGCCTTATTCCTGTGTTGTTGAGTATCTGGACAATATTTTGGTATTTTCCCTGGATCTGTCCTCCCACAGATGAGCAGTTAGGCAAGTTTTTCAGCATCTTAGGGAGAATCGACTCTACGCCAAGTATGAGAATTGCGTTTTTGAACACTCCGCCCTTTTCTTCTTGGGCTACATTATCTCAGATACAGAACTCAGGATGGATCCTGAGAAAGTCTCTTCCAGCATTAAATGGCCGCTGCCCATTGGAGTCAAAGCAAAACAGAGATTCCTTGGCTTTGCTAACTATTATCAACAATTCATGCCTCACTTCTCCACTCTGATGACTCCCATCTCTGCTTTAACCTGAAAAGGAGCCAATCCAAAGAACTGATCCTCTAAGGCTGAGGAAGCCTTCTGCTCCCTTAAACCGTCCTTCTCCACCGCTCCCGTTCTGCTTCTCCCCGATGTGAACAAACAGGTCTTCCTAGAGCTGGACACATCCTCATTAGGGGCTGGAGCTGTGCTTACTCAGAAATCTTCCTCGGATTGCTGCGTGTCAGCAGTTTCTTTTCTAAGGTCTTCTCCGCTCCAGAGCGTCACTACTCCATTGGTGACCGGGAGTTACTCACCTTTAAGATGGCTTTGGAGGAGTGGTGATACCTGCTGGAGGGAGTAGTCTATCCATTGGTCATCAGCATGGACCATAAGAACCTGGCGTACCTCCAGTTTGCCCAGAAACTTAATCCACGCCAAGCCAAGTGGTCTTTGTTTTTTGCCTGCTTTAACTTCTCATTACATTTCAGGTCCAGTGACAAGAATGTCAGAGCTGATGCCCTCTCTCGGTCATTTCTGTCCGGGGACAAAGCGGAAGACCCTCAATTTATCATTAAACCGTCCAAGATGGTTACTGTTGCTCCAGTCAGCCTGTCGCGAATTCCCCGAGGAAAATCCCTTGTGGCTGATTCCGAGAGGGAGCCAGTTTTGTCATGGACCACTCGTCCAAGGTGGCTGGTAATGCGGGACAAAGGAAGATACCACAACTGATTTCTCACCACTACTGGTGGTTATCCATGAGGATAATTAATAATGGCTGCCTGTCCGATTTTTGCCCGCAACAAAGTCCCCAGACGACTTCTTACCAATTCTCTTCTGCACATAGCAATAGACTTCATTACAGATTTGCCAATATCCGAGGGTTGCATTGTCATCTGGGAAGTCGTAGATCGCTTCTCCAAAATGGCGCATTTTATCCCGATGTCTGCAATTCCATCTGCTCCTGAACTGGCTGACAGCTTCATCAAACATAGTTTCTGTCTGCACGGATTTCCTCGTCACATTGTGTCTGATCGAGTTTCGCAGTTCACTTCCAGATTCTGGCGAGCTCTCTGTAAACATCTGGATATCGTCCAGGTCCTGAGCAACCTGTGACACTTCGTCAATCCCACCACAATAATTGGGTGAAATTACTTCCCTGGGTTGAGTTCTCCTACAAAAATCACATTGGTGAAGCCTCAGGGGAGTCTCCTTTCTACATTGTGTTCGATTGGCAACCCGAGGTTCCCCTCCCGGTGACGGTTCCTTCTGATGTTCCTGCGGCAGATGTCCTCACCAAGGAATTTGTAGCATTGTGGGAGGACACCAAAGCCACTTTAGAAGCATCCTCCACCCGTATGAAGAGACATGCAGACAAACGGCGCCGTGATCCTCTGTGCTTCCGCCCCGACGACAAGGTATGGTTCTTGTCCAGGTACGTCCGGCTGAAGTTTACCTTTTACAAGTTGGGACCTCATTTTATCGGACCTTTCAAAGTGCTGAAGTGGATCAACAAGGTCTCCTATAAACTGAAGTTGCCTCCTTCATTACGGATTTCGAATTCTTTACACGTGTCAGAGACACCGCACTGAACTTGCTCACTGAGCCAGTGCGCGTGCCCCGAGTAAGCGAAAGCGTGCTCAAAGCTACCTGTGGAGCGGGCAGCAGCCGAATAGATGCGTACTTCAGACCCGCAGGACCTGAAGCACGTGACTGCTAGAGGCGTGGCCTAAACTCCACAGAGCTAGGAGCTGCAAAACAATTCCTAGCAGAGTAACTGCGAGACAAAGTTACCAAGGGCATAGACAGTGAGAATAGTCAGGATGTAGCCAATGAGTCACACACAGAGATAGCTGCAAGGTACCAGAGGGGCGAGCAGAGAGTAGTCAGGTCACAGGCAATGGGTCATACACAGATAATAACACAGTACAGAATCAGCAGGCAAACTCACAACGGGAAACAGAATCGGGTCAGAACCATATAAACAAGCTATAGCAATATACAGGCACACGGAGGTCAGCACACTAGGCCAAAGGCAAAAGTACAACTGGCAGGGATTGAAGCTACCCAGAGGTTTATGAAGCTCTCCCAGAACCAGAAAGAGGCCACAATCATTAACCCCAAGTGTGCAGGTCAAAACCTGCACAGAGCTCCAGACATTAACCCCCGGTGTGCAGCTCAAAAACCTGCATTGGGATCATGACAACACGTATCTCTGCTGAAGTCACTCATCCTGAGCCCCTTCTTCAAGGATCCCCGTACCACGCCCATGCCAACTGCCTCGGATTATGTTTTTGAGGTGGAGAACATCTTAGCTATAAAGAAGATGAGAGGCAAGACCTTCTTCCTTGTTGACTGGAACAGATTTGGTCCTGAAGAAAGATCCTGGGAGCCCTTGGAGAACATTCACTGTCCGATTCTCCTCCGGAACTTCCTAAATAAAGGGGAGGGGGTGTAAAGGGAGGTACTGTTAGCACCACACATAAATGGGAGGGGGTGTAAAGGGGTGGATACTGTTAGCACCACGCTGGATCCCTGCTCTAACAGGCATGGTCTCCGGCGTGTCACTTCACTCACTCACGCTGCGGTCGGTTCTTCCCTTCCCCATGCTCTGCATGCTTCCAGCAAAGCTTCCAGCCTGGCCTCTAGCCATGTTTTTAGGGTACATGCGCATGCTCCTGCCCTCTTAAAGAGCCAGCGCATGAACTTGCTATTTCATCCTCAGCCAATGGCTGTGGGGCATTATTTATATACTGCTTCCTCCTCACTGGGGAGGTGCCTGAGCAACCTTCTTGTTCTGCAGTCTAAGTTGTGTAAGGTTGCGTACCAGTCCTTGCTGCACTCTGATGAAAATCCTGCCTGCTGCACTCTGGTGCAGATCCTGCCTGCTGCACTTTGGTGCAGGTCCTGCCTGCTGCACTCTGGTGCCGATACTGCCTGCTGCATTCTGGTGCAGAAGCTGCCTGATGCACTCTGATGCGAACTCTGCCTGCTGCACTCTGATACAAACTCTGCCTGCTGCACCATCCAGTCTGTTCCACTGCGTCCAACTGCTGCGCGTACATTGGTCTATCCTGGAGTGGCACCTGGCATTCTTCGGGAGCCAAGTCTAACCTCACCATCAAAGGCTCTTGTGAAGTCAGGTGCTCGCTTAGTCACGCCACTGCAGGCTCTACGTGGTCCGAGGCACAGTGGTTCCTCTAAGTACGTCCGTGAGAACCATATCTGTACATCATGAATTGTGGTATGTGATAAAGGGGCCCAATGAGACTCTTTGGCCCTGAGACCACGAAAATCTGAAGCCGTCCCTGATTGTATTGTCTATAACGACATCCGCCGTACAACTCCATTCTAGCTGCCTCACTACATGAATGAGTAGATCTATAATGCAAGATCATTAAAACAGAAACCAAAATACTAAAGACAGTCCAAAGCCTATATATCAGGACTGTTGCAGGCAGTAGCCATGGATAGTCCTATCAAGGATGTATGCAAGAAGTATGGAGTTTATAATTCAAAATAAAGTAAAAAAGAGATCTTTAATATCTAATTAAATGCACACAAAGCAATACATAATAAAAGACTGCATCAAATTACCAAGTTGTTTAAAGCAGAGATCGTGTGCAAAAGAAATAGTGTGGTATAGCACCACAGATATCCTGTGATCAGGGGAGAGTCTAGTAATACAATCAGTCTCTCTGTAAAGTGACAGTGCTACTAATTCAAGAATAATAATATAGTAGATTCATGAAACAACATCAATGAAACCAGGTTATTATGTATATAATGAGGTCACAAGTCACAGAAATAGCATTCATGGAGGTGACATGAATCCCACATTCAATGGCTCTTACCAATATTCCTATCTCTGGTGTCAAACACGCTGCCCCAACGCTTGTTTCGCGTTAACTTCCTCAGGGGGCCATGATGCGATAAGGTGTCCCCATATCCCCTTTTAAATCCCTAAACCAGGTGTTAGTAATTTCAGCTGATTGCGGCGCATGTGGCGATCGCGAGGGCCGGAAGTTGCATCACCTTAAGAGTCAGTGACCGGCACACGTCACTAGCAGGCGCCGTAAATGATGTTCTAGTCAGTACTCATGTCAGAGACATATGCACAAGTCAGAGATCTACGCATAAGAAAGAGTCTGTATACCAATGTTGATTGGGAACCACGCCGCCTCCTAGTGCAGACTCGCCATGTTTTGCTTTGGGCATACTTGAGGGCAGGTACCCAGCAGCAGCAATACATTTATTTAAACAGACATGTACAGGATTGATGTTTTGGTTATTACTAGAGTTGAGCGAAACGGGTCGAAAAATTTCAAAAGTCGCCGACTTTTGGCAAAGTCGGGTTTCATGAAACGAAACCCGACCCTAGGATGAGGTCGGCCACGAGGTCGGCGACTTACGCGCCAAAGTCGCGTTTCAAAAGTTTGTTTTGCGCTCTTTTTCAGCCAATCAGGATCCACGGACACTGTGGGCAACGTGATGACATAGGCAGGGGTCACCACCATCTTTCAGAAGGGCATGCAAGTGATTGGCTTGCTTTGGTGGGCGTCACAGGGGGTATAAAAGGGCGTGCACGCCGACCGCCATCTTACTTCTGCCGATCTTAGCATAGGGAGAGGTTGCTGCTGATTCTGTAGGGAGAGTGTTAGGCAGGGAAGAAGAAAAAAAAACTGTTTCTGCTGCTAGCGATTGTGCCTGTACAACACACCAGTCACTGTGTGTGCAGTGCAAGGGGAGGCTATATTGTGGTGTATCAGTGGTGTTGGTTGTTGGGCTGCCTTCTAAGGCTTCCTGACACCTGCATTGCTGTTTACCCACTGCTCTGCAAACTGCTTTTTTAAAAGCAATCCCAATTTTTTTTTTTTTTTGTCCTGCTGAGGTACTGAGCTACAAACTGCTTTTTTAAAAGCAATCCCAATTTTTTTTTTTGTCCTGCTGAGGTACTGAGCGTGCATTTTTTCACACCATACAGCGGTGTACGCTCCTCACACAGTACCGTGTAACGGCTGTTATCACAGCCACAGTGAAGCTATCTGTGTCACTCTGTGAGAATAAGTCGATTACATGTTCCGTTCTTACAGACCTGCACTCTAGGGAGATTCCTACTCTGCCCAATTCTACATACACCTTGTAGTTTGTGATACAGTAGCCAATTTCTGCCTGTGACATAGCGCTGTGATATTCAGTGGGCCTCACACAATCCAAAAGTGTCCAGTGTCCACAAGTGTCTGCAGAAATTCAAAATCTCACTTATCCTCTAGTCACTTTGGTCACAGCTGTGCCATTGAGCCTGTGACATAGCGCTCAGATATTCAGTGGGCCTCACACAATCCAAAAGTGTCCAGTGTCCACTAGTGTGAGCAGAAATTCAAAATCTCACTTATCCTCTAGTCACTTTGGTCACAGCTGTGCCATCGAGCCTGTGACATAGCGCTCAGATATTCAGTGGGCCTCACACAATCCAAAAGTGTCCAGTGTCCACAAGTGTCTGCAGAAATTCAAAATCTCACTTATCCTCTAGTCACTTTGGTCACAGCTGTGCCATCGAGCCTGTGACATAGCGCTCAGATATTCAGTGGGCCTCACACAATCCAAAAGTGTCCAGTGTCCACTAGTGTGAGCAGAAATTCAAAATCTCACTTATCCTCTAGTCACTTTGGTCACAGCTGTGCCATCGAGCCTGTGACATAGCGCTCAGATATTCAGTGGGCCTCACACAATCCAAAAGTGTCCAGTGTCCACAAGTGTCTGCAGAAATTCAAAATCTCACTTATCCTCTAGTCACTTTGGTCACAGCTGTGCCATCGAGCCTGTGACATAGCGCTCAGATATTCAGTGGGCCTCACACAATCCAAAAGTGTCCAGTGTCCACAAGTGTCTGCAGAAATTCAAAATCTCACTTATCCTCTAGTCACTTTGGTCACAGCTGTCCCATCGAGCCTGTGACATAGCGCTCAGATATTCAGTGGGCCTCACACAATCCAAAAGTGTCCAGTGTCCACAAGTGTCTGCAGAAATTCAAAATCTCACTTATCCTCTAGTCACTTTGGTCACAGCTGTGCCATCGAGCCTGTGACATAGCGCTCAGATATTCAGTGGGCCTCACACAATCCAAAAGTGTCCAGTGTCCACTAGTGTGAGCAGAAATTCAAAATCTCCCCTGTCCTATAGACACCTTGTACCTTGTTTTACATTACTATATAGTTTGTTGGATTTTGTCTACATTTCTACCAAAAATGAGGAAGGCTGGTGGAAGAGGCCGTGGAATTGGGCGGGGGTTGGCAGCTGGTAATGATGGTGTTGGTGGTGGATCTGATGGTAGTGGCAAGAGCAAAATAGGACCGAATGCAGGAGGTGTTGAGCCTGCGTCATCGTCTGGCTCCATAAGGCTTCGAAGGCTTAGTTTTCTAGGAGTTGGCAAACCGCTTTTAAAGCCAGAGCATCAGGAAAAAGTTTTGTCTTACATTGCTGACTCAGCCTCCAGCTCTATCGCCTCCTCTTCTTCAGTTGTAAAAAGTAAAAGCACTGAGTCGTCATTGGAGGCTCATGTTCATGAACCACACCTTTCCTTGTGTCCTTCACCCCAGCCAAGATTGAAGGATGACGCAGGCCATACTACTGATTACTCCATGGAGCTGTTTTCACATACCATGCCTGGATTATCAAGTCAAATGGTGAATTACCCAGGCCAAGATGAATCTGACATGGAGTGCACTGATGCACAGCCGCTGATGGATGATTCTGCTGGTACATTCACTCAGAGCACTACATTGTCCTCGCAGTGTACAGAGCCAGATTCTGACCCTGATGAGACTCAGGTGCCCCTTCCCGCACACTATACCACCATACACGGTGACACAGAGGAAGGTGCACATGACATTGAAGAGGAGGTGATGGATGACCCAGTTGTTGACCCAGATTGGCATCCATTGGGGGAAGAGGGTGCTGCTTCCAATAGCTCAGAGGAGGAGCATCCACAGCAGACATCGACATCGCAACAGCTGTTATCTGGCAGGCCCGGAGCACTCCAAAGACAGGTTCCAAAAATCAAAAGAGTTGCTGGACAGCTTGTCCAGAGGGTCAAAAGATCACAGCGTGCTAGGCCGCAAAATGTCTGCCAAAGTAGGAAGAGTGCAGTGTGGCACTTTTTTGAACAAAATCCTCATGATCAGGCCAAGGTTATCTGTAAGAAGTGCGCAAAGACCTTTAGCCGAGGGAAAAATCTGAAAAATTTGAATACCAGTTGCATGCTTAGACATTTAAACACCATGCACTTGCAAGCGTGGACACAACACCAAACCTCAAGTGCCACATGTGCAACTGATCACAACGAAGGTAGTCAGCAACGCTACATTGTTTCCCCCACTGTAAGCCCACCGGTTAGCACAGCAGCAAATGTTGAGGTGTCGTTGCAAGGCCACAGCAGTCAGGGAATCCCACTGTTACATCAACGAAAGACTGATTCTAGGCCATCAGAAAGAACACCAACTCCATCACCATCATCAACCCTCTCTCAGTCCGCCCTGTCCACCGCTACTTCCACCATATGCAGCTCTCAAGTCCAGCTCACCCTCCCAGACACTATGAGTAGGTCAAGAAAGTACTCAGTCTCTCATCCACGTACACTGGGTTTGAACGCCCACATTGCCAAACTAATCTCGTTTGAGATGATGCCCTTTCGGTTGGTGGAAAGCGCAGCTTTCCGCGAACTCATGGCCTATGCAGTACCATGCTATGACCTACCCAGTCGCCACTTCTTCTCTCGCAAAGCCATCCCAGCCCTCCACCATCATGTGAAAGACCCCATTGTCCATGCACTCAAGCAGTCAGTGAGCGGAAAGGTGCACCTCACAACTGATGCATGGTCCAGTCGGCATGGCCAGGGCCGTTACGTGTCCATCACTGCGCACTGGGTTAATGTGGTGGATGCAGGGTCCACAGGGGACAGCGGTGGTGGGACAGTGCTGCCTAGCCCACGGTATAGGAAACAGTTGGCTGTAGGCGTTCGACCCTCCTCCTCCTCCTCCTCCAGAAGTGAAAGCTCGTCCACAGAGCGCAGTCGTACGAGCACTCCATCTGCAGCTGCCACTGTTGCACACGAGGTGTCCCCCTATCGAGCAGCTAGTGGAAAGCGTCAGCAGGCTGTGTTGCAGATGATGTGTTTGGGCGACAGACACACCGCCGAGGTGCTGGCCGAGTACTTGAAGCGACAAACTGAGTCATGGCTGGGCAGTGTACATCTTGAGGCAGGCAAGGTAGTTAGTGATAACGGCCGTAATTTTGTGGCAGCCATAGCCCTTTCAAAACTCAGCCACATACCTTGCTTGGCTCACACCTTGAACCTGGTGGTGCAGTGCTTCCTCAAAAATTATCCGGAGTTAACAGTCCTGCTCCAGAAGGTGCGAAGACTGTGTGCGCACATCCGCCGGTCGCCTGTACACTCCGTTCGTATGCAGAAGCTGCAGCGATTGCTCCACCTTCCCAACCACCGCCTCATTATCGACATTGCAACAAGGTGGAACTCCACCCTGCACATGGTGGAGCGGCTGTGCAAGCAGAGGCAGGCCATAATGCATTTGTGGGAGGATACACGGCCAGGCACTTTGAGAGCAGACATGGAGTTGACAGGTGTGCAGTGGTTGAAGCTGAAAGACCTCTGTAAAGTCCTTCAGTGTTTTGAGGAATGCACACGGCTGGTAAGCGCAGACGACGCCATTCTAAGCATGAGCATCCCACTTATGCGTCTGCTCATGCAAACTTTGACGCACCTTAAGGAGCAGGCTTCTGCAGCCAATGTTGATGAGGAGGAAGAGGAGGAGGGAATCCTTGATGACATTCAGCCATTGTCTGCTCAGGGACCTCTCCTGGACGAGGTGGAGGAAGAAGAGGAGGAGGAGGAGGAGGATGATGGGGATGATTACTTAGGGGAGGAGGATGCATCTCGTGGGGCAAGTGAAAATGTTGGCGTGGCAAGGTCTGGTACAGGGTTTGTGCGTGACTGGAGGGATATGGATTTGCCAGAAAGTGCTCCTCCAACCAGCACTCGCAGTGCATCATTGACACCGGGAACATTGGCCCACATGTCAGATTATGCCTTGCAGATCCTAAAAAGGGACCCCCGCATTTCCAAAATGATGAACGATGATGACTACTGGTTGGCCAGCATCCTGGATCCACACTATAAAGGCAAATTACAAAACATCATGCCACAGGAGAACCTTGACCTAATATTGGCTAATAAACAAGCAACTCTGGTAAATCGGTTGCTTGAGGCATTCCCAGCACACAGCAGCGGTGATGGTTCTCACACGAGCCGTACGGGCCGGGGTCAGCTTGGCAGAGGTGTTCGTGGTGCACACAGCAGAAGTGGCGTTGGAGACAGGGGTTTCATGACAATGTTGTGGACTGATTTTTCAAGTACCGCTCACACAACTGGTAAGACTGCATTGATGGAAAGTGACAGGAGACAGCAGTTGTCAACTATGGTTACAAACTACTTTTCCTCCCATATCGATGTTCTCCCACACAGGTCATTCCCCTTTGACTATTGGGCCGCTAAACTGGACACCTGGCCTGAATTGGCACAATATGCTTTACAGGAGCTCGCTTGCCCAGCTGCAAGTGTGCTATCGGAAAGAGTCTTCTGTGCAGCTGGATCAATCCTGACAGAAAAAAGGACCCGTCTGTCAACCCAAAATGTGGATGATCTAACCTTCATTAAAATGAACCACGCATGGGTTTCCAAGGATTTTGTCCCACCTTCCCCTGATGACACATAGGGTGACAGAAAAATGGCTTGCTTTGGTCCACCTCTTCCTGTAACTTGACCTATTTCACCTTTTGCATCAGCTGAATGTCCAACATCAACATATGGCACTTTCTAAAACTCCCTAACTGTGCTGCCTCCCCCCCCCATGGCCGGGGTCAGCACCTAGCGCACGACACCGTGCGAGTGCCGTTGCCCTGGACAGGTGGGTAGGCCGACTCTTGGGCGTGGGCACTGGCACAGGGTCCCTCATAGTGCAATCAAGTGTCTCTGACGGTGGTGGTGCACACCCGCCGTCAGACACACCACCGTACTATGAGGGGCCCAGTGCCAGTACCGACGCCCACGAGTGGGCCCCCCTTGCTTGGGCAGGGCCTCAGCATTTGCAATCTTTACCTCTCCCTGCTCCTCCGCTGTGTAGTCTGGGCCGTCAAATCCATACTGTGCCTGACACCGTTTGAGCCTGCCTCCTGATGTATAGACATATATTTTGAATGTGTACGCTATCCATACATGTTATCTGGGGATACGGTACCCTTTCTAACCTTTGTGCAATCACGTGCAATCCATACTGGGCCTAACACCGTCTGAGCCTGCCTCCTGATGTATAGACATATATTTTGAATGTGTACGCTATCCATACATGTTATCTGGGGATACGGTACCCTTTCTAACCTTTGTGCAAACACGTGCAATCCATACTGGGCCTAACACCGTCTGAGCCTGCCTCCTGATGTATAGACATATATTTTGAATGTGTACGCTATCCATACATGTTATCTGGGGATACGGTACCCTTTCTAACCTTTGTGCAATCACGTGCAATCCATACTGGGCCTAACACCGTCTGAGCCTGCCTCCTGATGTATAGACATATATTTTGAATGTGTACGCTATCCATACATGTTATCCGGGGATACGGAACCCTTTCTAACCTTTGTGCAATCACGTGCAATCCATACTGGGCCTAACACCGTCTGAGCCTGCCTCCTGATGTATAGACATATATTTTGAATGTGTACGCTATCCATACATGTTATCTGGGGATACGGTACCCTTTCTAACCTTTGTGCAATCACGTGCAATCCATACTGGGCCTAACACCGTCTGAGCCTGCCTCCTGATGTATAGACATATATTTTGAATGTGTACGCTATCCATACATGTTATCTGGGGATACGGTACCCTTTCTCACCTTTGTGCAATCACGTGCAATCCATACTGGGCCTAACACCGTCTGAGCCTGCCTCCTGATGTATAGACATATATTTTGAATGTGTACGCTATCCATACATGTTATCTGGGGATACGGTACCCTTTCTAACCTTTGTGCAATCACGTGCAATCCATACTGGGCCTAACACCATCTGAGCCTGCCTCCTGATGTATAGACATATATTTTGAATGTGTACGCTATCCATACATGTTATCTGGGGATACGGTACCCTTTCTAACCTTTGTGCAATCACGTGCAATCCATACTGGGCCTAACACTGTCTGAGCCTGCCTCCTGATGTATAGACATATATTTTGAATGTGTACGCTATCCATACATATTATCTGGTGATACGGTACCCTTTCTCACCTTTGTGCAATCACGTGTAATCCATACTGGGCGTGAGAACGGCTGGCGAGCTGTTAAGCAAGCTACAGCACCTGTGGTTTGCATACGTAAGTTTTTCATTTTTTCAGGAATGACGGTTAGGCCTAATTCCGGAACTGCGGTTGACCTGCACTTACTGGGAAATCATTGTTCGCGGGTAATAATTGTAATCAGTGATCCCCATCACTAACGTTGTTCAGTGGGTTATCTGCACCTGTAAGCGACAAACGCTGGCCTTTTCAGTGTAGCGCACATGCAGCCACGGACATGTAAGGGCATGACACACCAGTTATTGGCCAATCTCATGTGCCTGAGCCTCACGTGTCCCTCTAGTGAGCCGGATTCGGACCGCGGGGCATGACGGAGTCTCGTTCGTTAACGGAATTAAGCTTGCAATGTGTGCATCTGTTCTGTAGCTGGCATGGTTGAGGTTTCTCAGGTGGAGTTGAATTTAACCGTAGGCTCCACTCCTGGTGGTGCCCTTCTGGACATTCCTTTAAGGTTCAGCTTTGCAACCATACTGCCCACGTAAAACAAACACTTTGCCTTCATGAAGGCTGTTTGGAGGGTCATGACTCGTGGGAATAACGTCGCCCAATCAGTTAACCTGCTAGAGAGATCGTTCGTTGCTCCCAAGCATGACATCACACTCCCTAGGAAGAAGGTAATGCCACTGTGGCGGCCATACTCCTGGGGGCGACACAAGTGCACTGATGCCCAGCCACTGCTCGATGAATCTGCTGGTACATTGACCCAGACCACTACATTCCCCTCGCATGCTACACGGCCTGAATCTGACCCTGATGAAACTCAGGTTACCCTTCCCATATACAGTTCCATCTGAGGCTGGTTTCACATTAGCGCTTTTTAAGCGCACACACGGCCGGGGGTAGCTCCGCCCCCGAGCCGGCTCTCTGCCCGGCGTGCCCGCCCCTTGCTTGTAGCGCCGCCTCCTAGCGGACAGCGGCGCCTGTGATCGGCGCACCCTATCTTTAGCATAGGGTGCGCAGATCGTGTGCAGGCCGTGCGCTAGTTGCGCTTTGACCTGCGCTGCGCACTTTTGACGGTGCGCCGTGCGCGCCAAAATCCGAAAAGTTCAATTTTGGCACGCACGGCGCACCGTCAAAAGTGCGCAGCGCAGGTCAAAGCGCAACTAGCGCACGGCCTGCGCACGATCTGCGCACCCTATGCTAAAGATAGGGTGCGCCGATCGCAGGCGCCGCTGTCCGCTAGGAGGCGGCGCTACAAGCAAGGGGGGGGCACGCCGGGCAGAGAGCCGACTCGGGGGCGGAGCTACCCCCGGCCGTGCGTGCGCTTAAAAAGCGCTAATGTGAAACCAGCCTTACACGGTGACAAAGAGGAAGCTGCAGATGAAAGTGCAGGTTCGGCCCACCCGCCATCAGACACACCACCGTACTATCAGGGGCCCTGTGCCAGTGCCGTCGCCAACGAGTGGGCCCCCCCTGCTTGCTCAGGATCACAGCACTTGCAAAGTTGAAATACTGTGCAGTGAGATGGAAGATGGGGATGACGAGGAGTCCAGACAAGTACAGGGATTCCCTAGCGAGGAGACTTATTTGATTGTTTTCAATGTTGGGACAGCAATTTTTGGGGAGCACTATACTCTGGAGAATGATAGATGGGGCCCACCATACACTGGAACATTCCAAAGGTGGACATCAGACACTGGAGCAGCATTTACAGGGCCCATTATACACTAGAGCATTAGAAATGGGGCCCATTATGTTTGGAGCATTATTTGGGCCCATAAGACAGTGGAGCTTCATCCATGGGGACCAACATATACTGTAGCATTATGTTGAGCTCATCATATACTGTTTCAAACATTATATGGGACCAATGATTCTGTATGGAGAAATAGATGGGCCTCGTCATGAGATGTAAAAAGTGAAGTATTTTTCATTGTACTATACCGCTATTTCTCTGCCGTATCGGAGCATGATGAGTTGTGGTATGTGTTAAAGGGGCGCTCTTTCGCCCAGGGCACATGAAAACCTGGAGCCAGCCCTCCCCCCCCACAACTGTAGCCAAATAACCCCCATTTTTCAGTGCGTAACTTGTATTATGAAGTTAATTAAGGTTGACAAGCTTAAGTAAGAAGAATTGATGCTTTTGGCATTCAAATGGGCACTGTTGGTGTGTTTCCTGTCCTCCTCTCACTGCCGACTTTTATTCCCCATTGACTTACATTGGGTTTCGTGTTTCGGTACGACCCCGACTTTTCCCTATAATCGGACGATCTTGCTCGACCCGACTTTTGGAAAAGTCGGGTTTCACGAAACGAAACGCGACCCTAAAAAAACAAAAGTCGCTCAACTCTAGTTATTACTTAGAATACGCCGATGGGTCAAACAGATGCACTATACGCATACTCTGTAAACATCCCATACATAATAAAGACAATGCAGGGAAAACAATATTAAAACAAATACACTGCAGAATATGTTATATCAGTCATCAGCTGTTAGTTAGCCCCAGTGACTACTCATGCCAGTGAATAAAGATGGTGAGTCTGCACTAGAAGGAGAATCCAAGTCTTTCCCTCCTTCCCCAATAGTGCAGATGAATTTGTTAAATCTTGGGAGGATACAGCATCCCAATGTTCCAAAACATTTATGGAACTTTTAACCAAGCCCAATGAAACTAAAATGAATGAACTTGATATTGAATTAAAAACCATTCAGGATGATATTAATCAACAACTAACCTCTGATATGGTAGAAAAATTTAATTGACCTGGACTTAGAATCACAAAAATGGGAGAAGTGTATTGTACAAAGAAATCCCCAAAAATATCAACGGGATATGTCGGATTACCAATGCGATCGGGTCTATAAATGGAAAAGGAACAATTTTGGCCATAAATTGTTTTCACAATCAAAGTCTGTATCCTTCTTATCTGTCTCTTTTGCTGAAGATAAGGCACAAGCTCAGACAACTTTAAATCATTATGGAAGAGAAGAGACTACACAAGGGATATTCGGCCATTTAAGTCTGGAATAGGATTTGATACATGCTCTGTCACTTGCCGTTTGTTTACAACATATTGTGGTGTAGTGACCCGCTAGGGGGCTTTGTGTGGGTGTCCAAGGATGGGCGGATAGCCATGTCCAGAGTGGTAATAGGAGCATGGTCCTAAAGGACCGTTATGTATCCCAAGGTGGGTGGCCTTGGGATGAAGGCTTGATTATGTGCTGATCAGCAGAGCTGATCTTTTGTTCCAATGTGTTAGGGAGAAGCCTTCTGGTGATTGGTGAGACGGGTGGGCGCAATCACCTACAAATCCACCCAGGGGCGTGTGTCTAAAATGCCCATAGTAAAGTGTATGTTTATGACTGGTTGTAGGACCTGTGATGAGGTCATTGCCATGTGATCCGGTGGGCGTGGCTACGAACCATATAAGGTGGCCAGGGTAGGTCACATGAGTGAATGTCTCGTCAGACTGACTGCAGAGAGATGTGTCTGCCTTCCTGAGTGCACGTGGATTCGTGTGTCTGAATGTTCCCTGGAGGGAATGAATGTCTGCACTGAGAAGCAGCCATGAGGTAACCCGGACAGGGGATATAACTGTGAGGCTAGAGAGCTCTGTCATGGACGCTATGCTGATCTGATATGAACTTTCTGTTGCTGTTGATTGTTTATGCTGCATAATAAACCGAATGGACTGAGTTATGTTGAGAAACCTGTGCCTGACCTGATTTACCCATTACCCAGTGGCCTCAACCAGCCAGTCAAAAACAGGTACTCGCCTATGTGCCTTTATAGGGACCGCAAACTATTCTCAAAAGTTTATCCCCAATTACAGTACAGTAGCAAAGCCCCTCACTGGCCTTAAACTACCAAACAATATTCCCGCAATCTCATCTGGACCCCAGAGTGCATGTCCACATTCCTTCAGTTGAAAACCCAGCTACCCCAAAGCCCAGTCCTGACTGCTCCTGACTTCCGCCATCGGTTCATTGTCAAAACAGACGCATCGGATACCGGATTGGGAGCCATACTCAGTCAAGTGGGGTATGATGGTCAGGAACCTCCTGTAGCTTACGTCTCCCAGAAACTGTTGGACCGGGAGAAAGCATACGCCACAATAGAAAAAGAATGCTTGGCCATAATCTGGACCTTAAAGAAATTGCAGCCCTACCTCTACAGCAAGGAATTCACAGTCATAACTGAAAACAATCCTTTAAGTTGGCTAAATCAGACAGCTGGGGACAATGGACATTTACTCAGTTGGAGTCTGACCTAACAGTCCTATAATTTTTCTGTCTCCCATAAAAAGGGCAAGGATCATGGAAATGCCGATGAACTGTCCCAACAAGTAGAGAAGGATGACCGGAAGCCTATCACATCTGGTTAATTAAGATGGGGGAGCAATGTGAAGAAACCAGATTGCATCTTAATTTCCCAGACAACCATGTTTTTGCATATCAAGAAGAATTGACTTTTTATCTGTATATTGACTTGTGGATTTAAGTGTTTGTCTGGTGGGTCAAGAAGACAGCCTTCAATCCATTTAATATACTGTGTAAGTCTGTAATAGTGACTTGTACATAGTGGGTGTTTATCTGTGTTTATTATGTGCTGATATGCTAATTTTGTATGGTATTCTGTAACCAGTTTGTTGACTTTGAATCTAGATAGGGAAAGGCTGTGATGGTGAACTGAAGGACACTGGGTAAATCTAAAAATAGATCACCTGCATAGGGTATAAAAGAGACTTCTTTTCTTCTGGTTGGTGTCTCTCTTCAGGATCTCAGCTCAGGATACTTCGGACCTGGCTGAAAGTACACAGGACTGCTCTCGGTTATTTCCCTACACTTGTCATTACCTCCTCTCTGCGTGTGTATCACAGGTGGAGTAGCGACCCTGGGAGCTCAGACATAACATCTACCATTCTCCCGGCGAGTCAGTGGAAGGGAAAATAGAGTGGGAATTCAGTGGTATGAGCCCTGATCAATGCAGTCTTGCTAAAGGCAGGCGGGCCAGTGGACGAGAGCACTCACTGACCCCTACTAGCAAATAGTAGCGTAGAGACTCCAAGGCCCATTTAATCGCCAAGCACACCTTCTCCACTATGCTATAATTTTTCTCTCCCTGGGTCAGTTTCCTGCTCAAGTAGGCGACTGGATGCTCATCCTCATTCACCTTTTGCGACAGCACCGCTCGTAGGCCTACCTCTAAGGCATCTATTTGTACAATAAAGGTTTTATTGAATTTGGTGCTGTTGAGGGCCGGCTGTCCACACAACGCTGACTTCAGGGATTGGAATGCTTTCTCCTCTTGAGGATTCCAACACCATCATCGTCTTCTTACCTTTTAACGGGTCTGTTAGGGATGCTGATTTCCCAGCAAGATTAGGTATAAACCTGCGAGTACCCAATGATGCCAAGGAATGTCTTCACTTGTTTGGTACTTAAGGGCTTGTGCCAGTTTTGAATGGCCTCAATCTTGTTTACATGGGGCTTAATAACCCCGCAGTCGATCACGTAACCTAAGTACCAGGCCTCCATGAGGCCTATCGCTCATTTCTTTGGGTTTGCTGTTAACCCCACGATTCTAAGAGACTCCAGCACTGATTGTACCTGGGACAGATGGGTATCCCAGTCGGTACTAAAGATGACTAAGTCATCCAAATAGGCCGACGCATAATCTCGATGAGGTGCTAACACAATGTCCATCAGCCTCTGGAATGTGGCCGGAGCCCCATGTAACCCAAAAGGCAAGGCGACAAATTGATAGAGACCCTCTGGTGTTATAAAAGCTGTCTTTTCTTTCACTGACTCTGTTAAGGGAACCTGTCAGTAACCTTTTGTGAGATCCTGTGTAGTGAAGCACTGGGCCTCCTCCAGTCTCTCAAATAGCTCGTCCACCTATGACATGGGATAGAGGTCAAATTTTGACACCTCATTTAACCTCCTGAAGTCATTACAGAACCGTAATGATCCATCTGGTTTTGGAAGTAGGACAATTGGGCTGGCCCTCTCACTTCGAGACTCCTCAATGACTCCCAGGCCTTCACTTCCTTTGAGTTAACAAAACATGCTACTATCCTTAGATTTATCTGACAATAGTAGTCTACGAAACTGATATTTGCGCCACCTGAGTATGGCTGAGCATGAAAGCAGGTTGAGCTGTTGCAGGTGGTATCAGGACTCCCAGCACAGCAGGCCTACACTGATCCCTCACCCACCTCGTCTAACTTTAACGTTCAATTCAAAGTTGTAAATGCTGGCCTAGATCCTGATACCTCAGTGCCATGCTACAATTTGTACTGTGGGTGAATTGAGGCCACTTTTCTGGTGTCTGTCCCTCCTTTGATGACTTTTGGCAGCTTTTGGGGCCGTTTGAATGTGTTGTGCATTCGTTTGCTTTAGCCTCTCTTTGACTTGAATAGCATTCGGTTATGTTTGGCAAATATTCAATGAATAAATCAGCGAATATTCCAAATTTGCCGATTGCAATCTGAACCAAACATTGAAATATTTGCTCATCTCTAGCGCTGAACAAAATAAGAGACAAGAATTTCTACCACCTGAAATTCTAAATTACCATCAATAACAACAGGAGGCGGCGGTAGAGGCGATGGTTCCAAAGGCACAACATATTTCTTGAGAAATGACCTGTGAAAAATGTTATTGATGGATTTTAAGTGCTTGAAGTAGATCAAGACAAGAAGACACAGGGTTAATTACGGCAACCACCTTTTATAACCCAATGAACGTAGGACCTAGCTTCCAAGAAGGAATCTGCTATTTAATATTCCTGGTGGACAGCCATACATAATCATTCACACACAGGTTCAGACCTGACAAACGTTTTTTATCAGCCATGCATTTGTATCTGTCCCTCATAAACTTCAGGTTGTTCTGCAGCCCTTGCCATACAGAAGAGAGCGTTGAAAAAAACATTCCTCCCCAGGAACCCCCGAAAACCCATATCTACTGAAAGCACTGAATTGAGGGTGGAAGCCGTATGCACCAAAAAAATGTTGACTTACCAGTGGATTCATTATGATGATTGTTCAATGTGAACTCAGCCACAGGACAAGAAAAAGAGGGTAATGCCAGCTCACTATTGAAGTACATATTGTCACGTCGCCATTGAATTCGGAGGCTGGTGTTCCTGCCTAGGCCACTGGGAGGTGCCGGACTGTCACGTTGCAGTTGGACTCGGGGGCTGGTATTCCTTCCTCAGCCACTGGGAGGCGCCGGACTGTCACGTCGCCGTTGGACTCAGGGGCTGGTGTTCCTGGCTCAGCCACTGGGAGGCGCCGGACTCCTTCGACTGGTGGTACCGGCGATAGGAGGGCTATGTCCTCATGTGGTCCCGCTCTTTGACGCATGCCTCTGTTGTTGGGCATCATCGTTTTTCTCCTGTGGGTGATGGTGGTGACAGAGAAGGGGCCCCTGCGCAGGCGTCTGGTGGGCGCAGGCTTTGCTCTTCTGTCAGAGGTGAAGGGGTTGGTGCATCGCCGTCTGGCCTGGTTCAGGGGGCAGTCCAGATTAGGTCATCAGGCTGTTAGCCTGTGAGGGATAGCCGTATGCTTCAAATACTTTGGAGCCTGTCCTGCAGGCCGCCAGATATAGTTTTGGTTTGCCCAGTGTGCTAGTGTTTAAATTGCTATTTTGACTCTGACCTCAGCCTGGATTTCTGACCCTTCTACATACAGCCTGCCAATTTTGTACCTCTGCTGCTCTCCTGGTTTATGACTCTGACCTTAGCCTGGATTTTGACTCTGCTTCAGCCTGCCGATTTTGTACCTCTGCTGCCGCCCAGTTTTGACTTGGACTCCTTTCGGTCCCATTTATTAATCTCTTCCTGGTGACTGTCCTGCTCTGGTCCGCTACTCTTATAGGCAGCTACACCTTGGGCTCCGCTGTAATTCCAGATCCATGTATAGGGGTAACGGGTCTCAGGGTTTCTCGGGTGCGGTTTTACTTGCAGCTCAGACTCACACCAGACGGACGTCACATTATATATGGCCCAAAATTGTTTTTATATATCCAGCATATATATAAAAGCATTACCTTACCTTTTCCCTGAACTTTTTTTTCCTCCTGCCTCGTTTTCTCTGAGTTGATTCTGTGGCTAAAGCATCTGCTACCTACTTCATTGCTCAGCCCTGTGGAGGAACACTCCCATCAGCCTGCACTAACATGCTGTACAAGCCACAGTCTGGAGACCTCAGGGAAAACACTGGACGTCAGAAGTCCTCACTCCCGGGACGTCAGCACCTGGGTAGTTATGGTATGGTATGGTATGGTATTGCCCACAGATGCGGCAAAAGTTTTTTTTTTTTACCTATTTCTTTGTCATACCTTAAGAAATCTGTGTTTGGAGGCTTATGTAGATAGTGGTTTTGAAGGGAACTTCATAGATTTCCTGGTAGCAAGGAATCTCGGTGTACTACTGCTAAGGCTTAATGCCCCCATTAAAACCACTGTGATTAATGGCACATCTATAGTCCAGGGTGGAGTGGAGTTTGTCATTAAGGAAGTATTAATGTCAGTGGGATCATTACATGCTGAACATGTGTCATTTTTTGTTATTGATAATTTATCATCCGCAATTATTCTGGGTATACCATGGTTACGTAAACATAATCCGGTCATAGACTGGCACTTGGGTGATATTGTGCGCTGGAGCCCTGAGTGTATTTCGCTATAAGTGAATCAAGTTAAAATCAAACCTCCCTTTGTACCTTATGCATTCAAAGATTATGAGGATGTCTTTTCTATAGTGGAATCAGAGATATTATCCCCTCACAGAGAGTGCGATTGCCCCATAGACTTGATACCGGATTCTCGTCTCCCAAAGGGGAGAATATTTAGTCTCTCTGGTCCAGAACGTCAGGCCATGAAAGACTACATAGCAGACAGTTTGCGAAAAGGGTTTATTAGACCATCCACCACTTACCTCACCAGTTGAAGCTGGTGTCATGATCCAGGATGGGATTTTGCTTTGACCCATCCTGGTTAGACTATGGGTTAATTGTGCTGCCTCTCTCTGGCAGCAGGAGGCTATTTAGTGCTCACTGGACCTGGGTCCGGTGTCAGTTATACTCCTGCCCTCGGCTGAGTTAAGTGACCTCTTGTATATGTGTGCCTTGTGCCTGATATCTTGCTTGCTTGTTCGGTTGTGATCTGGTTCTGCCCCTGTTACGAGTTCTGCCTGACCCTCTTGTACTGCGCTACCTCTCGTGTATGACTCTCTGCTTGTGACCCTACTTCTCTCTGCTCGTCCCCTTGGTACCTCGTCACCCTCTTGTGTATGACCTTTGGCTTTGTCTGACCATCCGTTTGTTTGCCCCTCCTGTACCTCGTTTGCCCGTACGGTTGTGACCTCTGTTTTGCCTGACTCTGAGTTGTTGTATGGTGTCCTGTCCTATCTGTAAACAGGACGCTAAGCCCCGCCCCCTTGCAGTCACATGACCATAGGTCCCGTGCTAGATTATTCAGTTTCAGTGTCCGCAGGTCCCGTGCCTCTTTACCTTCCAGCGCTGACTGGACCCTGACACTATTAGCCTGAAGCACGCATGGTCACCTCTGCTGACCTGCTCCACAGGTATCTATTAGCACTGCTTCTGTACTCAGGACACGCGCACTGGCTCTATGAGCAAGTGCAGTGCGGTGTCTCTGACAGCTGGGTTCTTTTTTGTGGAAAAGAAAGATGGTGGTCTCAGACCTTGCATTGATTACCGTGAGTTAAGCGCAGTCACTGTGAAAAATCAGTATCCGCTTTCACTCATACCTGATCTTTTTAGGCTACTTTCACACTAGCGTCGTGTGACGTACGTTGCAATGCGTCGCTTTGGAGAAAAAACGCATCCTGCAGGCAACTTGCCTGCAGGATGCGTTTTTTCTCCATAGACTTGCATTAGCGATGCATTGCGACGTATGGCCACAGGTCGCATCCGTCGTGCAACGGATGCGTCGTGTTTTGGCGACCGCGACGCACCAAAAAACATTACATGTAACGTTTTTTGGTGCGTCGTGTCCGCCATTTTCGACAGCGCATGCGTGGCCGAAACTCCGCCCTCTCCTCCCCGGACACTACAATGGGGCAGCGGATGCGTTGAAAAACTGCATCCGCCGCCCCCATTGTGCAAATCTTTCACAATGTGCGTCGGTACGTCAGCCTGACGCATAGCAACGGGCCCGTACCGATGCTAGTGTGAAAGTAGCCTTAATCAGCTGTTGGGAGCCCGTTGGTTTACTAAGCATGACCTCTGAGGTGCATATAATCTTGTTCGTATAAGAAAGGGAGATGAGTGGAAGACCGCGTTTTACACGCCCCTTGGCCACTTTGAGTACCTCGTAATGCCGTTCAGGCTCAGTAATGCACCGGCAGTGTTTCAGAATTTTGTGAATGATATTTTCAGAGACATCTGTGGGGTATATATAGTCGTTTATTTGGATGACATCCTGATTTACTCTGCTGACCTTATGACGCATGTCCAACATGTCTGTTCTGTCCTCCAGAGACTTAGAGAGCATTCTTTATTCGCCAAACTAGAGAAATGTGTTTTCGCTACAGTTTCTGGGATACATTGTGTCAGCTAAAGGGTTTCGCATGGATCCTGATAAGATCCAACCCAGTAAGAAATGGGTACAACCCAAGTCTCTAAAAGCGCTGCAGCGATTTCTAGGTTTCACCAACTATTATCGCAAAAAAATTAAAGGTTTTTCGGAGATAGCCAAACCACTCACTGATTTAACTCGGAAAGGGGCGGATGTGAATAACTGGAAGCCTGAAGCAGTTCAGGCATTTTCTGTACTAAAGGAATGTTTCTGTTATAACCCAATATTGGTTCAGCTTAATCTGGATCGCCCCTTTATTGTAGAGGTAGATGCCTTTGAAGTTGGAGTAGGAGCAGTGCTATCGCAAGGCACTGCATCCCTCACTCAACTTCGTCCATGTGCCTTCTTTTCCCGAAAATTCTCTTCCACCGAAAGGAATTATGATATAGGTAATCGGGAATTATTGGCAATCAAATGGGCCTTCGAGGAATGGCGCCACTTTTTCGAAGGTGCCAAACATAAGATCACCGTAATTACTGACCACAAGAACCTGACCTACTTGGAGTCAGCAAAAAGACTGAATCCTAGACAGGCAAGGTGGGCCTTGTTCTTCTCTAGATTTGATTTTGTGATCACTTTCCGACCAGGTACTAAGAATGTAAGGGCTGATGCCCTTTCTCGAAGTTTTTGCACTTCACAGGTCGAGGACTCTGAACCGGCTCCAATACTAGCTAACGGGATTGTTATTTTGGCTGTGTCTTTGGATCTTCTGGAAGAAATCAGTAGATCCCCAGAACAAGCCCCTGATACTACTCCTCCCCAAAAATTATTTGTCCCGTCCACATTCCGCCTTCAAGTTCTGAAGAAATCGCATGACTCTGTCCTTGCAGGGCATCCAGGTATCAATAACACCGAAAGAAGAGGAAGATCCGGCACTGGAGACTTCATATAATCTACGAAAAAAACTTTATTCACATATTCTCATGAATAAAAACAAAACAAGGGGAATGAACCCCCACGCTTACACATTTCGAACCTCACAACAGGTTCTTCATCTTATGCCTCTGAAGAAGAACCTGTTGTGAGGTTCAAAACGCATAAGGCGTGGGGGTTCTTTCCCCTTGTTTTGTTTTTATTCATGAGAATATGTGAATAAAGTTTTTTTCGTGGAGTTTATGAAGTCTCCAGTGCCGGATCTTCCTCTTCTTTCTACGTTTACTACACATGGTGGTCAGCCATTTGATCCATAGGCACGACCGGCTTGCAGGACTAATTTTGGTGAGCACATATCCTCCTTCCCTTTTCCTATTTACATATCAATAACACCATCAGACTTGTAACCAGGAATTTTTGGTGGCCAACTATAGTAAAGGACTGTAAGGACTAGGTACTGGCTTGTGAAACCTGCGCTCGTGCTAAGTCTCCCCATAATTGCCCTGCCGGGTGGCTCCAGTCCTTGCCTACCCCTGTGGGTTCTTGGACTCACATCTCCATGAACTTTATTACTGACTTACCGCTCTCGGAAGGGAAGACGTGTATCTGGGTGGTGGTGGATAGATTCAGTAAGCAATGTCATTTTGTTCCTCTGTCTGGATTACCTAATTCCGAGACCCTGAGCAAACTGTTCATTACTCATGTTGTACGACTGCATGGTGCTCCTGTGAATATTGTGTCCAACAGAGGTACCCGGTTCATTTCGAAATTTTGGAGGGCATTCTGTAAACGGATTAGAATTGAATTGTCCTTCTCCTCTGCCTATCACCCTGAAACCAATGGTCAAACCGAGCGCACCAACCAAGCTCTTGAACAGTATCTCGGTTGTTATGTCTCTGAGCATCAGTCCGATTGGGTGGAACACATGCCGTTAGCAGAGTTTGCCATGAATAATCAGTACCAGGAGTCCATCAAGACTACCCTTTTTACTGTAATCATGGGCTGCACCCGCGCTTTGGTTCTTTCTCTTCTAAGATGTCAGCGCTCCCTGGGGTAGAAATTTCCATACATCAGTTAAAAACTATCTGATCAGAAGTCAACGTAAACTTAAAAGGGGCTCAGGCTAGGCAAGCTTCTTCTGCTAATAGACGGCGCTCCAAGCATGGGCGGACATACCGCCGGTTCAACCGGTGCGTTGCACCGGGGCCCAGAGGCTCAAGGGGGCCCCTGCAGGGCGGCTAATGATGAGGGCAATTTGGCCGTTTTCTCCAGGCCCGAGGCTCCGGGGGGCCCCTGGCCAGATTGCCCTCATGTGTAGTGGCGGGCAGGGAGAGATCCCTACAGCTCCGCTGCCTGCAAGAAAAAACAGCAGGAGTGGAGCTGCAAGGATCCTTCCTGCCCAGCGCCAGTGTGTTCCTGTGTCTCTCTGACACAAAGAGCAGTGCCGCTGAATGACGTCATCATGGAGGTGATGGGGAGAAGGCCATGATGTAGGTGATGGGGAAAAGGCCATGATGGAGGTGATGGGGAAAAGGCCATGATGGAGGTGATGGGGAAAAGGCCATGATAGGGTGATGGGGAGAAGGCTATGATGGAGGTGATGGGGCGAAGGCCATGATGGAGGTGATGGGGAAAAGACCATGATGGAGGTGATGGGGAGAAGGCCATGATGGAGGTGATGGAGAATGGAGGTGATGGGGAAAAGGCCATGATGGAGGTGATGGAAAGAAGGCCATGATGGAGGTGATGGGGAAAAGTCCATGATGGAGGTGATGGGGAGAAGGCCATGATGGAGGTGATGGGGAAAAGACCATGATGGAGGTGATGGGGGAAGGCCATGATGGAGGTGATGGTGAGAAGGGCATGATGGGGATGATGGGGAGAAGGTCATGCTGGGGTGATGGAGAGGGCAATGATGGGGATGGTGGGGGAAGAGGAAATGATTGAAGTGGTGGAAGGGCAATGATGGGGTGGGGAGAAGGCAATGATGGGACTGATGGGGAAGGAGGCAATGACGGGAGTGGTGGCGGAGAAAGCAATGATGGAGGTGGTGGAAAGGGCAATGATGGGGTGGCAGGGGAGAAAGCAATGATAGTGGTGGGGAGAAGGCAATGATGGAGGTGGGAAAGAGGGCAATGATGGGGTGGGGGAGAGGACAATAATGGGATGCAGGGAGAGGAGGACAATGAGGGGTGTAGGGGATTGGGATGGGAGGAAGGGGGACTTATAATGGACTTAGGAACAGGGGGAGGTGGAGGAAGACATTATTATCACTTATTATGTCTAACACAGTCCCTTAGTATATAGTGTACTCACTTATTATGTCTATCACAGTCCCTTAGCATATAGTATACGTGCTTATTATGTATAACACAGTCCCTTAGCATATAGTGTACTCACTAATTCTGTATAACACCTTAGTTACATAGTTTCCTCTTTTATTACAGTGGGGAAAAAAAGTATTTAGTCAGTCAGCAATAGTGCAAGTTCCACCACTTAAAAAGATGAGAGGCGTCTGTAATTTACATCATAGGTAGACCTCAACTATGGGAGACAAACTGAGAAAAAAAAATCCAGAAAATCACATTGTCTGTTTTTTTTTCATTTTATTTGCATATTATGGTGGAAAATAAGTATTTGGTCAGAAACAAAATTTCATCTCAATACTTTGTGATATATCCTTTGTTGGCAATGACAGAGGTCAAACGTTTTCTGTAAGTCTTCACAAGGTTGCCACACACTGTTGTTGGTATGTTGGCCCATTCCTCCATGCAGTTCTCCTCTAGAGCAGTGATGTTTTTGGCTTTTCGCTTGGCAACACGGACTTTCAACTCCCTCCAAAGGTTTTCTATAGGGTTGAGATCTGGAGACTGGCTAGGCCACTCCAGGACCTTGAAATGCTTCTTACGAAGCCACTCCTTCATTGCCCTGGCGGTGTGCTTTGGATCATTGTCATGTTGAAAGACCCAGCCACGTTTCATCTTCAATGCCCTTGCTGATGGAAGGAGGTTTGCACTCAAAATCTCACGATACATGGCCCCATTCATTCTTTCATGTACCCGGATCAGTCGTCCTGGCCCCTTTGCAGAGAAACAGCCCCAAAGCATGATGTTTCCACCACCATGCTTTACAGTAGGTATGGTGTTTGATGGATGCAACTCAGTATTCTTTTTCCTCAAAACACGACAAGTTGTGTTTCTACCAAACAGTTCCAGTTTGGTTTCATCAGACCATAGGACATTCTCCCCAAACTCCTCTGGATCATCCAAATGCTCTCTAGCAAACTTCAGACGGGCCCGGACATGTACAGGCTTAAGCAGTGGGACACGTCTGGCACTGCAGGATCTGAGTCCATGGTGGCGTAGTGTGTTACTTATGGTAGGCCTTGTTACATTGGTCCCAGCTCTCTGCAGTTCATTCACTAGGTCCCCCCGCGTGGTTCTGGGATTTTTGCTCACCGTTCTTGTGATCATTCTGACCCCACGGGGTGGGATTTTGCGTGGAGCACCAGATCGAGGGAGATTATCAGTTGTCTTGTATGTCTTCCATTTTCTAATTATTGCTCCCACAGTTGATTTCTTCACTCCAAGCTGGTTGGCTATTGCAGATTCAGTCTTCCCAGCCTGGTGCAGGGCTACAATTTTGTTTCTGGTGTCCTTTGACAGCTCTTTGGTCTTCACCATAGTGGAGTTTGGAGTCAGACTGTTTGAGGGTGTGCACAGGTGTCTTTTTATACTGATAACAAGTTTAAACAGGTGCCATTACTACAGGAAATGAGTGGAGGAAAGAGGAGACTCTTAAAGAAGAAGTTACAGGTCTGTGAGAGCCAGAAATCTTGATTGCTTGTTTCTGACCAAATACTTATTTTCCACCATAATATGCAAATAAAATGAAAAAAAAACAGACAATGTGATTTTCTGGATTTTTTTTTTCTCAGTTTGTCTCCCATAGTTGAGGTCTACCTATGATGTAAATTACAGACGCCTCTCATCTTTTTAAGTGGTGGAACTTGCACTATTGCTGACTGACTAAATACTTTTTTTCCCCACTGTATGTAACACCGTCCCTTATTGTGTACCATCCTCTCTAGTTGTATATGGTGCCATCCCTTATTATATAGCTTCCTCTGCTGTTATGTACAGTGCTGTCTTTTACATAGTGTATTCTTGTTAATTTTGTTATTAACAGTGTCCTCTTTTATTACATAGTCCCCTCTCTTTTTGGATATAAAATGACTGCTGATGGAGGAGCCGGTGACCAGACGACCAGTCCATCATCTTCTCCATTAGAAAGGAAGCTTTCCTAGCCATCATTGCATTAGACAGCTAACAAGACAGGACGGTATCTAATAAAAAACAGGGCTCTATATAATCCAATATGTAGGGAACGGTGCTGTACATAGAAAGAGAGGGCACTGCATAATAAGGGACGGCAATGTACATAATAAAGGAGATTATGTAATATATACATGCATGTGTGTGGCGCAATATATCTATATATCTATATATAGATATATATATAGCTTTGTCACCATAAAAGGAAGGGAGCCCAGACACATTTCTTGCACAGGGGCCCCAAGCTATCAGTGTCCACCCCTGGCTCCAAGGGCCCGCACCTGGGAGTTGGAAACAAAGTCTGGCTTTCTACCAGGAATATTAAGCTTAAAGTACCGTCTGCCAAACTGGGTACCAGGTTTATTGGTCCATATGAGATTATTGAGGTGATTAACCCAGTGTTAGGAACGGTGGAACGCACTAAATAAAATAAATAATAAAGTGCGTTCGCCGCTCGGGGTCCACCGTGCAGAAGGTGATATAGCTGCTAATAAGTAGTGACAGACGAGCAATATGGCGGAAATGCGCACGCGGGTTGCAAGTCATCTAGGTGTGCTACGCAATCTCTGTTTGCTCACAGAGATGTCAGCAGAGGTAAACACAAAAGGCTGAGCCTGTTAGTGTCACAGGTCTCAGGTAACTGCACACACGGTATCTGGTCAAAGGAGCGGGACCCAAAGCAGAGGAACTGCGTCCGTCTAGACCTACCGTGCGTGCAGCGTCGCTACTGCGGACGCCAAAGAGGGCTGCAACTGCAGCGCGGCTTAGGACACTGCCGCTAGTCGACAAAGCAAGGAAGCAGGCACAATGTCGGACGCTAGCACTATGGATGATGTAGTAGTGGCTTGTGGCTTGCCACGCGCTGGCGCAGACTCTTAGCTAAGTCCCTGTACACATTCGTAATATCAGAGGGAGGGGGATCTTAATGAGTCAGTCACCAGAATCATACATCCATCATAGAATCATAGAATTGTAGAGTTGGAAGGGACCTCCTGGGCCATCTGGTCCAACCCCCTGCTTAAAGCAGGATTCGCTAAATCATCCCAGACAGATGTCTGTCCAGCCTCTGTTTGAAGACTTCCATTAGAGGAGAACTCACCACTTCTCGTGGCAGCCTGTTCCACTCATTGATCACTCTAACTGTCAAAAAGTATTTTCTGATATCTAATCTGTGTCTCCTCCCATTCAGTTTCATCCCATTGATTCTAGTCTTTCCTTGTGCAAATGAGAATAAAGATGATCCCTCTACAATGTGACAGCCCTTGAGATATTTGTAGACAGCTATTAAGTCTCCTCTCAGTCTTCTCTTTTGCAAGCTAAACATTCCCAAATCATGCAACCTTTCCTCATAAGACAGGGTTTGCAGTCTGGTCACCATTCTGGTCGCTCTTTTCTGAACCTGCTCCAGTTTGTTGATGTCTTTTTTAAAATGTGGTGCCCAAAACTGGACACAGTATTCCAGATGAGGTCAGACCAAAGAGGAGTAGAGGGCAATAATGACTTCACGTGATCTAGACTGTATGCTTCTGTTAATACATCCTAGAATTGCATTTGCCTTTTTTGCTGCTGCATCACACTGTTGACTCATATTCAGTCTGTGATCTATTAGTGTACACAAGCCTTTTTCACATGTGCTGTTGCTTAGCCCTAATTCCTCCCATTCTGTATATGCTATTTTCATTTTTATTGCCCAGATAGAGTACTTTGCATTTTTCCCTGTTAAAAACCATTCTGTTAGTTGCTGCCCACTGCTCCAGTTTATTTATATCTTTTTGAATCCTCTCTCTCTCGTCTCTAGTATTAGCTATTCCTCCTAGCTTTGTGTCATCAGCAAATGTAATCAGTTTACCCTCAATTCCTTCATCTAAATCATTGATAAAGATGTTGAACAATACAAGGCCCAGGACAGAGCCCTGTGGTACCCCACTTGAGACATTCTTCCAACTGGATGTGCAGCCATTTACGACCACTCTTTGGGTCTGATCACTAAGCCAGTTATGAATCCACCTAACAGTTGCCTTGTCCATTCCATACCTAGTCATTTTTTCAATAGGGATTGTGTGAGATACTTTGTCACATGCTTTGCTGAAGTCAAGATATACTATATCTACAGCATTTCCCTGATCCACCTAATCAGTGATTCCATCATAGAAGGAAATTAAGTTAGTCTGACATGACTTATTAGTTACAAACCCATGCTGACTCTGTTTAATCACTTCATTCTTATCCAGGTACTGACATACATGTTGTTTAATAATTTGTTAAAATATCTTTCCTGGTATAGAAGTCAGACTCACCGGCCTATAGTTGCCTGGGTCCACCTTCTTCCCCTTTTTGAAGATAGGAACAACATTTGCTCTTCTCCAGTCTTCTGGGACTTCTCCTGTTCTCCAAGAATTTTCAAAGATTATGGAGAGGGGTTCAAAAATTTCTTCTGCTATCTCCTTCAGTACTCTGGGGTGTAATTCATCTGGACCTGGAGACTTGAATTCATTTAGGTTAGCTAAGTGTTTCCTCACTATGTTTCTGTCTATAGATATCCTGGATTCTTCTATTCCCTTAATAGGACAGTGAAGAACAGTTGATGTTACATTTCCTTTCTGAGAGAAAATAGATGCAAAATAGGAATTTAAAAGTTCGGCCTTCTCAACATCCTGTCTTACCATTTCATCATTTTCATCCTGTAAAAAACCTATAGCATCTTTGACTTTTCTTTTACTTTTGACATATCCCCAAAATCCTTTTTTATTGCTTTTGACGTCTCTTGCAAGCCTCAATTCATTGTCAGCTTTAGATAATCTGATTTGTGCCCTGCATGTTCTGCAGACAGCATTATATTCTTCTTTAGATATTCCTCCCTCTTTCCATTTTAGAAACATTTCTTTCTTCCTTTTTAGCATGTGCTTAAGTTCTGTGTTCACCCATCCTGGTTTCCTTAAATGCTTCCTATTCTTCCCTCTTTTCAGAATTGTTAACAATTGTGCTCTGAGAATTTCATTTTTCACGATTTCCCATCCTTCCTGGACACATCTTTAATTTATGCACCTGGAAGACAGCACATTTCTCTTGAAGTTATATCCGGTCTGCAGATAGCGGCCTCTGTTCCTCTCAACAGGGAATCCCCCATGACCACCACTCTCCGTTTCCTCTTCACAACATTTTTCTTTCTCCATTCAGGAGGATTCTAAAGGCGTACAAGGTTGCTGTTTGTGGGCAAAGTCTTATCCTGATGTATTTCTTCATCGTTCTCCTGCGTGAGAGCCTGGTACTGGTTCCTGAGCAGTATACAGTGGGGAAAAAAAGTATTTAGTCAGTCAGCAATAGTGCAAGTTCCACCACTTAAAAAGATGAGAGGCGTCTGTAATTTACATCATAGGTAGACCTCAACTATGGGAGACAAACTGAGAAAAAAAAATCCAGAAAATCACATTGTCTGTTTTTTTTTCATTTTATTTGCATATTATGGTGGAAAATAAGTATTTGGTCAGAAACAAAATTTCATCTCAATACTTTGTGATATATCCTTTGTTGGCAATGACAGAGGTCAAACGTTTTCTGTAAGTCTTCACAAGGTTGCCACACACTGTTGTTGGTATGTTGGCCCATTCCTCCATGCAGTTCTCCTCTAGAGCAGTGATGTTTTTGGCTTTTCGCTTGGCAACACGGACTTTCAACTCCCTCCAAAGGTTTTCTATAGGGTTGAGATCTGGAGACTGGCTAGGCCACTCCAGGACCTTGAAATGCTTCTTACGAAGCCACTCCTTCGTTGCCCTGGCGGTGTGCTTTGGATCATTGTCATGTTGAAAGACCCAGCCACGTTTCATCTTCAATGCCCTTGCTGATGGAAGGAGGTTTGCACTCAAAATCTCACGATACATGGCCCCATTCATTCTTTCATGTACCCGGATCAGTCGTCCTGGCCCCTTTGCAGAGAAACAGCCCCAAAGCATGATGTTTCCACCACCATGCTTTACAGTAGGTATGGTGTTTGATGGATGCAACTCAGTATTCTTTTTCCTCAAAACACGACAAGTTGTGTTTCTACCAAACAGTTCCAGTTTGGTTTCATCAGACCATAGGACATTCTCCCAAAACTCCTCTGGATCATCCAAATGCTCTCTAGCAAACTTCAGACGGGCCCGGACATGTACAGGCTTAAGCAGTGTGACACGTCTGGCACTGCAGGATCTGAGTCCATGGTGGCGTAGTGTGTTACTTATGGTAGGCCTTGTTACATTGGTCCCAGCTCTCTGCAGTTCATTCACTAGGTCCCCCTGCGTGGTTCTGGGATTTTTGCTCACCGTTCTTGTGATCATTCTGACCCCACGGGGTGGGATTTTGCGTGGAGCACCAGATCGAGGGAGATTATCAGTGGTCTTGTATGTCTTCCATTTTCTAATTATTGCTCCCACAGTTGATTTCTTCACTCCAAGCTGGTTGGCTATTGCAGATTCAGTCTTCCCAGCCTGGTGCAGGGCTACAATTTTGTTTCTGGTGTCCTTTGACAGCTCTTTGGTCTTCACCATAGTGGAGTTTGGAGTCAGACTGTTTGAGGGTGTGCACAGGTGTCTTTTTATACTGATAACAAGTTTAAACAGGTGCCATTACTACAGGTAATGAGTGGAGGAAAGAGGAGACTCTTAAAGAAGAAGTTACAGGTCTGTGAGAGCCAGAAATCTTGATTGCTTGTTTCTGACCAAATACTTATTTTCCACCATAATATGCAAATAAAATGAAAAAAAACAGACAATGTGATTTTCTGGATTTTTTTTTCTCAGTTTGTCTCCCATAGTTGAGGTCTACCTATGATGTAAATTACAGACGCCTCTCATCTTTTTAAGTGGTGGAACTTGCACTATTGCTGACTGACTAAATACTTTTTTTCCCCACTGTAGATGCTGACTGCCTCCCGATCCTTCTGCTTCTCTGGGTCACATGCTTCCATTCATCTGTTTCTTCAGGTGCTCTTCGAATTTCCTCTCTTTCTGTAACATGAAGAGATAATTCTGCTCTGTCTAAGAACTCTTCACCTTCCTTAATGATCTTCAACGTAGCTAACTTCTCTTCGAGATTTTGCAACTTTCCTCCAACCGGGACATAAGCTTGCATTTGTAGCATGAGAAGTTTGGCTTTTCCACTGGTAAGTCTGTGAATATGTAGCAAGAAATGCAGTTCACCAAATGGCTCCTGGCCTCTTCCATATTGTTATAGTTATAGAGATTTCAAAATGATTAAAAATGAGCCAAAAGGCACTGGGAATATGCAAATGATCTCCTCAGGACTCTTCCCCTGGATTACCGATTTCCTCTTTTCAGCTGCAACGGCCAAAATCCAGTGATCATCATTCACACAGTAGCAATTAGAGACTATACTAGCGCATGCCCTTGGAAGATGGAAGATTAGTGATAAAGTCCATGGACAGGTGTGTCCATCGTTTATCCGGAATTGGCAAAGGCACCAATTCCCCGGCCGGCCGGACTGAAGAGCTTTAAGAGCGCGCGCACACCCCACAAGTATCTACAAACCTTTTTATATCAGTACCCATAGAGAGCCACCAAAAACCCCTAGCTACTGCCCCCCCGGGTAGCTGCAATACCAGGGTGTGCACTTAACACAGAATCATGAAATTCTTGAAGGAGTGCGAGACGGAATTGTTCGGGTACAAACAATTTACCTGGGGGTTTATTCCTGGGAGCTTGTGCTTGTGCTTCCAGAATCTCTCTCTGTAACTCAGAGAAGATTTCGGCTACAACCACTCCCGGTTGAAGAATGGAGGAAGGAGGTTCTGGAGGGGACACAGAATCAAAACTTCGGGATAAGGCATCCACCTTTACATTTTTAGACCCTGGTCGGAATGTGATGGTAAAATGAAATCGAGAAAAAAAGTGCCCACTGAGCCTGTCGAGCAGACTCGATATAGGCCAGATTTTTATGATCAGTGATGACCGTAATGGGATGAGCGGCCCCTGTTATGAATGGGTCACCGAGGAGGACAACAAAAAGCTAAGTCCCAGAAAACCAGAGAGGTTGGTAACTATGCAGATTGCAGATCCCTGATCCTAACCACACAACTAGCAGTAGCAGTGGAGCGTTCCTACGATGATCTAGACGCCTCGTCACCGCCGGAGGACTAAATAAGCCTAAAGCAAGAAAAGGGGAAAACTAACTGCCCCAGAGCAGACCCCAAAGGAATAGACAGCCCCCACACATGTATTGATGGTGAAACAAGATGAAAACACAAACACAGGCAGGAAAATAGGCTGAGCAAACAATGGGGCCCAAACTAACTATAAAGGATAGGAAAGGAAAGACACTGTCTGCAATTTGCCAAAAACCCTACAAAAATAATGTCCAACACTTCTGATAACAAAATTAACCCTGAAGTCACTAGACTTCTCCCACTATATCAGCACTCTGAAATATTCTGAGACAGAGCAAAAAGAGGCCAATCTAATAAGGGACTAAAAAGCAAATTGGCAAATACAGATAAATAAGAGTAGAAATTCAGCACAGCACCAGCCGGGGCTGGCTGAACACACAAAAAACTGAATAGACCAACAAAATCAAGTGTGAACATTAGCAAAAACACTTAGCTTGAGAATGCTGGAGCAGAGCTGAAAACCAAGACCTGGAAAGCAGACGCAATCACCAGCACAGACTAGAGCGTCGGCTGTCTTAAATCCAGTCTAAGATTCCTGAGGTCCAGTCGTCATCCTCATAATCAGGTGGCAGATCTCTACTGATTAAATCAGCCTCACTACCTCCTGTTACCACCAGAGGGAGTCTGGAAGGAGAACTCACTATTGGTGGACCAGAGAATGAACTCACAACAGGCCCCCTCCAAAAAATGCCTCCATTCTTCGAAGGCCAATTTAACCGCTAACAATTCCCTGTTACCGACATCATAGTTTATCTCGGCCAAAGAGAACTTCCTAGAGAAAAAGGCACAGGGTTTGAGGTTAGTCAGGGTAGAGGGGCCCTGTGACAATACTGCCTCCCACCCCCACCTCCGAAGTGTCGACTTCGACGATAAAAGGTCTTGACGAATCGGGTTGTACCAACACAGGGGCTGTGGTAAAACACTTCTTTAATGTAAGGAAGGAATTTTTTGCGGTCACGGACCAATTTTTTACATCTGCCCCTTTAAGAGTGAGGTACGTCAAGGGTTTCACCACCTCCGAGAACCCTTTAATGAACTTCCTATAATAATTAGCGAAGCCCAGAAATCGCTGCAACCCCTTCGGGTCATGAGGCTGCACCCAATCGGTAATGGCCTGAAGCTTCCCTGGATCCATGCGGAATACCTCCCCGGATACAATTACACCCAGAAAAAAGACAGTTCTTGCATAAAAAATGAGCACTTCTCCAGCTTAGCATACAAATGGTTCTCCCGTAGTCTCATAAGAACTGTACGTAAGTGGTGTAAGTGTGACTGACTGTCCTCAGAGTATATCAAGATGTCATCCAAGTAGATGACTACATAACGCCCAATCAAGTCAGAAAAAACAACATTAATGAAGTTCTGAGAAACAGCAGGAGCGTTAGTGAGGCCGAAGGGCATAACCAGGTTTTCAAACAGCCCCTCAGTTGTCAGGAATGCTGTTTTCCATTCGTCCCCCTCCCGGATCTTTATAAGGTTATAAGCCCCTCGTAGATCGAGCTTAGAAAACCATTTGGACCCCGTGAGTTGGTTGCATAGATCAGGAATCAACGGGAGAGGGTACGTGTTCTTAACAGTAATTTTGTTCAGTTCCCGAAAGTCGAGGCATGGTCGCAACCCACCATCTTTTTTCTTTACAAAGAAAAACCCCGCTGCCACAGGGGAGACCGAGGGCCGAATATGCCCCTTGCGAAGGCTCTCTTTGATGTACTCTTTCATAGCTTGGCACTCAGGCCCAGACAAATTAAACAAACGAGCCTTGGGTAATTTGGCTCCAGGTACTAAATCGATAGCACAATCAAATGGTCTATGTGGTGGGAGCGCCTGAGCCTCGCTTTCGGAAAACACGTCTTCAGAGTCTCTCAGGTACTCCGGAATACCCTCCAGACCGACAGACAACACAGGTCTCATCGGATTGACAAAAGGAACCGGGTTACAACACAGGCCATTATCATTACATCCCCATCGAATGATCTCCCCCTTCACCCAATCAATGAGAGGATTGTGGCGTTGCAACCAGGGCATCCCCAATACCAGTCCTTCAGGCAGATTATTCATAATGAAACAACTTAACTTTTCCACATGAGTGGAACCCATTTTCATAGAAAAAGTTCAGACATAAAGCAAATTCCATCCCGGGTAAGAGGGGATGAATCCACAGCTACAATTTTAACAGGGTCTTTTAACCTGACTGTCCCTATCTTATTAAGAGTCACAACTTGGGCATCAATCAGATTAATGGAGTAACCACAGTCAACAAAGGCGGTGGTCATAACAGGACCGCCAGCAAGTTCCAATTCAACTTTGAGCACCATCTTTGTACATGAGAAAAAATGTACCTGGGAGTCTGGACAACCTCCTCGATTGTTGCCCAGACTCAGTAGTTTCTCTGATGGTTTCTCTGAAGAAGGACAGGAGGGGCAATTCCTTTTCCAATGTCCAGAGGCTCCACAGTAAAAGCGTAGTAGATTGTCTCTACGGTGCCTTCTCTCTTTCTCCTTAACCGAGACTGACCCAACCTCCATGGGCTCAGATACAAGTGCAGTGTCACACAATTTGGGGTACAAGGGAGACTCTTGTTGCATCATTCCTCTAGCATGGAGTCTCCAGTCCATACGGTCGGCCTGCATCATGGCATCCTCCAGGGTATCAGGGGGAGGATGTAATGCCAGAGCATCCTGCAGATGGTCAGAGAGGCCCCTGCGGAACAACCCCCTCAGGGCGGCATCATTCCAGGATACCTTGGCGGTGCAACGTCTAAACTCTGAACAGAACCATTCAGCAGAGTGCTTCCCCTGTGTCACACTCATCACCATATCCTCTGCCAGACGCACTCTATCAGGCTCATCATAAATGTGCCCTAGAGCCTCAAAGAACAAATTCACAGACATACGTTCAGGAGCAGAGGAAGAGAGAGAGAAAGCCCATGCCTGTGGAGCCCCCCGAAGTAGGGAAATGACGACCCCCACCCTCTGGATCTCATCTCCAGAGGAGCAGGGCCTCAGAGAAAAAAAAGCTTTCATCCTTCTCTGAACGACCTGAACTCCCTTTTATCCCCTGAGAAGTGGTCTGGCAATTTGACCGGAGATCTCTATCCCCAGCACTAGGAGCCCCTGCAGCGACAGCCCCCTGCACAGTATCCACCAACTGTTTCTGAGTATGGGCCATCGTGCGCTGTTCCACATTCAGTTTGTGGAACATTTGGGTCAGGTGCTTGACCTGATCAGCCAAAGCTTGTATGGGATCCATGAAGATAACACACTTTTATTTTTTTTGTTTTCCTTCAGAGGAAAAAAAAACTGAAATGGTCAGCTATAATGTCAGGAACACCGCACTGCACTTGCTCACTGAGCCAGTGCGCGTGTCCTGAGTACAAAAACAGTGCTCAAAGATACCTGTGGAGCGGGGCAGCAGCGGTGACGATGCGTGCTTTAGACTATCAGGACCTGAAGCACGTGACTGCTGGGGGTGTGACCTAAGCTCCACAGAGCTAGGAGCTGCAGGGAAACTCCTAGAAAGGTCACTACGGGACAAGTTACCAAGGGGCATAGACAGGGACGTAAACCAGATCAAGTCGGGTCAAAGGACGAGATAGCAGGACAGTACCAAAGGGTTAGACAGAGCGAATAGTCAGGACGTAGCAATAGATCAGAAAACCAGAACGGGCAATGGACGGTACAATAGGGACAAACTGTAACGGAGTAACAATAGCCAAGCCAGGAGGTCAGAACCGGAGAAGACAATAGTACCAAAACGAGAGACGGAGTGCAGAGTGAGGGGACAGACCGGGTCATACACGGGAATCAAACAAGCAATGCAGTATACACGCACACCAGGGAGGTCAGACACACAGCCAGAATAACAGTATAGCTGACAGGGAATCCTAGTCTGGAGTGAGTATAAATACCCCTCCCAGATCCAAAGAGAGGCTGGCAAAAGTTAACCCTGTGAGAACAGGACATTAACCATGTCCTAACCATGACAGATAGATGTTAAGAACTGAGCAGCGGTCGGAACCTCAGGGTCACCACGCTCCCATAGTGGTGTGGCCCACTCCAACGCCCTGCCCGACAGAAGGGAAACAATAAACCCCACCTTAGCCCGTTCCGTAGGGAATCGCGCAGCCAGTAACTCCAGCTGGATAGAGCACTGGCTCGCGAAACCCCTGCAGGAGGCACCATCGCCAGAAAATTTATCAGGCAACGGGAGGCGGGAAATTGTCAGCGCAGGGGAGGACGTGGACATACGTGAAACCGCTTTTGCGATTGCCTGTACAGCAGCCTCAGTAGACTTCGCAGCTGAGATAGCACTCTCAAGAGTAGCCAACCGGCCCTCTAGCTGCCGAATGTACTGTAGGAGGTGCTACAGATCTGCCATTACTAGCCAGACCCTGGCGCTAGTATAATGTTAGGAACGGCGGAACGCACTAAATAAAATAAATAATAAAGTGCATTCGCCTCTCGGGGTCCACCGTGCAGAAGGTTATATAACTGCTGCTAAGTAGTGACAGACGAGCAATATGGTGGAAATGCACACGCGGGTTGCAAGTCATCCAGGTGCGCTAAGCAATCTCTGTTTGCTCACAGAGATGTCAGCAGAGGTAAGCACAAAAGGCTGAGCATGTTAGTGTCACAGGTCTCAGGCAACTGCACACACGGTATCTGGTCAAAGGAGCAGGACCCAAAGCATAGGAATTGCATCTGTCTAGACCTACCATGCCTGCGGCGTCGCTACTGCGGACGCCAAAGAGGGCTGCAATTGCAGCGCGGCATAGGACACTGCCGCTAGTCGACAAATCAAGGAAGCAGGCACAATGTCGGATGCTAGCACTGTGGATGATGTAGTAGTGGCTTGTGGCTTGCCTAGCGCTGGCGCTGACTCTTAGCTAAGTCCCTGTACACATTCATTATATCAGAGGGAGGGGGATCTTAATGAGTCAGTCACCAGAATCATACATCCATCATCATTCACACAGTAGCAATTAGAGACTATATGTCATGATCCAGGACGGGGTTTCGCTTTGGCCCATCCTGGTCTGATTGGGGGTTAATTGTTCCACCTCTCCCTGGCAGAGGGCGGCTATTTAATGCTCACTGGACCTAGGTCCGGTGTCAGTTATACTCCTGCCCTCGGCTGAGTTAGTTGACCTTGTGCGTACGTGTGCCTTGTGCCTGATATCTTGCTTGCTTGTTTGGTTTTGATTCGGTTCTGTCCCTGTTACGAGTTCTGCCTGTCCCTCTTGTACTGCGCTACCTCTTGTGTATGACTCTCTGCTTGTGACCCGACTTCTCTCTGCTACTCCCCTTGGTACCGCGTCGCCCACTTGTGTATGACCTTTGGCTTTGTCTGACCTCCCATCTGTTTACCCCTCCTGTACCTTGCTGTCCGTACTGTGACCGACCTCCGTTTTGCATAACTCTGAGTTTGCTGTCTTCTCTGAAAGCAGGACGCTAAGCCCCGCCCCTTGCAGTCACATGACCGTAGGTCCCGTGCCGGCTTGCTAAACTTCATCACTAAGGTCCTGTGCACCTATACTTTCTGGCTATTCTGGTCCCCGGGGTCCCTACAGTGCGGGTGAGTCCCTGCTCAGCGAAGGCTGTACGCCGGCGCTGTCAGGATCCTGATACTATACTAGCGCATGGCGGAACGGCCATGCGTGCCTTTTATAGCCGGGACCTTCCAGAAGCTTCCAGATCTCCAAGATGGACCAATGAGATCAGGAGCAGGACCTGGGCACATGACTCCCGATCTCCAATGAGAGATCGTCTCGTGAGATTGCCCAGTAGGAGAACAGAGGGACTTAGTCTCTGGAGCGATTTGCGGCAAAGCAATCTCCTCTGCGGTAGATAGACAGCAGGAGACCGCAGAATGTGAGGCTCTGGATTACTGCAGAGCAGATGCAGAAACCTGACACCTAACACCCAGTAGCCTTTCGACTGAAACTCCCTCAATCATTTATCAATCACTTAAACTGCCTAATGTGTTCCATAAGTCTCTTCTCAAATTGTACCGCTCTCCTATTCATCCTGTCCAGTCCCCTCCTCCTCCAGTTTTAGTCAGGGGTGCCTTGGAATACGAGGTCCAAAGAATCCTTGACTCCCGCTTAGTGAGAGGATCCGTGCAGTATCTGGTGCACTGGAAGGGTACGGTCCAGAGGAAAGGTTCTGGGTGCCTGCCAGTAACATTCATGCCAAGGGTTTGATCAGGAAGTTTCATCTCCTTCATCCCAACAAACCGGGTTTTGAGGGTCCGGAGGCCCCTCTTAGAAGGGGGGATACTGTCATGTTGCCGTCAGATTCGGGGGCTGGTGTTCCTGCCTCGGCCACTGGGAGGCACCGGACTGTCACGTCGCCGTCGGACTCGGGGGCTGGTGTTCCTGCCTCGGCCACTGGGAGACGCCGGACTGTCACGTCGCCGTCAGACTCGGGGGATGGTGTTCCTGCCTCGGCCACTGGGAGGCGCCGGACTCCTTCGACTGGTGGTGCCAACGATAGGAGGGCTGTCACGTCGCCACCAGACTCAGGGCCTGTTGTTCCGGCTTCAACCACTAGGAGGCGCTGGACTGGCAAGTCGCCGCCAGACTCGTGGCCTGCTGTTCCGGTCTCGGCCACTAGGAGGCGCCGGACCGTCACGTCGCCGTCGGACTCGGGGACGGCTGTTCCTGCCTCAGCCACTGGGAGGCGCCATGGTTCGCCCCAGGGTGAGGGTGGTGACAGAGAAGAGGCTCCTGTGCAGGCATCTGGTGGGCGCAGGCTCCGCCCCTCTGTCAGTCATGTAGGGCTTACTGCATCTCCATCTGGCCTGGTCCTGGGGGCGGTCCTAATTACATCATCAGTCCAGGAACCTGTGAGGGATGACCTGATCCCTCAAATACCTTGGGACTGGTTTTGCAGGCCGCCGGATATATTCTTGGTTCCCCTGTGTGCTACTTTGTAATTTGCTATAGTTAAACTCTGACATCAGCCTGGATTTCTGACCATTCTATTGCCTGCCGTTTTTGTACCTCCGCCTCTCTTCCGATTTTTGACGCTGACCTTCGCTTGGATTCCTGACTCTCCTTCTGCCTGCTGATTCTGTACCTTGCTGCCCACCTGGTTTTACTGACCCTGGCCTGGACTTTTGACTCTCCTTCTGCCTGCTGATTTCGTGCCTCTGCTGCCCTCCGGCCTCCGACTCCTGCCTCCTGACCTTGATTATGGGTTTTAGTTTTGACCCCTTGGCGGCCATCCTGCTCTGGTCCACTGCTCCTCTAGACAGCTACCCCCTGGGCCTTGCTACAATTCCAGATCCCTGTATAGGGGTTAAGGGTTTTGGTGTTACTTGGGGTGCTGTTCTTACTGCAGCCCAGATTCGCAGACGGCCGTCACAAGGGCTATGTCCTCATGTGGTCCCGCTCCTTTGACGCATGCCTCTGTCATTGGGCATCGCCATGTTTCTCCTGTGGGTGATGGTGGTGACAGAGAAGGGGCACCTGTGCAGGCGTCTGGTGGGCGCAGGCTTCAATCTTCTGTCAGAGGTGAAGGGGGTGGTGCATCACCGTCTGGCCTGTTTCTGGGGGTGGTCCAGATTAGGTCATCAGGCTGTTAGCCAGTGAGGGATAGCCGTATCCTTCAAATACTTTGGAGTCCTGCAGGCCACCAGATATAGTCTTGGTTTGCCCAGTGTGCTAGTGATTAAATTGCTATTTTGACTCTGACCTCAACCTGGATTTCTGACCCTTCTACAGCCTGCCGATTTTGTACCTCTGCTGCTCTCCTGGTTTATGACTCTGACCTTAGCCTGGATTTTGACTCTGCTTCAGCCTGCCAATTTGGTACCTCTGCTGCCCTCCCGGTCTATGACTCTGACCTTAGCCTGGATTTTGACTCTGCTTCAGCCTGCCGATTTTGTACCTCTGCTGCCGCCCGGTTTTGACTTGGACTCCTGACTACGCTTTCGGTCCCGTTTATTAATCCCTTCCTGGTGACCGTCCTGCTCTGGTCCGCTGCTCTCAATTCCAGATCCCTGTATAGGGGTAAAGGGTCTCAGGGTTTCTCGGGGTGCTGTTTTACTTGCAGCTCAGACTCACACCAGACGGACGTCACATACATGTGGTCAAAATTGTTGGTACCCCTCATTTAATGACGGAAAAACCCACAATGGTCACAGAAATAACTTGAATCTGACAAAAGTAATAATAACTAAAAAAAATCTATGATAATGAACAAATGAAAGTCAAACATTGCTTTTCAACCATGCTTCCACAGAAGTAAATAAAATAAAACTCATAAAATAGGCCTGGACATAAATGATGGTACCCTTAACTTCATATTTTGTTGCACATCCTTTTGAGACAATCACTGCAATCAAACAATTCCTGTAACTGTCACTGAGATTTCTGCACCTCTCGACTGGTATTTTGGCCAACTCCTTAAGAGCAAACTGCTCCAGTTGTCTCGTGTTTGAAGGTTGCCCTATCCAGGTGGCATGTTTCAGCTCTTTCCAAAGATGCTCAATAGGATTTAGGTCAGGGCTCATAGAAGGCCACTTCAGAATAGTCCAATGTTTTCCTCTTAGTCATTCTTGGGTGTTTCTAGCTGTGTGTTTTGGGTCATTATCCTGTTGCAAGACCCATGACCTGCGACTGAGACCAAGCTTTCTGACACTGGTCAGAACATTTCTCGCTAGAATACCTTAGAATCATAGAATCATAGAATGGTAGAGTTGGAAGGGACCTCCTGGGTCCAACCCTCTGCTCAAAGCAGGATTCACTAAATCATCCCAGACAGATGTCTGTCCAGCCTTTGTTTGAAGACTTCTATTGAAGGAGAACTCACCACCTCTCATGGCAGCCTGTTCCACTCATTGATCACCACCTCTCATGGCAGCCTGTTCCACTCATTGATCACCCTAACTGTCAAAGTTTTTTCTAATATCTAATCTGTGTCTCCTCCCACTCAGTTTCATCCCATTGCTTCTAGTCTTTCCTTGTGCAAATGAGAATAAAGCTGATCCTTCCACAATGTGACAGCCCTTCAGATATTTGTAGGCAGCTGTTAAGTCTACTCTCAATCTTCTTTTTTGCAAGCTAAACATTTCCAAATCCTGCAAACGTTCCTCATAGGACATGGTTTGCACACCGGTCACCATTCTGGTCGCTCCAGTTTGTTGATGTCTTTTATAAAATGTGGTGCCCAAAACTGGACACAGCATTCCAGATGAGGTCTGACCAAAGAGGAGTAGAGGGCAATAATGACTTCACGTGATCTAGACTGTATGCTTATGTTAATACATCCTAGAATTGTATTTGCCTTTTTTGCTGCTGCTTCACTGTTACGGACTGGCGGAACGCACCTAATTAAATATACGTAGCGGCTACGTGCATTCACAGTCCGGGGTCCACCGTGCTGGACAATAACGGACGGGATATGATGGAGGATAACCGAACACCGGCGGGTAACCACTGACCCGGTGTGAACAGGAACGAACTCTGTTACTGCACAGAGTCCGCCCGGGCGGCCATGCAAACCTTTTATAGCTGCAGCTTTCTGGGACCTTCCTGGTGGTCCAATCAGAGCAGCAGCAGGACCTGAGCACGTGACCTCCAACCTCCAATGAGAGGTCGTCCCACGGGCATGCTCAGTGGACCGTAAGCAGGACCAGGAACGACTGCTTGCTGCTGACTCACGCATGATACAATAGTAGAGCCAGAAGGAACAGCCAGATGCCTAGCATTAGCCTGGGCAAGGCGCTGGGACCGACGTCTCTGCTGAGCAGCCTCCTCTCTGACTGGAGAGGAATGGGAGACTGCAGAAAGCAAGGCTCGAGTTCCCTCCTGTGCAGAGGCAGGAACCCGACGCCTAACATTACGCCCCAGGCCCACTCCCCCCTGAGCCTCGCTACGCTCAAAGGCCGCAATGTGTAGTGGAGCGCGGATGTTCTCCACCAGCTCCCAGGTCCGATACTCTGGGCCATTACCCCTCCAATCCACCAGATAATACTTTTTTCCATGTGCCACCTTGCAGCCCACAATGGCATTCACCTCAAACGGTCTGAGGACAAGCTTGATGTTCCGGCAGATGACTCGGAGAACCGGGACATGTGAACGGGCTTAAGGAGGGAAACGTGGAAGGTATCAGTGATACCCAGGTGTGGGTGCGGGGGAAGAGCCAACAGGTAAACCACAGGGTTGACCTGTTCGAGGACCTTGAAAGGACCAATGTAGCGAGGTGAGAACTTAGTGGACTTGACCCGCAGCCTGATGTTACGGGCGGAGAGCCACACTAAGAAGCCAGGGGAGAAGGTCGGAGCGGGGCGCCGGTGTGCGTTGGCGGAGACCCTCATTCTCTCCTTGGAGGCCCGGATAGCATCTTGCGTGCGATCCCAAATGTCACGAGCCTCCATCGCCCAGTCTGCCACCCTAGAGTCGGTGGAAGACATGGGCATGGGAACAAGGACGTGAGGATGCTGGCCATAATTGAGGAGGAATGGGGTCTGACCGCTGGAATTGGCCACAGCGTTGTTCAGCGCAAACTCCACCCATGGTAGCAGAGATACCCAGTCATTCTGCCTTGCCGAGACAAAGTGTCATAGGTATGTGACCAGGGTTTGGTTGGCCCTCTCTACCAACCCGATCATCTCAGGATAATAGGTCGAGGAAAGATTCAGCTCAATGCTGAGCAGACTACAGAGTTCTCTCCAGAACCAAGACCCAAATTGGGGACCCCAGTCACTGACTACCTTGCCCTGCAAACCATGAAGGCGAAAGATAATTTATTTAATAAATAGTGCTGCCAGGCCCCGTGCAGAAGGCAACCTCAAGAGAGGCACTAGATGCACCTTTTTGGAGAAATGGTCGGTGACAACCCAGATAACCGTGCTGCCCCTGGACTTGGGCAGACCCACCACAAAGTCAATGCTGACCATCTTCCAGGGCCTGTCTGCCACCAACAAGGGGTAAAGTAGCCCAGTGGATCGTTGCTGGGGAGACCTGTTCTGGGTGCAGGAGACGCACGCCCGAATGTATTCTCCAACGTCTCGAGCCATATGCGGCCACCAATATGTTCTCGCCAGGAGGTCGGTTGTCCATCTCGTCCCAAAGTGTCCACCCACCCTGGATATGCGAGCCCAAGAGAGGACCTCCGATCGCAGACGGGCAGGGACAAAAGTCTTGCCCGGGGGCACAGAATCTAGAGCGACTGGAGCCACAGTCCTCAGGCTCTCGGATGGGACGATCAAGCGAGGCTCTGTCTCCTCCTCCGATGACACCATGGAGCAAGAGAGAGCATCAGCCCGAACGTTCTTCTCACCGGACAAAAAATGAAGTGGAACCGGGAGAAATAAAGCGACCATCTGGCCTGGTGAGAATTTAGCCGCTGGGCCGTCTGCAGATAGACCAAGTTTTTGTGGTCAGTGAACACCAGGAAGGGAGAGCGAGCCCCTTCCAGGAGATGTCTCCACTCTGAGAAGGCCAACTTCATTGCCAGCAACTCCCTGTCCCCGATGGAATAGTTCCTCTCCGCCGGTGAAAAGGTCTTAGAGAAGAAGAAGCACGGATGCTTCCGACCTTGAGCGTCTTTCTGAAAAAGAACCGCTTCGGCACCAACGGAATAGGCATCCACCTCCAAGATAAAGGGCTTATCCACATCGGGGCGCTGGAGAATGGGAGCACCGGCAAAATGAGTCTTGATGGAGGAGAAGGCCTTGGAGACCTGTTCAGACTACAACTTGGGGTTAGCTTCCTTCTTGGTGAGGGCAACCAAGGGAGCTACCAAGGTGGAGAAGTGGGGAATGAACCGGCGGTAGTAGTTTATGAACCCCATGAAGCGCTGCACCGCTTTGAGGGAGTGGGGTTCCTGCCAGTCCATTACCGCCTGCAGCTTGGCAGGATCCATAGCCAAACCCTGGGCCGAGATGATATAGCCCAGGAAAGGCAAGAACTCCTGCTTGAACAGGCACTTCTCCAACTTGGCGTAGAGGGAGTTTGCCCATAAGCGGCCGAAGACTTTGCAAACCTCTCTCCGGTGGGGCTCCATATCTGGAGAGAAAATGAGGATATCATCCAGATAGACCACCACCAAAGAGGAAATCATATCTCAGAAAATGTCATTTACAAAGTCTTGGAAGATGGCCAGGGCATTTCAGAGGCCAAAGGGCATGACCAGATACTCATAATGGTCATCCCTGGTATTAAAAGCCGTCTTCCACTCGTCCCCCTCATGGATACGTATCAAGTTGTAAGCCCCCGCAGATCGAGTTTGGTAAACACTCTCACTCCCCACAACCTATCGAACAGTTCCGATATCAGGGGCAGTGGGTATTTATTCTTAATGGTGATGTCAATAAGACCCCTTTAATCGATGCAAGGTCGCAATTCTCCACTCTTCTTCTGAACAAAGAAGAATCCCGCCCCTGCTGGTGACACCGACTTCCTAAAAAATCCTCTTGCCAGATTCTCCCTATATATATATATATATATTGTGACATAGCCTCCGTCTCCGGGAGAGACAGGGGATACACACAACCCCGGGGAGGCTCGGCACCAGGCAAGAGGGCTATAGGACAGTCATAGGGGCGGTGCGGCGGAAGAGTCTCTGCCGCTCTCTTGGAGAACACATTTGCGTACTGCTGATAGTTTTAGGGAGCGAGCCAAGGTCTGCGGGGACCTCCGTGGAGGTAACCTGTATGCACTCCCTCTGACATCTACCCTCACAGGACTTGCTCCATCTAAGAATTCTCCACGAAGACCACTCTCTGTGGGGCGAGTGGCAACGCAACCAGGGGACTCCCAAGAGAACTTGATCAATGCCCTCGGGCATTATAAGGAGGGACACTGTCTCGTGATGGGACGGAGGCAACGAGAGCCTTAGTGTAGCAGTCTGATGGGTAATCTGCAGGGGTAGAGTTGAGCCAGGTTGCTGACTCACGCATGATACAATAGTAGAGCCAGAAGGCACAACCAGACGCCTAGTATTAGCCTGGGCAAGGCGCTGGGACCATTGTCTCTGCTGAGCAGCCTCCTGGCTGGAGAGGAATGAGAGACTGCAGAAGGCAAGGCTCGAGTTCCCTCCTGTGCAGAGGCAGGAACCCGACGCCTAACAATCACACTGTTGACTCATGTTTATTCTGTGATCTATTAGTTTACCCAAGTCTTTTTCACATGTGCTGTTGCCCTATTCCTCCCATTCTGCATATGCTTTTTTCATTTTTGTTGCCCAAATGTAGTACTTTGCATTTTTCCCTGCTTAAAACCATTCTGTTAGTTGCTGCCCACTGCTCCAGTTTGTTTATATCTTTTTGAATCCTCTCTCTCTTTTCTAGTATTAGCTATCCCTCCTAGCTTTGTACCATCGGCAAATTTAATCAGTTTACCCTCAATACCTTTGCCTAAATCATTGATAAAGATGTTGAGCAATACAGGGCCCAGGACAAAGCCCTGTGGTACCCCACTTGAGACATTCTTCCAACTGGATGTGCAGCCATTTACTACCACTCTTTGGGTCCGATCACTAAGCCAGTTATGAATCCACCTAACAGTTGCCTTGTCCATTCCATATTCATTTTTTTAATAAGGATTGTGTGAGATACTTTGTCAAATGCTTTGCTGAAGTCAAGATATACTATATCTACAGCATTTCCCTGACCCACCCAGTCAGTGATTCTGTCATAGAAGGAAATTTAGTTAGTCTGATATGACTTAGTTACAAACCCATGCTGACTCTGTTTAATCACTTCATTCTTATCCAGGTACTTACATACATGTTGTTTAATACAAAATAGTTGTAACGAATGGAAGCGGAGGCAGAGATGGTGAAGTTCACGTTCGTTTTTTATTTTTAAAGTGGAACCTTGGGACCACGATCCGGGGGGCTCCGAAGGGGGCGTAACTAGCGAGCCCTTGGTACCCGTAGTAGAGCCCCTCAGACAGGACCAGAATGGAATACCTGGAGGACACAGGTGCTATCCCCAGTTAGACCCCGGACACGTGGCTGCTGTCCCAGCGGCACCAAAAGGGATAACAGAAGTGACAGCAGAGTCCGTAATGAGATGGGTCCTGGATCCAGGTAGTTGGTAAATAGCTGGCTCCAGTAACCTTGTCACAGTCCTCGGACTTGGATGGCTGTAGGCGGAACAGGATGGCTTTTGCTCAGATGGTTGCAGATATAACCAGGGTTATCAGGATACGGATATTTCTGTGGAGACAGATAGCATGTGAAAATGCACAGAGACTGCTAACGCAGCGTAGACAGGTTAGCAACAGAACCGGATGTAGCAGTGATTGATACTCATTGCTCCAGCGCTCTCCCTATGGAGGAGAGGCCAGAAATAGCAGGCAGTGCGCTGCCATTGGAATTACCCATTTTGAAAAATGCACGCTGTCCCTTTAAGAAGCCAGAGGAGCACACGCGTGTGCCCTAATAGCTCTGGCTGACGACCTGCCGACAGGACGCCAGGAAGTGGGGGAAGGAGAGAGAACTGCAAGCTGAGAAGCAGGATCTGACACACAGGGAGCTGGCTGCTGTACAGGGACAGCATACGAGGCATGAAGTGAGTGCCCTGAATGGGGAGCTGCGGCAGAGCCAGGACAGGGACTGGGTGTAACAGTATCCCCCGCTTTACGCCCCCTCTTTTTCAAGCATGCATAAAATCATTGAAGAAGAGGAGGAGCCTGGATGTTCTCTCTAGGCTCCCAAGATCTCTCCTCAGGACCAAAGCCCTTCCAGTCCACCAGGCAATAGGTCTTACCCCTTACTTTCTTAATGGCCAGGATATGTTTTACCTCAAAAACATCATCCTCCGAGACAGGGTCAAGAGTGGTACCCGGATCCTTAAAGAAGGAGTTCAAAACTACTGGTTTGAGGAGAGAAACATGAAAGGAGTTAGGAACACGTAAAGAAGACGGCAACTTCAGCTTATAAGAGACTGGATTGATTTGTTTGGGGGCTCAATTTGTAGGATGACAATCTCAGACGGATATACTTGGAGGAGAGCCATACCTTGTCTCCGGGTCGAAAGGTAGGCGCATCCAAACGTCTCTTGTCCGCATGCGCCTTCATGCGCTGGGAGGCTTTCTCCAAAGCAGTTTTGGTGTCCGTCCAAACCTTAGAAAAATCTTCAGAGAAAGTATCAGCAGCTGGAACGCCAGATGATCAGGAAATGGGAAGAAGTATTCCGGGTTGCAGTCCAAAGACAATCTGAAAGGGAGACTTTCCAGTAGATTCACTTACTTGGTTGTTGTAGGAAAATTCAGCCCAGGACAGTAAGTCTACCCAGTCGTCATGATGCGCATTGACAAAGTGACGCAGAAATCCAGCCAGGATTTGATTAGTCCTCTCCACTTGTCCATTGGACTGGGGATGGTATGCCGAGGAAAAGTCTAGTTCAATTCGTACCTGTTTACAAAGTTCTCTCCAGAACTTTGAGGTGAACTGGACTCCTCTGTCAGACACGATGTGGAGAGGGAAACCAGGAAGCCGGAAGATGTGCTGGATGAATAGATCCGCCAGTTCAGGAGCAGATGGAAGACTGGATAGCAGAATGAAGTGAGCCATCTTAGAAAAGCAATCCACCACTACCCACACCACAGAACAGCCAGATGAGATTGGGAGATCTGTGATGAAGTCGCGATGTGCTGCCAAGGAGTGGACGGAATGGTAAGGGGCTGAAGCCTACCTGCTGGCAGACATTTGACAGTCTTGTTGCGGGCACAGGAAGGACAGGCTGTGACATACTCCTGGATATCCTTAGCCATAGCAGGCCACCAGTAGTTTCGGGTGATGAGTTGGAAAGACTTCCTCAGACCGGCATGACCAGCCAACTTAGAGTGACCCCACCGAAGGACACGAGTATGTTCAGGAACAGACACAAAGGGTAAGTCGGGTAAGATCAGCCGAAGCGACAGCGACTAACCTTGAGGGTTCAATGATGTGCTGCAGTTCTTCTTCTTGATCTGGAGGCAGAAAGGCTCTGGAAAGTGCATCTGCTTTGACATTTTTGTCAGCTGAGCGAAAATGAAGAACAAAATTATATTGAGCAAAAAACAAAGCCCAGTGGGCTTAACGGGGATTCAGCCTCTGCGTGTGTAGTGCGAATATAAAAATGGCTATTTTGAGTCCATATATTGAAATATACAGAATGCATTCAGACCATGACAGAGCTGCAGGGGCCCCTGACGAAGCCACCTCGCGGTGGCGACACACGTCAGCACTCCACAAGCTCCCCCCCCCGTGAGCGCTACCACTCTGTGATAATACTGGCAGGATCCAATTTCTGTGTTTTGCACCTTCTCAGCCTTATTGGCTTCATTATGGCTGTTATCTAGTTTTTAGGTTGCTGAATTTTTCTGCACTATTGGTTGCGCTTTATTGTTTATCATGTGTGTGGCTCTTCTGTGGTATAGGCATTTATCGTGTCAGTCATGCCGTTGTAAAATTTGTTTAATCCCCGCCAGGCTTTTCCTGTAGGTATCCAATGGTTGTTTTTTTTTCCATGTCTCATTTGCCACTTATTGTGCTAATATTGGTTTTTATTTTAGACATTTGGATAACTCTGGTCCGCCCACTATCTTGGGACTTTTTGATCCTCCACCATCAGGAATAGCTTGGTGATATATTTCATTGACATAATACAGTTGTGGCCAAAAGTATTGACACCCCTGCAATTCTGTCAGATAATACTCAGTTTCATCCTGAAAATGATTGCAAACACAAATTCTTTGGTATTATTATCTTCATTTAACTTGTCTTAAATGAAAAAACACAAAAGAGAATGAAGCAAAAAGCAAAGCATGGATCATTTCACACAAAACTCCAAAAATGGGCCAGACAAAAGTATTGGCACCCTCAGCCTAATACTTGGTTGCACAACCTTTAGCCAAAATAACTGCGACCAACCGCTTCCGGTAACCATCACTGAGTTTCTTACAATGCTCTGCTGGAATTTTAGACCATTCTTCTTTGGCAAACTGCTCCAGGTCCCTGATATTAGAAGAGTGCCTTCTCCAAACTGCCATTTTTAGATCTCTCCACAGGTGTTCTATGGGATTCAGGTCTGGACTCATTGCTGGCCACCTTAGAAGTCTCCAGTGCTTTCTCTCAAACCATTTTCTAGTGCTTTTTGAAGTGTGTTTTGGGTCATTGTCCTGCTAGAAGACCCATGACCTCTGAGGGAGACCCAGCTTTCTCACACTGAGCCCTACATTATGCTGCAAAATTTGTTGGTAGTCTTCAGACTTCATAATGCCATGCACACAGTCAAGCAGTCCAGTGCCAGAGGCAGCAAAGCAACCCCAAAACATCAGGGAACCTCCGCCATGTTTGACTGTAGGGACCGTGTTCTTTTCTTTCAAGGCCTCTTTTTTTCTCCTGTAAACTCTATGTTGATGCCTTTGCCCAAAAAGCTCTATTTTTGTCTCATTTGACCAGAGAACATTCTTCCAAAACGTTTTAGGCTTTTTCAGGTAAGTTTTGGCAAACTCCAGCCTGGCTTTTTTATGTCTCGGGGTAAGAAGTGGGGTCTTCCTGGGTCTCCTACCATACAGTCCCTTTTCATTCAGAAGCCGACGGATAGTATGGGTTGACACTGTTGTACCCTCGGACTGCAGGGCAGCTTGAACTTGTTTGGATGTTAGTCGAGGTTCTTTATCCAACATCTGCACAATCTTGCGTTGAAATCTCTTGTCAATTTTTCTTTTCCATCCACATCTAGGGAGTTAAGCCACAGTCCCATGGGCTTTAAACTTCTTGATGACACTGCGCACGGTAGACACAGGAACATTCAGGTCTTTGGAGATGGACTTGTAGCCTTGAGATTGCTCATGCTTCCTCACAATTTGGTTTCTCAAGTCCTCAGACAGTTCTTTGGTCTTCTTTCTTTCTTTTCTCCATGCTCAATGTGGTACACACAAGGACACAGGACAGAGGTTGAGTCAACTTTAATCCATGTCAACTGGCTGCAAGTGTGATTTAGTTATTGCCAACACCTGTTAGGTGCCACAGGTAAGTTGCAAGTGCTGTTAATTACACAAATTAGAGAAGCATCACATGATTTTTTGAACAGTGTCAATACTTTTGTCCACCCTCTTTTTTTATGTTTGGTGTGGAATTATATCCAATTTGGCTTTAGGACAATTCTGTGTTTTTTCATTTAAGACAAATTAAATGAAGATAATAATACCAAAGAATTTGTGTTTGCAATCATTTTCAGGAAGAAACTGAGTATTATCTGACAGAATTGCAGGGGTGTCAATACTTTTGGCCACAACTGTATGGGTATGACAGCATGGTTACTGTGTATTATTTTTGAGCCTATTCAGTAGTTCTCATGGTATAGGGTGGGTCTTGTTGGCTCTATTATGGGCCTCATGTGCTTTTCATGTGTCATTTCATGATTTTCAAATGTTTTTACATGGTGTTGTCTTTCTGTAATGAATAAAATTTGTATCTGATGTGGTGATCCCTGTCTTTGTGTGATCAGTAGCTTTTCCTACCAATTTTTCAGACAAGATAATGGTTACAGTGACAATCTTGAGATCTGTTGTTTCACAAATAGTTCTATGTTTATCTATATTTGTTTGTCATTGTAAAACATTAAGGTTTAGTTAACCTCTGTCTGTGTTGGTTTTATCTAAATCCATGTGGCTTTTATATTGCTAGGGTTTACGACCCATTGTCTGATGATGCCATGTTGTCTGTTTCATCCAATCTTGAAAGCCGGCCACAGGAAGGGTGGGATGAAACTATTAGTTACACATAAGTGTAATTTAGTATTTAAGGCCAGAGAAACAAGACTTAGAAGCAAAACTGGATACCTGTATGTGTACAGTGTTGATACCTGCATAAGTGGGGACGCCCGTGCAGTGTTGTGAATCTTCCACGGGTCTCTGTCTTGGTGTTGCTTCTCTGATATTCCAGACGGATGATGTTTAAAAGCCTCTTGGTGATTGATGATGTGAGTATACTGTATATAGTTAATCTTTATACTGTATATACCTAATCATATGTATTCAATCTTTATCTGTACTTAACCTTTGTATCTTAAAATATACAAAAGTGTACGCAATCATTCTATCTAATCATACCATTCCTTTAATTTTGTACCGTGAAATAAAATTGTGTTATATTGCAAGCAGTAGCCTTCTTTAAAGCTGATTCCGAACCTTAGTGTTAAAAACTTGGCAATACAGCGCGGTTTGGAGGCAAGCAAGGTTTTTGTGATCGGTGTATATGACTACCTGATGAAGAGCTCCTTCAAGAAGATGCTTCCACTCCTGCAGAGCCAATTTGATAGCCAACAACTCCCGATCTCCAACGGAATAATTCCTCTCTGTGGAAGAAAAAACTTGGAAAAAAACCACAAGTTCATCCATCCGACCAGTGGACGATTTCTGGGTAAGTACTGCTCCCGCACCTACGGAGGAAGCATCGACCTCAAGAAAAAATTGTTCATTAGAGTTAGGATGATGGAGGACAGATGCGACAGCAAAGGACTTTTTGAGAGAAACGACAGCCTCCTCTGCATCAAGAGGCCAATCCTTGGGATTTGTACCTTTCCGAGTCAGAGCTGAGATGGGCGCCACTCGTGTGGTAAAATTAGGAATGAATTGTCTATAGTAGTTGGCAAAGCCCAGGAATCGCTGTATGGCCTTTAGCCCAGACGGATGAGGCCACCTGAGTACAGCCGATAACTTCTCTGGATCCATCTTCAATCTTGTGGAGGCAACTATGTAACCGAGGAAAGGTAAAGAGGATTGTTCAAAGAGGCATGTCTCAAACTTGGCATACAGTCTGTTCTCTCTGAGCCTCTGTAAGACGAGGCGTACTTGCCTCCGGTGTGTGGCCATGTTAGTAGAAAAAATCAGAATGTCGTCCAACAACACAGGTATAGAGCAGATCCCTGAAAATATCATTGACGAATTCTTGGAAAACAGCGGGTGCATTGCTTAGGCCAAACGGCATTACCAGGTACTCGTAGTGACCATCACCTGTGTTGAAGGCTGTTTTCCATTCGTCTCCTTCCCTGTTTCGGATCAAATTGTAGGCACCTCTGAGATCCAGCTTTGTGAAGATTTTGGCCCTCGAACAGTTCTGAAATGAGAGGCAAGGGGTACCTGTTTTTTACCGTGATCTGGTTCAGTCCCCGGTAGTCAATACAGGGCCGCAAGGATCCGTCCTTTTTCTTCACGAAGAAGAATCCTGCTAGAGATGAGCGACTTTGCCTTTTTTGGGGTCGAGTCGAGTTTCATGAAACCCGACTTTTACAAAAGTCGGGTCAAACGAAATTGGCCGACTATAGGGAAAAGTCGGAGGCCGACTGAAACACGAAACCCAGGGCTGCCACTAGGAATTTCGGGGCCCCATACTGGCAAAATTTTCGGGGCCCACTTGAGACTCTCCCAAGGCTCCACCCAAGCCCTGCCTCCAACCCTCAAACTGTCCACAGTCAAAAGATTTTTAAGCCACCACCATGACAAGGTAGACTCTTTTGGCTGGGCCCTACTCCAATCTATTAAACATTTGTTAAAATATCCAATACAATTTAGGTATATTTTTATTTATTTTTCCATTTTTAAAATGACCAATAATATCACATACAGGGTACAAATACCACCGCACCATGTCCAGACCACATATTACCACCACATGATGACCAATAATACCACATACAAAGAACAAATACCACCACACTATAACCAGACCACATATTACCATCACATAGTGACCAAATAATAGCACATGCAAGGAACAAATACTGACACACCTTGGCCCACAAGGCAATAGAGTAACTGAACTTGCGTCTCGGACGCAGGTTCAGTTACTGCACCGCCGCTGGGGCCCAATCAGCAGAAGAGACCGGGCCCAATGCGGGCCCCCTCTGCTGATCGGGCCCCATACTCCAGTCAGGGCAGTAATGCCCTGATGGCAGCCCTGACGAAACCCAATGCAAGTCAATGGGGAAGCAAAGTCGTCAGGGAGTGGAGGACAGTAAACACACCTACAGTGCCCATTTCAATGCCAAAAACATCAATTCTTATTACTGAAGATTGTCAACCTTAATTTACTTCATAATAATAGTTACACATTGAAAACTGGGGGTTATTTGGCTAAAGTTGTGGGGGGGTAGGGCTGGCTCCAGGTTTCCGTGTGCCCTGGGCCAAAGAGTGTCAGTGCGCCCCTTTAACACATACCACAACTCATGATGCTCCGATACGCCACAGAAATATAGGTATAGTACAATGACAAATACTTCACTGCTTACATGACATGACTGATCTATTTTAAATTGTACAATAGCTCAAAAACAGGACAGTATATTACTCCATACAGTGTTATGGCCACCACATTGTGCGCCATACAGTATAATGATCCCTATATATTTCTCCACACAGAATAATTGGTCCCATATAATGTTCCATACAGTATATGATGAGCTCCACATAATGCTGCAGTATATGATGGTCCCTATGGACGATGCTCCAGTGTGTTATGGGCCCAAATAATGCTCCATATTTAATGGGCCCCATTTCTAATGCTCCAGTGTATAATGGGCCCCTTAGATGCTGCTCCAGTGTCTGATCTGCCCCATTTACAATGCTCCAGTACATGATGGGCCTCATGGATGATGCTCCAGTGTATGATGGGCTCTAATAATGCTCCATATATAATGGGCCCAATTTCTAATGCTCCAGTGTATAATGGGCCCCTTAGATGCTGCTCCAGTGTCTGATCTGCTCCATTTATAATGCTCCAGTACATGATGGGCCTCATGGATGATGCTCCAGTGTATGATTGGCCCTAATAATGCTCCATATATAATGGTCCCCATTTCTAATGCTTCAGTATATAATGGGCCCCATAGATGCTGCTACAGTGTCTCATCTGCCCCATTTACAATGCTCCAGTACATGATGGGCCTCATGGATGATGCTCCAGTGTATGATGGGCCCTAATAATGCTTCATATATAATGGGCCCCATTTCTAATGCTCCAGTGTATAATGGGCCCCATAAATGCTGCTCCAGTGTCTCATCTGCCCCATTTACAATGCTCCAGTACATGATGGGCCTCATGGATGATGCTCCAGTGCATGATGGGCCCTAATAATGCTTCATATTTAATGGGCCCCATTTCTAATGCTCCAGTGTATAATGGGCCCCATAAATGCTGCTCCAGTGTCTTATCTGCCCCATTTACAATGCTCCAGTACATGATGGGCCTCATGGATGATGCTCCAGTGTATGATGGGCCCTAATAATGCTCCATATATCATGGGCCCTATTTCTAATGCTCCAGTATCTGATGGGCCCTATTTTTAATTAACCCAGGCATGGTATGTGAAAAGAGCTCCATGGAGTAATTTGAAGTGTGTGCTGCCACATCCTTCACTTTTGGTGTGGGTGAAGGACACAAGGAAAGGGGTTGCTCCTGCCCAGAAGCCTGCAGTTACGACTCAGTGCTTGCATTTTTTACAACTTCAGAAGAGGAGGCGATAGAGCTGGAGGCTGTTTCAGCAATGTAAGCCACAAACAGTTCCTGATGCTCCGGCTTTAAAAGCAGTCTACCTACTCCCAGAAAACGGAGCCTTACAGGCCTTCCAGAGCTACACCATGACGCAGGCTCAACACCTCCTGCCTTAGCTGCTTTTGTGTTTTTAGCACTACCAGCAGATGCACCACCACCACCATCAGCCCACGTCCACATCCTCTTCCACCATACTTCCTCATGTTTTTTTGAAAATGGACCCAAAATACCAGCAGATATATGGTACTGTATCAGAAGCGTACAGCTCTATACAGTCTAGGGATAACAGTAAATCTCCGTATATATTTCATGAGTCATACACAGATGCTCACAGGCTCAGTATGGATTAATCAATAAAATAAAAAGTTGAAAAAGGGTACAGTATCACCAGATACAAGGTATATATAGTATAGTGTAAACATTCTGAATCTCCGTATACATTTCAGGAGGCAGACACAAATGCTCTCAGGCCCAGTATGGATTACACAAGAATATGAAAAGCTGTAAATGGGTAATGTAACACAAGCGTACAGCTGTATACAGTGTTGGGGTAATCTTAAAGCTCCAAATATATTGCCGGAGTAACAGATAGACGTTCACAGGCTCATTATGGATTACACCAGAATCAAAATAGCTAAAAAGGTTACTGTATCAGAAGCGTAGAGCTGTATACAGTGTTGGCCAAATTTGAGATCTCGGTATATATTTCCGGAGTCACCCTCAGACGCTTACTCAGTCTGGGTTTGACCATAATAAAAAATGTTGTAAAAAAGGTACTGGATAACAAGATAGCAAGTATATATATTATAGGGTACAATTGAAATCTCCGTATACATAGTCCCGTAGTCACTCTCAGACGCTTACTCAGTATGGATTTGACCGTAATGCTAATTGTCGAACAAAGGTACTGTATAACAAGATACAAGCTGTATCGAGTATAGTGTAAAAATTGGTATCTCTGATTCACCGTATATATAGAAGGCATAACCCACACACGTTCACTCACTATGGATGATGTAGGGAAGTGGACTGACAGACAAACCTGCCTGTAGTGAGAAGCAGAGGTGTGGCGCAGTGTAGGTGTGAAACCGCTAAGATAAATAGAGAGGCTGCAGTGTTTTAGCTTGACCACTGGAGGGCAGTGGAGAGTGTAGGAGTGGGACTGAATAACTGACATTGGTCAGAGAAACTGTCAGGTGATGGTGGGCGGAGTTACCAGAACTGGAAGTATAAAAGGCTGAGGTTCTGGAAGAGTCAGTCAGCGAAGGGAGCACAGTAAAGAGGAAGTTCTGCTGAGGAAATAGGGACAGTGTAAAGGCTCCAGAGAGGACTGACAGTTGAGGTGGTCACGGGGGGTGGCCCAGAGGACGGTAGCCGCAGACGAAGACGGCCTGGGGCTATCATACGGACGGTGTGCTCAGACTGGTGAAGCACACCAGTGGTGGATGGGCCTAGGGCAGCCACAGTGGAAGAGCCATAGAGGACACCACGATTAAAGTAACAAAGGAAGTGAAGGTACCGGGGCCTGTGTACAGAGAAATGTGAAACGGCTGTGGTGAATTGCTGTGGTTGACAGAAAGACGGCCAATAAAAACGGACCTGTTGAATACAAACTCTGTCTCAGTCTCGTGTTTATCTGCGGCAAGAAGAGGGTCCCCCCCCAGTTGGTTATCCTGCAGATGATACCGTAATACAAATTTTTGAACCAAGGCACTGTATCAGCACATACCAGGTGTATCCAGTCTAGGGGTAATTGTAAATTTTTGTCTATACATCCGGAGTCAGACACAGACACTCACAGGCTCACTATGTATTACACCAGAATTACAAAAGTAAAAAAGGGAAAGGTATTCGAAGCGTACACCAGTATACAGTGTTGTGGTACTTTTAAATCTTCGTATATATTTCAATCTCAGTAAGCCAGTCCAGACTCTCCGCTACTGGAAACTACATGGATACAAGTAGAGACGGAAAGTCGAGTGTTAGCAGAAATTTTGCAATTACTCATCACGGGAAAACCTCCCGGTAGATGTTGCAGAAGCGATGTAGACCCTCAATTACTGTGTCTGTGGAGAAAGCGAAAAAGGTTCTTTGTGATGAAAGGATAGCTTTATCGCAGTAGCGTGGATCACATCACCGTTACTCGTCTACATCAAATTGTGATCACAGGGAGAGATGTACACATGGTCCTCACTGCCTATCATGATGTGTCTGGTCATTTTGGAGTGCAAAAGACAGAAGCCACAGGCCGTAGGCGATTCTATTGGATTGGCATGAGAGGAGACATTGAAAAATGGTGGCAGGAATGTCACACGCCTGTGACTATCACAACTGTGAAAGGTGATCATAAACCACCACTGCAACCGCTTGTAAGTTGACGTCCATTTCAAATGGTAGCCATTGATCATCTGAAGGTAGAGTCCAGCAGGACAGGCCATAGCTAAATCTTAACCATCATCGATTAATACACCAAATTTCTAGTGGCCGTCCCTGTGAAGGATTTAACTGCCCAGACTACACAGCGGTGGAGCAGGGAGAGGTAAGTATTGCAACTTGCAAGTGCTGTGGCCATGACCAAGCAAGGGGGGCACACTCATTGTCGACGGTACTGGCACAGGGCCCATCATAGTATGCTGGTGTGTCTGACGGCGAGTGGACCCCCCCACCATCAGAGACACTGTATTGTACTATGAGGGGCCCTGTGCCAGTGCTGTCGGACATCAGTGGCCCATCCACCTGTTCAGAGCAACGGCACTTGCCCGGGTGCGCCAGGTCTTGACCCCAGCCGTTGGGGGAGGGATGGGCAGCCCAGTTAGGGAGGTTTAAAAAATGGCATATGTTGATGTGTTGGCTGGACATTCAGCTGCTGTAAAGGGCGGAATTGGGCAAGTCCGAGGAAGAGGAGGACAAAAGCAAGCCATTTTTCTGGCAACCTATGTGTCATCAGGGGAAGGTAGGACAAAATCCTTTGAAACCCATGCATGGTTCATATTAATGAAGGTTAGATCATCAACATTTTTGGTCGACAGATGGGTCCTTTTTTCTGTCAGGATTGATCCAGCAGCACTGAAGACTCTTTCAGATAACACACTAGCAGCATGGAAAGAAAGCTCCTGTAAGGCATATTGTGCCAATTCAGGCCAGGCGTCCAGTTTAGAGGCCCAATAGTCAAAGGGGAATGACATGTGAGGGAGAACATCGATATGGGAGGAGAAAGTAGTTTGTAACCATTGTGGTAGTCATCGGATTCCTGACGCTGCACAGCGGGAATCCAGAGTCATACATTCAGCGGTCTCCCATTCCACCCCGACCGCTCGGGGTCCTGTTCAGCAATCACGGCGAGCCAGGCGTGCTGCTCAGACTCGTTCTGTGCGCCTGGATGTTGCTGCCACCTCTTGTGCAGCAATGGTAGCGCAACCTGTCTGCAGGGAACCGCTCCAGAGGCTAAGTCCTCATGCTGTGCTACTGGGCATGCCCCAACTTGACCTCTCACTGGAGAGCAGGTGTCACATGTTCAGGTCCTGCGTCAGATCTGATTGGTCCTTTCCAGGGTACTGGAAGGTCCCGGAAACGCATGGCTATAAAAAGCCCGCATGGCGGCTCGGCCATGCGCTAGTGTAGACCAATTATACTATGTGTGAATCGTGATGGATGCATGTTCTGGTGACTGACTTATTGGAAACCCCTACCCTCTGATATTACGAGTGGTCACCGTGTGTTGTATATAATCAGCGCCAGGTAGTGGCTAGCTACTTGCCACTGTGCTTACTGCACCTAGCACTAGCGCCCGTCGGTGTCTGCCCTGTCGGCACCGTCGTTTAGCGGCGATAGTTGCCGCCGCACTGCACTTAGCAGTTCCGCCGTGCTGCGCTCAGCAGTCCTCTGGCATTCGCGGTTGCGACGCTACCCGCTGGTTACCTTGTGTGCTTAACAAGGTCAGCGCCTTTCTATTTATTTGCTTAGGTGTCTCTGTGTTAGAGCAGAGCCGGTCTTAGCCGCTCGGGTGACGTTAACCCGAGCGCACTACTTCACCTATTGGTGTATCTGCCATTGTCCAGCAGCGGTCTTATCATCTACCGCACGGTGGACCCCGGGCAGCGAACGCACCTTCTATTATTTTTATTAGGTGCGTTCCGCCATCCATAACACATAGTTGACAACTGCTGTCTCCTGTCACTTTTAATCGATGCAGTATTAGCAGTCGTGTGAGCGGTACTTGAGAAATCATTCCACAACATGGTCATTAAACCCCTGTCTCCAATGCCACTTTGGCTGTGTGCACCACGAACACCTCTTCCATTGTGCCCACTACGGCTCGTGGGAGAACCAGCACCGCTGCTGTGTGCTGGGAAGCCTCAAACAAACAGTTTACCAGAGTTGCTTGCTTGTTAGCCAATATTATCTCTAGGTTCTCCTGTGGCATGATGTTGTGTAAATTACCTTTGCAGCGTGGATCGAGGATGCTGGCCAGCCATAGTCGTCTGCTCCAGAGGTGACAGCAACATCCAGGCTCACACAACAAGTCTGAGCAGAATGCCTGGCTCGCTGTGATTGCTGAGCAGGAGTCTGAGTGGTCGGAGCAGAATGGGGGACCACCGGATGTCTGGCTCTGGATTCCCACTGTGCAGCGTCAGGAATCTGACACCTAACATAAGGCCCCCGCCTCACTGCGCTCAAAGGCTGCGATTAGGAGCTGTGCGTGGATGTTTTCCACTGGCTCCCAGGTCTGAGCCTCGTGGTCGTGACCCTTCCAATCCACCAAATAGAATTTTTTGCCACGCACAAACCTGCACCCCACGATGGCATTAACCTCAAACCTCGTCAGATGACAAGTCTGACGACCCGGCCGATGACTCGGAAAACCGGGCCATGTGAACTGGTTTGAGGAGGGACACATGGAACACATCTGAAATGGCTAAATGTGGAGGAAGAGCCAGGCGGTAGACCACCGAGCTAAGTCGCTCAAGGACCTTGAATGGTCCAATATATCGCGGCGCGAACTTGGGGGACTCGACCCGTAGTTTGATATTTCGGGTGGAGAGCCACACTATGTCGCCAGGGGAGAAGCTTGGAGCGTGTTGGCGGACGCCCTCATCCTTTCCTTAGAGGCCCGGATAGCATCCTGAGTGCGGTCCCAAATGTCCCGTGCCTCCACTGCCCAGTCTGCCACCCTGGAGTCAGCGGAGGACACTGGCATCGGGACAGGGACGCGAGGATGTTGGCCGTAGTTTAGGAGAAAGGGCGTCTGACCCGTGGAATCAGCCACCGCATTGTTTAAGGCAAATTCAGCCCAAGGTAGCAAGGATGCCCAGTCATCCTGCCTGGCAGAGACAAAATGCCGTAGGTAGGTGACCAAGGTCTGATTGGCTCTCTCGACCAAGCCGTTCGTCTCGGGATGGTAAGCGGAGGAAGATTGAGCTCGATGCTAAGTAAGCTGCAGAGCTCCCTCCAAAACCGAGACGCGAACTGGGGACCTCGGTCACTCATGATTTTGTCCGGCATACCATGTAACCGGAATACGTGCTTTATGAACAAAGTGGCAAGACCACGAGCGGAAGGCAACCGTGCGAGTGGCACCAGCTGCACCATTTTGGAAAAATGGTCAATGACCACCCAGATGACCGTGCTGCCACCCGACTTGGGCAGGCCAACCACGAAGTCCATGCCAACCATCTCCCAAGGTCTATCCGCCACTGGCAGGGGATACAACAGCCCCGCCGGCCTCTGTCTAGAGGGTCTGTTCCGAGCACATGAGACGCATGCTTGCACGTACTCCTTAACATCTCGAGCCATATGTGGCCACCAATATGACCTTGCCAGGAGTTCGGTGGTCCGTTTATTGCCAAAATAACCACCCACCCTGGAGGCATGTGCCCAGGCGAGGACCTCCAGCCGTAGCTGAGGAGGCACCAAGGTCTTGCCTGGTGGCACTGACTCGAGAGCAACTGGAGCCACGGTCGTAAAACTCTCCGGCGGGAGAATTAACTGAGGCTCAGTCTCTCCTTCCTCCGCTGAAACCACCGAGTGGGAGAGAGAATCTGCACCGACGTTCTTCTCTCCTGAGAGGTAGTGCAGGGTGAAGCGGAAGCGAGAAAAGAAAAGCGGCCACCTAGCCTGACGGGAGTTCAGACGCTGGGCCGTCTGCAAATAGACCAGATTTTTATGGTCTGTGTATACCTGGAAGGGAAACTGAGCCCCCTCCAGGAGATGTCTCCACTCTGAAAAGGCCAACTTCATGACTAGTAGCTCCCTGTCACCAATGGAGTAATTCTTCTCCGCCGGTGAGAAGGTCTTTGAGGAGAAGCATGGATGCTTCCGACCTTGAGCATCCTTCTGGAAAAGGACTGCTCCTGCACTGACGGAAGAGGCATCTACCTCCAGTATAAACGGTTTACTCACATCGGGACGATGTAATATGGGAGCGCCAGCAAAATGCAATTTTATAGCTGAGAAGGCCTTGGAGATTTGTTCCGACCAAGCGTTGGGGTTAGCTCCTTTCTTGGTGAGAGCAACCAAAGGAGCCACCAGTGTGGAAAAGTGTGGCATAAACTGGCGGTAGTAATTCACGAACCCCAAAAAGCGCTGCACCACTTTGAAGGAATGGGGTTCCTGCCAGTCCATTACCGCTTGTAGTTTGGCAGGATCCATGGCCAGCCCCTGGGCCGAGATGATATAGCCCAGGAACGGCAAGGACTCCTGCTCAAACTGGCACTTCTCCAACTTGGCAAATAGAGAGTTCACCCGCAGACGGTCGAAGACCCTGCAGACGTCTCTCCGGTGGGTGGTCAAATCTGGCGAAAAGATGAGTGTGCCATCCAGATAGACCACCACCGAGGTAGAGAGCATGTCGCGGAAGACGTCGTTGACAAAATCCTGGAAGACAGCTGGCACATTACAAAGGCCAAAGGGCATAACCAGGTATTCGTAATGGCCATCCCTGGTATTAAAAGCTGTCTTCCATTCATCTCCTTCGCGAATGCGGATCAGGTTGTATGCCCCCCGCAGATCTAATTTTGTAAAGATCCGGGCCCCTCGCAACCTGTCAAATAACTCAGAGATCAAGGGTAGAGGGTATTTGTTTTTAACCGTGATAGCATTGAGACCTCTGTAGTCAATGCAGGGACGTAACTCTCCGTTCTTCTTCTGTACGAAGAAGAACCCTGCACCAGCCGGTGACACCGATTTTATGATAAAACCCCTAGCCAGGTTCTCCCGGATATATTGAGACATAGCCTCTGTCTCAGGTAGTGATAACAGATACACACAGCCTCAGGGAGGTTCTGTGCCTGGCAGGAGATCAATCGGGCAATCATAGGGACGGTGCAGCGGGAGCGTCTCCGCAGACTTCTTCGAGAAGACGTCCGCGTACTGGTGGTAGGGCTTGGGGAGCGCAGAGAGATCCGCAGGCACTTCAGTGGAAGCCACCTGAACACTGCCCCTCAGGCACCTTCCCTCACAGTCCTTGCTCCATGCCAGTATATTCCCCGAAGCCCAATCAATGTGAGGGGAATGGCAATGGAGCCAGGGAACTCCCAGAAGCACCTGATCAATGCCATCTGGCTAAAAGAGCAGGGACAGAATCTCACGATGAGAGAGTGAGATAGAGAGTCCGAGTGGAGCTGTCTGATGGGTCACCTGAGAGGGTAACGGGGCACCGTTAACCACACTGATGGTCAGAGGCTGTGGTAATAATACCAGGCGGATAGCATGTTTCTGGACGAAGATAGAGGACATAAAATTCCCCTCGGCCCCGGAATCCACGGTAACCTCTGCCTCCCAGGTGGAAGACCCACTGTCTAAGATACCCCGGAATAACGGTTTGGGTGAGAAGGGTTTCATATTGGACTGCCCATCACCTACGGCCACTGGTCGTGGGCGTTTTTTCGCCAGCAGAGGACACGTGCTGGCCGGGTGACCAAACTGGCGGCACTGATAACAACGTACCGAGCTTCACATTGGCCGTGGCTTAGAGCCGGTGCGAGACACCTCCATAGGTTCGGAGGGCGAAGGCTCCTGAGCCAGATAAATTAGCAGCTCGGAGAATGTGGGAGCCAAATTAACCCTTCGTCTGGATTGTGCACATTCCAACCCGCGCTCCGTAAACCGGAGGTCAATGCGGGTGGAAACTGCAATCAATTTCTCCAGACTTGTGGGAACTTCTCTTGTGGCTAGAGCTAACCCACTCCAAAACACTGGGACTAATGCTTTGTCCGGCCACTCTATTTCAGAAGCCAGTGTCCGGAACCGGACAGCATAATGGCTAACCGAGAGCGAGCCCTGTGTTAGGGATAGTAGTTGGAGTGAGGTATCGTGCGTGATCCGTGGTCCCAAAAAGACCTGATTCAGGGCCGCAAGGAACTGAGCAGCACCCTGAACCACGGGATCACCACGTTCCCACAATGGCGTGGCCCACTGTAATGCCCGGCCAGACAACAAGGAGACAATAAACCCCACCTTAGCCCGCTCTGTAGGAAACCGTGCAGCCAGCAACTCCAGCTGAATAGAGCACTGGCTGATGAATCCCCTACAGGTGGCGCTGTCACCCGAAAACTTGGGGAGCGGGAGGCGAGAGATTGTCGGCGTGGGCAAGATTGCGGGCACACGTGAGACAGCCTCTGCGGCTGTCTGGGCAGCAGCTAGCGCAGCATTCACAGCTGAGTTGACGCTCTCGATAGCCGCCAACCTGCTCTCCAGCTGCCGGATGTAGCGCTGCAGCTGCTGCAGGTCTGCCATTACCAGCCAGACCCTGGCGCTAGTGTAATGTTATGGACGGCAGAACGCACCTAATAAAAATAATAGAAGGTGCGTTCGCTGCCCGGGGTCCACCGTGCGGTAGATGATAAGACCACTGCTGGACAATGGCAGATACTCCAATAGGTGAAGTAGTGCACTCGGGTTAACGTCACCCGAGCGGCTAAGACCAGCTCTGTTCAGACACAGAGAAACTTAAGCAAATAAATACAAAGGCGCTGACCTTGTTAAGCACACAAGGTAACCAGCGGGTGACGTCACAACCGCGAACGCCAGAGGACTGCTAAGCGCAGCGCGGCAGAACTGCTAAGCGCAGGCGCGGCGGTAACTATCGCCGCTAGACGACGGTGCCGACAGGGCGGACACCGACGGGCGCTAGTGCTAGGTGCCGTAAGCACAGTGGCAAATAGCTAGCCACTACCTGGCGCTGACTATACACACTCGGTCACCACTCGTAATATCAGAGGGTAGGGGTTTCCAATAAGTCAGTCCCCAGAACATGCATCCATCACCATTCACACATAGCATAATAGGTCTACACTAGCGCATGGCCGAGCCGCCATGCGGGCTTTTTATAGCCATGCACTTCCGGGACCTTCCAGTAACCTGGGAAGAACCTATCAGATCCGATGCAGGACCTGGACATGTGACCCCTGCTCTCCACTGAGAGGACAAGTTGCCGGCATGCCCAGTAGCACGGCACGAGGACTTAGCCTCAGGAGCGGTTCCCTGCAGAGCAGGTTGCACTACCATTGATGCACCAGAGGTGGCAGCAACATCCAGGCTCACAGAACGAGTCTGAGCAGAATGCCTGGCTCGCCGTGATTGCTGAGCATGAGTCTGAGCGGTCGGAGTGGAATGGGGGACCACCGGATGTCTTGCTCTGGATTCCCACTGTGCAGCGTCAGGAATCTGACGCCTAACACATGTGACCCGGTGGGTGTGGCTACAGACCATATATGGTGGCCAGGGTAGGTCACATGTGGCAAAAGCAGGGACCTGGATGGTCTGCTGTGGAAGGTCCCGCTGAGAGATGGGGCTGTCTGCCTAACAGCAAGGAACACTGTGGTGAATGGCTGCATGTGCCTGATGATTCCTAGGAGGGAATGTATGTCTGCAGCACTGAAAAGCAGCCAAGAGGAAACCCTGCTGTGGGTGAGATAACTGAGGCTGAAGAACCTGTGTATGCGTAACTTGTTTGATCACAGGGATTACAGAGCTGAACTCTGTCATGGACGCTATCCTGACTAAGTGAACTGTATGTCATGCTGTGGGTTTATGCTGCACAATAAACCGCATGGACTATAATGGTTTTATGGAAAACCTGTGCTGGATCTGGTTTTGTGGCGGCTAAGCGAGAATCCCCTACCCGAATGACAGCGCTACCTCACAGGACTGACACACTCTGTCTCTGTCTAGTTTTGACCATGATCAAACAGCAGATATACGAAACTGTTTGAAAAACAGACAGCACTCTAAGGTGTAGGTCTGGAAAAATGGAAAAACTCCTCCGCTTTTTTTTTCCGAGTCACACACAGATAGCTTCTATTTGTCCGTGATACCAGCCAGTACACGGTTGTGTGTGAGGAGCGTACACCGCTATACGGTGCGTGTATGGAAAATTGTCAATCTCCGTCTATTTGTATACGGACTGACACGCTGTCTCTGTCTAGTTTTGACTGTAATCAAACAGCAGATATACGAAACTGTTTGAAAAACAGACAGGACTCTAAGGTCTAGGTCTGGAAAAATGGAAAAACTCCTCTGCTTGTTCTTCCAGAGTCACACACAGAAAGCTTCTATTTGTCCGTGCTAGAAGGCGGTACACGGTAGTGTGTGAGGAGCGTACACCGCTATATGGTGTGTGTATGGAAAATTGTCAATCTCCGTCTATTTGTATATGGACTGACACATGCTGTCTCTGTCTAGTTTTGACTGTAATCAAACAGCAGATATACGAAATTGTTTGAAAAACGGACAGGACTCTAAGTTCTAGGTCTGGAAAAATGGAAAAACTCCTCTGCTTGTTCTTCCAGAGTCACATCCAGATAGCTTCTATTTGTCCGTGATACCAGCCGGTACACGGTAGTGTGTGAGGAGCGTACACCGCTATACGGTGTGTGAAAAAATAAACACTCAGTAACTCACCAGGACAAAATAATAAAAGTTGGAGTGCTTTGAAAAAAGCAGTTTGAACAGCAGTGTGCACACAGCAATTCAGCTAGCAGGTAGCCTTAAAAGGCAGCCTAATCACCACCAGCGCTGCTGCACACAACAAAAATCCTCCCCTTTCACTGCACACTAACTGTACAGTGAAAAGCACTATCAGCAGAAGCAGTTTTTTTCTTCTTCCCTGCCTAACGCTCTCCCTGTTCAGAATCAGCAGCAGCACCTCTCCCTATTCTAAGATCGGCAGAAGTAAGATGGCGGTCGGCGGTCACAGCTTTTTATACCCATTGTGACGCCACACAAAGCCAGCCAATCACTTCAATGCCCTTCTCTAAGATGGTGGTGGCCGCTGCGCATGTCATCGCGTTGCCCACAGTGTGCGTCCTCCATCATTGGCTGAGAAAAGGCGCTGAGAGCATCATTTGAAATGTGACTTTGGCGCTCGGATCGGCGACCTCATGGCTGACCTCACGCTATGGTCAGGTTTTGATCGGTGAAACCTGACTTTGGCGAAAGTCGGCGATTTTTGAATCTGACCGACCTGTTTCACTCAACTCTTAATCCTGCTTCTGCCGGTGATGATGATTTTTGGATAAATACTCTGGCCAAATTCTCCTGGATGTAGTCCGACATAGCTTGTGTCTCTGCCTGGGAAAGAAGGTAAACTCTCCCACGGGGAGGAGATGTTCCAGGAAGAAGATCTATTGGACAGTCATACGACCTGTGGGGAGGAAGTCTCTCAGCCTCCTTTTTATCGAAGAATCCGAGAAGGACCAGTAAGCGGATGTTAACCCTGGCAGGGCAGCAGGTTGGACAGGAGGTGAAACTGGATCAGTCCGAGTTAAGCAACAGTCAGAGCAGGAATCTCCCCGACGCAGAATTTCACCTGTTCTCCAATTAAGGACTGGTTCGTGTTTCTGGAACCAAGGCAAAGCTAAAAGGCATGGGGTGAGACAAACCAGGGTACACATAAAAATGGATTCGTTCAGAATGCATTAGACCTACCCGGAGTTCCACTGGCTCAGTCTGGAACTGGACGGATTCGGTTAGTGGCTTGCCATCGACAGCGGTCACCTGCAACGGATTGGGAAGAGCCTGGACTGGTAAGTGGTAATGATTCACAAGCGTCTGCTGGATAAAATTCCCAGCAGCTCCGGAATCCAACAGACAGAGTCCAGAAAATTTTATTGCTCCGCAGGACACAGAGACCGAGATCTGTAACGAAGGAGAGGAATATTCTCTACCTAGGGCAGCCTCGCCCACTGAGCCTAGACACTGGAGTTTCCCGACTTCTTTGGACAGGAGTGGATCAGGTGTTCGGAACTACCACAATACAGACAACTTCCTTCTTTGCGACACGCCTCATGGCGGCGGCTGGCCAAACTTACTCAGTCAACCTCCATAGCTTCGGGAGAAGGGGGTGAGGTGACCATTTTGGAAAAACCAGAGTCCGGGTGGTAGAACTTCTTGTCTCGCTTGATCTCCATAGAATGCTCCTGAAATCGCAGGTCAATCTGGGTTGCCAAGGATATCTTCTCATCCAAAGTGTTAGGCCTGTCCCGTCCCACCAGCTCATCCTTGATTTTTCTAGAGAGGCCTTCCCAGGAGGTAGCCACCAAGGCCTCATTGTTCCAGGATAACTCAGATGAGAGAGTACGGAACTTAACAGTATACTGAGCCACCGTGAGAGTTCCTTGGCATAAGCGAAGCAAGGTAGAGGCGGTTGACGTGACACGGCCAGGTTCATCGAAGGTCCTGCGAAAAGTCTTTAGGATAGATGGAAGATAATTAACCAGCGGGTCTCCTCTCTCCCATAACGGGTTCAGCCAAGTGATAGCCTCTCCTGCTAGATGTGACATAATGAAGCCCACTTTGGCACGGTCAGAAGCAAACATATACCCCAAGATTTCAAAGTGTAGGGTACACTGATTGAGAAAACTCCGACACTGAGTGGGATCACCATGGAAGCGGGTAGGAGCCGCCAGGGGAGGGCCCTTGCTTGCCGTGGGAGCAGGTACCTTGGTGCTGATAGATGAATTGGGAGTAGCCGAGGTCAGCAGAGAATCCATGCAAGTGGACAGGTTACTGTTATGAATGAGTCACCGGAGGAGGAAAAAAACAAAATGCAGGCTAAGTCCAGAAAACCGGAGAGGTTGGTAGCTAGCGGATTGCAGACCCCTGATCCTATTCACAACAACTAACAATAGCCGTGGAGCGTTCCTACGGTGGTCCTAGATGCCTCTTCACAGCCGGAGAACTAAATAAGCCTAAAGAAAGGGGAAATCTAAACTGCCCCAGAGCAGACCACAAAGCAATAGACAGCCCCCAACATGTATTGTCGGTGAAAACAGATGATAACACAAACACAGACAGAAAGACAGGCAGAGCAAATGATGGGGCCCAACTAACTAGATAGGAAAGGACAGAAAAGATGCTGGCTGCAATCCGCAAAAACCCTACCAAAAATGTCCCAACACGTCTGATAGGAAAAACGGCCCTGAAGTCACTAGACTTCAAAATCCCTATATCAGCACTCCGATATATTCTGAAGACAGAGCAAAAGAGATTTAACCGATCAGGGACAAAAATGGAAATTCAGCAGAGCCCCAGCCGGGGCTGGCAGAACACAAAACTAAGCAAATCAGACAAAATCTCATGGAACAATAACAGAGCAAAACTTAGCTTTAGAAGACAGGAACTGAACTGGAGGCCAGAGCTCAGAGCAGAGAAATCACCAGCAACCCTACAGGGCGTCGGCTGCCTTATATCCACTCAGAGATTCCGAATGTCCAATCGCAATCCACCTGTTCAGGTGACAGGTTTCTCCCATCCAAATCAGTTTCACCACCTCCTTTCACCAGCAGAGGGAGTTCATCGGACATCAAAAGTGAACGAGAAAATGAGCTCACAACAGGTTACGTAGATACATCGTGATTTTGTCCTGTTGATCTCTTAAACGGGTCACCTCTTGGCACAGTTCCGTAGTCGGAGGCCTCTGGGGTCCAGTGGATTCCATGGCCAGAGTAATCTGTAATGAATGGAAGTGGAGGCAGAGATGGTGAAGTTCACATTTGTTTTTTATTTTTAAAGTGGAACCTCGGGACCACGGTCCGGGGGGCTCCGAAGGGCGCGCAACTAGTGAGCCCCTGGTACCCATAGTAAAGCCCCTCAGAAAGGACCGGAATGGAATACCCGGAGGACATTGGTGCTACCTCCAGTTAGACCCCGGACACGTGGCTGCTGTCCCAGTGGGACCAAAAGGGATAACAGAAGTGACTGCAGAGTGCATAATGAGATGGGTCCTGGATCCGGGTAGTTGGTAAGTAGCTGGCTCCAGTAACCTTGTCACAGTCCTCGGACTCGGATGGCTGTTGGCGGAACGGGATGGCTTTTGCTCAGATAGTTGCAGATATAACCAGGGTTATCAGGATACGGATATTTCTGTGGAGACAGATAGCATGTGAAAATGCACAGAGACTGCTAATGCAGCGCAGACAGGTTAGCAACAGAACCGGATGTAGCAATGATTAATACTCATTGCTCCGGCGCTCTCCCTATGGTGGAGAGGCCAGAAATAGCAGGCAGTGCGCTGCCATTGGATAATTACCCATTTTGAAAAATGCACGCTGTCCCTTTAAGAAGCCAGAGGAGCACGTGCGTGTGACCTAATAGCTCTGGCTGACGACCTGCTGACAGGATGCCAGGAAGTGGCTGAACGGGAGAGAACTGCACGCTGAGAAGCAGGATTGGACACACAGGGAGCTGGCTGCTGTACAGGGACATCATGCGAGGCATGAGATGAGTGCCCTGAACGGGGAGCAGCGGCAAATCAGGGGGCAGTGCCATGACAGGGACAGGGTTTAACAATAGTCTTGATAGTTTGATAGTCTTGAGATTATCTTGACCTTCATAGTCTTGAAATTTCATTGTACCCTGCACAGATTCTAGACACCCTGTGCCAGATGCAGCAAAGCAGCACCAGAACATAACAGAGTCTCCTCCATGTTTCACAGTTCTTTCCTTGATATGCTTGATATACTTCTTTTTTCCATCTGTAAACACAGAGCTGATGTGCCTTGCCAAAAAGTTCCATTTTTCTCTCATCTGTCCATAGGACATTCTCCCAGAAGCTTTGTGGCTTGTCAACATGTAGTTTGGCAAATTCCAGTCTGGCTTTTTTATGATTTGTTTTCAACAATGGTGTCCTCCTTGGTCATCTTCCATGAAGTCCACTTTGGCTCATACAACGACAGATGGTGCGATCTTACACTGATTTTGCTTGAGCTTGAAGTTCACCTTTAATCTGTTTAGAAGTTTTTCTTTTGTTATCATTCGTATTTTCCGTCTCCTTGATTTGTCATCAATTTTCCTCCTGTGGCCACATCCAGGGAGGTTGGGTACAGTCCAATGGATCTTAAATTTTTAAATAATATGTGCAACTGTAGTCACGGGAACATCAAGCTGCTTGGAGATGGTCTTATAACTTTTACCTTTAACATGTTTGTCTATAATTTTCTTTCTAATCTCTCCTGAGACAACTATTTCCTTCGCTTCCACTGGTCCATGTTAAGTGTGATACACACCATTTCACCAAACAGCACAGTGAGTATGTGTAGACCTATATACAGGCCCACTCACTGATTCCAAGATTGGAGACGCCTGTGATGCTAATTAGTGGACACACCATGATTTAAAATGTCTCTTTTGTCACATTATTTTCAGGGGTACCATCATTTCTGTCCAGGCCTATTTCATGAGTTTTATTTTTTTTAAATTCTGTGGAAGCATGGTTGAAAGGCAATGTCTCACTTTAATTTGATCATTATCATGGATTTTTTTTAGTTATTATTACTTTTGTCAGATTCAAGTTATTTCTCAATCAATCAATCAATCAAATTTATTGTCGCCAAGTACATATTACATATATACAAGGAATTCTTTGTGGCAAAGAGGCAACATAATATATAACAACAGATACAACAAGTAACATCTAACAAGACAGATACAATATATAGTCTACACATGACGATTTAATTGTTGAACAGAGAGTGGATAGAAGCTGTTCATATGGCGGTTGGTGCTGCATTTGGGGACTCTGAGGCGACGTCCTGAAGGGAGTAGTTGGAATGAGGAGTGTCCCGGGTGAGAGGGATCGGATGAAATTTTCAATGCGTGGGATCGAATACTCTTATCATAAAGATCCTGGATTTTAGGAAGGGGGGAACCTATAATTCTCTCTGCTGTTCTGAAAGTCCTTTGTAAGCGGAGTTTGTCATGCGCAGTGGCTCCCCCATACCAGACTATCAGAGAGGAACAAATCACAGATCTGATGACAGCATTAAAGAATAAGATCAGCAGATTCTTAGACAAACCATATCTTTTCAGGTGACGCAGGAAAAACATCCTCTGTTGTGCTTTTCTTATAACAGCATCCACGTTTTTCCCCCATTTAAGATCATGAGAGATGATAACACCAAGGAATTTGGTCTCTGTGACCCTAAGAACCACTACGTCATGGATGTAGATTGGAAGTATCTCATGTTGATCTTTCCTAAAATCCACAACCATCTCAGCAGTTTTTTTAGTGTTGAGTACAAGATTATTGGCTTTACACCAGTCACATATTCTTTTCACCTCACTCCGATACAAGTCTTCAGCATTTCCCCTGATGAGACCAATCAGTGTCATATCATCGGTAGAGTTGAGCGATACCGTCCGATACTTCAAAATATCGGATCGGAATGGATCGGCCGATCTTTAAAAAAAGTATCGGTATCGCCGATGCCGATACTGGAAGTCCCATTCAAGTCTATGAGACTTCCGGTATCGGAATTGGAAAAACCCTTTCCTGCCCTTGTACAGCCTCTCGGGGGTCTGTACGGGCCTTCCGGGGGTCTCTGCCGGCCTGCCGGGGGTCTGTACCGGCCTGCCGGTGGGCTGTGCGGACTGCCCGGGGTCTGTGCACCCTGTGGGGGTCTGTACCGGCCTGCCGGGGGGCTGTGCCGGCCTGCCGGGGGGCTGTGCTGATGTCCGGGGGTCTGTGCAGGCATCGTCCGATGGGACTACAAGTCCCATCGGGTGATGCCTGCTACCATGACAGTGATTGACACATTAGCCAATGATGGGACAGTAGTAGAATTTCCCACACAGCTTTTACCATAAAGTGAGACTAGGGACTTTTTCTTTTTAAGTGGCGGAGGAATACAGTGCGGAAGGATACCTACCTTCCGTCATTGGATTCCTGCAGTCCGTAGAGAGCGGCAGCATCAGCTGATGCTGCAGTTCTCTACCCAAGATCGTCGTGGGACACACTCGTGGACTGCTTCGGATCATGGGTGAGTATTTTTGTGGTTTGTTATGTTAATATTTATTCCGTAGACGACAATGGCTTCGGGGAACAATGTGACAAGTATTGGTAAGTATGTTACTCTATGTTATATGTACTGTATGTCTATGTATGTATTGTATGAATGTATTGTATGTAGCATGCATGTAGTATGTATGTAGCATGTATGTAGTATGTATGTAGTATATATGTGGTATGTATGTAGCATGTAGTATGTATGTAGCATGCATGTAGTATGTATGTAGTATGTATGTAGTATGTATGTAGCATGTAGCATGTATGTAGCATGCATGTAGTATATATGTGGTATGTATGTAGCATGTAGTATGTATGTAGCATGCATGTAGTATGTATGTAGTATGTATGTAGCATGTAGTATGTATGTAGCATGCATGTAGTATATATGTAGTATGTATGTAGCATGTAGTATGTATGTAGCATGCATGTAGTATGTATGTAGTATATATGTGGTATGTATGTAGCATGTAGTATGTAGCATGCATGTAGTATGTATGTAGTATATATGTGGTATGTATGTAGCATGTAGTATGTATGTAGCATGCATGTAGTATATATGTAGTATGTATGTAGCATGTGGTATGTATGTAGCATGCATGTAGTATATATGTGGTATGTATGTAGCATGTAGTATGTATGTAGCATGCATGTAGTATGTATGTAGTATGTATGTATTTTTTTTTTTTTAAACATTTAACACATTAGCCGGATGATGGGACTACTACTGTCCCATCATTGGCTAATGTGTCAATCACTGTCATGGTAGCAGGCATCGCCAGATGGGACTTGTAGTCTCATCGGACGATGCTTGCACAGGCCCCCGGACATCAGCACAGCCCCCCGGCAGGCCGGTACAGACCCCCACAGGGTGCACAGACCACCGGCAGGCCGGCACAGCCCCCCGGCAGGCCGGTACAGACCCCGGGCAGTCTACACAGCCCCCCGGCAGGCCGGCACAGCCCCCCGGCAGGCCGGCAGAGACCCCCGGAAGGCCCGAAATGACGGCGCATCATGATGCGCACACACCGCGCATCATGATGACGTCATTTCGGCTGTCAATCAACTTTGAACTTCCGATTCCGATGCCCGATATTGAAAAAATATCGGATGTCGGTATTGGAATTCCGATACAGCAAGTATCGGCCGATACCCGATACTTGCGGTATCGGAATGCTCAACACTAATCATCGGCAAATTTCAAGATTTTTACTGAGTCTGCTGAAGAGATGCAATCATTCGTATAGAGAGAAAACAGTAACGGGGACAAAACACACCCCTGAGGTGCCCCGATGATTGTGACCAAGGTGTCCGAAGTGAATGGTCCAACTTTTACACACTGTATCCTGGCTGTCAGGAAGTTATAAATCCACAAGCATAAGCTGAGAGGGAATCCAAGAGCTACCATTTTCTTATGAAGTAAATTCGTATCAATGGTATTGAACGCTGAGCTAAAGTCCATGAAAAGAATCCGGACATATGAGTGCAGTTCATCTGTATGATCCAAAATGTACTTCAGTGCCAGATTGACAGTGTCGTTTGCCGAACGATTCTCCTTATAGGCAAACTGAAGCGGGTCCCATAGCTTCTGCATGAATTTTATCAGGTAGGACATCATAATTCTTTCGAAGACTTTCATAGCTACAGATGTGAGTGCTACTGGTCTCTAGTCGTTCAACTCAGAGGATCCCACTTTCTTGGGGACAGGGATAATTGTGGAACTTTTCCAACACTGAGGTACAACGCACTCTTTCAGTGACACATTGTATATATTTGTCAGTATAGGGGCAAGCTGGGTAGCACATACTTTCAGACACATTGGAGATACACCATCAGGGCCAGGTGCCTTTTTGACCTTAAGTCCCTTCAGGATGCGTATCACCTCTGCCTCGGAGATCACTACTTGGGTGTTGCACAATGAATGATCTTTATATGAACAGACTGAGGAGCTTAGAGATGAATAGCCACTGTGTGTAGAGCTTGCCTCAAATCTGCAGTAGAATTCATTTAACTCTTCTGCCAGACTTCTGCTGGGGTTCACTATAGTGGGGTGGCTTTTATAATTCGTGACCTCTCTTAATCCTCTCCATGCAGATCTAGTATCTTTTGATGAGAACCTTTCCTCCAGAATCTTTGCATACTATTTTTTGGCTAACTTGATCTCTTTAGATAGCGAGTTCCTAAGTTTCTTGAATTCAGTAATATCGCCTGCTTTATAAGCCTCCTCTTTTCTCTTACGGATCAACCTGACTTTATTTGTAAACCACGGCTTGTTGTTTCCCCGAAAGTGGACAGATTTGGATGGAATAAACGTGTCTTCACAAAAACGGATATATGAGGACACTGCATCAACCCATTCATCCAGACCCGAGCATGTTTCCTGGAATACCTCCCAGTCCATGCATTCAAAGCATGCTTGTAGTTGCAATTTTGCCTCCTCAGACCATGTCTTCTTTGTATAAACGGAAGGTTTGGATATTTTCAACCTTTGCCTGTAGGCTGGAATTAAATGAATTAGACAATGATCTGAAAAGCCCACTGCTGCTCTCCTCACTGCCCTGTAGGCCCCTTTTATGACTGTATAGCAGTGATCAAGCGTATTGTTCTCTCTCGTGAAGCAGTTTATATGTTGAGTAAATTTGGGGAGATCCAGGTTGAGTTTTCCTTTGTTAAAGTCCCCCATTACGATCACAAATGCTTCTAGAGATCCTTTCTCCCATTCTGATATTTTGCAAGCTAATTCACCAATAGCAGCTTTAACAGATGCTTGAGGGGGAATATATACTGCAACCAGAACCATAGATGAAAACTCTCTTGGAGAGTAAAATGGTCTACAATTGAGTGCAAGGTACTCTAGATCTGGAGAGCAACCTTTTCCCAGTATGTTAACATCACAGCACCAGCTAGTGTTGATGTAGAGACATACCCCACCCCCCCTTTGTTTACCTGAAGCTACACAATCACGGTCAGCTCTGTAGATAACAAAACCAGGTAGATCCAGACTACAATCAGGGATGGTCTCATTCAACCAGGTCTCAGTAAAACAAAGAGCAGCTGAATTGGCCATATCAGATCTCATGTTACAAAGTAAGCTCAGATCCTCCATTTTGTTAGATAAGGAACGGACATTAGCCAAGTGGAGTGAAGGAAGAGCTGTTCTGAACCCTCTCCTCCGAAGGCGTGCCAGGACGCCTCCTCTCCTACCTCTCTTGCAGTACACCTCCACAGGTTTCACAGAAGTAATGGATTTTATGTACTCAATTGTTGAATTAGCAATCATGCTCCAAGAAGGGGAGTCCATGAGAAATTGCGGATGATTCCAGAATAATAAATCGTCCCTTCAAATCATAAGAGTAGGTTTACAGAGTGCAGTGGCCATGATTACACTCAGGTTGTAGCTATAAAGACTGAACAGTCACAGCTTAGCAGAGTTAAATGTACAACTTTCCATAAAGGGTGCTCCCAGCACTGCTGGGGGGAGGGCATGGGTGCAACAAGACAGGGACATCAGGGGACACGCCAACAGTCAGTCCAAACCTGCCCAGCTCACCCCTTCAGCTCCACCTGGACCACAAGATCTCCAGAACATCTCCAGCACCGCACACTCCACCAGCTTTCCTATCCCGGGATCATCTGCTTGCTGGAAATGGGTACAAGTTGTAGGAAAGTTGGCAGGCAGCCAGCAGCTTCACTCTCTCCCAGCTGAAACCAGGCACGGTGCTCCACGAGGACAGAAAGACACCGGTCCCAGCTGGTCGCAGTCTCTACACTACTCCCAGCTCTGCCGAATCCTGTAGCCCTACAGCTCCACATGGACCACAAGATCTCCAGAACAACTCCAGCACCGCACACTCCACCAGGTTTCCTATCCTGGGATCATCTGCTTGCTGGAAATGGGTACAAGTTGTAGGAAAGTTGGCAGGTAGCCAGCAGCTTCACTCTCTCCCAGCTGAATCCAGGCATATTTCTATGACCATTGTGGGTTTTTCTGTCATTAAACGAGGGGTACCAACAATTTTGACCACGTGTGTAAATGATAATCCAGTGTGCACGGAACCATAAGCTGACCATTCATGTTGCAATGTGGAAAAAGGAGAAGGAGGTAAAATATCAAATGTCTTTATTCCATCAAAGTTAAAAAAAATCAAAGACAGGTTGGTCAGCAAGCAATGTGTTTCGAACATGGTTGTTCTTTGTAAAGTTTGTCTAGAATTAAGATGTTTAGCAAATTCGAGGTATAGCAAATTTTTATGATCAGTAATTACTGACAGGGTGGACTGCCCCCTACAAAAAATGACACCACTCCTCAAAAGCCAACTTGATGGTCAAACGTTCTCTGTTGCCAATATCACAGTTCTTTTAGGCCAGTGATAATTTTTTTTAGAAAAAGGTACATGGATGCCACTTCCTAGGAGATGGTACTTGAGATAACTCAGCCCCGACACACACCTCAGACACATCAACTTCAAAAATAAACCGATGGGAGACATTGGGCTGCATGAGTCCATGAGCTGTGGCAAAACATCTCTTCAAGGAAGAAAATGTCCCTCGGGTAGGGTCGGACCATCTTGAGAAGTACGTACCTTTCTTTGTCATATCAGTGAGAGGCTGATGTGGCGCCCCCAGGAGTATGGCCACCACAGTGGCATTGCCTTCCTCCAGGGAGGGTGATGTCAGGCTTGGAAGCAAGGAAGGGTCTCTCCAGCAGGTTATCTATACATGCAACACAGTTCCCACTCCAGGCCAGCAGAGGGAGCTCTGAACCAGGATTGGGGGAGGAGCGCACTCTGAGGGCCGGGAAGGGGATAGGTTGTTAGTGTGAGGAGGGTGAAGTGTGCAGACATGGAGAAGGAGCTGGGAGATCGAGCAGAGAGGAAAAGCTCATCCCCAGCAACAGCACATGATCTGGAGCCTGGTCTCCATGGTTGTATGGACACTAATGGTCCTGCAACAGACATCAGAGGAGTAGGAAGTTGTAAATACTCGACTCCAATCTAAGACTCGGAGGCACAACAGCAAGGAGTGAGCCAGTAGAGAAATAGCGGCTACAGCTGTCTGCCATACGAGGAGTTCTGAGAGACAATAATAAGGAGGAACGTCAGTGTAACTCAGTACTGGATGTACCTCAAGTGAGCTCTAGGAAGGAGACTACACAACCCATCTGCTGAGAGAGAGATCCCTGAATTGCTTCCAGGCTAGCCTGCCCGTGTACCATCTGTAATCAGGACCCTGGACTGTATTTGCCAAAGTAAAGGTAAAGAAACTGCACCCTGTTGTGTCCTTGCCTCCTTCCTGCTACCTTTCAGGTGTGGTAGGGGCCGGGCTTTAGGGTTGGACCACTGCTTACCAGACGAGGCACAGACGAGACGGAGACCGATTCCACTTGTAGCAGTTCCAGATTTATTCTTTGTCCTCCTGACGACCACCAAACACGCACCGCAGCTTCTTTACACCACTCTGTTTCCAGGCCCGGGTACCTATTCCTTAGCTCCAGTCGCAGTAACGCACCTCGCGGATCTTTCACTGGGGGCTGTCCTAGACTAATCTACCCCCAGCGCTTCACCTGCTCGAGGTCGTCTTCCAATCGGCACCACCGGGGCCTCGTCTGTACTACGGTCCGTTAAGTCAGGACCTCCCCCTGACTGTCTCTCCTCCGTGCCTGTCCTGCGGTCCGTCGGGTCAGGTCAACCCCCCTGACTATCTCTCCATTGTCCGTCCCCCTAGCCGAGCTCTTCTCCCTTTTCCAGTCTTCTTCTGAGCTCCTCCCGGGACTAGACTCCCCTGGAGCCCCGCCTTCTATTTATCCCCTCTCTCACAGGGGAATTTCCAACCCGGGCTCCTATCTCCCCGCCCCCCATAACTAAGCGGATTCCTAAGCCCTAAGCTGATGTTAAGTCCTGTACTACTCTCCCCTACCATCTTGTGGTCATTTCACGGTACTGCACTCCCTTTTCTGTCTTTCCCTGCTGTTACCTTTCTAACCTGTCAATCTCTGTCCCTAGTGCACAAACTGTCCCCTCCTTCTACCAGTCACGTCTGTCCATCAAGTCACCTTCCCCACACTCCCCCACCCTTTGTCCATTGTCGTCCCGACAATCGTACTCCCTACCTACGTCATTCTGAATCTTACCTACAGTCTGTTGTCGGACCGGTCGTTGGGCCACACCCGCCACGGGGGCCAAACTAAACCGGGAGCACCATGCTCCGAGCAGCCTACTGCTACCCACCAGCGCGCACGCCACGTGACAACTTCTTTCGGGTTGGCGAGGTCCACCTGGACTACTCTACGGCGTGTACCTCCCACTGCTCTCCCCTTCCACTACCTTCAACCATTTCTTCCTTTTTGGGGTGTCCATGGTGTCGGGGAACTGACTTGGGACCACTGTCTGGCTCGATATCTCTCATCTCCTCATCCTTCATTAAAAGAGTCATGGTGGGCGTCTTCGTCACAACTACCTCGTACCCGGAACCTGTTACATACATTTTTTTTTAACACATTCACTACATCAACTCTTAACAGACTATCACTCTTATTTTAATAGCATAAGGAGTTACCCAACTGGAGTAACCCCTTTCTCTTTTTTTGTTTTTCTCCTTTTTCCCAAAACACATTAATATATTTTTCCACAGCATTTTCCGCACAGCATTCTTAAAAGAAAGACTCCCCCTCCCTTTAACGTTAATACTCCCTTTATCGCATCCCCGCTATGTCAGGCAAAACCAAATTCAACAATTATAAAAAAAATGTTTTCCTTTAACCTGGACGCAAACTGTCCTCGTGGTCTGCACAACGGTGCAGCAAAGTCCTGACATTCCGGGCCACCTCCTGATAGCCGGTAGCAGGGGGCCCCACAGCCGTGGAGCTCCCGAGATGTCTCGACTGTTCCTGAGCCCCGACTGTTCTTTTTGCCCAGGGCTCAGGGCTCATCTCCCTCCTGAGAGATGAGTCAAAGGGGGTAGAAGGGGCCGAAAGTGGTTCCACGGCGCGCGTTCCGCGCCAGTTCTCCGCTTGGGAACCAGCAGTCCACCACCGGTGGTGGCGTGGACGCTCCCATCCCTGTCGATGTGGTGGCTTCGCTCCGTCCGGCCCCCAGCTCCTGCAGTTCCAACCGCAGGTGAGGGACCGGGGTCATTGATCGGTGAGAAGCGGAGCGGCGAAGCTGGGGCCTGCTAGTGTGGATGGCAGATGGCTCCACAAACGCGGCGGAGCCCGATGACCTGGCCGAAGCCGCAATCCGGAGTGCGGCCGGGGCAGCCGCGGACCTTGATGGGCAGGCCGCAGCCGCGGTATGGAGTGAGGCAGAGGCGGCCCTGGATATCAGTGAGCAGGCCGCAGCTGGAACCATGAGCGAGGCAGGGGCTGCCGCGGGGGCCGCGGGGTAGGCCGCAGCCGGCGCCGCAATCGAACCAGAGGCGCAGTGGAGCAGGCCGCAATCGAAGTCGCAGACAGGGCCGGAGTGGCAGCCAGCACTGGTGAGGAGGCCGCAGGAGAGACCAGAGTGGCGGCAGGCTTCAGGTGGTAGGCCGCTGCTTTCAGGTGGAATGCAGCAGCGTAGGACGCGGGCTGGTTCCGCACCGGCGACACCGTACGTGGCGCCGCCGGGCGGGGCGGATCAGGGGCGCGGGCAGAGGCGTCGCTCGGCCTGGCAGAGGCCGCAGAGCCCTCCGCAGCCAGATTTACAGGAGGCCGTGTGGTGCGGCCGGGTGGTGGTGGCCGCTTACGGAGCCGCCGGCAGAGCCAGGGGAGCGCTCACCTTCCCCAGCGTCGCGGCTGTAACAACCCTGCTGGCATCACTGCATGGCCTCCCATCCCCCGCACACCAACTTACTTTCTGCTTCAAGCCATGCTGTGAATTCTGTCTGTTGCCAGCTCTGTGCCTCTGCTCTCCATGTTTCCAGACTGTGTGTATAGGGGGGCGGCGCCTGAACTCTCTGGTTCTTATGCAGTCAGGGTGCACCTGTGTAATCTGTTCCTTACCAATCACCTAGAGCCCTTGACTATTTAGTTTCGCCACACCCACTGACCTTTGCCTGTGCAATGTCTATACTCAGTTAGTATCTTGCTGCTGAGGAAGCCAGGCCCTGTTCTGTGTATCTCCTTCTCTGTAGGAATACTCTTTGTCTCGCTTTGTATCTTGTCCACCTGCCAGGAGGCAGAATATCTGTCATGTCGGACGCTGTTCACACCACAGCGTCCGGCAGGCAGCGGTAGTTCCATCTCCGTCCACTATAGCCTCAGTGGCGCCGGCTTGATTTTACTCAGGTTATCTGGGGTTAATCTAGCTGGAAATCAGGTGGGATGTTTGGTCACGCCCACGGTCTTTAAATAGTCGTGCTGGCCTGTGGGCGTCGCCGATTATAGCTTGTGTTTTGTGCCAAGTGGTTCCGGTCTGGAGTGGAGGTGTTGGAGAGAGAAATTCATATCTGGTGTCGTATGATCCGTTGTTACCTTTTCGCCTTCCTATATTTGTGCTTTGTTTTGCCCTGTTCACATTATAGTATTGTCCTGTGTGTTTGCGGCGCGGTGTGGTTTGAGTTCTCCCTGTCTGTCATTACTGTGTGGGTTTTGGTGGTTTGACAACTCACTGGGTGGAGGGTGGAGGGTTCAGCTTAGGGCTGAGCAGGAGATAAGGAGAGGCTGGAGGCTCAGGCATTTGCACCTTTAGCAAAAACCCTGGGTTGAGGGTCAGACAGGGTTTTCCCTAGTTTGAGGGACTCCGCAGGGGCCCGGGTTTTGTCAGCCTCCTTCGACCTAAGCCTCGCATAACATTATAATCGGCCCAACATTTTTCCATGGATTCCATGACTTCCATAAACCGCCAGTTGGCGGCGCTGTCCGTACAGGTCACCGAGTTGAAGGGGGCAGTTCAGCAGCAGGGCCTGGTGGTAGCTAATGTACAAGCGGCTTCTGCTGGTGCAGGTGCAGAGCCTAAGATTCCGCTGCCTGAACGATTTTCTGGGGAACGCAGCAAATTTGTCATCTTTCGGGAGGCCTGCAAGTTATACTTTCGCATGCGCCCGGTCTCCTCAGGTAATGAGGCTCAGCGGGTGGGTCTGGTGTTATCATTACTGAGTGGGGACCCCTAAGCATGGGCGTTTTCCTTACCAGCCGACTCTGCTACGTTTCATTCGGTTGAGAATGTTTTTTCAGCACTCGGGCTCATTTATGATGACCCCGACAGATTGGCTTTAGCAGAATCTAAAATCCGCGCCCTCCGTCAGGGGGAACGTATGGCGGAAGACTATTGTTCAGAATTTCGCCGTTGGGCAGTAGACACACAGTGGAACGACCCAGCGCTGCGGAGTCAGTTTATTCATGGGGTCTCAGAAAGAGTTAAACAGGCCCTCCTGATGTATGAGACTCCTGCCTCGTTAGAATCTGCCATGAGTTTGGTTATTCGTATTGATCGCCGTTTGCGTCAAGGGGCGCAGGAGACGCTGCCTCTGGGGGAAAGCAGGGGTGCCAGTGTGGTTGCTGCAGATAAGCCCACGGAACCTATGCAAATCGCTGGGGTATCACATGTGCAGCGTCGCGTTCCTGGGTTCAGGAAGCATGGAGCATGTTTTTACTGTGGTAAAAGAGATCATTATGTAAATGCTTGTCCTGTGCTACCAAAGAAAGTCGCACCGGCGGAAAACTGGTAAGCTCAGAGGGTATGGAGGAGGCCCAACTGAGCGTATGCATATCCTCCATTATGGTATCTCAATGTATGCTCCCTGCCAGGGTTATTATTGCGGGCAGAGAGCTACCAATATCAGTGTTTGTGGATAGCGGTTCAGCCACCAATCTCATGGATGAGGAGTTTGCACGCATGGCAGGTTTCAAGATCGAAAAACTCCCTCATCCTATTCACGTGGTTACCATTAATGCCGCTCCCCTCCCACAGGGGGAGATTACTGAGTTTGTAGCTGAGGTTAAACTCCACATTGGGGTCCTACATTCTGAGTGGGTTACCTGTAAGGTACTCAATAATCTCCCAGCACAAATAGTCCTGGGTTTCTGGTCCGGAGAGACAAGCTCTTAAGGACTACATTGCGGAGAGTTTAAGTAAAGGGCACATCCGGCCTTCATCCTCACCTGTAGCAGCGGGGTTTTTCTTCATTAAGAAAAAAGATGGGGGGTTACGCCCGTGTCTGGATTTCCGGGAGTTAAACCAGATTACGGTCCGTGATCCCTACCCGATGCCTCTGATCCCTGATTTGTTCAACCAGGTGGCTGGTGCGAAGTGGTTTTCCAAACTTGACCTCAGGGGGGCATATAACCTCATAAGGGTCCGTCAGGGGGATGAGTGGAAGACAGCATTTAATACCCCTGAGGGTCATTTTGAAAGCCTAGTTATGCCATTTGGGTTGACAACCGCGCCTGCTGTGTTCCAACATTTCATAAATGATGTATTTGCTCATGTGCTGGGGAAATTTGTGATTGTGTACCTGGATGATATCCTTATTTATTCGAGCGACCAGGACACTCATTTAGAGCATGTCAGGCAGGTGTTACAGCTGCTCCGTGAGAATAAGCTCTATGCTAAGCTTGAAAAATGCGTGTTTTTTGTTCAAGAGTTGCCTTTTTTGGGATATATTGTGTCCGCCGCAGGGTTTAAAATGGATGCCGCGAAGGTGCAAGCGGTGCTGCGATGGGAACGGCCTGGTAATCTAAAAGCGCTCCAGCGGTTCCTTGGGTTTGCCAACTATTATAGGAAGTTTATTAAGAATTTCTCTACTATAGCCAAACCGCTCACGGACATGACGAAAAAAGGTACCAATCTCGCTATCTGGTCTGAGGATGCGGTGCGTGCATTTGAGCTTCTGAAGAACCGTTTTGCTTCAGCCCCCATTCTGGTGCAACCGGACGTATCTAAACCTTTTACGGTGGAGGTCGATGCGTCTGAGGTGGGAGTGGGGGCAGTACTGTCACAGGGCTCGTCCTTGAGCAATTTGCGTCCATGCGCCTACTTCTCCAAGAAGCTGTCGCCGGCCGAACGGAATTATGACATCGGCAACAGGGAGTTGTTGGCCATCAAATTGGCTTTTGAGGAATGGCGACACTTCTTGGAGGGGGCGGCCCACCAGGTCACAGTCATCACCGACCATAAAAACCTGCTCTATCTGGAGTCGGCCAAGCGTCTGTCTCCCAGGCAGGCTCGCTGGGCATTGTTTTTTACACGTTTTAACTTTCTGGTGACTTACCGTCCTGGGGCGAAAAACACCAAGGCGGATGCCTTGTCCAGGTGTTTTCCGGGGGGAGAACCTCGGGAAGAGCCGGTACCCATCCTCCAGGAAGGTGTAGTGGTTTCGGCTCTCACGACTGAGGTAGAGGCGGAGATTGCCGAGGCCCAGGAGGAAGAACCACCAGGACTTCCCGCTAATAAGTCGTTCGTACCCCTTCATCTTCGTCTTAAAGTGTTGGGGGAACACCACGACTCGGTCCTGGCCGGTCATCCAGGGGTTAGGGGCACCTTGGAACTGTTATCGCGCCGCTTCTGGTGGCCAAAAATCCGGCAGGATGTGGTTTCCTACGTGACAGCTTGCATCACGTGCGCCAGGGCCAAGTCGCCAAGAACCCGTCCTGCTGGCACTCTACAGCCTCTGGGGATACCTAGTAGGCCATGGACAGAAATCTCCATGGACTTTATCACAGACTTGCCTGCCTCGGCGGGGAACACGGTCATCCTGGTGGTGGTTGATCGATTTTCGAAGATGGCGCATTTTGTGTCGTTGCCTTCCTTGCCCAACGCGAAGACGTTGGCTCAGGTCTTTGTGCAGGAGGTGGTCAGACTGCACGGAGTTCCGTCGGACATAGTGTCTGATAGGGGTACCCAGTTTGTGGCGAAGTTTTGGAAAGCTTTTTGCTCACGATTGGGGATCAAGTTGTCTCATTCGTCGGCGTTTCATCCGCAGTCAAATGGTCAAACTGAGCGCATGAACCAAAATCTGGAGCAGTATTTGCGATGTTTTGTGTCTGACAACCAAGAGGAGTGGTCGACGTTCCTTCCCTTGGCCGAGTTCGCATTAAATAATCACCGCCAAGAATCGTCGGGAGAGTCTCCGTTCTTTTGTGTTTATGGGCACCATCCTCAATTTTGTACCTTGCGTCAGGGGGGCTCTGGGGGCATCCCAGAGGAGGACCGGTTAGGAGTTCAACTATCATCGGTCTGGAGGAGTGTGAAACAGCGATTGCTGAGCATGAGTGCAAGATACAAACGTGTGGCTGACTCTAGACGCGTGCCAGGTCCGGACCTGTGTGTGGGTGATTGGGTGTGGTTAGCTACTAAAAACATAAAACTCAAAATTCCATCATTGAATTTGGGTCCAAGGTTTATTGGCCCTTTTAAGATTGCTGCCATCATAAACCCGGTTGCTTATCGGTTGGAGCTTCCTGCGGTATACAAGATACACAACGTGTTTCACAGGTCTTTATTGAAAAAGGTGGTAGGCTCTGTGGACACGACGCCGATGCCACCTCCAGTCATGGTGGATGGCGATATAGAGTTTGAAGTCTCCAAGGTGGTGGACTCTCGAGTACTGCGCCGTACTCTTCAGTATTTGGTGCACTGGCGGGGGTATGGTCCGGAGGAGAGGTCTTGGGTACCAGCCTCGGACATACATGCGGATTGGCTGGTCAGTTCCTTTCACCGCCGTCATCCAGACAAGCCGGGTCCTATGAGTTTTGAGGGCCCTGGGGTCCCTCGTAGAAGACGGGGTACTGTCATGTCGGACGCTGTTCACACCACAGCGTCCGGCAGGCAGCGGTAGTTCCATCTCCGTCCACTATAGCCTCAGTGGCGCCGGCTTGATTTTACTCAGGTTATCTGGGGTTAATCTAGCTGGAAATCAGGTGGGATGTTTGGTCACGCCCACGGTCTTTAAATAGTCGTGCTGGCCTGTGGGCGTCGCCGATTATAGCTTGTGTTTTGTGCCAAGTGGTTCCGGTATGGAGTGGAGGTGTTGGAGAAATTCATATCTGGTGTCGTATGATCCGTTGTTACCTTTTCGCCTTCCTATATTTGTGCTTTGTTTTGCCCTGTTCACATTATAGTATTGTCCTGTGTGTTTGCAGCGCGGAGTGGTTTGAGTTCTCCCTGTCTGTCATTACTGTGTGGGTTTTGGTGGTTTGACAACTCACTGGGTGGAGGGTGGAGGGTTCAGCTTAGGGCTGAGCAGGAGATAAGGAGAGGCTGGAGGCTCAGGCATTTGCACCTTTAGCAAAAACCCTGGGTTGAGGGTCAGACAGGGTTTTCCCTAGTTTGAGGGACTCCGCAGGGGCCCGGGTTTTGTCAGCCTCCTTCGACCTAAGCATCGCATAACAATATCTTGGCCCTTGTGTCTTGTTCCCAGTGCCTTGTCTGTTCTCTGTCCGCCTGCCAGGAGGCAGAATATCCTGGTCCCTGTGTCTTTGTCCCGGTGTCTCTGTCTGAACTCAGTCTTACCTCTGTCTGTCAGTCTCCTTGTTTGTGGTTCCTTCTCTGCCGTGTCTTTCCTTGTGTCCCCCCTGTCTGTGCATCTGCACCCTCGCAGCTTTATCTGTGCATCTGCACCCTCACAGCTTTATCTGTGCATCTGCACCCTCGCAGCTTTATCTGTGCATCTGCAGCCTCGCAGCTTTATCTGTCTGCACGGCTCCCTAGCCGCTCTGTCTGCACGGCTCCCTAGCAGCTCTGTCTGCACGGCTCCCTAGCCTCTCTGTCTGCACGGCTCCCTAGCTGCTCTGTCTGCACGGCTCCCTAGCAGCTCTGTCTGCACGGCTCCCTAGCCTCTCTGTCTGCACGGCTCCCTAGCCGCTCTGCCTGCACGGCTCCGCACTCCTGCGGCTCTGCCTGCTCCGCACTCCTGCGGCTTTGCCTACCTGCACCTCCTGTGTGAACAGGTCTAAACCTGTTCCTTCATATTCCACTGCTTCCTGCCTATATCCATACCTGCACCTCTTGTGTGAACAGGTCCAAACCTGTTCTCTCATACACCACTCCCTCCTGCCTACACCTGCTGTGTGAACAGGTCCAAACCTGTTCTCTCATACTCCACTCCCTCCTGCCTACACCTGCTGTGTGAACAGGTCCCTGCCTGTCCTGTGTCTCCAAACCGTGCCCGCCTGTCCTGTGTCTCCAAGCCGTGCCCGCCTGTCCTGTGTCTCCAAGCCGTGCCCGCCTGTCCTGTGTCTCCAAGCCATGCCCGCCTGTCCTGTGTCTCCAAGCCGTGCCCGCCTGTCCTGTGTCTCCAAGCCGTGCCCGCCTGTCCTGTGTCTCCAAGCCGTGCCCGCCTGTCCTGTGCCTCCAAGCCGTGCCAACCTGTCCTGTGTCTCAGCCTGCTTGTCACTCACACCTGTCCAGGTGTCCTGTTCCCGAGTGGGATCAGCAGCCACAGACAGACACCAACCTGGAGTGGCACCCGGCAGCTACCTGCCGCACAAGCCTGACCTCACCATCAGAGGCTCCAGTGAAGACCAAGGTAGCTGCCGTAGTTACGCCCCTTCCAGGGTAGTCTGGTTTGTGGCTCAGTGGGGCCACAACCCCCGGCTCACGCCATTCAGTCAAGGCGCGAGCGTGACAGCCTCCGGCAGGCCACCCCGCAGCTCCTCCTGCAGCCTCTGATCATCCGGCGAGGCTAGCCTCCAGGCTTGTGGGTCCCGCGGGGAGGCTCCCAGGCGATGTCTTCAGTGGCTGCTCCAGCAGGGCCCGCAGTCGCTCCTCTTCTCTGCCCGTTGTCTGGCTTTTGTACCACCCTGGATCCTCCGATGATAAGCAAGGATCCGGAACAAAGTCTCCAAATTATAATCCACAGGTGAGCAGTCTTGTAATCCACAGGTATTTGTAATCCACAGGGAACAGTCCAAGTCCTTCTAGGTTCTTCAAACGCAGGCCTGCCGCGGAAGGTGTCTTATTAGCGGCGGCGATCCTGCCGAATGTGGTAGGGGCCGGGCTTGGGGGTGGACCACTGCTTACCAGACGAGGCACAGATGAGACAGAGACCGATTGTGACGGACTCAGCTCCTGCTGAGCCCATTTTTTGAGTGGACCCTCTGGGTCGTGGCACCCACCCACCGAGGGCGAGCTGACCTTGTGAGAATCCACCCCCTATACAGGGAGTGTCAGGGGCAAGACCAAGGGGGTGAGCCACCACGACTGCTGGGACCAGACGGCCGGCTCAGGGGACACTAGACGAGTGTCTGACGACAAGCAGGAAGCAAGACGAGACTAGACGTAGGTGCAAGGTATCTTCATTAGAATAACACAAGATCACATACAGAGAAAACAAGCAAAACGTGCAAGGTGCGCGCGTGGGCACGCCAAGGTCCATAACATGGTACGTGCCAGATGGCACGCCTAGGCACAGGTAATGGCAAGATGGCATCGGACTCCGGACTGCTGGCAAACCGACAGGGTCCAGGGATCAGGCTGCGGACGTCAGCTCCGGACATCAGGCCGTAGTCATCTGGTTCCGGACCTCTGGCAACGGTCGGCAGGTTCCGGGCATCCGGCAGGCAAACCAGGGTTCAGGCAAGGAGGCACGACAGATATCCAAGCAGGGTGCGTGTTTAGGGAACACGCCAAGGTCCAAGGCTAGGTGCGTGTGTAGGGGACACACCAGGGTTCGACTAGGTGCAAGGCAAGGTGCGTGTGTAGGGGACACGCCAGGGTTCAAAGCGAGGTGCGTGTGTAGGGGACACGCCAAGGTTCGCAAACGAGACCGGGTGCGTGTGTAGCCACGCCAAAGCATAGAATAAGACAGTGCGTGTAGAGACACGCCAAGGCACAAGGTACAAGACAGAGTGCGTGTAGAGACACGCCAAGGTACAAGACAGAGTGCGTGTAGAGACACGCCAAGGTACAAGACAGAGTGCGTGTAGAGACACGCCAAGGCACAAGACAGGGTGCGTGTAGAGACACGCCAAGGCACAAGACAGGGTGCGTGTAGAGACACGCCAAGGCACAAGACAGGGTGCGTGTAGAGACACGCCAGGGTTCAGAGCAGGGTGCGTGCTAGGAGCCACGCCAGGGCACAAGGAAGGGCTGCGTGCTAGGAGCCACGCAGGGACGCACACCTCACTGGCCAATGCACACGGCTGTAACGCCAGCACGAGGCACGACTAAGGCACAGGAGGGGGCAAAGGAACCTTCGTGCTAGGAGCCATGCCAGGTTCAGGGCAGGGTGCGTGCTAGGAGCCACGCCAGGGTTCAAGGCAGGGTGCGTGCTAGGAGCCACGCCAGGGTTCAAGGCAGGGTGCGTGCTAGGAGCCACGCCAGGGCACAAGGAAGGGCTGCGTGCTAGGAGCCACGCAGGGGGCACGCCACACTGGCCAGTACACACGGCTGTACACAAACACGTGGCACTTACCACGGCACAGGAGACGGCCAAGGGGAACCCACGCCGGGGTTCAATGCAAGGACAAGGCAGGGAACAAGGCAAGGAATACAGGCAGAAACAGAGCCAGGTCAGAGAGAGGACAGAGTCTAGCAGCGGAGCGTAGGCAGAAGCCCAGAGCCGGGCCAAGGGAAGACCTAGGGACTAGACAAAGAAACGAGCACTAAGGAGAGGAGAAATGGTGCGTGTGCCAGGGAGCACTACAGAGCACCATAGGAGAGAGCGAGGCAGAGCAAGCAAAGACTGAGACCATAGGGAGGAACACAAAGCAAGGAATAGCAAGGCAGAGAACACAGGGAGGACTACAAGTCAAAGCATAGCAAAAGCAAGACATGGCAAAACAGGCGAGGCAGAGAACACAGGAAGGACTACAAGTCAAAGCATAGCTAAGGCGAGACATAGCAAAACAGACTAAGACAAAGAACAGCAGAAGGACTACAAGGCAAAGCAAGGCAAAGAGAAACATGGCACGAGAGACAACACAAGACATGGCACAAGACAAGAGGCGGAATACGAGCACGGAGCGTGTGCAGAGACGCACTACAGAGCAAAGTGCAAGGGCACAGAATAGAGGGAGCAACCCCACAGACCCAGAGCCTTGCAGGGAAGCAACACAATAATCAGGCCCTGAGCATAGGAAGAGGCGGCCTGATATAGGGCATAGCACCTCCAGGTCAGGACCAGGGGAGAACTTCCGGGATTCTAGACATGACGAGATGATAGCAGAACCAGACAGTGCAGGATCTTAGGAAACGTCACATGATCAGGGTTTCAGACATGACGAGATGATCACCGAACCAACCAGTGCAGGATCCTAGGAAGAACACATGATCCGGGATTCTAGACATGACGAGATGATTGCAGAACCAGACAGTGCAGGATCTTAAGAAACATCACATGATCAAGGACTCCAGACATGACGAGAAGATCACAGAAGGCAGAGCAGAAACGCAGGGATCCTGCAGCTCAGACATGAGGTGAGTCTGCACACAGCTCTAGCGAACATGCAGGACAGCAGACAAAACATGCGCATGCACATCGCTCCAGGAGTTCTTGAGACAAACAGACATGGCGGACGTGACACCGATTCCACTTGTAACAGTTCCAGATTTATTCATCGCCCTCCTGACGACCACCAAACACGCACCGCAGCTTCTTTACATCACTCTGTTTCCAGGCCCGGGTACCTATTCCTTAGCTCCAGTCGCAGTAACGCACCTCGCGGATATTTCACTGGAGGCTGTCCTAGACCAATCTACCCCGAGCGCTTCACCTGCTTGAGTTCGTCTTCCAATCGGTACCCCCGGGGCCTCGTCTGTCCTGCGGTCCGTTAAGTCAGGGTCTCCCCCTGACTGTCTCTTCTCCTTGCCTGTCCTGCGTTCCGTCGGGTCAGGGCCACCCCCCTGACTGTCTCTCCTTTGTCCGTCCCCCTAGCCGAGCTCTTCCCCCTTTTCCAATCTTCTTCTGAGCTCCTCCCGGACTAGACTCCCCTGGAGCCCGCCTTCTTCTATTTATCCCCTCTCTCACAGGGGAATTTCCCACCCGGGCTCCTATCTCCCCGCCCCCCATGACTAAGCGGATTCCTAAGCCCTAAGCTGATGTTAAGTCCTGTACTACTCTCCCCTGCCATCTTGTGGTCATTTCACGGTACTGCACTCCCTTTTCTGTCTTTCCCTGCTGTTACCTTTCTAACCTGTCAATCTCTGTCCCTAGTGCACAAACCGTCCCCTCCTTCTACCAGTCACGTCTGTCCATCAAGTCACTTTCCCCACACCGGCACCGCTACATCCCTGTGTCTACCACTGCACCCTTCCCGCAACGTTTATGTACACTGCCCTGGGACTACAGCTTCACCTGTGGGGAGCTATAACATCTTTGCTGCACCATACTATCAGTCCCAGAGGATCTGCATGCAGTGTCGGCTTAACATCTCCCTTGCCGAACACCACAGGTGGCGTCACGAACCATTCCACTTCATTCCATCATTCAATCTCCCTTTTACTTGGGGGCCCAGGGCCATGGACCGGGTCACCGCTGCTGTGTCACCTTCCCTCTGAGTTACCGGCCCGGTACCGAGTACCCCACAGCCCTGGGAGGGCGACCCACTGACAACTGACGAAAAGTTCCAAAGAAACTTCCTATAGTAGTTGACAAACCTCAGGAAGCATTGCAAGGCTTTCAGATTTTACAGAAGACCCAACTCCAGAACTGCACAGAACTTATCTGGGTCCATCTGGAAACCCACCAGGAAGCCCAAAAATTCAACCTCCTGTGTGGCAAATACACATTTTTCCAGTTTGGCATACAGTTTATGATCCCTTAATATCTGTAACACTTGCCTGACATGTACCTGATGTGTCTTGAAATCGGTCCAGTAGATCAAAATATCATCAAGATAAACTACCACAAATCTACCCACCAGACTACTAAAAATGTAATTGACAAAATGCTGAAAAAAGGCAGGCGCATTAGTCAGGCCCAAAGGCATGAAGTTTTCAGAATGCCTTCAGTGGCCATTTTCCACTCATTTCCCTCTCTGATTCTAATCAGATTATAGGCCCTCCTGAGATCCAACTTGGAGAACCATTTTGCACCAGCAAACTGATTAGATGAGTGGCAGAGGATAAAGGTCCCAAATAGTACAGTCATGGCCAAAAGTTTTGAGAATGACACAAATATTATATTTTCACATGATCTGCTGGCCTCTGGTTTTTATGTGTGTTTGTCAGATGTTTTTATCACATACAGAAATATAATCGCAATCATATTATGAGTAGCAAAAGGTTATATTGACAGTTAGAATGAGTTAATGCAGCAAGTCAATATTTGCAGTGTTGACCCTTCTTCTTCAGGACCTCAGCAATTCTCCCTGGCATGCTCTCAATCAACTTCTGGATCAAATCCTGACTGATAGCAGTCCATTCTTGCAAAATCAATGCTTTTATTTTGTCTGAATTTGAAGGTTTTTGTTTGTCCACCCGTCTCTTGATGATTGACCACAAGTTCTCAATGGGATTAAGATCTGGGGAGTTTCCAGGCCATGGTCCCAAAATCTCTTTGTTTTGTTCCCTGAGCCATTTAGTTATCACCTTTGCTTTATGGCAAGGTGCTCCATCATGTTGAAAAAGGCATTGTTGATCGCCAAACTGCTCTTGGACGGTTGGGAGAAGTTGCTCTTGGAGGACATTCTGGTACCATTCTTGCTGTGTTTTTAGGCAAGACTGAGAGATAGGCCATTCCCTTGGCTGAAAAGCAACCCCACACATGAATGGTTTCAGGATGCTTGACAGTTGGCATGAGACAAGACTGGTGGTAGCGCTCACCTGGTCTTCTCCGAATAAGCCGTTTTCCAGATGTCCCAAACAATCGAAAAGGGGATTCATCAGAGAAAATGACTTTACCCCAGTCCTCAGCAGTCCACTCCCTGTACCTCTTGCAGAATATCAGTCTGTCCATGATGTTTTTCCTGGAGAGAAGTGGCTTTTTTGCTGCCCTCCTTGAGACCAGGCCTTGCTTCCAAGAGTCTCTGCCTCACAGTGCGTGCAGATGCACTCACACCTGCCTGCTGCCATTCCTGAGCAAGCTCTGCACTGCTGGTAGCCCGATCCCGCAGCTGAAACACTTTTAAGAGACGGTCCTGGCGCTTGCTGGTCTTTCTTGGGCGCCCTGGAGCCTTTTTCGCAACAAGGGAACCTCTCTCCTTGAAGTTCTTGATGATGCGATAGATTGTTGACTGAGGTGCAATCTTTCTAGCTGCGATACTCTTCCCTGTTAGGCCATTTTTGTGCAGTGCAATGATGTCTGCACGTGTTTCTTTAGAGATAACCATGGTTAACAGAAGAGAAACAATGATGCCAAGCACCAGCCTCCTTTTAAAGTGTCCAGTGGTGTCATTCTTACTTAATCATGACAGATTGATCTCAAGCCCTGTCCTCATCAACACCCACACCTGTGTTAATGGAGCAATCACTGAAACGATGTTAGCTGGTCCTTTTAAGGCAGGTCTGCAATGATGTTGAAATGTGTTTTGGGGGATAAAGTTCATTTTCTAGGCAAATATTGACTTTGCAAGTAATTGCTGTTAAGCTGATCACTCTTTATAACATTCTGGAGGATATGCAAATTGCCATTAGAAAAAATGAAGCAGTAGACTTTGTAAAAATTAATATTTGTGTCATTCTCAAAACTTTTGGCCATGACTGTAATTTGATTCACCACACAAAAATCTAAAAAGGGACACAGACCCTCATAAAATGACCCTCTTGACCACAAAAGAAACACACCCTTGTCTTGCGGTGAACTGCAAAACAACTATAGTGAGGAGAGGCCCACCCTAATTGCATTGGTTTATCAGGGCACGCAGGGGAAATTTCAGCTGGAGAGGCCCACCCTAATTGCATTGGTTTATCAGGGCACACAGGGGAAATTTCAGCTTTTGGAAGTACAACTGGGAGCGGAGTCACAGGCCTTAACCTGAGGTGTTTATCAATATGTTTGGCAAGAGCCATGACAGCCTCTAGCGGCACAGCACCAGTGCATCTTTTAACCTGTCAGATAGACCCTGACAAAAATGGCTTCTCAAGGCAGGGTCATTCCACCTGGTGTCAGTAGCCTATCTATGAAATACTGAGCAAAACTCCTCAACTGGCCATTCTTCCTGCTGGAGCTTACTTAGCAAAGACTAAAGGTACTGTCACACTTAGCGATGTACCAGCGATCCCGACCAGCGATATGACGCTGTCAGGATCGCTGGTGCATCGCTAAGTGGTCGCTAGTGAGCTGCCACACAGGCAGATCTCACTAGCGACATCGCAGGGGTCGGGAGTCGCTACTTACCTGTCACACCAGGCGATCCTGCGTCCTCCCGCCCGCCTCCACGCGTCGCTCGTCTTCACAGCAGGAAGCGCCGCAGGAAGCTGACGACGAGAAACAGTCCTGAACGTTCTCGCGCGATCAGCGATAACCAGCGGGGGAGCCGGTCGTAGGTAAGTATCACACACAGAGATATCGCTAGCAATATCGCTATAACGTCACTAGTTATAGCGATATTGCTAGCGATATCTCTTAGTGTGACTGGCCCTTTAGCAAAGGCGATATGGTCAGAATGATTGTACATGAGGTCTAAACCCCCCAAGAAACATCAGCTGACTGGAGCGACTGAGTCAAAGGGGACTGAGAAGGTCCAGGATTGAGGGTCTTCCTATAAGAAGAGATAACATTCACTACCCATTGTTCCTCACTCCCAGAAAATCATGAGCGAAGATTAAAGTAGAGCTTGCAAGCTTCACGAAAAGCAACAAACTTATCAGGTCCCCCAAAAACCTATCTGGGAGGGCCACTGAATGGAGAATGAAACTAGTAGTGGGTTTATATAGTGATAGGGAGTGAACACAAGGTGCTGCTCAAGCTTCAAATTTACAGCCAGAAAAGAAAGGGTCCTTAACCCATTCAGCACCGAACGAACCTAAATCCACTCCAATTCAAGGTAAACAACAAAAGGATCCTAAAGAGGACTTGCTATCTATTAAATGTTGTGACCTTCTGAACATAGGTCCTACAGGAGTCTCTTCTGGACATGACACTCCCGTAACAATCAGTGACCAGGATATGATTCACTTATTAGAGACAATTTTGGTGGATGGTATTAGTTTCTCAGTGAGTGGTAATATGCATATCTCTCCATGGAGAGGGCTCTTGAGTTATGCAAAAGAAATAATGTCACAATTAACTTTTAAGAGACTGCTACATTCTCAATACTTTAACTGGTGTCAGTTACTGATATAACTCTATACCTAAGTCTGCAATTATCACAAATATAAAAACTTGTTTTAACTCACAAGGGTTTGGAAAAACTGTAACAGTAAATCACAGCCCTCATCCTTCTGCTGCAAATGAATCTGAAGTAACATATGCATGAGAGTTATCTGTGACAATGAGTATGGTTAGATGAGGATGTGAGATGCTCCACCAGAGGGGCAGACAACAGCATTTCACCCCTTCCACAGCCCACATTATTACACAAAGTCTGTCCTGCAGTTCTCTTGGTACATTTTATGTCTCCTTTGTCTGTGTTGGCAAACTGTTAATCAGTCAGTGACAGCATAAATAAAATTAAAGGGTTTAATTAAAAACTAATGAACAAGCGAGGCGAGAGTCCCAGGTTCTTTTTGCACCACCACACTGGCCCCGAGTAATTAAATTGTCAGAGAAAATGAGATATGCAAGCCAAGTCAGAAAGCTTCAAATGCTCAGGAGCTTCATCCTGCACTCGAATCAGCACAGTGCTTGTGTTCAGATTTCTTTAGAATCAGGGCCTATTTTCACCAGTCACCTGCATAATTTTTTACAAAGAGAAAAAAAGTCAAAATAAGCCACATTAGGGTTGTACAGTCAGAGCATGACCCAGGAATGAAAACCAGAAAATACGTTCAACGTGTCCACAGGCATAAGGTTTTATTTGGCATCTGCTGGGCAGGAATATGAAGGTTTATTTTTCTTTTTTTTCGCAGTATAACAGGCCTGCACAGCATGTGGCCCGCCAAGCAGTTTGTTGTGGCCCACGAAAACAGGGATGCATAGGCTCCCTTCTTCCTATATTTAAATGTATTTGCATCTTTCAGATGTGAGTCCATTTGTAGGGCAGCAAGGTGGCTCAGTGGTTCGAATCCCACCTAGGACAACATCTGCAAGGAGTTTGTATGTTCTCCCCGTGTTTGCGTGGGTTTCCTCCGGGCACTCCGGTTTCCTCCCACACTCCAAAGACATACTGGTAGGGAATTTAGATTGTGAGCCCCATCAGGGACAGTGATGAAACTATGTGCAAACTGTAAAAGCGCTGCGGAATATGTTAGCGCTATATAAAAATAAAGATTATTATTTTATTATTTGTACACTGTGGTATGGAGACTGAGGCCCTGCCAGTGCCGCTGAGGATCTGAGACGTAAGCCACCAGAAAGCGCTCTATGAAAGAGCTGAAGATGAAATGTGGTATCATTTTAAATGAGGGGACTGTGAGAGGGGAGGATTGGTGTTACTTTTCAAGGCACATTACAAGGCATTAAGGGTTTGTTAGACGTCGGATTCCTACAGCGACACAACAGGAATCCAGAGCCTCACATGCTGCTCTGCAGCAAGCCATTCCTGAGGCTAAGTTCCTCTGCCGCTCCACTGAGCATGCTCACGAGACGATCTCCCATTGGAGGTCGGGAGTCACGTGCTCAGGTCCTTCTCCAGATCTGATTGGTCCATCTCAGAGATCTGGAAGGTCCCGGCAGCGCACGGCTATAAAAGGCCCGCATGGCCGCTTGTCCATGTGCTAGTATAGACTCTTCTTGCTAGATGTGTGAATGGTGATGGATGTATGATTCTGGTGGGTGACTTATTAAGATTCCCCTCCCTCTGATATTACACATGTGGATAGGTAACTAGAGAAAGAGTCAGCGCCCGTCAGTGGCAAGCCATAGGCCACTGTGCACACCGCACCTCTACACTAGCGTCCGGTGGTGTCACGTCTCTCACGGCACTATTGCATAGCGGCTGTGCCTGCCGCCGCACTGCATTCAGCAGCACTTACCGGCATCCGCAGTAGCGACGCCGCACGCACGGTAGGTCTAGACGGACACCGTCTCTTGTCTTGGGCCCATGTCCTGTGACCAGATACCGTGCGTGCAATTTCGCTGAGACCTATGAGTCTAACAGGCTCGGTGTTTATGTTTATGTTACAGCGCCTCTGTGAGTTAGTAGAGTCCGCTCTGCGCACATCGATGTTGAACCCGTGCACGTTATACCGCCATATAGCGCGTCTGCCATTAATTAGCAGCAGTGTTAACACCTTCTGCACAGTGGACCCCGAGCGGTGAATGCACTTTATTATTTATTTATTTAGTGCGTTCCGCCGTTCCTAACAGGGTTATTATGGTGCAATTAGGGGAATTGTGAAAGACGTAGTACAGCCAGGGGCAGTGGGGTGGGATGAGACTTTATGCAGAGAGCCAGTGTGGGGGGATATTATGGAAAGGGGTAGTTTGGGGAATATTATAGAAAGGGGAAGTTTGGGGGAATATTATGGAGAAGGGCAATTTGCGGGGGCATTATGGAGAGGTGCATTGTGGTGGTGATATTATGGAAAGTGGTAGGCCGGGGGATATTTATACAGGTAGCACATTGAAGGGATATTATTTATTCAAGGTCTCAGTATGGGAGATAATTTTATCATGATCATTTTACCATGAGGTGTAGAATGATGTTTTAATTTTTAAGTGCACCATGGTGGGAAGTGCTGGTGAAGACGGAAGAGGGAACTCTGCAGAGTTGAGCTGTAGGACTGAAATCTCATCATTGTTTCTGTGCTGAATGGAGACAAAAGGAATGAGAAAGACTCCATTTTGAAAAGATATCACCTGTAAGGTACCTACCGTACCTGGATAAAAATGTTTACTTGTGATACTGACTATGTGACATGGTTTGCTCAGCTTGTGGGATTAGGTAGTTCAGAGGTTAATCTGGACAGCCTCACTCTGAGATTCTGGGAGGCTTTTTATAGCTTCATTGTGGTCTCATTCTTCGTCGCTTATACTCAGACCCTTGGCCGAGTGTGTGTGTGTGTGACCCTGGTGTGCTTTGTGACTGTGATACTTTATGCTTGTTTGGTTCTGATCCAGTTTTGTCCCTGTTATGAGTTTAGCCTGTCCCTCTTGTACTACGTTGCTATCTCTGTGTATGACTCTTGGCTTCTGTTCTGACTACTCTCTGCTTGACCCTCTGGTACCGCGCCGCCCTCTCCGTGTATGACCCCCTCGTTTGTCTGACCTGCGTTTCCCTCGCCACTACTACAGAATCCCTGTAGTAGAATCCTACAGTCATCTCCAGCAGTGGGACGCTAAGCCCCGCCCACTGTGGTCACATGATCATAGGTCCTTGTACTCCTTTCTACCTTTAGTGTCACAGGTCCTGTTCTCGGAACTTTCCCTGCAGTTTCGGACCCCGGGCCCTCCTGTAGTCTGGGTGAGTTTCCCTGCTCAGCCGCGGCAGTCCGCCGGCGCTGACAGGATCCTGATACTATGTCTCATCAGTGCTCTGGTTACTGTATGGTCCACAGTGTGATCATGCCTGAACAACATCTCTGAGAAAATATAGTGTCTTAAGGTATCAATCAGTAGAAAATCCTATGGGGACCTAGCAATATTAAAATTAACATTTATTAAATCACCATAGAAAATACAAACAACGGACAGTTGTGTGAAAAAGAGTTTGCCACACTTAAATGTTTCTGATCACCAAATAAATTTAAATATTAGACAAAGATAACACAAGTAGACACAAAATGTAGTTTTTAAGTTCTTTATTATTAATTGAAAATGAAATCCAAACCTAAAAAGTGATTGCCCCTAATAACTGGTTGGGCCACCCTTTGCAGCAAGAACTGCAGTCAAGTGTTTCTGATAACTGTCAATGTTACATCACCCTGGAGTAATTCTGGCCCACTCATCTTTTCAGAACAGTTGTAATTCAGCCACATTGGAGGGTTTCCGTGCAAGAACTGCCTTTTTAAGGTCATGCCACAACCATTTTATTTTTCTTAAGCCATTCAAAGGTGGTCTTGCTGGTGTGTTTTGGATCATTGTCCTGCTGCATAACCCAAATGAGCTTCAGCTTGAGATAACAGATGGCAGTACATCCTCCTTCAGGATTTCTTGGTAGACAGCAGAATTCATGATTCCGTATACCACAGCAAGTTTTCCAGATCCAGAAGCAGCAAAACAGCCCCAGATCATTACAATACCACCGCCATATTTCACTGATGGTGTAATGTTCCTTTTCTGAAATACTGTGTTACTTCTACCCGAGATTTAATGGGACATACACCTTCCAAAAAGTTAAACTTTTGTCTCGTCAGTCCACAGAGTATTCTCCCAAAAGTCTTGGGGATCATCAAGATGTTTTCTGGCAAAACTGAGATGTGTTTTTATGTTCTTATTGCTCAGCACTGGTTTTTGTTTTGAAACTTTGCCATGTAGGCCATTTTTGCCCAGTCTCTTGATTACGGTGGAGTCATGAACACCGATCTTCATTGACGCAAGTGAAGCCTACGGTTCTTTGAATGTTGTTGTGGGGTCTGTTGTGACCTCTTGGATGAATCTTCGCTGCGCTCTTGATGTAGTTTTAGCTACTCCTGGAAATGTTCACCACTGTCCCATGTTTTCGCCATTTGTGGATAATGGCTTTCACTGTTGTTTGCTGGAGTCCCAAAGCTTTAAAAATGGCTTTATACCCTTTTCCAAACTAATAAATCTCACTTTGTTTCTCGGGAAAAGGACAAAAGAGCACCGCGCTAGAGTTGTAAAAGTCTCAAAAGTAGTGACTAAAGATCAAGAAGATATAACAAGCAGATGAGAGAATCGTCTGCCTACCTTACAAGGATTGAATGGTCCAGTGTAAGTAAAGTGATCCTATGAAGGAGATTCCTGATCCACCAAAAGATCCATAGAAGTGGCTGCAGCAGTGGAGTCTGTGTGCTGAAGCAGGGAGGTGGGAGCCAGTGAATATGTAGGTACTGGCAATAGACACCAACGGCACAAAGAGAGTGCTGTACACTCCAGGCATAGCACAAGTGGGGACAGGGTAGCGTCCCCCCCTGGATAGTGGGGCCCACCTGAAATTCACCAAGAGTGGAGGCATGCGGCGTGCACCGGCTGAGAGACGCCGCTGACAGTGCCGAGGTGTTGGGGGGCGTGGTCTGGGTGACGTCACCTAGAGCAGGGAACTGAACACGGGGAACGGAGGCTGGGAGAGACCAATCGCCTACGCGTTTCAAAGGTGCATGGACCTTCTTCGTCAGGGCTGTTGGTCTGGCCACCGTCCTAACCCTTAAATATGAAGACAAGGTCTCTGCCTCTTTGTTGTACTATACCCACCTCCCTAAAAGCTCCATAGCAAAGCAGAATAATGTTTCTAGTAGACTTGATCTGAAAATATTTAATAAGGTACAAGAAAATATTTTAAACAATTTTTAACCACTTTATTAGAATTAATTAAAATTAATACATAGTGCATCCTAAAAAATACCCATATACTAAGGAACATGTAAGAGTATAGGTACAAAGGCACTTTTGGTAGTGTACTTATAAAATATTAAAATGAGTCTCTAGAGTACAGATATATACTGTGGTGCAGTGACCGCTGGGTCCGCTAAGGGGCGCTGTGTGGGTGTCCCAGGACAGCCGTATAAACATTTCCATTGCCCTGATAGGTGTAGGATACTGAAACATCATAATGATCAGCAGAGGTACTGCTGAGTAGCACGTTCCGTTACAATGTGTCAGGGAAGCCTGTGTGTGGTTGTCTGCAATAGGACCTTGGGTGAGGTCATAGCCATGTGATCACCTGTGGGTGTGGTTATGGACCATATAAGGTACCTGAGGTCTGGTCACATGGGGGTGAATGCAGGGACCCGATTGGTCCAGAGAGGAAGGTCCCGCTGACATAGGGCTTCCTGCCTGACAGCACATGTGGACGCTGTGTGTAATGGCGATGTGTGCCTGTTTGTTCCCTGGAGGGAATAAACGTGCAGCATGGTGAAACAGCACGAGGCAACCCTGACGTGGGTAAGATAACTTGGTGGCTAGAAAGCCTGCGCATTGAACAGTGCATAATTTGTGTGATGCAAGGATAACAGAGCTGAACTCTGTAATGGACGCAATGCTGACTGTATGCTGTTTTCTGTTGCTGTGACGGTTTATGAAGCTGAAATAAACCGCATGGATTATACTGCTTTATGAAAACCCGTGCTGGATGTGACTTATTCGCTGCCAAGCGAGTGTTCCCCAACCTTGAATGACAGCGCTACCTCACAAATGGTGGAGAATTGCTAAGGGCAATATAGTAGCCTTGTTGCTGGGGGCAACGGAAAAGGACTGCCCAAAAAAAAAAACTTTGTTGCTAAGGGCTGCGGTTCCAACAGCACATGTTGCAGTGCTGGCAACGCTGAGCCAGGAGGGCTGACGGTTGTGAAAGCCGTATACTGACAGCAGCTCAGTAAAAGAGACTGGTGATTGCTAGGGTGCCTCTGCGGATAAGAGGTACCCGAGGACCTGTGTGGCCGACACAGGTAACGACAGGTGTTCGTTGTTGTACTGACCTGGATCAGTGAGCAAGGTCCCGGAAGGTCAGTGTTGGGAGGTTCTGGGAGAGGAATCGGATCCCTGGAACACGTGATATGACCTTGGACCTGGTGAAGCCGGTGTGTTGGGAGACCCTGGGAGGAGAGTCGGCTCCCTGAATAGCACCCAGTGTGCCCTGTGTGTTGGACGGTCTCAGGCGGAGACGGTACGTCCTGAATAGCGCACAGACAGGATACGTGAGTTTTGGAGTTTTTTCGTGCATGTGTTTTTTCTTTTTTTCCTCTGCAAAACCTGAAGGTGCTTGCTGTGGCTCAGTGGGGTCACGAAGGTCTCGCAGCACAGGGACCTGGTGTTTTTCTTTTTTGGGATCTCCTCTTTCAGCATTGGTAGCAGACGCTGTCTGTCTACACCATCCTGCTGCAGCTTTATTGCATGTGACTAAGCGGATACAGTAGTTGTGGCTTTACACAACTATTAAGAGTGAGTACCCTGATTTATTTCTTTATACCCATTATACCTGCACTGGTAAGGCCCTATGGGCGCGCTTTTGTGGTTTCTTTTATCTTCGAGGGTGACAAGCGGCTTCCGGTAACCCGGCGGGGTTACGAAGGGGACAAGTGGCTTCCGGTGGATCGGCGGGTCCATGAAGACGGCGCAGCAGGAGCTGCAGTGACACCACCAGCTGTGCGTGAACAGCAGCCGGTGGTGCCGGTGATCGGTGATAGCAGGAGCTGTGGTGGTGCCAACAAAGACTTGTGTGGTATCGTAAGAGACACAAACTGTGTGGTGTGAACTGTGGTCTGAGAAGACCGGTATAACAGACATGGGGAGATCCCGAAAGGGGGTGGAGTCCCAAAAGGGGGCGGTGACCCAAATCGGGGTAGTAGCCCAAATGGGGGTGGAGTCCCAAATTGGCGCGGTAACCCAAAAAGGGGTGGAGTCCCGGGAGGGGGCGGCAACCCAAAGTGGGGTGGTGGTCCAGAAAAGGGCCAAGTTTGAAGAAATGACAGCACTAGATGACTCAGTGGGTATGTCTGGAGTACCGCAGTGTGTGTGTATGACTTGGTCAGAATGTGGGATATCCTTTCCGGATAGTGACGATGGGCCGCAGGTGTGTACCGTGATGCTGCATCGGGAAGGAGTCCCTGGTAGGCTGGACTCAAAGAGTCAGGTGACTCTCACAGGAACTCCGCTCGTTTTAGCTCTGACCGAGAAAAACGTCAGAGTTCGCTGCCTCCACGGGGTCATCGTGAATTATAAGGTGGACAGAGTCCTAATTGAGATGACAAAGGGAGAGTGCCAAAGTGGTAGTATGCCACCAAACTTAGTGCATACCTTTGAGAGGCGCCGGGACTTTGTCATGTTTAAAGATGTGGGGCAGGAGGATAGAGACGTTTCTACTGTAGGGCTAGCAGACACTGAGACGCTGACGCCTCCTAACGTGGACAGGCCAGACGTAAGGGCGACCGGAGAAAGAATTGCGTCAGACGAATTTACTGACCTGACGTCACCTGAAGCGTTCCACAGTGTGAATGAGAATGGTGTGGTAAACAAAAAGAGCGGAGCTGACACACGGATAGAGAGTGTCTTGGGGGTTCACCGTACGGTGTGGTGTGACTGTGACGTGTTATTGCCAGTAGCCACCACTAGGACAGAATCTAATGCTGTGCTGACTGAAACTCATGACAGGACTGCTGGTAACCTGATCGAGAGGATAACGGGAATAGAAACACAGTCAGAGGGTAACCGGGGGGTTCACTCGACTGATAGGACTGACTCAGTGGTACCCTTTGATGATATAGTTAAAGAATTAGTGGTGCGACATGTGCTGGCCAAAAGAGAACAAGATCAGGAGATACAACTAATAAAGGAGACAGTGGAAGAACATGTCAAACAAGAGAGAATCTTGAGACAATTGGCCGAGCACAAGGTGGAGGGGCTCGAGAAAGAAGTCTTGGAGCTCAGAGGTCACCTGTCCACCTGGCAAAGTGTGAACAAGAGCCTTAAGGAAGAGATTGAGGAACTCAGAGGAGTAGTAGAAGGTCTTCTGCGGGAGAAGAGCTTGGACGGAGATGTGCAGCAGCTGGGTCCGAGTGATAACAAGACGGAACTGCCGGTACCTATCTTGGAAAAGGCTCGCGATGAGAGAAAATCTCCTGAAGTTGGTGAGCAAAGAGCCCAAGAAGACAGTAACCTGGTCGGGTCAACTGTAGTGAGGGAAGTGTCCGTGGTAAAGCCAGAGTCTTCTGTCCAGGAAGAGAGCAAGACCACGACCTTCAAATCTGTGATCGAGGTACCCAAAAACGTGCAAGAAGCCTGTGCGGAGGAAGGGGTACATGAGGCTTTCAAAGAGGCGGTCAAAGCGTGTGAGGTGCACTGGGCACCTGTGACTCGGCAGTTGGTGATAGTATCAGCCAGGGAAGATACATCAAACCGAGTAGCTGTCCTGAAAGAGATGCATTTGCAGTGTCTACGTGTCAAACAATTGGTTAGGCAGAGTAATATGAAGGCTGCTCAACGCCTAGAGATAGCAAGAGAGGCTATGGATCGGTTGGGTTTGAGGAAAGATGTGGTTCCGGTACCCAAAACTCTGATTGGGAAAATCATTGGAAGGTCCGGGAAGGTAATGCAAGACCTTGTGAATATCTCCGGTGTGGTGAGGGTGAGGATCCCTCCTGATGATGACCAGGTATCCAGGGAAGTGGATAGGATTTCCATCATGGTGGTTGGCTCCGTGGAAAGCCTGAGAGAATTTCGGATGCTCGTGGAGTATCGAGTGGAGTACCTGCAAGAAATTGAGCAGTTGAGGCTGGACCGTCGGCGAATTAATAAAGAAATACAGAATACCAGGTGGCGGCCGCCTCCAACTCAAGATGTAAGGACACAAACGGTTCCTCCAAGAAGTGACATGGCAGATGGCCGAAGAGTGTCAGCAAGGGGTAGTTCGACTGGTAGGATGACGTTGAAAGACCATAGTTCCTGTGAGACGCTGACTGAGTCAGACTCAGACCAGACAGCAGGCTCTACTAAGACTTATGACCGCACCAACCGAAAGAGACGGTTAGTGAGAGAAAGATCAGGTGACGAAGCGTACTGCAGACAGGTGGAGACTAGAGAGTGTTTGATGACGCAGACAAACCGTGACTGGGGGGTCAAAGACAATGACCGGTATTATGACCGCTGGGAGCGGGGGAGGCCTAACGTAGAGATGAGGCCGGATGACAAATGGAGACGGTTCTCTCGACCTGGTGGGCAAGGTGTAGTGAGTGCCCAGTCTCGAGAGCCGGGGGTTATGCTGTGTGTTCAACCCCACAGGTTTGAACATAGGGGGGAGGTATGTGGTGCAGTGACCGCTGGGTCCGCTAAGGGGCGCTGTGTGGGTGTCCCAGGACAGCCGTATAAACATTTCCATTGCCCTGATAGGTGTAGGATACTGAAAGATCATAATGATCAGCAGAGGTACTGCTGAGTAGCACGTTCCGTTACAATGTGTCAGGGAAGCCTGTGTGTGGTTGTCTGCAATAGGACCTTGGGTGAGGTCATAGCCATGTGATCACCTGTGGGTGTGGTTATGGACCATATAAGGTACCTGAGGTCTGGTCACATGGGGGTGAATGCAGGGACCCGATTGGTCCAGAGAGGAAGGTCCCGCTGACATAGGGCTTCCTGCCTGACAGCACATGTGGACGCTGTGTGTAATGGCGATGTGTGCCTGTTTGTTCCCTGGAGGGAATAAACGTGCAGCATGGTGAAACAGCACGAGGCAACCCTGACGTGGGTAAGATAACTTGGTGGCTAGAAAGCCTGCGCATTGAAAAGTGCATAATTTGTGTGATGCAAGGATAACAGAGCTGAACTCTGTAATGGACGCAATGCTGACTGTATGCTGTTTTCTGTTGCTGTGACGGTTTATGAAGCTGAAATAAACCGCATGGATTATACTGCTTTATGAAAACCCGTGCTGGATGTGACTTATTCGCTGCCAAGCGAGTGTTCCCCAACCTTGAATGACAGCGCTACCTCACTATACATAAATAAATGGACATAACACTAGATCAGTAATAGACACCTGGAGCAGCGGCGAAAGCTCAGCGTCGGACCCGAGGAGGGTGAGCAGAGGTTCATAGACAACTTTAGATATTAAAATTGGGGCAACAGCTATAGGATCATGAGAAGGCATAGAGCTCTATCTCGTGGTTCAGCCCTTTAGGGGCTAAGCAATCGAGAGTAAAGATCCATTTGGATTCAGTACGCGACATCCGTTTAAGGTAGTCGCCACCTCTCTTATTTTTGTGTACCTTTTGGATCCCACAAAAGTGTACCCCTTTCACTGATTTCTTATGGTGATCCCTAAAGTGCCTAGATAAGGGGTGCCCAATAAAACCTTTTTCAATATTATTAAAATGCTCCTTAATCCGATCCGTGAGCTTGCGTTTCGTACGGCCCACGTAAATTTTGTTACAAGGACATGTGATTCAATCTTTTGTGTTGCTAACCTTCGAAACGCGTAGGCGATTGGTCTCTCCCAGCCTCCGTTCCCCCTGTGTTCAGTTCCCTGCTCAAGGTGACGTCACCCAGACCACGCCCCCAACACCTCGGCACTGTCAGTGGCGTCTATCGGCCGCTGCACGCCGCACGCCTCCACTCTTGGTGAGGTTCAGGTGGGCCCCACTATCCGGGGGGGATGCTCCCCTGTCCCCACTTGTCCTCTGCCTGGAGTGTACAGCACTCTCTTTGTGCTGTCGGTGTCTAATGCCAGTACCTACATATTCACTGGCTCCCACCTCCCTGCTTCAGCACACAGACTCCACTGCTGCAGCCACTTCTATGGGTCTTTTGGTGGATCAGGAATCTCCTTCATAGGATCACTTTACTTACACTGGACCATTCAATCCTTGTAAGGTAGGCAGACGATTCTCTCATCCGCTTGTTATATCTTTGTCATGTCGGACACTGTTCACACCAGGGTGTCCGGCAGACAGCGGTAATACCCTGTTGGGTATTCTGTTCCAGTCGGGATAGGGTTAACCAGGTTGTCATGCTGGCTGAGGGCTGGGCCACACCCTTGGTCTTTAAATAGTTCGTCCTGACTATGGGCGTCGCCGACTATAGCTTTTGCCTAGTGCTAGCAATACCGGTCAGCAGTGGTGGTGTTGGAGTGTCTGATATCTGGTGCAGTATATCCCTCAGTGGTTCTTTCTCCAATCTGTTATATGTATATTTGGTTGCCCTTGCACATTATTGTATTCCCTTGTGTATTAACTGTGTGGTGTTTCTTTTACCCCTGTCCATACGTATTTGTGGGGTCTGGTGTCTGGTCCCCTCACTGGGTGGAGGGTGGTGGGTTCAGCTTAGGGCTGGACAGGAGACAGGGACAGGGTGGAGGCTCAGGCAGGCACACCTTCAGTGTAAACCCTGGGTAGAGGGACAGACAGGGTTCCCCTAGTCTGAGGGACATCGCAGGGGTCCCGGGGTTTTTGCCTAAAGTAACCTAGGCATACCATGACATTATAGTCGGCCCAAATAATAAAGTGAGAAGAAAAAAAAAAAAAAAAAAAAATAGGTATTGATAGGGAATATAGGGGTTACTTACTATGGATCCTATACTTTCCCTAACCAAGCAGCTGGAGGCTCTATCCATACAGGTCACTGAACTCAGGGGGGCGGTCCAGCAACAAGGCCTGTCAGCTCCTGCAGTACCTGCTGAGGCTGCAGCCAGGGCAGCTGAGCCCAAGTTTCCCCTTCCTGAACGATTTGCTGGTGATCGTGGTAAGTTCACGGTGTTTCGTGAATCATGCAAATTGTATTTCCGTATGCGTCCACATTCCTCAGGTAATGAGGCTCAACGCGTGGGCTTGGTGATTTCTTTGCTGAGTGGTGACCCACAGGCCTGGGCCTTTTCACTCCCTTCAGACTCACAGGCATTTGAATCTGTAGATTTTTTTTTCTCTGCTCTGGGTTTGATCTATGACGATCCGGATAGATTAAACTTAGCAGAGTCTAAGATACGCTCACTGCTACAGGGTGATCGAACAGCTGAGGATTACTGCACGGAATTCCGGCGCTGGGCGGTGGACACGCAGTGGAATGACCCTGCGCTTAGAAGTCAATTTTTGCATGGGGTTTCTGGAAGGGTTAAACAGACTCTCCTAATGTACGAGACTCCCGCCTCTCTGGAGGCTGCGATGGCACTTGTAGTACGCATAGACCGACGTCTCCGTCAGGGGGCGCTGGTTTCGTTGCCTCCGGGAGGTGGGGGAGTGGTCGGTGAGGTTGCCGCGGCTGAATCCGTGGAACCCATGCAGATCGATGGTATAGCACAGTCACCGAGTAACAAGCCTAAACGTCCTTGGCACAGAAGGCAGGGGCTCTGTTTTTTTTGTGGCAAAGGAGGACATTTTATTAACGCTTGCCCCCTGGTACCTAAGAAGGGAGCGCCGGCGGAAAACTGATAGGCTCAGAGGGTTTGGAGGAGTCTAGTCTGAGCCTTTGTGTATCCTCTGTCATGGTTTCCCAGTGTATGCTCCCTGCTAGGGTGGTACTTGGGGGGCAAATGCTCTCTATTACAGTATTTATTGATAGTGGCTCAGCTGCCAATCTCATTGACGAGAGGTTCGCGCATACAGCGGGATTTCCGGTGGAGAAATTGCCGCACCCCATCCGGGTGGTTACCATCAATGCTTCCCCGTTGTCTCAAGGGGAGATCACAGAGTGTGTGTTGGATATACAACTCCACATCGGAGTATTACACTCAGAGCGGGTAACTTGTAAGGTGCTTAGTAACTTACCGGCTCAGATGGTTCTGGGCTTTCCATGGTTGTCAATGCATAATCCTGTTATTGATTGGAAGACCCAGGACATAATTCAGTGGAGCAGGGAGTGTCAGGAGAGGTGCCTGGCTACATGTATTTCCGCTTTGACCCCCAGTATCCCGGAGCCGTTGCTGGATTATGCGGATGTATTTTCTGAGAAGGGTTGTTCGGAACTACCACCGCATCGCCCCTATGACTGTGCTATTAGGTTGAAACCAGGGGCCAAGTTACCTAAAGCTAGAATGTTTAATATCTCAGGTCCCGAGAGGCTAGCTCTCAAGGAATACATTGCGGATAGCCTGAGCAAGGGTCATATTAGACCTTCCTCTTCTCCTCTGGCTGCTGGCTTCTTCTTTGTTAAAAAGAAGGATGGCGGTTTACGCCCGTGTCTTGATTTCAGAGAACTCAACCAGATTACGGTCCGTGATCCTTACCCTATGCCACTTATACCTGATTTATTCAACCAAGTGGTTGGTGCCAGGTGGTTCTCCAAACTGGACCTCAGGGGGGCGTACAATCTTATAAGAGTCCGTCAGGGGGATGAGTGGAAGACAGCGTTCAATACCCCTGAGGGTCACTTTGAGAGTTTGGTAATGCCGTTTGGGTTGACTATGGCACCGGCGGTCTTTCAACACTTCATTAATGATGTCTTCTCTCAGTTGTTGGGGAGGTTTGTTATAATTTATCTTGACGACATCCTCATTTTCTCTCGCGACCATGATACACATATAGAGCATGTTAGACAGGTTCTGCAGTTGCTCAGAGAGAACAGGCTCTATGTTAAGCTTGAAAAATGTGTGTTTTTCGTACAGGAGCTACCGTTCTTGGGTTATATAATCTCCGCCTCAGGTTTTAAGATGGACACCGCAAAGGTGCAGGCGGTACTACATTGGGATCGGCCTGATAATCTTAAGGCGCTTCAGCGATTTCTTGGCTTCTCCAATTACTATAGGAAATTTATTAAGAACTTCTCTATGATTGCCAAACCACTGACTGACATGACTAAGAAGGGTACCGACTTTTCTGACTGGTCTGAGCCTGCGGTACAGGCGTTTGAATTCCTCAAGAATAGTTTTGCCTCAGCGCCCATTCTGGTGCAGCCCGATGTCTCCTTACCGTTTGTCGTGGAGGTGGATGCGTCGGAGGTTGGAGTGGGGGCTGTACTGTCTCAGGGCCCTTCTTGGGCCAAGTTGCATCCGTGTGCCTTCTTCTCCAAGAAGCTGTCGCCTGCGGAGCGTAATTATGATATTGGCAACAGGGAACTATTGGCCATCAAATTGGCATTTGAGGAGTGGCGACACTTCTTGGAGGGGGCTGTTCATCAGATTACTGTGATAACCGACCATAAGAATTTGCTTTATTTAGAATCTGCTAAGCGCCTGTCCTCCAGACAGGCTCGCTGGGCATTATTCTTCACCCGGTTCAACTTCATTGTTACCTATCGACCTGGGTCGAAGAATGTTAAGGCAGACGCTTTATCCAGGTGTTTTCCTGGTGGAGAGTTATGTGAAGAGCCGGTGCCTATTCTCCAAAAGGGTGTGGTGGTATCTGCCATCACGACAGAGATAGAGGCAGAGATTGCGGAGGCTCAGGAGGTGGTACCGCCGGGGTTACCTGCTAATAAATCTTTTGTGCCGCTACATCTACGCTCTAGAGTGTTGGGCGAACATCACGACACGGTACTGGCAGGTCATCCAGGGGTTAAGAGCACTCTGGAACTGGTATCGCGTCGTTTTTGGTGGCCTAAAATCCGGCAGGATGTGGCCTCATATGTGGCTGCCTGTACCACGTGCGCACGGGCCAAGACTCCTCGTTCCCGTCCCGCTGGTAGCTTGCAGCCTCTCGGGGTGCCCAGTAAGCCATGGACTGAGATTTCCATGGATTTTATTACTGACTTGCCCGCCTCGGCAGGGAACTCGGTCATTTTGGTAATTGTTGATAGGTTCTCCAAAATGTCACATTTCGTTGCTTTACCGTCTTTGCCCAATGCTAAGACTCTTGCTCAGATATTTATTCGCGAGGTGGTCAGACTTCATGGTGTCCCGTCTGACATTGTGTCTGATCGAGGTACGCAGTTTGTGGCAAAGTTTTGGAGAGCTTTTTGTTCTCGCCTTGGAATCAAATTATCTCATTCATCGGCTTTCCACCCTCAGTCGAATGGACAGACTGAGCGGATGAACCAAAACCTGGAGCAATACTTGCGCTGCTTTATTTCCGACAATCAGGAAGAGTGGTCAGCGTTTCTTCCTCTGGCAGAATTCGCAATAAACAACCATTGCCAGGAATCGTCTGGGGAATCTCCTTTTTTTTTTTTGTGTGTATGGTCAACATCCTCAATTTTGCACCTTGCGTCAGGGGTGCTCAGTTGGCGTCCCTGAAGAGGACCAGTTGGGAGCTCAATTGTCGTCTGTTTGGAGGAGAGTCAAGCAGCGCTTGTTGAAGGTGGGTTCCAGGTACAAACGGGTGGCTGACTGCAGACGTGTGCCAGGTCCGGACCTGTGTGTGGGTGATTGGGTGTGGTTATCTACTAGGAACATTAAGCTCAAGATACCGTCACTTAAGTTGGGTCCCAGGTTCATTGGCCCATTTAGAATCTCCGCAGTGATCAACCCAGTGGCATTTCGTTTGGAGTTGCCGGCTGTGTATAAGATTCATAATGTATTTCACAAAGCATTGCTAAAGAAGGTCGTGGGTTTGGTGGATGGTTCCCCCGGGCCACCACCTCCCGTCTTAGTGGATGGCGCGTTGGAATTTGAGGTGTCCAAAGTGGTGGACTCTAGGGTTGTGCGTCGCACTCTACAGTACCTGGTCCACTGGCGTGGCTATGGTCCTGAGGAGAGGACATGGGTGCCGGCCTCTGACATTCATGCTGATCGACTGGTTACTATGTTCCATCGTCGCCATCCGGACAAGCCAGGTCCTCGACATGGTGAGGTTCCGGAGGTCCCTCGTAGAAGGCGGGGTACTGTCATGTCGGACACTGTTCACACCAGGGTGTCCGGCAGACAGCGGTAATACCCTGTTGGGTATTCTGTTCCAGTCGGGATAGGGTTAACCAGGTTGTCATGCTGGCTGAGGGCTGGGCCACGCCCTTGGTCTTTAAATAGTTCGTCCTGACTATGGGCGTCGCCGACTATAGCTTTAGCCTAGTGCTAGCAATACCGGTCAGCAGTGGTGGTGTTGGAGCGTCTGATATCTGGTGCAGTATATCCCTCAGTGGTTCTTTCTCCAATCTGTTATATATATATATTTGGTTGCCCTTGCACATTATTGTATTCCCTTGTGTATTAACTGTGTGGTGTTTCTTTTACCCCTGTCCATACGTATTTGTGGGGTCTGGTGTCTGGTCCCCTCACTGGGTGGAGGGTGGTGGGTTCAGCTTAGGGCTGGACAGGAGACAGGGACAGGGTGGAGGCTCAGGCAGGCACACCTTCAGTGTAAACCCTGGGTAGAGGGACAGACAGGGTTCCCCTAGTCTGAGGGACATCGCAGGGGTCCCGGGGTTTTTGCCTAAAGTAACCTAGGCATACCATGACAATCTTCTTGATCTTTAGTCAATACTTTTGAGACTTTTACAACTCTAGCGCAGTGCTCTTTTGTCCTTCTCCTGTAAATTCCTTTCTTGACAGCCACCAGCACAGAGGCTGCCTCAGTGCCTGCAGCTCTAGTTTGCATTAGGTGGAGCGCGGGTGTTTACTTTCAGATCAGTTTGTTTCTCATTTGCTCCAAAATTGCTCTAAGAGGCCCAAATTGCTAATCCAAATCGTTTGAGATAAAACTGTGTTGCAGTGAGAAATCAGAAGGCCACTTAAAAATTGATAGGCTTAATATTGGGTGTAGTGCAAAGTGGTTGGTGCAGTGTGATAGACAGGCAGTGACCACAGCAAAGTTCAAAACAAAGTGACTTTATTGTCCAACGTACTCACAAACGGAAAACAAATGGTATCCTCCGGATCACAGCCGGGAATCAAGACAGTACATATTCAAGACTGGGTGCCGTGGGCGACTGCAGCACCGTGTCACGCTCAGGGGTGCCAGGCCTTTTGGCTTCGCTTGGCTCCGTGTTACTTCACACAGGCTGGACCTTGCAGAGCCACCTGCTCTACAGTTTGCAAACCAAGACTGATATGCCCAACCCTTTGCTGCAGGGTTTAAATGTAATCTGTGGCCATGGGCCACTTGTAAGACCTGGTCTGGAGGAAGCAAACTGACCTACTACCATCCTGTAGTTTGCTAAAAAATAACAGCCCTTAATGGGTTTTCCTAATCATTGCCTTGGTCAAATAACTTGACCAGGTCCACACTTACTTTTATTTTGCACTGCAGTCACAGCTATATCTTTGACTGCAATGTACTCCAGTGGGTATAATATGCTTCTATGCGGATTCTGGGGGATACAAATCGATCTTCGCATATGATCCCCCTCACTGCCTCATATGAGGTTCAGCCAGGACGCCCAATTTGCTAATCCAAATCATTTGTGATAAAACTATGTTGCAGTGAGAAATCAGTAGGCCACATTTCCACTAAAAAATCGTTAGGTCTTAAATTGGTGTTCAGCCAGGAGGACCAACTTGCTAATCCAAACCGTATGTGATAAAACTTGGTTGCAGTGAGAAATCAGAAGGCCACATTTCCAATTAAAAATCGTTAATATAGTGTTTCAGCCAGGAGGCCAAATCGTTTAGGATAAGGCTAATTGCACACGTACCGGAACTCTCGCGGAAATTACCGTGAGAATTCCGGAATTCCAGTCCGCGGGAAAATCGCATTTTAAATTCCCGCGATTTTCCCGCGGAAAAACTAGCATTTTGCAAGCGTATTTAGCTTGCAAAATGCTAGCGTTCTCCAAGCGATCTGTAGCATCGCTTGGAGAACTGATTGACAGGTTGGTCACACTCGTCAAACATAGTGTTTGACAAGTGTGCCCAACTTTTTACTACTGAGGCCGCCTATGCGGCATCAGTAGTAAAAGATAGAATGTAAAAAAAAAAATAAAAAACGGTGTTATTCTCACCCTCCGACGTCCCGCGCATCCGTTCCCAGTAATCCTTTGCGAAAATGCCCGCGATGACGTCAGTTCTCGTGGGATCGCGACGTCTCGCGGTCATTCGCGATGACGTCGCGCGAATGACCGCGAGACTTCGCGATCCCGCGAGAAGGGACGTCATCGCGAGCATTTTCGCAAAGGATTACTGGGAACGAGAGCGTGAAGAGAAGCGGGAAGGCTGCGCGGGATGTCGGAGGGTGAGAATAACAATATTTTTTATTTTAAATTCTATTTTTTACAGGGATATGGTACCCAAAGCCCGGAGGACAGTCTCCTCTCCTCCGGACCATGGGTACCATCCACAATTGTTCTGCTTACTTTCCACATGGTGTGCACAGCCACATGCGGGAAATAAGCGGAACAATGCATTCCTATGGGTGCGGGATCGCCGCGATTCCGCAAATTAATGAGCATGCTGCGTTTTTTACCGCGAAGCGATTCTGCCGCGGTAAAAACCACAGCATTAGCACAGCATTGCGGAATCCCTTAGGAATGCATGGGATGCTTATTTTTCGCGTTTTCGCGGCAAAATCGCGCGGTTAAAACCGCCGCGGAAACGCGAGAAAAACGCCACGTGTGAACTCAGCCTTAAACTGTGTGTGACGCTAGTCACTTCTCTCAGCTAAGCAGTGAGTCAGAGTAGTCAAGGAGTCCAAGGTAAGAACCCATGAGGGTATGTCTTAAACAGAAGGAAGAGACAAAAGTGTGGTGAAGTAACCTACCAAGGTCAGAATACCATGAAGATAATGGATCAGAGCAGAAGGGGTTAAACAGACGGATGGTCAGAATGAGCTCCAATTTCAGTCAAAGAAAGATCAAGCATAGAGAACTCAAGGCACAGAAAAAACAAACCTCACTATTATTATTATTATTATTATTATTATTATTTATTTATATAGCACCATTAATTCCATGGTGCTGTACATGAGAAGGGGTTACATACAAAGGTAGACATCGTTAACAGTAAACAAATTTACAATGACAGACTGGTATAGAGGAGAGAGGACCCTCTCCTTGCGGACTTATATTCTATGGGATAGTGGGGAAGAGACAGAAGGTCGTGGGTGCAGCAGCTCTGGTGGCTTTGAGGCGGCGGGTCGGGCGGTGGTGAGGCCGCAGGATGGTAATTGCAGGCTGTAAACTTTCCTGAAAAGATGGGTTTTCAGGTTCCATTTGAAGGATCCGAGGGTGATGGATAATCGGACGTGTTGAAGCATGGAATTACAGAAGATAGGGGATATTCGGGAGAAATCTTGGAGGCGGTTCTGTGAGGAACGAATAAGTGTGGAGGAGAGTAGGAAATCTTGAGAGGATCGAAGATTACATGAGGGAAGATATTGGGAGATTAGTTCAGAGATATAGGGAGGGGACAGGTTGTGGATGGCTTTGTAGGTCAGTGTTAGTAGTTTGAACTGGATTCGTTGGTGAATTGGGAACCAATGGAGGGATTTGCAGAGGGGAGAGACAGGGGAGTAGCGAGGAGAGAAGTGTATTAGTCGGGCAGCAGAGTTGAGGACAGACTGGAGTGGTGCAAGAGAGTTAGCAGGGAGGCCACAGAGAACAGTGTTGCAGTAGTCAAGCTGGGCGATGAGGGCATGTACAAGAGTTTTAGTAGATTGAGGGCTGAGGAAGGGACGGATTCTGGAAATATTTTGAAGTTGGAGGCGACAGGATGTGGCAAGAGTTTGGACGTGTGGTTTGAAGGACAGGGCAGAATCAAGAGTTACTCTGAGGCAGCGGATTTCAGGTGCCGGAGAGCGTGATGCCGTTTACCATAATAGTATAGATGGAAAAAAGTAGGGGCCCAAGGACAGAGACTTGGGGGACTCCAACAGATAGAGGGCGGGAGGAGGTAGTGTGGGAGTGGGAAACGCTGAATGTGCGGTCAGAAAGGTATGAGGCAATCTAGGACAAGGCAAGGTCTTTGAAGAAAGAATCTGTAGCAGTAGACAGTGGTCGACTGTGTCGAAGGCAGAGGACAGGTTGAGAAGGAGGAGGATGGAGAACTGTCTGTTAACTTTGGCTGAGTAAGTCATTAGTAATTTTGGTCTGGGCAGTTTCAGTCGAGTGGTGGGGGCGGAAGCCAGATTGGAGGATGTCAAGGAGGGAGTTAGATGAGAGGTGAGAGGAAAGTTGAGCATGGACATGCTGTTCAAGGAGTTTGGAAGCAAACGGGAGCAGTGATATGGGGCGATAGCTGGGCATAGCAGTTGGGTCGAGGTTTGATTTTTTGAGGATGGGTGTTATGGTGGTATGTTTGAAGGCAGAGGGGAAGGTACCAGAAGATAGTGAAAGGTTGAAGAGATGGGTTAGTGCTGGAATAATCATGTTAGTGAGGTTGGGGAGCAGGTGGAAAGAGATGGGGTCAAGTGCACAGGTGGTGAGGTGTGATTTGGAAAGGAGATGAGTAAGCTCTCCTTCGGTGATGTAGCTCTGGCAGTGGTCTGGGAAAAATAGGTCAGTTAAGTAGCATAGCAATCACCTGGGATAATGAACACTTGGATGCATTTTGCTTTTTACTTATTTAGTTACAGCAGGATTCTTCTCATTTTGTCTCTTGTAGGTTTTGTATGCTTTATGGCCAATGTGAACATGCGTTTATGTGCTGCAAGTATACCAACTCAAACCAAGCTCAATTTTTGTGTTTTTTCAGAACTCAGGAGGGAACATCATAAACAGAAGGAAGAGACAAAAGGGTGGTCAGGTAATGTACCAAGGTCAGAATACCACGAAGATAACGGATCAGAGCAGAAGTGGTTAAACAGACGGATGGTCAGAATGAGCTCCAATTTCAGCAAAAGAAAGATCAAGTGTAAGGGGGACGACTGTACCGCAGGTACCTGCGTGCCGGGTCCAAAATTGTTGAGGCTGCTTCCCCTGTTGTCTGGGGGAAGCAATAGCAAGCTGGACCTTCCTCCTGACCGAGGGGGGCGGGGAGATATAAAGGAAAAGCGCGCGCATCAGCGCAGTTGGACGCCAACCCAGGGCAGCGGTCAGGCGCTGCGACCGGCCCCACCGTCTCCAAAAGGAACGCTGCCAGGAGAGGAGCCATGCGTACTGCAGCAGTTCAGAGAGAGGAGTTCTCCCTCCTGGGAATACAGCGTCCGGCACCTCCCAGCGCCAACAGCGGGGACCAGAGAGAGGGAGATATGCATTGTGTATCCGGTGATTATCAGAGAGAGGGAGACATGCAGTGTGTGCCCGGTGACTACCAAAGAGTAAGGCACCGTACGCTCCATGTCCGTGAGTACAGTGTACGTGCCACATAAGAGTGACCGGGTACGGGACAGACACCTGCGCCCTGACTTTCCCAGTGTATATTTGCCGAGCCACGTTGGGCTCATACAGGATTGTGGCCCACACCCTTGTCAGCCACTGCAGCATATGCAGGGACGCCATCAGGGCATGACATCCCTTACAAGTGTATGGGGCCCGGTGATTAGGGGGTCCGAGCACGCTGGCAGCCCGGTCTGCGCTAGGGCCCCACTACCAGGGATGGGATTCAAATTTTTAACAACAGGTTCTGTGTTTGTGTGTAGGAAAAGCGTGCCCATTTTAAGCCACGCCCATTATTAAGCCACACCCATTATTAAGCCACACCTTTTCCTCAAACATACCGTATACAAGTAGGGGCGCAATCAAACAGTTGAAAAAAAAATAAATTGGAATGAGATCAGAACAGTGCACATTCTGGCCAGTCCCCAATAGGCAGGTAAATGTCCCCAATAGGCAGTATAGGTCCCCAATAGGCAGGTAAATGTCCCCAATAGGCAGCACAGGTCCCCAATAGGCAGGTAAATGTCCCTAATAGGCAGCACAGGTCCCCAATAGGCAGGTAAATGTCCCCAATAGGCAGGAAAATGTCCCCAATAGGCAGCACAGGTCCCCAATAGGCAGCATTGGCCCCCAATAGGCAGGTCATGTCTAGTCTGGGTGCAACCAATTGTTTAGTGCGTGTAGAATGCCATACTAACTTCTCAACAGCACATACTGAGCTGGCGTTGGAGTGGTACAGTACACAGTGACAGGCTGCGTCTGAAGTAAGTCCCGCGGTTGACCAGGCCTCCTGGATGGCCCCCAGGCCCCGCACCTCACGCACCGTCCGTCCTGCTCCACCATGCACACACAAACTGACAGCACACCACTGCACGGTACGCATCGGTGACCGGGCCGGGGTGATGAAGATGATCTGGCACAGGCAGACCGCAGACTCGAGTCCAGCGCAGCTCACACTGGGTAGCGATGCGTGGTGACTCCTCCAGCTCCAGATACCCAATAGCCACACTGCCGCAGGTATCAGTGCCCGGGGTCCGGCGGGGTGTGCTCAGTCCCAGTCAGTGCACATATCAGTGCGGGGTATCCGTCAGGTGGGGCTAGAATGCAGAGCAAGAGTCCTCTTCTGCTCCTCCTGTAACAAAGTACTGGATCGCGGCTCTGCATCTCCCCGGTTGGAGAAACCGGCTGCTTTTTTGTTCAGGCTTCTCCAGCTTTATATTAAATCAAAACCCAGTGCCTGCCGATCCCCCCGGGTGGGCCCCCCGCACCATGGTCCAGCCCGCACCACAATCCCCCTTGTGCACAATGGTCCAGCTACAGCGTCGCTGTCACGTGACGTCACACGCCGCTCTGCTCCACTCAGTGGCGTAGCAACTGTTTGTGGCGCCCGGGGCGGTCGAAAAATTTGCCGCCCCTTTGGTCGTTGATAATTCGGAAGCATCCGAAGAGCCCACACTACACTCAAAGATCTAATTTTTAGTCTGCTACTAACTCTGCTATTATTTCTAAATTTCTAGACTTTCAACTTCTTGCAGTTCTCTATATGTATGTATTAGCTTGATGATGCTGGATGAAGACCTAATGGCTTTTTTTAATACTAATTTTTAATAATGTGACAGAAAAAAAAACAGAAAGTACAAATTATTTTGGCGGACAGGGGGCGGACACTGACAGCTTGGGGTCCCTGTGCAAGAAATGTGTCCGGGCCCCCCTCCTTTTATGGCGTCAAAGCTACGTGTGTGTATATATACATATATATAGATTATTGATGTTATATAGCCACACACACACACACATACATACAGGTATATATTACATAGTCTCCTTTATTATGTATATCCCAATCCCCCACACCCCTCATTGTCCTCCTCCCCTCGCATCCCATTATTGTCCTCTCCCCCACCTCCATCATTTTCTTCTCCACCACTATCTTTGCTTTCTCCCCCACCACTCCCATCATTGCCCATTCCACCACCTCCATCATTTCCTCCTCCTCCACCACCCCCATTTAATGCCCTTTCCACCACCACCATCATTGCATTCTCACCCACAACCCCATCATTGCATTCTCACCCACAACCCCATCATTGCCCTCTCGACCATCACCCCATCATTGTCTTCTCCCCATCACTGCCTTCTCCATCACCCCATCACTGCCTTCTCCCCATCACTCCCATCATTGTCTGCTCCATCACCCCATCATTGCCTGCTCCATCACCCCCATCATTGCCTGCTCCATCACGCCATCACTCCCATCATTGCCTTCTCCATCACCCCATCACTGCCTTCTCCATCACCCCATCACTGCCTTCTCCATCACCCCATCACTGCCTGCTCCATCACCCCCATCATTGCCTGCTCCATCACTCCATCATCCCATCACTGCCTTCTCCATCACCCCATCACTGCCTGCTCCATCACCCCCATCATTGCCTGCTCCATCACCCCATCACTCCCATCATTGTCTGCTCCATCACCCCATCACTGCCTGCTCCATCACTCCCATAATTGTCTGCTCCATCACCCCATCATTGCCTGCTCCATCACCCCCATCACTCCCCTCATTGCCTGCTCCATCACCCCATCATTGTCTGCTCCATCACCCCATCACTGCCTGCTCCATCACCCCATCACTGCCTGCTCCATCACCCCATCATTGTCTGCTCCATCACCCCATCACTGCCTGCTCCATCACCCCATCACTGCCTGCTCCATCACCCCATCACTGCCTGCTCCATCACCCCCATCACTGCCTGCTCCATCACCCTCATCACTGCCTGCTCCATCACCCTCATCACTGCCTGCTCCATCACCCTCATCACTGCCTGCTCCATCACCCCCATCACTGCCTGCTCCATCACCCCCATCACTGCCTTCTCCATCACCCCCATCATTGTCTGCTCCTTCACCCCATCACTGCCTTCTAGACCATCACTCCCATCACTGCCTGCTCCATCATACACACAGACATACACACACAGAGACATACACACATACATACACACAAGACACCACCTCTCTCCTCTCACCTGTCCGCAGCATCGCCAGCGCTTCCTCCCTCACACAGCAGCGGCCGCTGAATGATGACGTCATTCAGCGGCGCTCCTCTGTGTGAAACAGGAAGCGCGGCCTCCGGGCAGGAAGCAGGACGGACCCTTGCCGCTCCGTTCCTGCTATTCACTCTTGCAGGCAGCGGAGCTGCCGTGATCGCATCGCTCCCTGCCCGCCGCTGCACTGCACTGCAGGGTGGAATTGCTGCTGCCGCGCCGCCCCCACACACATGCCGCCTGGGGCGGACCGCCCCCCCGCCCCCGCCCCCCCCACGCTACGCCAGTGGCTCCACTTCCTCATTCCGGAGCAGAGCAGCATGCTGTGTGCCACGTGGGACTGGGAGGCAGTGGGTGCAGTCGGACTCGCAGAAGACGGTGGACGTGGACGGCGGCGGGACGGCGAGGCACAGACCGACAGCAGGCAGAGCCGCAGAGTCACGAGGTGGTAGCAGGGTAAGGTAATCAGTCTGTCTGTGTCTCAGTCTGTCTCTCTCTCCAACGTCTCCGGTGGCGTGGGCCCGGGCTCATGATGGCTGGGGCGGGAGTGGGGCTGTGGGGAACAAATCTCCAGCGTCCATAGGCATGCCGCATGTTGACTGTCTCCACTCCACCTGCAGCTCAGCCGACCGTTGTACGACTCCTATCCTTTAAGTCAGCAGCGCAGACTGTTCTGCACAGTACCAGCATGCTGCTGACTGTCTCCACTGTGGCACCTGCAGCTCAGCCATTGTCCTATCCTTTTAGCCAGTACAGACTGTGCTGCACAGTACCATCATGTTGATTGTCTCCACCTACAGCTCAGCCGTTGTCCTATCCTTTTAGTCAGCACAGACTGTGCTGTACAGTACCAGCATGTTGACTGTCTCCAGCTGCAGCTCAGCTGTTGTCCTATCCTTTTATTCAGCACAGACTGTGCTGACCAGTACCAGCATGCTGCTGACTGTCTCCACCTGCAGCTCAGGTGTAGTCCTATCCTTTTAGTCAGCACAGACTGTGCTGACCAGTACCAGCATGCTGCTGACTGTCTCCACTGTTTCACCTGCAGCTCAGCCGTTGTCCTATCCTTTTAGTTAGCACAGACTGTGCTGCACAGTACCAGCATGCTGACTGTCTCCACCTGCAGCTCAGCTGTTGTCCTATTCTTTTAGTCAGCACAGACTGTGCTGCACAATGCCAGCATGCTGACTGTCTCCACCTGCAGCTCAGCCATTGTCCTATCCTTTTAGTCAGCACAGACTGTGCTGCACAGTACCAGCATGTTGACTGTCTCCAGCTGCAGCTCAGCTGTTTTTCCAAGAAAAGGCAGAGGGATTTTGGAAGGTTTGCGTGGTGGAGGAGGAGCTAGGGTGGAGGCGGAACTGGGGGTGGAGCCTGGGTGAAGTCTCAAGGGGGGGCCCCATAAATTTTGCCAGTATGGGGCCCCGAAATTCCTAGAGGTAGCCCTGAGTATATGGACTAGGGGCTCAGCGGAAGGTACCGGAGACCGACCGTTGCCGCCAGAAGATGGGGCATTGATGCCCACAGGACCACATTGGAAAAGACTTCGAGCCAGCAGTTGCCGGGGCTATTGATTTCCCAGCAGGAGTCACAGTTTGAGGAAATTCTGACACAAGTGTTTCACAAGAACTGCCTTTACCTGATTCACTGTTCCTGAACTCTGCATATCTTTTGCAAATTGAACTGTTTATTCACTCATTTAACTGTTTACCTCCCTGCCCCTGTTTATTAAAAATTGTTAACCCTTAATCTGCCTCCTATTCATCACTGCATCCTGCAACCTGCTCACACAAGCATACAAAACTCAAGGCACAGAAAGAACAAACCTCACTAGCTGAATGTATGTCTAGCAGAGGTCTGGGAGACATAGGTCAGTTAAGTAGCATGGCAATCACCTGGGATAATGAACACTTGGACATATACTGTGCCTCCTAGTCTCAGATTGGATCGTCAAACTGTCAATCAACACACTGACAGCTCAGCATGCCACTGTACCAGACTGGATGACTGAGCTGTCAATAACTGTCTCCCAGACACAGGGGTGGAATTATGACACTGTGTTGCAGTGAGGAATAAGAAGGCCACATTTCCCCTTAAAAATTGTTAGGTCTAATATTGCGGTTCAGCCAGGAGGCCGTATTTGCTAATCCAAGTCATTTGGGATAATTGACTGGTGCAGGCACCAGACCTCATTTCATAATCAAAATCTTTTCTGCTAATTCTGTGGTTCCACCATCAGCCCACATTTCATAATATAAATCCTTTGCTAATAATGTTTTGCAGGCTCCAGGACTCATTGCATAATCCAAATTGCTTGGGATAATTGTTATGATTGAGTCACCGTAGGAGGCAAAAACAGAAATGCTAGCTAAGTCCAGAAAACCAGAGAGGTTGGCAGCTATCGGATTGCAGACCCCTGAACCTAACAACACAACTAGCAGTAGCCGTGGGGGGTTCCTACGATGCCCTAGACCCCTCGATCACAGCCGGAGAATTAAATAGGCCTAAAGAAAGAAAGGGGAAATCTAAACTGCCCCAGAGCAGACCCCAAAGCAAGAGGCAGCCCCCAACATATGACGGTGAAGCAAGATGAAAATACTAACACAGACAGAAAGATAGACTTAGCAAAGAGGGGCCCAAGCTAACTAAATAGAAAAGGACAGGAAGGCTGCTGTCTGCAATCCGTGAAAAACCCTATGAAAATAAGAGCCAACAGACTGACAGTGAAAAAGGCCCTGAAGACGCTAGGCTTCAAAAAAGCTATGTCAGTACTCAGGAATATACTGAAGACAGAGCTACAGGCAAAAGGAGATTCAGCTCACCCCAGCAGGGAATGGCAGAATACTGAAAGGCAAGGAAAACAAAAAAGAAAACAAAAAGCTAACAGGCAAAACAGAAACTTAGCTTTAGAGGAGCAGGAATCAGACTGGTGTCCTAGAAGTCCACAGAGAAATCAACCGCAGGGCAGAAGGGCGTCGGCAGCCTTATATCCAGTCCGTTACTCCACTCAGCCAGTCATCCTCATTAGACTCAGGTGCCTGATAATCAGGCTCATTACCTTCCTTTACCAGAATAGGGAGTTCACCAGACCCCAGTGACGAAGGGGAAAATGAACTCACAACAGTACCTCCCCCTTGAGGAGGGGTCACCGAACCCTCAACCACGCCACCAGGGCGATCAGGGTGAGCCCGATGAAATGCATGCACCAATCTTTTGGCATGAATATCAGAGGCAGAGACCCAGGAATTATCCTCCTGACCATAACCCTTCCACTTAACCAAATACTGGAGTCTCCGTCTAGCCAGACGGGAATCCAGTATTTTCTCTACCTCATATTCCATGTTACCTTCAACCAATACAGGGTCTGGAGGTGCCACCCCAGGAACAACTGGTTCAACAAACCTCTTCAACAAGGACTTATGGAACACATTATGGATTTTAAATGTGACAGGAAGAGCCAAATGAAAAGAGACCGGATTAATAATCTCCAAAATCTTGTAAGGTCCAATAAATCTAGGCTTAAACTTAGGAGAAGCCACCTTCATAGCAATATTTTTTGATGATAACCACACCATATCACCAATCTTAAACTCGGGACCAATGGTCCTATGTCGATTGCAAAACTGCTGGGCCTTTTCCTGGGAGAGAGATAACTTATCCACCACTTGGTCCCAGATCTGGTGCATTCTCTCCACCACAGTGTCAACACCTGGGCAGGCAGAAGGCTCCACCTGCCCTGAAGAAAATCGAGGATGAAACCCAAAGTTACAAAAAAAAGGTGACATCAAAGTGGCAGAAGTAGCTCTATTATTTAAAGCAAATTCGGCCAAGGGCAAAAACGAAACCCAATCATCCTGATCAGCGGAAATAAAACATCTCAAATACGACTCCAAGGTCTGGTTTGTTCTCTCTGTCTGCCCATTGGTCTGAGGGTGAAAAGCAGAGGAGAAGTACAACTGAATTCCCAGCTTGGAACAGAAAGTCCTCCAAAATCTAGACACAAACTGAACTCCTCTGTCAGACACAATGTTCTCAGGAATCCCGTGTAAGCGAACCACCTGTTGCAAAAACAGGGGCACCAACTCAGAGGAAGATGGCAACTTAGGGAGTGGTACAAGATGAACCATCTTAGAGAACCTATCACAAATCACCCAAATAACAGTCATTCTTTGAGAGACCGGCATATCAGAGATGAAATCCATTGAAATATTGGTCCATGGCCTCCTGGGGACCGGCAAAGGCATCAACAACCCACTAGAGCGAGAACAAGATTTAGACCGGGAGCAAGTCCCACAGGACTGCACAAAATTCCTGACATCATGAGACAAGGTGGGCCACCAAAAAGAGCGACTCACCAGATCTCTAGTACCAAAAATACCTGGATGACCAGCCAATGCAGAGCAATGAACTTCAGACATCACTCTCTTCTTCCACTGGTCAGGGACATACAACTTTCCACTGGGACAACCCTCAGGTTTGTCCTCCTGGAACTCTTGCAGAGCAAGTCTCAAATCGGGCGAGATGGCAGAAAGAACTACCCCTTCGCCTAAGATGGTAGCAGGCTTAGTCACAACAGGAGAATCAGCAAAGAAACTCCTAGAGAGGGCGTCTGCCTTGACATTCTTAGTTCCAGGAAGAAAAGAGACCACAAAATCAAAACGTGTAAAAAACAAGGCCCACCTAGCCTGTCTAGGGTTCAAGCGTTTAGCCGACTCTAGGTAAATCAAATTCTTGTGGTCAGTGAGGACCACAACTTGATGTTTAGCTCCCTCCAACCAATGTCTCCACTCCTCAAATGCCCATTTCATGGCCAACAATTCCAGATTCCCCACATCATAGTTGTGTTCAGATGGGGAGAACTTTCTGGAAAAGAAGGCACAGGGATTCATTTTAGAAGTCACCAGATCTTTTTGGGACAAAACAGCTACTGCACCAATCTCCGAAGCATCTACCTCTACCTGAAATGGAAGTGAGACATCAGGTTGCCGTAAAACCGGAGCAGAAGTGAACCTCCGCTTCAGCTCCTGAAATGCCAAAACAGCCTCTGGAGACCAATTCAGCACATCAGCACCATTCTTGATCAGATTAGTTAGTGGTTTGGCAATACCAGAAAAATTAGCTATAAATTTATGATAGAAATTAGCAAAACCCCAAAACTTCTGGAGAGCCTTCAAAGAAGTGGGCTGAACCCAATCATAAATGGCCTGTACCTTGGCCGGGTCCATTTTATTAGTTGACGGAGACAAAATAAATCCCAAAAATGAAATACTTTGTACACCAAAAAGGCATTTCGATCCCTTAACATACAGGAAATTCTCCCTCAAAATCCGGAACACAGTCCGAACATGTTCCACATGAGAATCCCAATCACTGGAAAAGATCAGAATATCATCCAAATAGATGATCAAAAACTTATCCACAAAGTCCCGGAAAATGTCATTCATGAAGGATTGGAAGACAGAAGGGGCATTAGTGAGCCCAAAAGGTATCACCAGGTACTCAAAATGTCCATCCGGAGTATTAAACGCCGTCTTCCATTTATCCCCATGCTTGATGCGAATAAGATTATACGCCCCCCTGAGGTCAAGCTTAGTAAACCAGAAGGCACCTTTTAACTCTGGAGAATAAATCAGAAATCAGGGGTAACGGATACTGATATTTAACCGTAATCTTGTTAAGGGAACAATAGTCAATACAAGGCCTTAATGAACCATCTTTCTTAGCCATGAAAAAAAAACAGCACCTAAGGGCGAAGAGGGTGGTATAATATGACCCTTCTCCAACGACTCCTTAATATAAGATCACATAGCCTCATGTTCAGGTAAAGATAAGTTGAAAAGCCGACCCTTGGGAAATTTACACCCAGGCCTCAACTCAATTGCACGGTCATAACTCCTATGAGGAGGCAGGGACGCAGACTTACTCTCACTAAATACATCATAAAAATCAGCCAAATAGTCAGGAACATCGTGAGACTGGGGAGAGGTGGAGAAAACAGGAGTGTCACCAAGAGCACACCGACAGCCGCAACTCACCATAGACACAGATTTCCAATCCAAAGCTGGATTATGGATTTGCAACCAGGGAAAACCCAGAACAAGAGTATCATGCAAATTATGCAGTACCAAAAATCTACAATTTTCTTGGTGGTCTGGGGCGACCCGCATTATCACCTGGGTCCAAAACTGAGGTTTATTCTTCGCCAAAGGAGTAGCATCAATACCCCTCAAAGGAATAGGCGTCCGCAGAGGTATCATGGGAAAACTACAACGTTTAGCAAAATCCAAATCCATCAAATTCAAAGCTGCTCCTGAATCCACAAAAGCCTTGGCGGAAAATGTGGATAAGGAGCAGATCAGAGTAATTGCCAAAAGAAACTTAGGTTGTATGCCACCCACAGCAAATGTGTGTGCAAAACATTACTGTCGTTTAGGGCAGACAGAAATAATATGAGAGGCATCTCCACAGAAAAACACAGCTTATTATGCCTTCTATAATCCTGACGTTGCACCCTAGACAAAACTCTATCACATTGCATAGGTTCAGACATTTGTTCAAAAGGTGGCATCACCTCGTGTAGTTTAACTTTCACGTAAACGCCGATCAACTTGAATGGCTAATGACATAGAATCGTCAAGACCAGAGGGAAAAGGAAATCCCACCATAATATCTTTTATGGTTTCTGATAAACCCTTGTGAAAGAGAGCTCCCAAGGCACCATCGTTCCATGTAGTAAGGACCGCCCACTTTCAGAATTTTTGACAGTATAACTCTGCAGAATCCTGACCCTGGTTCAATGCCAATAGGGCTTTCTCAGCTTGATCAATAGCATTAGGTTCATCATACAACAACCCCAAGGCTTGAAAAAATGCATCCACATTAGTCAGAATAGGATTTTCAGGTGTCAAAGAAAACGCCCAATCCTGGGGATCGCCGCGCAGCAAGGAGATGACAATTTTAACCTGTTGCGCAGAGCTCCCCGATGAGTTAGGCTTTAAGGCTAGAAATAATTTACAATTATTCTTAAAATTCAAAAATTTAGACCGATCCCCAGAAAACAGGAGTAGGGATTTTTGGTTCAACAGCATGTGATTAAGCGAGATAGGCGGAAATTCCCCACACTTCAGCAGCGAGCTGCTCCACACGATCAGACAATTGCTTAATCTCCATTAAGGAAAAAATCCTCCTACGGCCAAAGAGAAATAGAGGAAAAAATACATATACAAAAAAAAAAATTCTGACACTTTTTTTATTCAATTTTTTTTCCTGCTTTTGAGTACCCTAGAATCTGCGGTATGGCTGGTGATTCTGTTATGAATGAGTCACCGAGGAGGACAAACAAAAACAAGCTAAGCCACAGAAAACCAGAGAGGTTGGTAGCTAAGCGGATTGCAGACCCCTGATCCTATCCACACAACTAGCAGTAGCCGTGGAGCGTGCCTACGATGATCCTAGATGCCTCGTCACAGCCGGAGAACTAAATAAGCCTAAAGCAAGAAAAGGGGAAATCTAAACTGCCCCACAGCAGACCCCAAAGCAATAGACAGCCCCCAAACATGTATTGTCAGTGAGACGAGATGAAAACACAAACACAGATAGAAAGATAGGCTGACCAAATGATGGGGCCCACACTAACTAGAAAGGACAGGAAAGGAAAGATGCTGACTGCAATCACGCACAAAAACCCTGCCAAAAAATGTCCAACACTTTCTGATAACAAAAACCCTGAAGTCGCTAGACTTCAATTCCCTATATCAGCACTCTGGTATATTCTGAAGACAGAGCAAAAAGAGACTAATATGATCAGGGGCAAAAAACAAACTGGCATAAACTGAGACATAAGAATGGAAATTCAGCACAGCCCCAGCAGGGGCTGGCTGACCACAAAAACTGAGTAAACCAGACCAAATCTCATGTGAAAAATAGCAGAGCACACTTAGCTTGAGAAGGCAGGAACAGTGCTGGAAACCAGAGCCTCAGGGCAGGAAAAAATCACCAGCACAAAATTAGGGAGTCGGCTGCCTTAAATCCAGTCAGAGACTCCTGATGTCCACTCACAGTCCTCCTCCTCAGGTGGCAGGTCTCTGCCATTTAGATCAGCTTCATTACCTACTGTTACCACCAGAGGGAGCCCGGATGGAGAACTCACAACTCCTCTGTCAACACAGCCAGCTCCAGCACCCTCACCAGAAGCCAGAGGTAAACCAGAAAATGAGTTCACAACAGGTTGGAGCATCCAAGCTCCTCTTGTCAGCGTGTCTCTTCATGCGCTTCCAGGCTTTCTCGAGCGCCTCTTTAGTCTCTTGCCAGATGCTGGAGAATTCCAAAGTTACAGAGTCGGCTGCAGGAACACTGGAGGTGGCAGAGACCAGTAAAGGAATGCCGGGATGCAGGCCAAAAACTACAAAGAATGGAGACTTGGCCAAAAACTCGTTGGGATGGTTATTATAGGCAAACTTGGCCCATGGAAGAAGACTGGACCAGTCATCCTGATGAGAGTTGGAGAAATGACGAAGATAGGATGCCAGCACTTGATTTACACGCTCCACTTGGGCATTGGTTTGCGTATGGTAAGCAGAGGAGAAATCCAATCTCCCCTCCAAGAGTCCACATAAGGCCCTCCAAAACCAAGACTTGAATTGGACACAGCGATCAGAACCAATGTGTTTTGGGAATCCATGAAGTCGGAAGACGTGCTGGACAAAGACATTTGCCAATTTGGGTGCAGAGGGCAGTCCTGGTAGTGGAACAAAGTGTGCCATCTTAGAGAATCGGTTTACTACCACCAGAATGGTGGTGCTATCGGAAGAGTGAGGTAGGTCCGTAATAAAGTCCAAGTCTTTGTGTTTCCACGGAGAATATGGAACAGGTAACGGAAGCAGGAGACCTGAAGGTAGCTGCCTGGGGACCTTAACTATGGCACAGGAGGGACATGAAGCAGTGAAGTCAATCACGTCTTGGTGGAGAGAAGGCCACCAGTAAAACCGGGAAATGAGATCCACAGTCTTCTTTACTCCGACATGTCCAGAGATCTTGGAGGAGTGTCCCCAATACAGAGCCAATCTCCTATCAGCCTCAAGAACGAAGGTTTTGCCTGGAGGCGGGGTGATCAGCTTTACGGGAGCCACCGTGATGATTTTGAGCTGATCAATAATGTGTGAAGGCTCCTCTTCCAAGTATGGAGGCTGTAGAGACCGAGATAACGCATCAGCCTTGACATTCTTCTGACCAGGATGGAAATGCAACTCGAAATCAAAACGGGCAAAGAACAGGGACCACCTGGCCTGTCGGGGGTTTAGCCTTTGGGATGACTGAAGGTAGGCCAGGTTCTTATGATCAGTGAAGATGGTAAAAGAATGGACTGCCCCCTCCAGTAAGTAGCGCCATTCCTCCAAAGCCATCTTTATGGCTAATAGCTCTCAGTCCCCTATGGCATAGTTGCACTCCACTGGAGAAAAGGCCTTCGAAAAGAACCTGCCACTTTGGATCTAATCCTTCTAAACAGGGAGCAAATGGTTGAGGAGGTAAAAGTGGCTGGGACCCTAGGAGGTAGCGACCATGCTATTTTAGAATTTTGGATAACAAGAGGAGGAAGACTCAGATGTCATGGTTAGATTTCAGAAAGGCAGATTTTAAGGGATTCAGAAAGAGAATTGGAGGGATCCAATGGCTGGATATCCTTAAGAACAAAAATGTCCAGGAAGGATGGGAAATCTTGAAAAATGAAATTCTCAAAGCACAATTGTTAACAATTCCGAAAAGAGGGAAGAATAGGAAGCATTTAAGGAAACCAGGATGGATGAACACAGAACTTAAGCCCATGCTAAAAAGGAAGAACGAAATGTTTATAAAATGGAAAGAGGGAGGCATATCTAAAGAAGAAAATAATGCTGTCTGCAGAACCTGCAGTGTACTAATCAGATTATCTAAAGCTGACAATGAATTGAGGCTTGCAAGAGATATCAAAAGCAATAATAAAGGATTTTGGGGATATGTCTAAAGTAAAAGAAAAGTCAAAGATGCTATAGGATTTTTACAGGATGAAAATGATGACATGGTAAGACAGGATGTTGAGAAGGCCGAACTTTTAAATTCCTGTTTTGCATCTGTTTTCTCTCAGAAAGGAAATGTAACATTGTGACGAGCGTCAGCTTATGCTGAGTCGTTTTCCTATTTTGAGTGGACCCTCTGGACCGTGGCACCCACCCACCTAGGGCGAGCTGACCTAGTGAGAACCCACCCCCTGCACAGGGAGTGTCAGGGCAAGACCAAGGGGGTGAGCCACCATGGCAGCTGGACCAGACGGTCGGCTCAGGGAGACACTATTGAGTGTCTGGCAACAGGACAGACAGGATACCAAACATAAAGCGAAGTCACAGAGTTTCGTCAGCAAACGTGGTTTCACACTTTATTCAGGTGCAAGGCATAAACAGGGAATCAGGTGCAGGGCACAAACAGTGAAACAAGGCAAGGTGCGTGCAAGGGCATGCCAAATGTTCCAGGCATAACACGTGCTAGAAAACATACCAGGGTCCAAGGCAGTGTACGTGTTAGGGATCACACCAGAGTTCCTAGGAGGGATGTGTGCTAGGACATGCCAGAGTCTAAGACAGGGTGCGTGCTAGGAGACACGCCAGAGTCCAAGGCAGGGTGCGTGCTTAGGAGACATGCCAGGGTCCAAGGCAGGGTGCGTGCTTAGGAGACATGCCAGGGTCCAAGACAGGGTGCGATGGCATCGGACTACGGACTACTGGCAACGACCGACAGGATCCTGGCATCAGGCTGCGGACATCAGCTCCGGACATCAGGCCGCAGTCATTCGGGTTCCGGACCTCTGGCAGCGGTCGGCAGGTTTCGGGAATCCGGCAGGCAAACCAGGATACGAGGCAGGGTGCGTGCTAGGTGACACGCCTGGGACAGGTACAAGGACGGAGGCCTGCACGTGTAGAGGGACACGCCAGGGACAGGTACAATACAAACAAGGACGGAGACCTGTGCGTGTAGAGGGACACGCCAGGGACAGGTACAAAGACGGAGGCCTGCGCGTGTAGAGAGGCACGCCAGGGACAGGTACAAGGATGGAGGCCTGAGCCTGTAGAGGGACACACCAGGGCCAGGCGAGGCAGAGACCTGCACATGCAGAGAGGCACGCCAGGGTCAGGCGAGGCAGAGTCCTGCGCGTGCAGAGAGGCACGCCAGGGTCAAGCGAGGCAGAGTCCTGCGCGTGCAGAGAGGCACGTCAGGGTCAGGCGAGGCAGAGTCCTGCGTGTGCAGAGAGGCACACCAGGGTCAGGCGAGGCACAGTACTGCGCGTGCAGAGAGGCACGCCAGGGTCAGGCGAGGCAGAGTCCTGCGCGTGCAGAGAGGCACGCCAAGGTCAGGCGAGGCAGAGACCTGCGCGTGCAGAGAGGCACGCCAGGATCAGGGTTCAAGGACAGGGTTAGGGCCTGTACGTGCAAGAGGACACGACAGGTTACATGGCAAAACCTATGCATACTTTTACAGAAGCACGGGGAGGTATGCCATGGGCAGGCGAGGACCTGCACGTGCTATAGAGAGCACGAAGAGCACAGTGCAGAAACAGCGTAAGGTGCAAGGGAGCACAGAAAGCATGGCTGGGGCACTGGCTAGCTGATCGGTCTGCAGCACTGACAGGTGGGCAAGACTCCAGCGAACCCGGCTGAGGCATAGCAAGCGACACAGCTGTCACTGACCGTCTAGCACAGCTGAGGCACAAGCAGGCGGGCACGGCTGAGGCACAAGCAGGAGGCTAGGAAGGCCAGGCGCATGCAAAGGGCACATGAAGCAACAAAGCAAAGCAAGACAAGAAACAAGGCAGAGCTAGGCAGGTAAGGAATACGGAGCGGAAACTAAGTGTCATGATCCAGTGTTGGATCTGGCGGTATTAAAAGCACAAAGTGAACTTTTTTTACTTTGGTTAAGTTCAAAGGTGTTTTGACTGTCCCCGGTGGTGGTGAGTGGTATTGCACCTTAGGTTAGGTTGCACTTAATTATGGTTCAGGTGTGACACTCTATAAATGGGTCTCAGGGTGTTCACTCACTGCTGGTGATATTTCTTGCTGAGTTGTTGGAGAGCCTGGTGGAATGATGGAGCTGGATAGGAGTCCTGCGCAGTCAGCCAGAGAGAACGAGTGCCAGCTAATGGTGTCTGCAGGAAGGACTGGCATGGCCTGGTGGAGTTGCAGTTTATGGTGTCGGCGGGAAGTACGGGCATGGCTTAGAGGAGTGGCGACTAGGAAGAGAGTTGCACTCAGCATGTTCGACTTGGTTGCTGAGAACTGGACTCGAGCATGCTTGGATTCTTGGCAGAGGCTGGACTCATCTTGGGACTCTGTGTACTGGACTGCTGCAAGTGGTGATGGACTCTGCTCCCAGGCTGCACGATGGTGACGGATCCAGTTATGGTGATGGATCCAGGTGGAGGGGAAGATGCACGCAGGTGGTGGGCTCTGTTGCTAGGAGCGCACGCAACAGAGCAAAGCTAAGTGGTGTTCCCCCTGTATTGTCTCTTCCCTCATGTGTGTTATTAGTGCAGTGGTGGGATTAGTTTCCGCACCGACCTATTCCCTAGTGAGGGTTTAGGGTCAGGGCGAGCAAGGGGGTTGAGGTACGCGTGCGGCGCCCGGTGCGAAACCGGCATAGGGAACGTTAGGAGTGCAGGGACGCTGGCTCAGGGGAGCTCAGGAGGTCTCCAATTCCCTTTTCCCTATCGCAGGGCCCACCACTGTTAAAGTTTCCCAGGTTCCCCCCTTATTATTTAAATTCGCCGTACTGGAGGCGGTGTTTCCAGAAATGTATATGTTAACGTGTAATTCCTAAATTCGCCAGGTGGTGGCGGCGTATCCACCTGCACGTTTTATTATTTAAATGCGCCCCACTGGAGGCGGTGTATCCAGGGTCACGTGTGTCACATGGGTTCGCCTTGCGACATCATCTGCGACCTGACACACGTGACCATGACATTATCACCAGCCCTTACTTTTTTTTTCTGGTGAGCTTTGGCCATGTGGAGACCTGTGGTAATTGTGGCCGGGCCTCACTGAGGTGCAGTGGGGAGCGGCATGGTTTGTTAAGCTGCTGCAGCAGCAGTTATCAGGGTCTGGGGCCTCTGCTCAGATAACCAGAGAAACAAAAATGGCGGCTGCGGTCTGGCAAAAGCCCCTAGAGTCGCTGCTGGGGAGCGGGACTTGCTCATGCACGGGGAGGTACCCAGGCAGGTGGGAGGAATGGTGCCCCACGGAGCTGCCTGGTATTCCCCGAGGTGAAGGGGTACATCCCTGTGGTGAGCAGACTAGGTGTGTAGTCGCTGCTGGGGAGCGGGACTTGCTCTTACAGGGGACGCACCCAGGCAGGTGGGAGGAATGGTGCCCCACGGAGCTGCCTGGCATTCCCCGAGGTGAAGGGGTATGTCCCTGTAGGGAGCAGATTGGTGTATAGTCCGCGGGGCTCATGCCAAATCTTCGATGCCGCCCCTCCTGGTCGTGTGGGGGCGACCAGCGAGTGTATATATTTTCCTCCATATTCCTGCGGCTATGGTACTAAAACCCCCTAGAGTCGCTGCTGGGGAGCAGGACTGGTTCATGCTGGCGGGCGCACCCAGGCAGGTGGGAGGAATGGTGCCCCACGGAGCTGCCTGGTATTCCCCGAGGTGAAGGGGTACGCCCCTGTGGTGAGCTGACTTGTTTGATAGTCCGCGGGGTTTTACGCCAAATCTTCATACCATCGAAGAAGCCGCCCTCCTGGTCGTGCGGAGGTGACCAGCGAGAGTATATTTCCTCCATTTCCCGGTCCCCTTCTCCTCCTGGTGTGTGCAGCAGGTGTGCTGCGGGGGAGTAGGGACAAATCTCTACCCTCGCCATTAACCAACCCTAGGAGGCGCAGTCCTCATGGTGAAAGGGTTGGAGGGTGGTGTCCCTTGGTGAATAGTGGGGGTGTGAGTGTGGTGACACAGGGGGACGCCTCTGTTGTCAAGTCCAGAGTGAGTTCACCAATTATGACAATCGAATGTGTGCAATAAACGTTCAGGTCCGGACCTGTGTGTGAACGAGCATGTATGGGTGACACCAAAAAACATCTTGGAAATGTGTTGTGGAGTCTGATCAGCTCTTAGCATACATACACATACATAATCTCGTTCCCCAGGTCGGTGCTGTGGAGATGAGTGGTGCCTCCAAATTGAACATATATTGCCAATACCAGCGGTGCGTTTGTCATAAACCTGAAGTGTCAGGTAGTGGTGGGGTGAACTCAGGATCTGGGCGTCCCCGCTGTAGGTGTTTCCCTAATGAGGGGTGGTCTTGAGGGTCCAGAGGCCCCTCATTAAGGAGGGGGTACTGTCATGATCCAGTGTTGGATCTGGCGGTATTAAAAGCACAAAGTGAACTTTTTTTACTTTGGTTAAGTTCAAAGATGTTTTGACTGTCCCCGGTGGTGGTGAGTGGTATTGCACCTTAGGTTAGGTTGCACTTAATTATGGTTCAGGTGTGACACTCTATAAATGGGTCTCAAGGTGTTCACTCACTGCTGGTGATATTTCTTGCTGAGTTGTTGGAGAGCCTGGTGGAATGATGGAGCTGGATAGGAGTCCTGCGCAGTCAGCCAGAGAGAACGAGTGCCAGCTAATGGTGTCTGCAGGAAGGACTGGCATGGCCTGGTGGAGTCGCAGTTTATGGTGTCGGCGGGAAGTGCGGGCATGGCTTAGAGGAGTGGCGACTAGGAAGAGAGTTGCACTCAGCATGTTCGACTTGGTTGCTGAGAACTGGACTCGAGCATGCTTGGATTCTTGGCAGAGGCTGGACTCATCTTGGGACTCTGTGTACTGGACTGCTGCAAGTGGTGATGGACTCTGCTCCCAGGCTGCACGATGGTGACGGATCCAGTTATGGTGATGGATCCAGGTGGAGGGGAAGATGCACGCAGGTGGTGGGCTCTGTTGCTAGGAGCGCACGCAACAGAGCAAAGCTAAGTGGTGTTCCCCCTGTATTGTCTCTTCCCTCATGTGTGTTATTAGTGCAGTGGTGGGATTAGTTTCCGCACCGACCTATTCCCTAGTGATGGTTTAGGGTCAGGGCGAGCTAGGGCGTTGAGGTACGCGTGCGGCGCCCGGTGCGAAACCGGCATAGGGAACGTTAGGAGTGCAGGGACGCTGGCTCAGGGGAGCTCAGGAGGTCTCCAATTCCCTTTTCCCTATCGCAGGGCCCACCACTGTTAAAGTTTCCCAGGTTCCCCCCTTATTATTTAAATTCGCCGTACTGGAGGCGGTGTTTCCAGAAATGTATATGTTAACGAGTAATTCCTAAATTCGCCAGGTGGTGGCGGCGTATCCACCTGCACGTTTTATTATTTAAATGCGCCCCACTGGAGGCAGTTTATCCAGGGTCACGTGTGTCACATGGGTTCGCCTTGCGACATCATCTGCGACCTGACACACGTGACCATGACACTAAGGCAGAAATGCAGAGTCAGATCAGAGCAAGAACAGAGATAGCAGCAGAGCATAGGCCGAAGCCCAGAGCCGGGCCAAGGCAAAGCCTTGGGTCTAGCCAGGGAACGTGCTAGAGAGCACCATAGAACAGAGAGCAGGAATAACAGGCAGAGACAGAGAACAGTGGAGGAAACACAAGGCAGAGCATAGCGAAGGCAAGACATGGAAGAAACAGGCAAGGCATAGAATAACAGAAGGACTACAAGTCCAAGCAGGACAAGGATGAACATGGCACAACGGACAAACATAAGACAAGGCACGGGACAAGAGACGGAGTACAAGCACAGAGTGTGTGCAGAGACGCACGACAGGGCAAGCAGGACAAGGATGAACATGGCACAACGGACAAACATAAGACAAGGCACGGGACAAGAGACGGAGTACAAGCACAGAGTGTGTGGTATTTCCCGATCGATGCTCAGCTGGGCAGTCGTAGGGATGATGAGGTGGTGGGGTCTCCGCCTCCTTTTTATCAAAAACGTCCAAAAAAGACCAGTAGGCAGAAGGCAGTCCCGCACGACCTGGAGAGGGTTGAGGGGAAGTGACTGGACTGACAGACCCCAAGCATCTCTCTTGACACGGATGCCCCCACCGAATGCCAATCCAGAATGGGCTCAGGAGTCCGAAGCCAAGGAAGGACGAGAAGCAGCGCATGAGACAGGTTAGACAGAATTCTATGATTCTATGGGCTGTCACATTGTAGAAGGATCATCTTTATTCTCATTTGCACAAGGAAAGACTAGAAGCAATGGGATGAAACTGAATGGGAAGAGACACAGATTAGATATTAGAAAAAACTTTTTGACAGTTTGAGTGATCAATGAGTGGAACAGGCTGCCATGAGAGGTGGTGAGTTCTCCTTCAATGGAAGTCTTCAAACATAGGCTGGACAGACATCTGTCTGGGATGATTTAGCGAATCCTGCTTTGAGCAGGGGGTTGGACCAGATGGCCCAGGAGGTCCCTTCCAACTCTGCAATTCTATTCTATGATCTTCTCTTGATGTAAGGCCCCAATTTGCAAAACCACCTCCTTCGTGACCATGGAGACAGACTCTAGCAGAAGTTTACCATCTACTGAAGCAATCATACGAGGGTGCTTTAAGGAGATCACGAGAATCCGGTATTTCTTCACCTCCTTAAGCCGAATAAAGTTGCCTGCCGCGCTCAAATCCACATACGCCACTTCAGACCGTGGACAATCAAAACAGAAAGAGTAAGAGGAGGAGAGGAGTCAGACACGCCTAGGGAGGCCTCTCTTACCAGACCTAGGTGGAGGCGTTTCCGGCCTCTCTGGACAGGAGCGTAGAATGTGAGACGTTCCACCGCAGTATAAGCACAAGCCTTGTGCCAACCTCTCTCTCCGACGTTGTTCCGCCAACTTAAACCGGGCTACCTGCATAGGCTCAGGTGCAGAACAGCCGGAGGAACCCGAAGGCCGAGGACTGGGTGGTCTCTGGGCAGAAGAAAAAGAGGAAGGCCTAAAGGATCTCCGCTCCCTGGCAGCCTCTCGTGAACGTTCTTAAAGGGAATCTGTCACCCTTTTTTTTGACTATTAGCTGCCGACACCTACATCAGGGGCTTATCTACAGCATTCAACCGAAACAAAATTCCACATGGTCAGGTGGAAAAAGCCTCTAGACCGCGAACATGAAAACCGAAAAGGACCATTAAGGTCAAAGAAATCAAGGGCAAAAAAGATTCTTCTATGGTGAAAGAAAAAATATATATATGTATCGAGAATTATCAATAAAGTCTCATAGATTAAATGTCCTTCACCAATTCATAACCACAAATATAAATATATTATGGTATTACTCCTTGATAAAATAGAGGCTCCATACATAATTGATAACAAGCATAGAAAATTTTTATTAAGCATAATACATAAATAGTGACAACATGAGAGCAAAAGAAACACGGGACAGTGAAAATTATGAGTATGGAATGTCATAGATGACCAAGGCTAGGAGAATACACATGTCCTTCATACAAAACAGTGTATCTAAGCACAGTTTAATGTAAAAAGGTAAACAGCAAATAGATGCATAGAATATTCTCAAAAATGTTAGCTAAAATAGCTGAATATACACATAAAAACGTGCAAAAACATATGAAAAGGACATATGTCCCCCTATGCAAGGTATATAGACATGAGACAAGGGAAACTGTCTCACACTGCCTTATAAGATTACTGCAGCTGCTCTCAAAGGGGTTAAATGTTCACCTTTAACATATCTAACATGGCTATTATAAAGATCTCATCAGCAAGTGGAGTAACCGCTATGCCATTCATTACAAGACGTAAGTAGGAGCAGATGAATAGATATGTCCATATACTAAATACCTTCAGTCATGGTGTAGCAGAAAGTGCAGCAGGCACGTGTGGGACACCGGGAGCCTCGACGCGCGTTTCGCCTATGGCTTCGTCGGGAATTAAAAGAGTCCTTTTCGGTTTTCAAGCCCCTAATGTAACCTGAAAGATAAGAAAAACAAGTTAGATTATATTCACCCGGGGGGGCGGTCCGGTCCGATTGGTGTCGCGGTCCTTTCCGGCGCCTCCCATCTTCATATGATGCAGTCCTCTTCTTTCCTTCCTGTTGTGTCTCCGGCGCAGACACACTACTCTGTCCTATTGAGGGCAGAGCAGAATACCGCAGTGCGCAGGCTCCGGACCTCTCTGACCTCTCCCGGTGCCTGTGCACTGCAGGACTCTGCTCTGCCCTCAACAGTATAATCTAACTTGAATGCAATGTGATAGGGTTGTGTCTAGGGCGCAACGTCAGGAGTTTAGAAGGCGTAATAAGTTGTGTTTTTTCTTCGGGGACGCCTCGCGTACTATTGCTGTCTGCCCTAAACAAGAAAAGCGTTTTGCTCACACATTTGCGGTGGGCAGTGTGCAGCCTAAGTTCCTTTTGGCGATTACCCTGATCTGCTCCTTGTCTACATTTTCCACTAAGGCTTTTGTTGATTCAGGAGCAGCTTTGAATCTGATGGATTTGGACTTTGCTAAACATTGTGGTTTCCCACGATACCCCTGCGGACTCCTATCCCTTTGAGGGGTATTGATGCTACTCCCTTGGCGAAGAATAAACCACAGTTTGGGACCCAGGTGATAATGCGGGTCGCCCCGGACCACCAAGAAAATTGTAAATTTTTGGTGTTGCACAATTTGCATGATACCATTGTTCTGGGTTTCCCTTGGTTGCAAACTCATAATCTTGTTTTAGATTGGAAATCTGTGTCTGTGGTGAGTTGGGGTTGTCAATGTGTTCTTAATGACATTCCTGTTTTCTCCACCTCTCCCCAGTCTCATGATATTCCTATTAAGGCTGATTTTTCGGATGTATTCAGTGAGAGTAAGTCTGCGTCTTTGCCTCCTCATAGGAGTTATGACTGTGCAATTGAGTTAATGCCCTGGTGTAAATTTCCCAAGGGTCGGCTTTTCAACTTATCGGTACCCGAACATGATGCTATGCGATCTTATATCAAGGAGTCGTTGGAGAAGGGTTATATTAGACCATCCTCTTCACCTTTAGGTGCTGGGGTTTTTTTGGGGCCAAGAAAGATGGTTCATTAAGGCCATGTATTGACTATCGTTCCCTTATCAAAATCGCTGTTAAATATCAGTACCCATTACTCCTGATTTCTGATTTATTTTCCAGAGTTAAAAGTGCCTGTTGGTTTACCAAGCTTGACCTCAGGGGGGTGTATAATCTTATTCGCATCAAGCACGGGGATGAATGGAGGACGGCGTTTAATACTCCAGAGGGACATTTTGAGTACCTGGTGTGACGACTCCTGGAGTGGACCCTCTGGGTCGTGACACCAACCCTCCCAGGGCGAGCTGACCTAGTGAAGACCACCCCCTATACAGGGAGCGTCAGGGGCAAGCCCCAGGGGGTGAGGCACCATGACTGCTGGCACCAGGCGGCCGGCTCACAGGAGACACGAGTGGGTGAGAGTGTCTGCAGGAACGTGTAAAGTGTGGACACGGGAACACGTGGTATACAGAGACTTCGTTCGTCCGGGTGTGAGTGAAGCAGGAAGCGTGCAAGGAGCACGTCAGAGCACTGAGTCAGGCAGCAGGTGTGCCAGGAGGTGTAACAGAGTAAGAGACCCACCGGAGTATCTCGCCCGACCGCCAGTCCAGGGTTGGCTCATGAGTCCGTAGCCAAGGGAGGCCTAGAAGAAGTGCGTGAGACATGGTGGACAAGACGAGGAAGGAGATCTTCTCCAGGTGCAGGGCTCCGATCTGTAGCTCGATCTCTTCGGTGGCCTGGGTAACGGACTCCAGCACGGACGTACCATTGACCGAAACAATCGACCGAGGAGTCTCCAGGGATCTGACAGGAATCCGGTATTTTTTAACCGCCTCGAGTGTGATAAAATTCCCCTCCGCGCCAGAATCCAGGAAAGCCTCCTCAGAATAACGCTTGGCACCGAGATTCAATAATACGGACACGAGCAGGGGAGGAGAGGAATCACGTACACCTAGGGAGGCCTCTCCTATCAACCCTAGGCGGAGAAGTTTCCCGGCTTCTTGGAGCAGGAACGGAGGAGGTGAGAGGAACTCCTCTCTCTGGCTAATTCACGGGCACGTTCCTGAAACCGCAGGTCGATGCGTTTCGCCAGTGAGATCAGATCCTCTAAAGAGGTGGGAGTATCCCGACCTGCCAGTACGTCTTTGATCCGACTGGACAGGCCACGCCAAAAGATCCCTACGAGAGCCTCGTTGTTCCAACCGAGTTCGGAGGCCAAGGTACGAAAACGGATGGCATACTGTCCTACCGGTAGCGTACCCTGATGGAGGTTAAAGAGGGACTCGGTGATAGAGGCCAGCCGACCCGGCTCGTCGAAGACCTTGCGGAAGGTGTCCAAAAAGGTGGAAAGCCGAGAGACGAGTGGGTCATTGCGCTCCCAGAGGGGGTTCACCCATGCTAATGCCTCCCCCTCTAAGTGTGAAACAATAAAGTCAATTTGGGCGCGCTCAGTGGGATAGTGCTGCGGCAAAAGCTCAAAATGTAACCGGCATTGGTTCAGAAATCCTCGACAAAACTTAGGGTCCCCGCTATATCGGGGTGGCTTGCCGAGGCGCGGCATCGGATGCGGGGCCGAGGACTGGGCAGAAACGGATTGTATGGCCGACAAACGAGACTCCATGGATTTCAAAAAGACCATAATCCTGGTCTGACTCTCCCGTAGGAACACCAGTTCCTTTTGGATGGAGGTGGTGGCACCAGCGGGGTCCATGGCCTGATTATACTGTGACGACTCCTGGAGTGGACCCTCTGGGTCGTGACACCAACCCTCCCAGGGCGAGCTGACCTAGTGAAGACCACCCCCTATACAGGGAGCGTCAGGGGCAAGCCCCAGGGGGTGAGGCACCACGACTGCTGGCACCAGGCGGCCGGCTCACAGGAGACACGAGTGGGTGAGAGTGTCTGCAGGAACGTGTAAAGTGTGGACACGGGAACACGTGGTATACAGAGACTTCGTTCGTCCGGGTGTGAGTGAAGCAGGAAGTGTGCAAGGAGCACGTCAGAGCACTGAGTCAGGCAGCAGGTGTGCCAGGAGGTGTAACAGAGTAAGAGACTGAGTACAGGATCAGTGTGTGTGCCCGGAGGCACAACTGAGTATAAGACAGAGCACGAAATCAGAGTGTGTGCCAGGAGGCACGACTGAGTATAAGACGGAGTACAGGGTAAGAGCGTGTGCCAGGAGGCACAACCGAGTATGAGACAGAGTACAGAGTCAGAGCATGTGCCAGGAGGCACAACCGAGTACGAGACAGAACACCGGGTCAGAGCGTGTGCCAGGAGGCACAACCAAGTACAAAGCAGAGTGCAGATTCAGAGCGTGTGCCAAGAGGCACAACAGAGTGCAAGGCAGAGGACCTGAGTACAGCGCACAGCCAGGCAGGGACACGGCAGACCAAGCCAGGAAGCACAACAATAATCAGGCACCTCCCCTAGGGGGAGGTCGTCTGATATAGCACATGACTACTACTGGTTCCGGGTCAGGACCTAGCCAGAAAGCACATGACCACTACAGGTTCCGGGTCAGGTCCTCCATTACCATAGAGAGGACCGAGCCCTATACAGCACCGACAGGAGCGCGCAAGCGCAAACGTGACATGTAGGAGGAGACCCGGGGACGAGAGCTGCGCGTGCGCACCCTACGGGACCCCCGGAGTGACCGCAGCTCCGGAAGAGATGACGTCGGGACCGAGGTCCCGCCCCCAGGTGAGCACGGCGTGACAGTACCCCCCCTTTACGCCCCCTCTTTCTAAAACTGGAGAGGAACTTAGACAAAATCTGGGGTGCGTGGATATTCTCCCTGGGTTCCCATGACCTCTCCTCGGGGTCAAAACCCTTCCAATCGACCAGGAACATGGTTCTCCCTCTTACCTTCTTCATGGCCAAAATGTCATTCACCTCAAACTCATCCCCCAAGCCAACAGGCTGGGGTGTGTGGCCTGGAGAAGGATGAAATCGGTTAAGAACCACAGGTTTTAGGAGAGACACATGGAAGGAATTGGGAATATGGAGTGAAGGAGGCAGCTTCAATTTGTAAGCAACATCATTAATCCGCCTGAGGACCTCAAAAGGACCAATGTAACGGGGACCCAGTTTGTAAGATGGTACCTTAAGGCGGACGTATTTGGTGGAGAGCCACACCTTGTCACCAGGGAGAAATGGAGGAACGTCCAGGCGCCTCTTGTCAGCGTGTAATTTCATTCTGTCCTGTGCTTTCTCGAGAGCGGTTTTGGTCTCCTGCCATACCCTGGAGAACTCCACAGACTGAGAATCGGCAGCAGGTACCCCCGAGACAGGAAGTATCGGTAGAGGCACATTGAGATGCTGTCCAAAGACGATGAAGAAAGGAGACTTGGTAGACGATTCACTGGAGTGATTATTGTAGGCGAACTCAGCCCAAGGAAGTAGACCGACCCAGTCATTCTGATGAGCATTAGAAAAATGCCGGAGATAGGATGTAAAGATCTGGTTGGTACGTTCCACCTGCCCATTGGTTTGGGGGTGATAGGCGGAGGAGAAATCCAATGACACTTTCATGAGTCCGCATAGAGCTCTCCAGAACCGGGAGGTGAATTGGACCCCTCTATCCGACACGATGTGCTGGGGGAAGCCGTGAATCCTGAAGATATGGGAAATGAAGATCTTCGCCAAGTCAGGAGCAGAGGGTAGTCCGGGAAGAGGAATGAAGTGAGCCATCTTTGAAAATCGGTCTACAACCACCAAGACCACAGTACAACCGGAAGAACAAGGCAGATCAGTAATGAAATCCATGGCTATGTGCTGCCATGGAGCCGACGGAATGGGAAGCGGGAACAGAAGACCGGAGGGTGGTTGTCTGGGTATCTTGTTCTGGGCACAGGACGGGCAAGATGCTACAAAATCTTTAACATCCTGGGAGAGTGAAGGCCACCAATAATGGCGAGAGATTAAGTCCAAAGTCTTTTTGACACCAACGTGGCCGGCAATCTTGGATGAATGTCCCCAATTTAGCACTCGTTTTCGGTTATTCTCAGCCACAAAGGTTCTTCCCGGAGGTAACGTGGTTAACTTGACAGGAGCCACAGTAATTACTTTGGATAAATCAATGATATGAGAGGGTTCTTCCTCTGCATCAGACGACAGGAATGATCTTGACAGCGCATCCGCTCTAACGTTCTTATCGCCGGGCCGAAAATGTAGCTCAAAGTCAAAGCGGGCGAAGAATAGGGACCACCTGGCTTGCCGAGGATTGAGCCTCTGTGCGGACTGGATGTACGGCAGGTTCTTATGGTCTGTGAAGATCTTGAATGGATGTATGGCACCCTCCAGTAAGTACCTCCACTCCTCCAAGGCCAACTTAATGGCCAATAGCTCTTTGTCGCCGATGGAGTAGTTCTGCTCAGTGGAGGAAAATACTTTAGAAAATAAGCCACAGGTGACAAAACGTCCAGAAGAGGATTTCTGCAGAAGGACTGCGCCAGCCCCAGTAGAGGATGCGTCTACCTCGAGAGTGAAAGGTCTACTAACCTCAGGTCGGTGAAGCGCCGGAGCAGCGGCGAAGGCTTGTTTCAATGACTGGAAGGCCTCTTCAGCCTCAGAGGGCCAAGCCTTTGGGTTAGCTCCCTTGCAGATAAGGGACGAGATGGGGCGAACCAACGAGGAAAAATGAGGAACGAACTGTCGGTAGTAGTTCGCAAAACCAAGGAAGCGTTGGATTGCCTTCACCCCATGGGGCTGTGGCCAATCGAGGACGGCGGACACTTTTGCCGGATCCATGCATAGACCTGATTCTGAGATAATGTACCCCAAGAATGGCAGGGAAGTTTGCTCGAAGGCACATTTCTCGAGCTTGGCATAAAGGCGGTTCTCCCTCAGGCGCTGGAGGACTTGACGCACGTTCTTTCTGTGGGCGGAGAGGTCTGGAGAAAAAACGAGGATGTCATCCAGATAGACTACCACGCAGGAGTACAGCATATCCCGGAAGATGTCATTCACGAACTCCTGGAAAACCGCTGGGGCATTGCAGAGGCCGAAGGGCATGACCAAGTACTCGTAGTGACCGTCTCTGGTGTTAAAGGCGGTCTTCCACTCATCCCCGGAACGAATGCGGATCAAGTTGTAGGCCCCACGAAGATCCAGTTTGATGAAAATTCGAGCTCCTCTAAGTCGGTCAAAGAGCTCCGGGATCAATGGCAATGGGTACTTGTTCTTGACCGTGATATTGTTCAGGCCTCGGTAGTCTATGCAAGGACGGAGGGAGCCGTCCTTCTTTTTTACAAAGAAAAATCCTGCTCCCGCGGGCGAGGAGGACTTACGGATGAAACCTCTAGCAAGGTTCTCCTGGATATAGTCAGACATAGCTTGGGTCTCAGCAGGGGATAGCGGGTATATCCTACCCCTGGGTGGCGTAGAACCAGGAATGAGGTCAATCGGACAGTCATATGGCCGATTGGGGGGCAGAGTCTCGGCCTCCTTCTTGTCGAAGACATCTGCAAAGGACCAGTAAGCCGACGGCAGACCTGTAGGTGCCGGGGATGGACCGGCAGAGTTCATCAGACGGACGGGCAACAGGCACTTCTGACAGAACGGTCCCCACCGGAGTATCTCGCCCGACCGCCAGTCCAGGGTTGGCTCATGAGTCCGTAGCCAAGGGAGGCCTAGAAGAAGTGCGTGAGACATGGTGGACAAGACGAGGAAGGAGATCTTCTCCAGGTGCAGGGCTCCGATCTGTAGCTCGATCTCTTCGGTGGCCTGGGTAACGGACTCCAGCACGGACGTACCATTGACCGAAACAATCGACCGAGGAGTCTCCAGGGATCTGACAGGAATCCGGTATTTTTTAACCGCCTCGAGTGTGATAAAATTCCCCTCCGCGCCAGAATCCAGGAAAGCCTCCTCAGAATAACGCTTGGCACCGAGATTCAATAATACGGACACGAGCAGGGGAGGAGAGGAATCACGTACACCTAGGGAGGCCTCTCCTATCAACCCTAGGCGGAGAAGTTTCCCGGCTTCTTGGAGCAGGAACGGAGGAGGTGAGAGGAACTCCTCTCTCTGGCTAATTCACGGGCACGTTCCTGAAACCGCAGGTCGATGCGTTTCGCCAGTGAGATCAGATCCTCTAAAGAGGTGGGAGTATCCCGACCTGCCAGTACGTCTTTGATCCGACTGGACAGGCCACGCCAAAAGATCCCTACGAGAGCCTCGTTGTTCCAACCGAGTTCGGAGGCCAAGGTACGAAAACGGATGGCATACTGTCCTACCGGTAGCGTACCCTGATGGAGGTTAAAGAGGGACTCGGTGATAGAGGCCAGCCGACCCGGCTCGTCGAAGACCTTGCGGAAGGTGTCCAAAAAGGTGGAAAGCCGAGAGACGAGTGGGTCATTGCGCTCCCAGAGGGGGTTCACCCATGCTAATGCCTCCCCCTCTAAGTGTGAAACAATAAAGTCAATTTGGGCGCGCTCAGTGGGATAGTGCTGCGGCAAAAGCTCAAAATGTAACCGGCATTGGTTCAGAAATCCTCGACAAAACTTAGGGTCCCCGCTATATCGGGGTGGCTTGCCGAGGCGCGGCATCGGATGCGGGGCCGAGGACTGGGCAGAAACGGATTGTATGGCCGACAAACGAGACTCCATGGATTTCAAAAAGACCATAATCCTGGTCTGACTCTCCCGTAGGAACACCAGTTCCTTTTGGATGGAGGTGGTGGCACCAGCGGGGTCCATGGCCTGATTATACTGTGACGACTCCTGGAGTGGACCCTCTGGGTCGTGACACCAACCCTCCCAGGGCGAGCTGACCTAGTGAAGACCACCCCCTATACAGGGAGCGTCAGGGGCAAGCCCCAGGGGGTGAGGCACCACGACTGCTGGCACCAGGCGGCCGGCTCACAGGAGACACGAGTGGGTGAGAGTGTCTGCAGGAACGTGTAAAGTGTGGACACGGGAACACGTGGTATACAGAGACTTCGTTCGTCCGGGTGTGAGTGAAGCAGGAAGTGTGCAAGGAGCACGTCAGAGCACTGAGTCAGGCAGCAGGTGTGCCAGGAGGTGTAACAGAGTAAGAGACTGAGTACAGGATCAGTGTGTGTGCCCGGAGGCACAACTGAGTATAAGACAGAGCACGAAATCAGAGTGTGTGCCAGGAGGCACGACTGAGTATAAGACGGAGTACAGGGTAAGAGCGTGTGCCAGGAGGCACAACCGAGTATGAGACAGAGTACAGAGTCAGAGCATGTGCCAGGAGGCACAACCGAGTACGAGACAGAACACCGGGTCAGAGCGTGTGCCAGGAGGCACAACCAAGTACAAAGCAGAGTGCAGATTCAGAGCGTGTGCCAAGAGGCACAACAGAGTGCAAGGCAGAGGACCTGAGTACAGCGCACAGCCAGGCAGGGACACGGCAGACCAAGCCAGGAAGCACAACAATAATCAGGCACCTCCCCTAGGGGGAGGTCGTCTGATATAGCACATGACTACTACTGGTTCCGGGTCAGGACCTAGCCAGAAAGCACATGACCACTACAGGTTCCGGGTCAGGTCCTCCATTACCATAGAGAGGACCGAGCCCTATACAGCACTGACATGAGCGCGCAAGCGCAAACGTGACATGTAGGAGGAGACCCGGGGACGAGAGCTGCGCGTGCGCACCCTACGGGACCCCCGGAGTGACCGCAGCTCCGGAAGAGATGACGTCGGGACCGAGGTCCCGCCCCCAGGTGAGCACGGCGTGACACCTGGTGATGCCTTTTGTGCTCCCTAATGCCCCTTCTGTCTTCTAGTCTTTTATGAACGATATTTTCCGGGACTTTGCGGATAAGTTTTTGATCATTTATCTGGATGATATTTTGATCTTTTTCAGTGACTGGGATTCTCATGTGGAACATGTCCGGACTGTGTTCCGGATTTTGAGGGAAAATTCTCTGTATGTTAAGGGATCGAAGTGCCTCTTTGGTGTACAGAGGATTTCATTTTTGGGAATCATCTTGTCCCCGTCGGCTATTGAAATGGACCTGGCCAAGATACAGGCCATTTAAGATTGGGTTCAGCCCACTTCTTTGAAGGCTCTCTAGAAGTTTTTGGGTTTTGCTAAGTTCTACCGTAAATTCATAAGTAATTTTTCTGGTATTGATAAACCTCTGACTGATTTGACCAAAAAGGGCGATGATGTGGTGAATTGGTCTCCAGAGGCAGTTTCGGCATTTCAGGAGCTTAAGCGGAGATTCACTTCTGCTCCGGTTCTACGGCAACCTGATGCCTCACTCCCATTTCAGGTGGAGGTAGATGCTTCTGAGATTGGTGCAGGAGCCGTTTTGTCCCATAGAGATACGGTGACTTCTAAGATGAATCCCTGTGCCTTTTTTTCTCGAAAATTCTCCCCATCTGAACATAACTATGACATGGGGAATCGGGAATTGTTGGCCATGAAATGGGCATTTGAAGAGTGGAGACATTGGTTGGAGGGAGCTAGACATCAAGTTGTGGTCCTCACCGACCACAAGAATTTGATTTATCTTGAATCAGCCAAACGCTTGAATCCTAGACAGGCTAGGTGGGCCTTGTTTTTCACGCGTTTTAATTTTGTGGTCTCTTTTCTCCCGGGCTCTAAGAATGTTAAGGCAGACGCCCTTTCTAGGAGTTTCTTTGCGGATTCTCTTGATGTGACCGAGCCTACTATCATTCTAAATGAGGATGTAGTTCTTTCTGTTATCTCACCCGATTTGAGATATGCCCTGGAGGAATTTCATGAGGACAAACCTGAATGTTGGCCTATGGGAAAATTGTATGACCCTAACCAGTGGAGGAAAAGAGTAATGTCTGAAATTCATTGCTCAGCGTTGGCTGGTCATCCAGGTATTTTTGGTACCAGAGATTTGGTGAGTCGGTCTTTTTGGTGGCATGCCTTATCTCGTGATGTCAAGAATTTTGCACAGTCCTGTGGGACTTGTTCTCGTTCCAAGCCCTGTTCTCATTCTAGTGGGTTGTTGATGCCCCTGCCGGTGCCCAGGAGGCCATGGACTCATATCTCAATGGATTTTATTTCATATCTTCCTGTCTCTCAGAGAATGACTGTTATCTGGTTGATCTGTGATAGATTTTCTAAGATGGTCCATCTTGTACCACTCCCAAAGTTGCCATCTTCTTCTGAGTTGGTGCCCTTATTTTTACAACAGGTGGTTCGGTTGCACGGGATTCCTGAGAACATTGTGTCAGACAGAGGAGTCCAGTTTGTTTCCAGATTTTGGAGAGCTTTTTCTTCCAAACTGGGAATTCAGTTATCTTTCTCCTCTGCATTTCATCCTCAGACCAAAGGGCAGACTGAGAGAACAAACCAGACTTTGGAATCCTATTTGAGATGTTTCATATCTGCTGATCAGGATGACTGGGTTTCATTTTTGCCCTTTGCCGAATTTGCGCTAAACAATAGGGCTAGTTCTGCCACTTTGATGTTGCCCTTTTTCTGTAACTTTGGGTTTCATCCTCGATTTTCTTCAGGGCAGGTGTAATCTTCGGCCTGCCCAAGTGTGAATTCTGTGGTAGAGAGAATGCAGCAGATTTGGGACCAAGTGGTGGATAAGTTGTCCCACTCTCAGGAAAAAGCACAACGGTTTTCCAACCGGCATAGGACCATTGGTCCCTGGTTTAAAGTGGGTAATATGGTTTGGTTGTCTTCAAAGAATATTTCTATGAAGGTTGCGTCTCCAAAATTCAAGCCAAGATTCATTGGGCCTTATAAGATTTTGGAAATCCTTAATCCCATTTCTTTCTATTTGGCTCTTCCAATTACGTTTAAGATTCATAAATTCCATAAATCCTTGTTGAAGAGGTTTGTAGGGCCAGTAGATCCCATGGCGGTGCCTCCTGACCCCTTATTGGTTAAAGGTAATTTGGAGTATGAGGTAGAGAAAATATTGGATTCTCCTTTGGCTAGACGGAGACTCCAGTACCTGGTCAAATTGAAGGGTTATGGCCAGGAGGATAATTCTTGGGTCTCTGCTTCTGACATTCATGCTGAAAGATTGGTTCGCGCTTTTCACCGGGCCCATCTTGACCGGCCTGATGGCGAGAATGAGGGTTCGGTGACCCCTCCTCAAGGGGGGGGTACTGTTGTGAATTCTCTCTCTGGCTTCCCTCTGGTGATTACTGAAGATAGTGGAGCTGGTCAGATTGAGAGTTCTCTTTCTGGGCTCCCTCTGGTGGTTACTGGAGGTAGTGGAGCTGATCTGATTGACAGAGGCTTGCCACCTGATAATGAGGAAGACGATTGGAGATCTGGGATTTCTGATTGGGATTTAAGACCGCTGACTCCCTCTATCCCTGCTGGTGATTTTCTTCATGTCCCTCCTGAGGTCTGAGGTCTCCTGCTCTTTCCCTGCATGTTCAGCTAAGTGTTTCATTTGCTATTCTGTTTGCATTTCATCTGGTTTTGTTTATCTCTGCTTTGTGCTGGTCAACTAACTCCGGCTGGGGCTGTGCTGAATCACCGCCCATATGTTACTGCATGTGCCAGTTTGTTTTGTCCCCTTTTATATTGGTCTCTTTTTGCTTTGCTTTCAGAATATACCAGAGTGCTGATATAGTGGGGGGCGAAGTCGTGCGACTTCAGTGTTTTTGTGCATCAAACATGTTGGACTTTTTGCAGGGTTTTTTGCGTGATTGCAAACAGTGTCTTTCCTTTCCTGTCCTGTCTAGTCAGTGTGGGCCCCATCGTTTGCTCAGTCTATTTTTCGGCCTGCGTTTGTGTTTTCATCTTGTCTCACCGACAATATATGTTTGGGGGCTATCTATTCCTTTGGGGTCTGCTCCGGGGCAGTTTAGATTTCCCCTTTCTTGCTTTAGGCTTAGTTAGCTCTCCGGCTGTGCCGAGGTGTCTAGGTTCATTGTAGGTACGCTCCACGGCTACTGCTAGTTGTGTGGACAGGATCAGGGGTCTGCATCCACTTAGTTACCAACCTCTCTGGTTTTCTGTGGCTTAGCCTGGGCCTGCTTTCCTCCTCGGTCACCCATTCACAACAGAGTAGTGTACATCAAGAGCAAGCGCCCTTTCACTCTGAATGCTGGAAAATGGGTGGAGAGGCCAATGAGAGCCCCACCCTGGAACGGCAGTGACACTGCTAGGAAAGCTGGGTGCCGTTACAGGAAAACAGGGCACTCTTCTACATTAGAAGACTACAGTGGTAGGTGGAGTCCCCGACAGCCGGACCTGCGGAGCTGGGAGCAGTTACAACACCAGCAAGCTCTCACCCGTCTTGAAGACCTGCCGCAGTTGGAGTCCCCGACATCTGAGCCTGCAGCCCCGGAGCTGGATCGTCCAGCGGAGATGCATCTGCGCTCTCTGCAGTCCACGCCGGAATCGGAGACAGTGCGTGAACCGGAACCAGCTCTTCAGCCGGAGGAAATACCGCTCACACTCCCCGCGGAACCATCGTGCCTGGAGACTGTTCCTGCCGGACGGCAGGGAGTAGAACCACAGCGCACCCCAGATGGCGGCACTGGAAGTGACGGCGAGGCAGCGAAGACAACTCAGGAGGAGCCGATGGAGACCCCGGTCTCCCGCATGCTGCAGTACCTGCAGGAGCTGAGAACCGGACAGAGCGGAGCAGCGACATCAGAGGGGGTGAGTGCATCTCTACCCCGGCTGGTGGTGGACTGCATAGCCTCGGCTCTGTCCCCCTGTGTGGACACGGGGCACAAGGTCCACGTCACCGAGCACCCGCGCTCAGGCTCGTCATCCCCTGAAACCACCGTGCCCTCCGGAGAAGATGTTAGTCCCCATGCAATGGCAGTTGAGGATGCCTCTGTCCCTCATTCTTCCCCCTCAGTTTTGGGGCTCTGCGGTTACAGAGTCCTCCTCTGCACGAGCCAGGGCCCGGGTCTCCCGTAGGGATACGATACGGGATCCGCACCGTGGAACTCTCCGTGGCCCCTTCTTGCCCTTCTAGTGCACATTGGCACCTTCTGGGACTGCCCCACATTCCCCCCAGGGTAGGGAACCCTGCAACGCTCATCTGGAGAGTCCATGATGGTTTACGGGACCTGAGGAAAATTTTTGTGGGGCACCTGTTGCGCTCCTGAAGCAGAACTACTACGGGGAAGGTGGACACTCATGACCCTGGAACTGGCAGTCATCCTGGGAGCTCCGCGGTGGTGGAGTTCCCTGTGGCCGGTGACCCTGGTCGGTTAGCAGGGGGAGACCTGGAGCACCACTGAGGCATCCGATTGCGAGACTGCTGTGCAACGTTGCACAGCCTGGGGACTGTTCCGCTTCCCTCAGGGTAAGAAAAACCCTGGCTCCGGCAGCATGGACATACAGTGGGGAAAAAAAGTATTTAGTCAGTCAGCAATAGTGCAAGTTCCACCACTTAAAAAGATGAGAGGCGTCTGTAATTTACATCATAGGTAGACCTCAACTATGGGAGACAAACTGAGAAAAAAAAATCCAGAAAATCACATTGTCTGTTTTTTTTTTCATTTTATTTGCATATTATGGTGGAAAATAAGTATTTGGTCAGAAACAAAATTTCATCTCAATACTTTGTGATATATCCTTTGTTGGCAATTACAGAGGTCAAACGTTTTCTGTAAGTCTTCACAAGGTTGCCACACACTGTTGTTGGTATGTTGGCCCATTCCTCCATGCAGATCTCCTCTAGAGCAGTGATGTTTTTGGCTTTTCGCTTGGCAACACGGACTTTCAACTCCCTCCAAAGGTTTTCTATAGGGTTGAGATCTGGAGACTGGCTAGGCCACTCCAGGACCTTGAAATGCTTCTTACGAAGCCACTCCTTCGTTGCCCTGGTGGTGTGCTTTGGATCATTGTCATGTTGAAAGACCCAGCCACGTTTCATCTTCAATGCCCTTGCTGATGGAAGGAGGTTTGCACTCAAAATCTCACGATACATGGCCCCATTCATTCTTTCATGTACCCGGATCAGTCGTCCTGGCCCCTTTGCAGAGAAACAGCCCCAAAGCATGATGTTTCCACCACCATGCTTTACAGTAGGTATGGTGTTTGATGGATGCAACTCAGTATTCTTTTTCCTCCAAACACGACAAGTTATGTTTCTACCAAACAGTTCCAGTTTGGTTTCATCAGACCAAAGGACATTCTCCCAAAACTCCTCTGGATCATCCAAATGCTCTCTAGCAAACTTCAGACGGGCCCGGACATGTACAGGCTTAAGCAGTGGGACACGTCTGGCACTGCAGGATCTGAGTCCATGGTGGCGTAGTGTGTTACTTATGGTAGGCCTTGTTACATTGGTCCCAGCTCTCTGCAGTTCATTCACTAGGTCCCCCCGCGTGGTTCTGGGATTTTTGCTCACCGTTCTTGTGATCATTCTGACCCCACGGGGTGGGATTTTGCGTGGAGCACCAGATCGAGGGAGATTATCAGTGGTCTTGTATGTCTTCCATTTTCTAATTATTGCTCCCACAGTTGATTTCTTCACTCCAAGCTGGTTGGCTATTGCAGATTCAGTCTTCCCAGCCTGGTGCAGGGCTACAATTTTGTTTCTGGTGTCCTTTGACAGCTCTTTGGTCTTCACCATAGTGGAGTTTGGAGTCAGACTGTTTGAGAGTGTGCACAGGTGTCTTTTTATACTGATAACAAGTTTAAACAGGTGCCATTACTACAGGTAATGAGTGGAGGAAAGAGGAGACTCTTAAAGAAGAAGTTACAGGTCTGTGAGAGCCAGAAATGTTGATTGCTTGTTTCTGACCAAATACTTATTTTCCACCATAATATGCAAATAAAATGAAAAAAAAACAGACAATGTGATTTTCTGGATTTTTTTTTCTCCGATTGTCTCCCATAGTTGAGGTCTACCTATGATGTAAATTACAGACGCCTCTCATCTTTTTAAGTGGTGGAACTTGCACTATTGCTGACTGACTAAATACTTTTTTTCCCCACTGTACGCTGTGCTCCCGCAAAGGAAGGGGGAGCGCTACTGTTGAAAGTGAGAAAATGTTAAAGTGTTGAACAAAGTTAAAAATGTTAAAATGTAGATATCTAGGAAAAAGTGAAATGCCTGCCATGATAATATGTAAAAGAGGGTATATGACATTCTGATATGATGGTTCCTGGTTTGGAACAGACAATAGTCCATGGATTAGGTCCCTGGTGGGAAGTACCCAAAAGAGGGAGGCTGGAAAATAGTTACCTGGTAGGCTCCAGGGCAGCCTCGGTCATTCCACCCCGAAAACTAAAAGCTGGATCCAGGAGTGTAAGATACGTGGGGGCGGAGTACCCGATGAGGAGTCCATGTGGTCCTACCCCAATAAAATGGAAATTGTCATATAGGCGCAAGCGCCTGCGAGTAGCCATCGGCTACTCAGAGCTTAATTGCTCCAGGCTTTGCCCAGCACTCCGTGTAGAGCTAAAGTGCTCAGGGCTCTGCTCGGCAACCAGCCACACAGACAAAAGCAAAGTGGGGAAGTACAAAAAAAGAAAGTTACAGGATTGTTGGGGATAACAATGGTTAAAAGAAGGGAGTATGTAGGAGGGTGGACTAAAATGTGGACCAATCTGGGTGTAAAGGGACAAATGTATATGTGCTGTGTAACATGTTTTACTGTAACACATATATGTGTACACGAAGGATGAAGAAGGGATTGGCTAGAGACAGTGGAGTACAGAGCTTGGCCACTAGGGGGAGACACAGTACAGAGAGAGAATAGGTCTTAACAACAACTAATGCTAGGAAAAGCCAAGTCATGGTGGGCTGACCTAATGGAACAGGAGATGGGATTTTCAGGTTGAAGGGATAAAAGGGGGGGTTCCAAGACCTAGGGGGAGAAGAGCTCAGGAGGAGACAGAGGGAAGAAGAGCGCAGGAAGAGAGAAACAGAGAAGAAAGAGAGAGAGAGCACAGAAAGGGTGGTGGCTCTGAAGACAGGGGAAGGGACAGGGAGCCTGGGGTACCGAACTGCTGGAGAGCTGGGCACCGAAGAGAAGTAGGTGTGGCAGCGGGTGGACGGGCCGAGTAGGTGATCGCTGTGGCTGTGGTCCTAAAGGCAGCCACAGTGAGAGACTGAAACGACATTGCATCGGGGAAGCAGGGGAGGAAAGGAAGAAACTTGTTTACGGGTACCTAGTGTCACGGCCCCCACATCGCGCCCTGTCACGGCCCCCACCACTCGCCATGCCACGGCCCCCGTCGCACGCGCTCCTACATACCTGCCTGCACAGCAGCCTTCCTCCCTCCAGCGCCGGCGGCGTCCTCATCTGACCAGTCTGCAGCCTGTGACGTCTCTGCGACTCCTGCGCATGCGCCATAGGTCGCGGCCGGCTCTCCCTGCCTGATCTTCTATTCCGGCAGTGCGCTGACCCGGTAGCACCGCCGGACCAATGGGGGCAGATCCTCAGCTATATCAGGCCGCCCTCCCTTAGGGGAGGCGCCTGATCGTTGCTGTATCTTCAGCCTTAGGTCCCCGTGCCTTGTCTGCTCCTGCTCTCACCCCTCTGTGCTTCCTTGCAGTCCTGCTTCGTTCCTGCCAGCCTGTGCCTTCCTGTACCTGTTCCAGCTATCCTGCTCCGGTCCTGCCTGCCTGTGCCTTCCCGTGCCTGTCCCTTGCAGTCCTGCTTCGTTCCTGCCAGCCTGTGCCTTCCTGTACCTGTTCCAGCAGTAATGCTCCGGTCCTGCCTGCCTGTGCCTTCCCGTGCCTGTTCCAGCAGTCCTGCTCCAGTCCTGCCAGCCTGTGCCTTCCTGTACCTGTTCCAGCAGTCCTGCTCCGGTCCTGCCAGCTTGGGCCTTCATGTACCTGTTCCAGCAGTCCTGCTCCGGTCCTGCCTGCCTGTGCCTTCCTGTGCCTGTTCCAGCAGTCCTGCTCCGGTCCTGCCAGTCTGTGCCTTCCTGTACCTGCTCCGGCAGTCCTACTCCACTCCGCCTGCCTGTGCCTGGTTTCTGCAGTCCGGCTCCGGTCCTGTTTACCCGCGTTTCAGACTCCTGCCTATCTTACTCCTGGCTTCCCTGAGGCCTATGTCCTCCCTGTGCCCGTTGGACTAGGTCCTCGGTCTCACTCCAGTCCAGTCCGAGCCGCCCCTCTTGGTTCCGGCTGCTGTGGTATTCGAACCCCTGGGCTTGCGCCTAATGCTCCCTGTATAGGGGGCGGTTCCACCAGGTTGCTCGTCCGGGGTCCCTCGGTGCCACGGTCCAGAGGGTCCACTCCGGGAAAACCCCTAGTCAAGCACCTCGCTAACACCTAGGCAGGTGTGCAGAATCTGTCTGAAATTGCTGCTACTGAAGAAAGGAATCTAAATAAAGAAAAACCTGTTGATACAACTTGGGGCTACAGATTCTTGTCTTTGGTAACGACGGCAGCCTGCTGTAGGGACAACCCCCCAGTCGGCACATGATCCTACATTGGTTTCGGGGCCGGGCAAAGTAGGGTTGAGAAGAATCCAGGCACTCATCACCATACATTAACCACCGGGGTGGAGGTGATCCTGATGAGACTCGGATACCAGAGGCGCATGGGGACTGTACTGTCATGTCAGGGCGGGAAGAAGAAGAGGCTGACTCTCGGGGTGACTATGAGGTTGTAGATCCCACTTAGTGTGAACCCAGAGGTACGTAACTGAGTAGCTCAGCAAGGGAGGTGGAGGAGGAGGAAGATGAGGAGGTTATGTTGCGGTTTTCCGGGACACAAAGTAATGCAACCACGACAAGCACTGCATACTCAGCCATGACTCTGGCAGTGGCCAGCACCGGTCATGAGTGTGCAGTTCACAGGGGCGGCAAGGGTAGCTTAGCCTGGGCTTTTTTGAGACCACAATGGATGACACATCTCACATTATCTGCCATATTTGCAAAAAATCAATAGAGGCAAAAATTTCAATAATTTAATAACTACAGTGGCTATGGAAAGTATTCAGACCCCTGTAAATTTTTCACTCTTTGATTCACTGCAGCCATTTGGTAAATTTAAAAAGGGGGCATTTTTTTCTCATTAATGTACACTCTGCACCCCATCTTGACTGAAAAAAAACAGAAATGTAGAATTTTTTTGCAAATTTATTAAAAAAGAAAAACTGGGAGGCGTGGTTTGCAGGGGAAGGGAGCAGACCTGTGCTTCAGAAGCTCCTGAAAAATCCCCTATTTAAGCTACTAAAAGCTTACCAAAAGTGGAATTTTTTGGATTAAAAGCTGAAGAAATATGCCTGGAACTGACTACAGGATGCATGGACTCAGATCTACAAAGAAAAATCCCCTAACAAGACATGTGAATGGTCGGGGAGAACCTGGCAGGGGCCCACTCCCAGCTGGAGGACAACACAGACGATGCTACAAGCAAAAGCCTCCAGCTCACCAGCAGTAAAATCGGGACTCCCAAGAGACTTACAGGCCCATGGGTCGCCCTCGGAGAAGCCGATGCATGGTGCGGCTCCACTACCAGCTGACGGTAATGTGAGGAAGCGCTCAGGCGTCAGGAAACAGCTGATGTGGCAGGGAAGAGACAATGGTGACTCAGCAGCTTCAGCCCTGGGGCCACAGCTGATTGCAGAGACTTCCATAGCGCAGGGAGACCCAGGAGAGACCCACCATCTGGATGCCCCAGGAGACTCACCAGCCCACAGGTTGCCCTCAGAGGAACTGATGTCTGTATCTGCTCTTCTGCCTGCTGGCAGCAATGTGAGGAAGTGCCCAGGAGCCGCAGCGTGTTCAGAAGCAGGGGAACAGCTGATGAGGCCAGGTAGAGAGAGCAGTGACTCAGCAACTTCAGCTCTGCAGTCACAGCTGATTACAGAGACTTCAACAGCACTGCGAGACACAGCAGGGACCCTCAGTTTAGATGCCCCAGTGTTTGTTCCAAGATCAGCTCGTAGTGAAGAGAGTCGGGCATTGGAACCACAGGTAAAACCAGAGGAGGGTGCCTGTCAGCTGCTGCACACCAGGGGGAAACGAGACTGCCACTCCGGGGAGGGGGATCACTGTGAGGCTGGGAAGAGAGATTTTAGGCAATGAACCCCCTGTGTATACCACAAATAAAGATGAGCTTTTTACTTTAATTAGAGAGACTGCTAATTTAATACAGGAGATGGGAAACAACACACAGCGATTCTTTCATACACCCACAGAGCTAAAATCTCCCCCTGATGACAAAATACAAGCTGACAGGTCAGCGGAATATAGATCTGTTCCAGGGGTTAATAATGGAGAGATATCCCCTAACCCATTTGTTAGTATTCCTATGCTTAAAGGGGAAGTGTATCAATTTACTGAGGGAGTGCAGCAGAATGGAGCTGCTAACACACATGATGGTAAAAGTTCTGATCTTTCTCAGTCATCCTTGGGGGACTATTGTGACATGAATCTCCATTTGGATCAAGGCGGAAATTCTTTAAATTCCTCAAGTCCTTTGGAAGATCTTGATAGTCTGTATTCAGAGGAGTTTGTGGTGGAGGCTGATTCATATAATGATCATGGGAGCGATTCCTCTATGGACAGGGTGTCTAATGAGACTTCTTCATCACATTCATCTTTAGAGGTAAAGGACAGGCTCGAGAAAATTACCTCATTATTAGATGACATACCTGCCTCAGATGACTATCCCACAGAAGGCTTTGTAGCCAGAATGCTTAGAGCTTTTTTGGAATCTTTGGATGTTTCCGTTGGAAATCACGTTGTCCAGGGAAACCCACTTAACCCCTTCACCCCCAAGGGTGGTTTGCACGTTCATGACCGGGCCAATTTTTACAATTCTGACCACTGTACCTTTATGAGGTCATAACTCTCGAACGCTTCCATGGATCCCGGTGATTCTGACATTGTTTTCTCGTGACATATTGTACTTCATGTTAGTGGTAAAATTTCATTCAAATAACTTGCGTTTATTTGTGAGAAAAACGGAAATTTGGCGAAAATTTTGAAAATTTCGCAATTTTCCAACTTTGAATTTTTATGCCCTTAAATCACAGAGATAAGGCACACAAAAAACTTGATAACTAACATTTCCCACATGTTTACTTTACATCAGCACAATTTTGGAACCAAAATTTTTTTTTGTTAGGAAGTTATAAGGGTTAAAAGTTGACCAGCGATTTCTCATTTTTACAACACCATTTTATTTTTAGGACCACATCACATTTGAAGCCACTTTGAGGGGTCTATATGATAGAAAATACACAAAAGTGACACCATTCTAAAAACTGCACCCCTTAAGGTGCTCAAAACCACATTCAAGAAGTTTATTAACCCTTTAGGTGCGTCACAGGAATTTTTTTGAATATTTAAAAAAAAATGAACATCTAACTTTTTTTCATAAAAAAAATACTTCAGGTTCCATTTTTTTTATTTTACCAAGGGTAACAGGAGAAATTGAACTGCAAAAGTTATTGTGCAATTTGTCCTGAGTACGCAGATACCTGATATGTGGGGGGGAACGACTGTTTCGGCGCATGGCAGAGCTCAGAATGGAAGGAGCGCCGTTTGACTTTTTCAATGCAAAATTGGCTGGAATTCAGATTGGACGCCATGTCACGTTTGGAGAGTCCCTGATGTACCTAAACAGTGGAAACCCCCTACAAGTGACCCCATTTTGGAAACTAGACCCCCCAAGGAACTTATCTAGATATGTGGTGAGAACTTTGAACCCACAAGGGCTTTACAGAAGTTTATAACGTACAGCGGTACAATTAAAAAATCATATTTTTTCCACAAAAATGATCTTTTCACCCCAATTTTTATTTTCCCAAGGGTAACAGGACCCTAAAAGTTATTGTGCAATTTGTCCTGAGTACGCTGATACCCCACATGTGGGGGTAAACCACTATTTGGGCGCATGGCAGAGCTCGGAAGGGAAGCAGCGCCATTTGACGTTTTTGGCTGGAATTGAGATCGGACACCATGTCGCGTTTGGAAAACCCCTGATGTACCAAAACAGTGGAAACCCCCCACAAATGACACCATTTTGGAAACTAGACCCCCTAAGGAACTTATCTAGATGTGTGGTGAGAACTTTGAACCCCCATGGGCTTCACAGAAGTTTATAACATAAAGCCATACAATTAAAAAATCATATTTTTTAAACAAAAATGATCTTTTCACCCTCAATTCTTATTTTTCCAAGGGTAACAGGACCCTAAAAGTTATTGTGCAATTTGTCCTGAGTACGCTGATACCCCACATGTGGGGGTAAACCACTATTTGGGCGCATGGCAGAGCTCGGAAGGGAAGCAGCGCCATTTGACGTTTTTGGCTGGAATTGAGATCGGACACCATGTCGCGTTTGGAAAACCCCTGATGTACCAAAACAGTGGAAACCCCCCACAAATGACACCATTTTGGAAACTAGACACCCTAAGGAACTTATCTAGATGTGTGGTGAGAACTTTGAACCCCCATGGGCTTCACAGAAGTTTATAACATAAAGCCATACAATTAAAAAATCATATTTTTTCCACAAAAATGATCTTTTCACCCTCAATTCTTATTTTTCCAAGGGTAACAGGACCCTAAAAGTTATTGTGCAATTTGTCCTGAGTACGCTGATACCCCACATGTGGGGGTAAACCACTATTTGGGGGCATGGCAGAGCTCGGAAGGGAAGCAGCGCCATTTGACGTTTTTGGCTGGAATTGAGATCGGACACCATGTCGCGTTTGGAAAACTCCTGATGTACCAAAACAGTGGAACCCCCCACAAATGACACCATTTTGGAAACTAGACCCCCTAAGGAACTTATCTAGATGTGTGGTGAGCACTTTGACCCCCCCAGTGCTTCACAGAAGTTTACAACGCCCGGGCGTGAAAATAAAAAATTCGTATTTTTTCCACAAACATGATCTTTTAGTCACCATTTTTTTATTTTCCCAAGGGTACCAGGAGAAATTGGACCCCAAAAGTTGTTGTCCAATTTGTCCTGAGTATGCTGATACCCCATATGTGGGAGAAAACTACTGTATGGGCACACGTCGGGGCTCGGAAGGGAAGTAGTGACGTTTTGGAATGCAGACTTTGATGGAATGGTCTGCGGGTGTGATATTGCCTTTGGAGAGCCCCTAATGTACCTAAACAGTGGAAACCCCCCACAAATGACACCATTTTGTAAACTAGACCCCCCAAGGAACTTATCTAGATGTGTGGTGAGCACTTTGACCCCCCCAGTGCTTCACAGAAGTTTACAACGCCCGGGCGTGAAAATAAAAAATTCGTATTTTTTCCACAAACATGATCTTTTAGTCACCATTTTTTTTATTTTCCCAAGGGTACCAGGAGAAATTGGACCCCAAAAGTTGTTTTCCAATTTGTCCTGAGTACGCTGCTACCCCATATGTGGGAGAAAACTACTGTATGGGCACACGTCAGGGCTCGGAAGGGAAGTAGTGACGTTTTGGAATGCAGACTTTGATGGAATGGTCTGCGGGTGTCATGTTGCCTTTGGAGAGCCCCTAATGTACCTAAACAGTGGAAACCCCCCACAAATGACACCATTTTGTAAACTAGACCCCCCAAGGAACTTATCTAGATGTGTGGTGAGCACTTTGACCCCCCCAGTGCTTCACAGAAGTTTACAACGCCCGGGCGTGAAAATAAAAAATTCGTATTTTTTCCACAAACATGATCTTTTAGTCACCATTTTTTTTATTTTCCCAAGGGTACCAGGAGAAATTGGACCCCAAAAGTTGTTGTCCAATTTGTCCTGAGTACGCTGACACCCCATATGTGGGAGAAAACTACTGTATGGACACACGTCGGGGCTCGGAAGGGAAGCAGTGACGTTTTGGAACGCAGACTTTGATGGAATGGTCTGCGGTTGTCATGTGCGTTTGGAGAGCCCCTGATGTACCTAAACTATTGAAACTCCCCACAAGTGACCCCATTTTGGACACTAGACCCCCCACGGAACTTATCTAGATGTGTGGTGAGCACTTTGAACCCCCAAGTGCTTCACAGAAGTTTATAACACTCGGACGTGAAAATAAAAAAATCATTTTTTTTCCACAAAAATGATATTTTTGCCCCCAATTTTTTATTTTCCTAAGGGTAACAGGAGAAATTGGACCCCAAAAATTGTTTTGCAATTTGTCCTGAGTAGGCTGATACCCTACATGAGGGGGTAAAACACTGTTTGGGCGCATAGCAGAGCTTGGAAGGGAAGGAGCACCATTTGACTTTTTCAACTCAGAATTGGCTGGAATTGAGATCAGACGCCATGTTGCATTTGGAGAGCCCCTGATGTGCCCAAACAGTGGAAACCCCCAATTCTAACTCCAACCCGAACCCCAACACGCCCCTAACCCTAGCCCTAACCCTAGCCCTAACCCTAGCCCTAACCCTAGCCCTAGCCCTAGCCCTAGCCCTAACCCTAACCCTAGCCCTAACCCTAACCCTAGCCCTAACCCTAACCTAACCCTACCCCAACACACCCCTAGCCCTAACCCTAGCCCTAACCCTAATGGAAAAATTGAAATAAATACATTTTTTTTATTTTATTATTTTTCCCTAACTAAAGGGGTGATAACGGGGGGTTTGATTTACTATTTATGGCGGTTTTTATGTTTGGCGGCTGTCGCACGCTAAAAGACGCTTTTTATTGTAAAAATAGTTTTTGCATCACCACATATTGAGAGCTATAATTTTTCCGTATTTTGACCCACCGAGTCATGTGAGGTCTTATTTTTTGCGGGACGAGTTGACGTTTTTATTGGTACCATTTTCGGGCACGTGAAATTTTTTGATCGCTTTTTATTCCGATTTTTGGGACGCAGAATGAACAAAAACCAGCGTTTCATGAATTTCTTTTGGGGGGGGTGCGTTTACACCGTTCCGCGTGCGGTAAAATTGATAAAGCGCTTTTATTCTTCGGGTCAGTACGGTTACAGCGATACCTCATTTAGGTCGTTTTTTTATGTTTTTGTCGGTTTTATGCAATGAAAACTATTTTATATAAAAAATAATTATTTTTGCATCGCTTTATTCTGCGAGTTATAACTTTTTTATTTTTTTGCTGATGATGCTGTGTGGCGGCTTGTTTTTTGCGGGACAAGATGACGTTTTCAGCGGTACCATGGATATTTATATGCGTCTTTTTGATCTCGCGTTATTGCACTTTTTGTTTGGCGGTATGATAATAAATCATTATTTTTTGCTTCGTTTTTTATTTTTATTTTTTAAGGGGTTCGCTAAAGGGGTTAACTAATGGGACAGTTTTATAGGGCAGGTCGTTACGGACGCGGCGATACCTAATATGTGTACATTTATTGTTTGTTTTTTTTATTATTTTAAAAAAATGAATTTATTGGGGAATATTTTTTTTTTTTTTTACTAATTTATTTGGCGATTTTTTTAAATTTATTTTTACACTTTTTTTTAAATTTTTTTTTACTTTATTACATAGTCCCAGGTGGGACATCACTGTCCTGTGACAGATCGCTGATCTGTCACATCACAGATCACTGTGACAGATCAGCAATCTGTCACAGGCAGTGCACAAGGCTTCCTCATGCCTGCGCTTTGCAGGCACTGAGGAAGCCAGCTTCCCCAGGCCCCCGAAGGCCCCCGTCGCCATCTTGGATTCGGGGGCCTGGAGGATAGGAGTCCCCCGCAGCAGCGCTGCACATTGCGCTGCCGTGGGGGGCTCAGGGAAGCACGGAGGGAGCCCCCTCCCTGCCGATGCTTCCCTTTAACTCCCGGTACACCGCGATCGCGTTTGATCGCGGTGTGCAAGGGGTTAATGTGTCGGGGGCGGTCCGTGACCGCCCCTGACACATTGTGCCGGGTGTCAGCTGTGATAATCAGCTGACACCCGGCCGCGATCAGCGGCGCTCACCACGTGGGCGCCGCTGATCGCGGTAGACGTACTATCCCGTCCCCGGTCATACGGGCCCGGGTACCGTGGACGGGATAGTACGTCTCATGTCAGGAAGGGGTTAAGCAACATACAGAATCTAAGGCATCTGAGGTTTTTGTAAAAAATTTCTTTAAAGACACCTTGCTGCGTTTAACTGATTATTCCTATCCAAATTCCACTAAGGATTTTGATAAATTTACAAAAAATCAAAAAATACCGGATTCTCTTAAAAATTATGACACTATAGATTCAAAACTACCTCAGATCCTCCCTACATTCATGGAATCAATGGATAAATTACGAAAAGACATTATCACCTTTAGGGATTCCTTGGCTAGTTTTGAGGATTATAAGCGGAGAAATAACATAAAGATTAGAGGAATCCCTGAATCAGTGCAGTCCTCACAACTGAAAGAATACATTTCCATGATGACCTCCCATTTGATCCCGAATCTTAAAGAAACCAATTTGATTGAAAAAGCTTTCAGAATACGTAGACCGCCTTCACTGCCCTCAAGTGTAAGCAGAGACGTTATTGTCTCATTTTACCCCAATTGGGTAAGGAATACACTTTTAGGGATATCAAAAGATCCGCTACTACTACAGTCTCCATATAAACACCTGATGTTCTTTAAGGACCTGTCTAGATCAACCCTACAAAAACGCAAGCTGTTTCAATTTACCACCCGTAAGCTCCTGTGTAGCGGAATCTCATAACTGGACTCAATTTTCTACTTTGCAAGTGAAGTTTGCATCCAGAATAATTCCTGTTTCCTTACCAGAAGAGGGAATCGACTTTTTAATATCTGCTGGAATAATCTCTTCTGGGGCCTCAATTGGATCCTCCTCGCCGCCCAATTCAGATCCGTGTCCAAACTGAGTGTCTTGGGGTTTATAAGTATTTTGATTGGCAAAGAAGTATTTTCCACTTTATGGCTTTTGAATGAATCGGACTTTACCTCCCCAAGGTCTTAGGGTCACTTATATGTGCACCCGGACGCGACAGGTCTATATATATTTATTAAGCGATTACTTGCAGTGATCTGTAGTCTCAAGTATTGTAAAACTATATACTTTGTGTACTGTCTTTTTGTATTTTAACAAGTGTTGGCGTTTATAATAAGCAACTTTCTCAGCTTCTGTATTAAACTGTACGTGTTTTGCTAGGAGTAACTTAGGATTCATTGAGGTATATTGTTGTATTGCTTTTTTATTTACAGGTGTTGGTGTTTGTAATAAGCAACTTAAACCTTGTGCAGATTTACTGTATGATATGCACACAATCCTTTACTGGATACTTTATTAAGCTTTACGTGTTCAACTGTTAATAACCCATGATAGTGTATATATGTATGCCTGTCTTTCCCCTATCTTTATAGGGTTTTTTTTTTTTACTTCTTTCCCCATCCCTTCTTTCCCTTGTTCCATTGCCCTTTCCTCCTTATCACCTTACTTTCCTACCACTTTTCCCTACCCTTTACCCATACCTTTTAAAAAATTTAAAATACCAATAAAGATCATTTGAAAATAAAAAAGAAAAACTGAAATATCACATGGTCATAAGTATTCAGACTTTTTGCTCAGTATTGAGTAGAACCACCCTCTTGAGCTAGTCCAGCCATGAGTCGTCTTGGGAATGATGTAACAAGTTTTTTACATCTGGATTTGGGGATCCTCTGCCATTTTGCAACACGGCATATTTTGATGCACTGCAGCACTTTTTGTTTTGTGATCCTATTATGTTATTTATTATATATCTTTTATATTTTGAGTAAATTCACCTTTTTGCACTATTTTTGTGTTATATATCTAAGGGCTTTCCACAAGTTGCACTTTTGTGTAAACAGTGTATATTGTCATTTTTCTACCTTAGTGTGAATACTGTGGCTTGGTTTACAGCTATATATATATCCTACTCAAAAAAATAAAGGGAACACTATTCCATTTGCAATAGGCTGTTTGTGTTCCCTTTATTTTTTTGAGTAGTATATATAGTATATATATTTTTTATATTATTTATACATCTTCCAATACGTGCTCCAGATTGATTCAGCTGTATTTTAATTTTGATTTTATTTATTATTATTCAATAAAAAATTGTTTATATATACTTTTTGATACTTTTGTCTTTTTTGCATACTTTTTTGTAGAATTTTATTTTATATTTGTGCTTGACAATTTAATTTTGTACAATTGGTTTCAATTCTGCTAATTGACTTAGGCGGCAGCAGTCCCTTGGTACATGGCCCCCAGTCTCCACAATTTCTCCCAGTGTGGACTCTCCGCATTGTACCAGCAAGCATCCAGGAAAATCGCCTGTGCCCTTACCAACGCACTTACTGGGACTGTCCACTTAATGACCGACACATGGACAAGTGCTTGTGGTCGGGGACTCTTCATTTCTCTGTCTGCAACAATTGGTTTCAACCTGGATGGTGCCAAGATCCGACCATCCGGGCTGAAACCACGGGAGAATGAGCTGCTGCCAATGCAGAGTCAGTGACTAGTGGTGACCTCATTGAGTTTACCACAGGTCACTGAGGCTGCTTTCCTAGCTCACTTCAGTGTGAGCTCAGTGAGTTCACTGTAAGAAATTCCTCACTGTGAACTGCGGTGAACTTACTGAGCTCAAGGCTGACCTTGAGACTTTTTCTCAAGGTGCTGGTGGTTATCTCACTAGGTTCACTGCAGTTCATAGGCCCAGCTCACAGTGAAGTGAACTTGGAACAGAAGCCTCAGTGATCTGCAGTAACTTCGATGATGTCACCGCTAGTCACTGACACTGCGCTTGCAGCAGGTCAGTTTCCCATGGTTTTCAGCCTGGACTGTCACATCTTGGCACCGTTCAGGTTGAAAACCGATTATCACAGGCATGGATTACATCGTAAGACAGTATGCAGGACAGGTGAGGGATATTGTTGGGGTTGTTTTTTTTTTTTTTTTTTTTTACTGGAGACCTGAAGTGATGAGCGAACATGTTCGCCACTACTCGTTACTCACCCAAGTATCACTGTACTCTGTGTACTCAGCGAGCACCGAGCATTTCTGGGATTACTTGGCGGGAACTCGGGTCTCCACCCAGCTTTTTTGGCGGACTTTACAGAACCAATCACGATGCAGGGATTGTCTGCCAGGTAATCAAATGCCACAGCCATATTTGTTGATTGGATGGCCGTACATCATCATCAGGGGTATAAAAAACTGGACGCCGCCCTGCTCGCAGCATTCAGCTCCAGATTGGGATAGTGTAGGGAGAGCTGCTGCCTTGATAGGGTCAGAATTGGAGATTTATTAGTGTGTGGGGTCTACCATCCTAAACAACTCAAATCCAGCTAAAACAACAGTCCTTCTAAGGACTAATTCCGGAGTATATAGGTTCCAGTGTTAGGCAGGCAGGGTAGTGTACGTCGCTTTATACACATCAGTGCAAGGCCTACAGGCACTGTATGTGTGTATATACAGTACATATCATTGCATATATCAAGAGGGTCATGTGTTCTGGTGCTGCTGCTGCTACCTGTGGGATATATTGGCCGTATATACCTAGCCCCAGGTCTAATTGGCTTTGAAATTTTTTTGGGCCAGTGCTAATAGAGCTTTTTTTATTGCAAAACAATCCATAGCTCTTTTTTTTTCTCCATTTGCTTTTTGACACTGCACAATACAGTCATGTCCTTTTCCTAGCACAGCATGAAAATCCAGCAATTTTAAACGGGTCCCAAACATCCCTTTTGAGTGCGCAGAGAAATATTTACTTTTTATGTGGTATGGTTAAGTAGTTTTTTTTGTGTCTTACACAATTTCTTGACACTATTTTGCTGAACCCCCCCAAAAATACAGACAGGCCACATATTTTATAGTGTGGTATATCTGTGACACACCTCATTCATCCGTCTGCTAAAAATTTTGGTCTTTTTAGCCCTAAATTCATTTTTTTTGCTGTCTGGCACTGTACTTACATACCACACTATTTAGCCAAAAAATTAAAAAAAAACAGGCCACACATTTTTCGGTGTGTTATCTGCATGCCAGCTCATATCTGTGTGTGCTCAATGTTTGGCCAGTTTATGCCCGTTTTCTTTTTGGGTCCGGGGTGTCACTGGATTTATATACAGCAGTATTTACCCCCCCTTACCCCCCCAAAAAAAATTGTCATAGCGGTATCTCTGTGCCAGCTCATATCTGTGCATGCTCAAGGTTTGGCCAGTTTACGGCTGATTTCTTTTTTGATCCTGGCTGTCACTGGAGTTAGATACAGCAGTATTTAGCCCAAAAATTAAAAAAATACAGGCCACACATTTTTCAGTGTGGTATCTGCGTGCCAGCTCATATCTGTGTGTGCTAAAAGTTTGGCCAGTTTGTGACTGTTTTCTTTTTTGGTCTGGCGTGTCACTGGACTTATATACAGCAGTATTTACCCCCAAAAAATAAAAAATAAAAAAATTGTCGTAGTGGTATCTCCGTTAAGCTCATATCTGTGCGTGCTCAAAGTTTGGCCACTTTATGGCCTATTTTCTTTTTTGGTCCTGTGTGTCACTGGACTTAGATACAGCAGTATTTAGCCCAAAAATTAAAAAAATACAGGCCATCTGCGTGCCAGCTCATATCTGTGTGTGCTAAAAGTTTGGCCAGTTTGCGACTGTTTTCTTTTTTGGTCTGGCGTGTCACTTTTCTTATATTGGTTTGGTTTTGGTTCAGTGTGTCACTGGACTTAAATACAGCGCTATGTTGCATTACTTTAAAAAAAGCCCACATTTTGCAGTGAGGTATATCTGTGACACGCTTCAATACTTCCGTGTCTCAAAAATTGAGGCATTTTTGGCTTAAATTCCTTTTTGCCAGTCTGTCACTCTCGTTATATCCAGCACTCTTTTGCATCCAATAAAAAATATATATAGTTTACAGTATGGTATATCTGTGACATGCCTCATCCATCCGTCTGCTAAATCAGGATCCTGACAGCGCCGGCGTACAGCCTCCGCTGAGCAGGGACTCACCAGCACTGTAGGGACGCTTGGGGACCAGGACAGCCAGAAAGTATAGGTGCACAGGACCTGAATGCTGAAGTTAAGCAAGCCGGCACGGGACCTACGGTCATGTGACTGCAAGGGGGCGGGGCTTAGCGTCCAGCTTTCAGAGAAGATAGAAAACTCTGAGTTGGGCAAAACTGAGGTCATTCACCATACGGACAGCGAGGTACAGGAAGGATAAACAGACGGGAGGTCAGATAAAGCCAAAGGTCATACACAAGAGGGCGACACGGTGCCAAGGGGACGAGCAGAGAGAAGTCGGGTCACAAGCAGAGAGTCATACACGAGAGGTAGTGCAGTACAAGAGGGACAGGCAGAACTCGTAACAGGGACAGAACTGGATCAAAACCAAACAAGCAAGCAAGATATCAGGGACAAGGCACACGTACGCACAAGGTCAACTAACTCAGCCGAGGGCAGGAATATAACTGACACCGGACCAAGGTCCAGTGAGCATTAAATAGCCGCCCTCTGCCAGGGAGAGGCGGAACAATTAACCCCCAGTCAGACCAGGATGGGCCAAAGCGAAACCCCATCCTGGATCATGACACAGCCCACATTTTACAGTGGGGTATATCTGTGACATGCCTCATACATCCATGTCTCAAAAATTGAGGCATTTTTCTGTCACTCTCGTTATATCCAGCACTCTTTTGCATCCAATAAAAAAAATATATATATTTTACAGTGTGGTATATCTGTGACACACCTCACATCCATGTGATTAAAATTTGGGGATTTTAGGCCGGTATTCCAGTATTTTCCAGTCTGTTACTCCAGTTATATACTCTGTTGCTTTTTTTAAAAAAAAAACAAGCCACATTTTACAGTGTGAAATGACGGTAAAAAGAATTCAGTTTAAAGTTGTAATGGCAACTTCATGACTGTGTTAAATGCTCCAAGTACTACCACCGCCATCATCTAGAGGCAGCCACTGTGCAGATAGAAAGTCTGAGTAGCAGAGGGTGAACGCTTAGGCGCTGTTGTACTCTGTCTTGTACTCTGTCTCTGTATTACGAAGGCTAAATCTTTGTGATGAAATCATGCCTGGAAGAGCCAACGCAAGATTATGTGAAAGTTCACGGGGACAGGACTCGCAACAATGGAAGCCTGGTGTTCCTGGGCAGGATTCTGACAAGCCCTCACCTACTAATACTTAAATAGGTGGCTGCTGATGTTTCAAAGGAGCCCATGCATTGTCCAGAACTGAAGATAGAGAATTTGACGTTTCGGCTGCATTTCAAGAGATGTCAATTGGAGATGTTAATTGGAGTGCATGGTGGTCGGAGATGTGACTTCTACACCACTACACAAGCTGTCGCCTCTCCACTACCCGATTTGCCGCACACCCCACCTTCTGTCTCTTTCCCATTCTCTCGCAGAATGATAGTCTGCTAGGACAAGGTCCACTCCCCTCTGTAACAGTCTGTCATTGTAATTTTTTTGGTTTATTTTATTCCTTTTTATGTAATCCCTTGTCATGTACAGCACCATTAAATTAATGGTGCTATATAACTAACTAAATAATAATACTAATAATACCATATGGGTGTTTCCTAGAGACAATTCATCATACATGTTATTGAAGGATATTTTTATGACAACTCTGTTCAGCTGGGCACAAACTATGTCAAATTGGTAGCTATACCCCAGTGGGTGTTGGCACAGTGTCATGTTGACTACAGTCCCCAGAAGTTATGTAGGTCCCTAATCTCACCTCTACTTCAGCAGCATGAAGAATTAATTGGAAAAGCACGTGGTATTGGTGTAGCTGTTGTTTTCTTGCCAAAGAAACTCAATAACATCAATTAGGTGGTTAGCCACACATGGAATGGAGAAATAGTAAAGATGACAATTAACAGGTAGTTTCACATTTGAGGTAAAACAAAATTCAACAATTTCCTTTAACTCTTACAACACATTATATTCAAAAGCCTTGAAGAAAAAGATGAATATATTGTGAAGCTAATAGGGATGAATAATTAATCACACCAATGATGTTACATAATTCTAAACATACACAACCTATCAGTGGTGAAATTATTTTCCAACGAAAAGTATCAGACAAGTGTTATCTTGTGGAATGATATGAGCCACAATGCCCTTCAAATTGCAACAGTTGTGGATGTACTGTAGAATTTTCTCTTTAAATTTGGAAGTGCATGCCTTCTATGCTGCTTGCATTAAATAACTGATTTGCCAGATATGTACTGAGTCAGGATGACTGGTCCACGGGTACCTGTGCTGCGCCGGTTCTGGACATGTTTTGGCTGCGTCCCCTGTTTACCAGCGGAAGGAATAGGGGAACGGGCAGGTCCAATTACACAGAACAAGGGATTGTGTTTAGACAGGGAACAAGCCCGGAAGCTGAGGAGAAAAAATTACAAGGAGTGAGTCCCCAGCTGTGACCATGTGAGCAGCAAGGGGGGCAGTGCAATATGCACCCAAAGCACTGCTGTCATGATCCAGGACGGGATTTCGCTTTGACCCGTCCTGGTTAGACTATGGGTTAATTGTACTGCCTCTCTCTGGCAGCAGGAGGCTATTTAGTGTTCACTGGACCTGGGTCCAGTGTCAGTTATACTCCTGCCCTCGGCTGAGTTAAGTGACCTCTTGTATACGTGTGCCTTGTGCCTGATATCTTGCTTGCTTGTTCGGTTGTGATCTGGTTCTGTCCCTGTTATGAGTTCTGCCTGACCCTCTTGTACTGCTCTACCTCTCGTGTATGACTCTCTGCTTGTGACCCGACTTCTCTCTGCTTGTCCCCTTGATACCACGTCGCCCTCTTGTGTATGACCTTTGGCTCTGTCTGACTACCCGTCTGTTCGTCCCTCCTGTACCTCGTTTGCCTGTACTGCTGTGACCTCTGTTTTGCCTGACTCTGAGTTGTTTGTGTGGTGTCCTGTCCTATCTGAATACAGGACGCTAAGCCCCGCCCCCTTGCAGTCACATGACCATAGGTCCCGTGCAGATTATTCAGTTTCAGTGTCCGCAGGTCCCGTGCTTCTTTACCTTCCAGCGCTGACTGGACCCTGACACTATTAGCCTGAAGCACGCATGGTCACCTCTGCTGCCCTGCTCCACAGGTAACTCTTAGCACTGCTTCTGTACTCAGGACACGCGCACTGGCTCTATGAGCAAGTGCAGTGCGGTGTCTCTGACAACCGCGCTGTGGCAAAATGCAGCAGGCAGACAGACTCGGTAACCAAGAGGCAGGGGCCCAGCTTAAGAGGAAGCGGGCAAGACAGCTATGATTTTTGGCATGGACAAGCAGCACATAGGAGGCTGAGTAGTGTGCTCTGTACTTAGAGCAGTTTTGCTGCAAAGGACTGTTCCCATAGTCTCCCACCACTAATAGCAGTACTGCCATTTAGCAAGGTGCCGTTTGCCCAGTAACCACCAGAGAGCCAGGCGTCGTGCTCTCCTTGACCGTGAGTACAGCGTACGAGCGCAGTAGAGAGAGCCAGTTCATGCCACATGTCCAGTTTCGATAACCAATATTTATAAGGCACAGAGGAATGACAGAGGACGTTGGTACGGTCAGCAAGGTACTCCCTCAGCATCTTCAAAAACATTGCATTCCTTGTAACAGTACCCTGTGCCTCTGTGTCAGGGTGATGAGAGGGTCTGTTAAAACTCTACAAGAACTTTGCCATTGTTCCACTGCCTCTGCTGTATTGGAGTTGTGTCTCTCTCACCTGTTTTCCTTGGTTGGCCAACGAACTGTGTCCTCTGCCGCCAGTGTTTGAGATAGTAATTTTATTACAAATTCCGCTATAAGGGCCCTCTGGTACTGCAAAATTTTAGTACACCTGTCTGCCTCAGGACTAAGAGATATAAAGTTCTCCGATTATCGTGGGTCTGAAAGTGTCACAAATCAGTATTGCCTGTCTGTCATCCAAAATTTTGAGAGCACGAGGGTCATGGGAAAGGCAGCATAACATAAAGTCAGCTCAACGTGCCCCAGACTGCTAACAGGCAAGAATTCCGTGTCGTCACCAAGGAGGCGACTAACCATGCTGTCCTCCTCCTACTTGTCCTCAGGCCTACAACACTTACAATGAACCTCAGTAAGATCATAGTACAAACATCAAGTGAGGGGTCAGCACGCATTCATCAAAGCATCGCATTAGCTAAGCATCCAGCAAAAGACAGTTACTCCATGACAAGGAATTAACATCCACCTTCTCTCTTCACACAGGTAATCATCTTATTCAACTTCTGATCTGCACCAGCCTGCATGTATCTCACTCCATTCAATGTTAGCAAGCAGTGTGAATGGTAATCATGTTATTCAACTTCTGATCTGCACCAGCCTGCATGTATCTCACTCCATTCAATGTTAGCAAGCAGTGTGAATGGTAATCATGTTATTCAACTTCTTTGCTATAATTCACGTGTTACACTGTTCTCAGGATTTAAGGTACTGTCACACTTAGCGATGTACCAGCGATCCCGACCAGCGATATGACGCGGTCAGGATCGCTGGTACATCGCTAAGTGGTCGCTAGTGAGCTGCCACACAGGCAGATCTCACTAGCGACATCGCTGGGGACGGGCGTCACTACTTACCTGTCACACCAGGCGATCCTGCGTCCTCCCGCCCGGCTCCACGCGTCGCTCGTCGTCACAGCAGGAAGCGCCACAGGAAGCTGACGACGAGAAACAGTACAGGACGTTCTCGTGCGATCGGCGATAACCAGCGGGGGAGCCGGTCGTAGGTAAGTATCAGACACAGCGATGTCGCTAGCAATAGCGCTATAACATCACAAGTTATAGCGATATTGCTAGCGATATCTCTTAAGGTACTGTCACACTTAGCGATGTACCAGCGATCCCGACCAGCGATATGACGCTGTCAGGATCGCTGGTACATCGCTAAGTGGTCGCTAGTGAGCTGCCACACAGGCAGATCTCACTAGCGACATCGCTGGGGACGGGGGTCGCTACTTACCTGTCACACCAGGCGATCCTGCATCCTCCCGCCCGGCTCCACGCGTCGCTCGTCTTCACAGCAGGAAGCGCCGCAGGAAGCTGACGACGAGAAACAGTCCTGAACGTTCTCGCGCGATCAGCGATAACCAGCGGGGGAGCGGGTCGTAGGTAAGTATCAGACACAGCAATGTCGCTAGCAATATCGCTATAACGTCACCAGTTATAGCGATATTGCTAGCGATATCTCTTAGTGTGACAGGCCCTTTAGTGTGACATGCCCTTTACTGTTGTATATCCATGGGGGGGACTCACTGGAAATGTTATCTCAGGAGATGTGCTTTAGCATAGAGATGGAATCAGGACTGCGTCTTTGATCATCTTTTGCACACCAAGAGGTGTTGAGCAGCTGTTGCTAATTTATAACTAAGCAGCTCCCACAATCCCTCTCTCCTGGCCCTGTATTGGGGTGTATAAATTTAGAATGATTCAAAGGGGTGCAAGAATGTCTGGGGCTTGCATGCATTCAACAAAGCATCGCATTAGATAAGCATCCAGCAAAAGACAGTTACTCCATGACAAGGAATTAACATCCACCTTCTATCTTCACACAGGTAATCATGTTATTTAACTTCTGATCTGCACCAGCCTGCATGTATCTCACTCCATTCAATAATAGCAAGCAGTGTGAATGGTAATCATGTTATTCAACTTCTGATCTGCACCAGCCTGCATGTATCTCACTCCATTCAATGTTAGCAAGCAGTGTGAATGGTAGTCATGTTATTCAACTTCTGATCTGCACCAGCCTGCATGTATCTCACTCCATTCAATGTTAGCAAGCAGTGTGAATGTGTCATGATCCAGGACGGGGTTTCGCTTTGGCCCATCCTGGTCTGACTGGGGGTTAATTGTTCCGCCTCTCTCTGGCAGAGGGCGGCTATTTAATGCTCACTGGACCTTGGTCCGGTGCCAGTTATACTCCTGCCCTCGGCTGAGTTAGTTGACCTTGTGCGTACGTGTGCCTTGTGCCTGATATCTTGCTTGCTTGTTTGGTTTTGATTCGGTTCTGTCCCTGTTACGAGTTCTGCCTGTCCCTCTTGTACTGCGCTACCTCTCGTGTATGACTCACTACTTGTGACCCGACTTCTATCTGCTCGTCTCCTTGGTACCGCGTCGCCCTCTTGTGTATGACCTTTGGCTTTGTCTGACCTCCCATCTGTTTATCCCTCCTGTACCTCGTTTGCCCGTACTGTGAATGACCTCCGTTTTACCCGACTCTGAGTTTTCTATCTTCTCTGAAAGCAGGATGCTAAGCCCCGCCCCCTTGCAGTCACATGACCGTAGGTCCTGTGCCAGCTTGCTAAACTTCAGCCTGCAGGTCCTGTGTACCTATACTTTCTGGCTGTCCTGGTCCCCAGGGGTCCCTACAGTGCGGGTGAGTCCCTGCTCAGCGGAGGCTGTACTCCGGCGCTGTCAGGATCCTGATATTATAACTGACCAATACCATTTTTTTCTCTGCTCCCGTCTCCTGTGTGTGTGATGGATCCTATGCACGCTCTTTCTGAGCAGGTAAAACACCTGACCTAGATGTCTCAGAAACTCCTTGGAGAACGAGTCCTGGCTCAGTCTCAGCAGCTGATCGCTGACACTGTGCAGGGGTTTTTTTCATCAGGGGCTCGGGATATTACATTAGTTTCCCCTGAGTCTCCAGTGAAGTTACCGGATACCTTTTCTGGAGATAAAAAAGAGTTCAGAGTTTTCAAGGAGGGCTGTAAACTTTTTTTTCCGTAAGACCACACTCTTCTGCGGATGAAAGTCAGAGAGTGGGGGTCATTATATCTCTGTTAAGGGGAGCCCCCCAAGCTTGGGTTTTCTCCCTTCTGACCATGGCCCCTGAGCGTATGATGGTAGATGCATTTTTTGAGGCCCTGGGGCTTATTTATGATGAGCCTGATCGTATGCGTATGGCTGAGGACATGGTGATGGGTGTGTGCCAGGGGAAGCACTCAGCTGAGTGGTTTTGTTCAGAATTCAGACGCTGGGCTGCTGAGGTCTATTGGAATGATGCCGCCCTCCAGGGTTTGTTCCGTAGAGGCCTGTCTGAATATCTGAAAGATGCCTTGGCTCTCCACCCTCCGCCGGATTCCCTGGAGGAGGCTATGACACAGGCTGTCCAAATGGATCGCCGGCTACGGGTGAGGGGAATGATGCAAAGTGAAAGTCTGTTATTCTCCCAAGGAAGGGGAGCCAGTCCTATATTGGAGATCACGGAGATGGGAACCATCCACCTCAAAGAAAATGAATGGAGACAACAGCGCATGGGAAAATGCTGTTTTCACTGTGGCAATTCTGGACATTGGAAAAAGGATTACCCCTTCTGTCCACTAACCAAGCGACTGAGCCCGGGTGATTGTCGTGGAGGTCACCCAGGCTCTCAGGTACCTTTTTCCACCTTCTCTAAAATGTTGCAAGTGGAACTTTGTTGTGGGAGTGTCTCCACATCCACTTCTGCCTTCGTGGATTTCGGATCAGCATTGAACTTTATTGACTCTGATTTGGTGTCCAGGTGTAAGTTAGGGACAGTTAGGTTGGAGACTCCTATTCACATTGTGGCCATTGACAAAACACCACTGGTAAAGAATGACATTATGTTTCGTACTGAAGAGTTTCTCCTTAAAGTGAGTTCCTTGCACAGGAACATATTTCATGTTTTGTGATGGACAACCTGCCAGCGGGACTGGTGTTGGGGTTCCCCTGGTTACAATTGCATAATCCTGTAATTAATTGGGAATCTTGGGACATTGTTAAATGGGGTCCCTATTGTTCTGAGAAATGTCTTGATACTGTGTCTGTGTCGTTCGTGGGTCTGGAAGGTATTCCAGAGTGCCTGAAAGACTAAACGGACGTTTTCTCCGAAAAAGAGGCTGAGGTTTTACCACCACACCGCCCATTTGATTGTGCCATTGACCTGGTTCCAGGTGTTAAATTGCCCAAGGCGCGCTTGTATAACCTTTCGGGTCCAGAACGGGCTGCGATGAAGGAGTATATTTCCGAGAGCCTCCGTAAGGGACACATTCGTCCTTCTGTTTCTCCTGTGGCGGCGGGGTTCTTTTTTGTAAAGACAAAAGACGGTGGTTTACGCCCATGCCTCGATTTTCGTGAGTTAAATAAGATAACTGTGAGGAATACGTTTCCCCTTCCACTTATTCCTGATTTATACAACCAATTGTCCGGAGCTAAGTGGTTTTCAAAATTAGATCTATGGGGAGCGTATAACCTTATCCAAGTCCGAGACGGAGATGAATGGAAAACCGCTTTTCTCACTACTGAAGGGTTGTTTGAAAATCTGGTCATGCCTTTCAGCTTGACCAATGCTCCAGCGGTCTTCCAAAATTTCATAAATCACGTGTTCTCTGATTTTATTGGACGTTTTTTGGTGGTATTGTCACGGTCACGAGTATCTGGACGCAGCGAGTACCGCAAGGCGAACCCATGACATGCGTGACCCTGGATACACTGCCTCCAGTAGGGCGAATTTAAATAATAAAACGTGCAGCTCGATACACCGCCTCCAACTGGCGAATTTAGGTAATACACGTTATTTATACAGTAGTCTGGAAACCCCGCCTCCAGTAAGGCGAATTTAAATAATAAAGGGGAAACCTGGGTAACATTAACAATGGTGGGCACTGCGATAGGGAATAGGGACGTGAAGGCCTCCTGTGCTCCCCTGAGCCAGTGTCCCTGCACTCCTAACGTTCCCTATGCCGGTTCCGCACCGGGCGACGCACAGGAACCTAAAAACCCTAGCTCGCCCTGCACCTAAACCCTCACTAGGGAATTGGTCGGTGCAGAAACTAATCCCACCACTGCACTAAACACACATGAGGAAACATGACAAAACAGGGAAAACACCACTTAGCTTTGCTCTGTTGCGTACGCTCCTAGCAACACAGCCCACCAGCTGCGTGCATCTTCTCCTCCACCTGGATCCATCACCATAACCGGATCCATCACCATAGTGCAGCCTTGGAGCAGAGTCCACCACCAGTTGCAGCTGCCCAGTAAACAGAGTCCCAAGGATGAGTCCAGCTTCTGCCAAAAAGTCCAGCATGCTTGAGTCCAACTTTTCTGCCAAGAAGTCCAGCATGCTTGAGTCCAGTTTTCAACAACCAAGTCCAGCATGCTGAGTGCAACTCTCACCATAGTCGCTACTCCACCGAGCCATGCAAGCACTTCCTGCTGACACCATAAACTGCGACTCCACCACGCCATGCCAGCCCTTCTTCCAGACACCATTGTTGAACTCCACCAATCCATGCCAGCACTTTCTGCAGACTCCATAGCTGACTCAACCCCTCTGGCTGGGCTGCCCAGGACTCACATTCAGCTCCTTCATCACCCAGGCTTGCTTCCCAAATGACGAACTATCAATATCACCAACAAGTGACTGCACACACCTGACACTCTTTTATAAAGCGTCACACCTGCATTATAATCATGTGCACTTTAACTAAAGTGTATTACCACTCACCACCACCGGGGCAACTTAGAATGAACGACATCACAGTGCAATAATTCTAATGGCCACCGGGGGCAATCACACCACTTTGGCACCCAGCCAAAGGAAAAAAGTTCACTTTGTGCACTTAAAACTGTCAGATCCACTTCGGATCATGACAGGTATATTTGGATGACATATTGATCTATTCTCCTGATAAACATACTGACATTGGTCATGTTCGGGCAGTTCTCCAAAGGCTCCGGGAGAACTGTCTCTTTGCTAAACTGGAAAAATGTTTGTTATTTGTTCAGGAACTGTCCTTTCTGGGGTTCATCGTGTCTGCTGAAGGGTATCGCATGGATCCTAATAAGGTGCAGGCCATTGTCGCGTGGGTTCAACCTTGTGATTTGAAGGCTCTGCAGCGTTTCCTAGGATTCGCCAATTACTATCGTAAATTTATAAAGGGGTTCTCACAGGTGGTTAAACCCCTCACAGATATGACTCAAAAGGGGGCCGATATCAAGAATTGGTCAACCGCAGCGGTAGCGGCATTTCAGTTTTTGAAAAAATGTTTCATGTCTGCCCCGGTTCTTACTCAACCGGACCCGTCTGAACCATTTATTGTTGAGGTAGATGCCTCAGAGGTGGGGGTGGGGGGGCGGTATTGTCCCAGGGACCCGCCACTTTGACCAATTTAAGACCTTGCACCTTTTTCTCAAAGAAATTCTCTAGAAAATAAAAAAAAAAAAAAAAGAAATTCTCTCCTGCGGAGAGAAACTATGATGTGGGAAATCGAGAACTTCTGGCCGTTAAGTTAGCCTTTGAAGAATGGAGGCATTTTTTGGAGGGGGCTGTCCATCCTATAACCGTAATTATGGACCACAAAAACCTACCTTATATTGAGTCAGCTAAAAGGTTGACTCCTAGACAGGCTAGATCGTCACTTTTTTTTCCCGATTCAGCTTCTCGATCACTTTTCGGCCAGGTTCCAAAAATGTCAGAGCGGATGCTTTGTCACGCAGTCTAGATCCGGTCTCCCCCCGGAACCTCCATCCTCCATTCTTCAGCCTGGGGTGGTGGTGGCAGGTATTTCGAATATGTTGGAACGAGAGATTCGGGAAGCCCAGTCACTTGCACCGCCGGCTAAGCCGGTGGACAAACTTTTTGTGCCAGCTCAGCTTCGCCTTAAGGTCCTCCGGGAGTTTCATGACTCAGTTCTGGGTGGACATCCAGGGATCTCGGCCACCTGGAGGGCCATTGCTAGAGTATTCTGGTGGTCTTCTTTAGCCTCGGATGTTGAGGAATGTGTCTCCATGTGATGTTTGTGCCCCTGCGAAAACCCCCCATAACCGGCCGGCCGGGGAATTGGTACCACTGCCAATTCCTGAGAGACCATTGACTCATTTGTCCATGGATTTCATCACCAACCATCCCCCCTCCAAGGGTAATACCATCATCTGGGTTGTGGTGGACAGGTTTAGTAAGCAGGCACATTTTGTCCCTTTGGCAGCCCTACCTAATGCGGAAACATTGTCCAGATTGTTTGTTGAGCATGTGGTGCGGTTGCATGGGGTACCCTTGAATGTGGTGTCTGATAGAGGAGTGCAATTTGTTTCCAGATTTTGGAGGGCTTTTTGTAAGAGGTTGGGGATTGGTCTGTCCTTTTCATCCGCTTATCATCCAGAGACTAATGGGCAGACCGAGCGGACCAATCAGTCTCTGGAGCGAATTCTGCGTTGCTTGACCTCAGACCGACAAGATGATTGGTGTTCCGTGTTACCGGTGGCTGAGTTTGCATATATATATATATATATATATATATATTCTCCATTGATTCATAGCGCGAGTATCATTTTGTTTAAATTGTTTATTTTCACCCCTGGTGGTGTGGGGGTTCCTTACTCGCTGCTGAATCAACCCTGCACACTAGCGCCATTGGTATATTGTATATATATTTTATCTTTGAGTTTGTATTTAACAACCGCATTAACCAGTCTACGGGTACATCTCCCTTTTTCTGCAATTATGGGCTCCATCCTCATTTTGGAGAATTTTCCCGTTTGAATTCTGGGTGTCCTGGAGCAGATGAGACGATCCAGCGGTTGGGGGAGGTATGGCGAGAGGTCCAGAGTAACATTACGAAGGCCCAGGACAAATTTAAATTTTTTGCGGACAAAAAACGGTCCGCGGGACCGGTGTTTCAGATTGGGGATAAAGTATGGTTGTCCACCAAGAATAGCTCAAGGTCCCCTCTGCGAAGCTTGGACCCAGGTTTATCGGTCCTTATGAAATTACCGAAGCAGTGAACCCGGTGGCTTTTCGGTTGCGTCTCCCGCCATCTCTGCGGATCCCAAATGTTTTTCATAAGGCCCTTTTGAAACCTGTGAGGTCCGCTGGGGAGGGATCATCAGCTTCCCCACCACCGGTTTTGGTAGACGGGCAGTCGGAGTACGAGGTGGAACGAATTGTCGACTCTAGGTTGGTCCGTCGTGCCCTTCAATATCTGGTACATTGGAAAGGCTACGGTCCAGAAGAACGCTCATGGGTTCCTGCTCGATCGGTTCATGTGGATCGGTTGGTCCAGGCCTTTCACGCGAAGTACCCTGAGAGACCTGGTGGTCCAGTGGCCCCCCATTGAGAGGATGGTACTGTCATGATCCAGGACGGAGTTTCGCTTTGGCCTGTCCTGGTCTGACTGGGGGTTAATTGTTCCGCCTCTCTCTGGCAGAGGGCGGCTATTTAATGCTCACTGGACCTAGGTCCAGTGTCAGTTATACTCCTGCCCTCGGCTGAGTTAGTTGACCTTGTGCGTACGTGTGCCTTGTGCCTGATATCTTGCTTGTTTGGTTTTGATCCGCTTCTGTCCCTGTTACGAGTTCTGCCTGTCCCTCTTGTACTGCTCTACCTCTCGTGTATGCCTCTCTGCTTGTGACCCGACTTCTCTCTGCTCGTCCCCTTAGTACCGTGTCGCCCTCTTGTGTATGACCTTTGGCTTTGTCTAACCTCCCGTCTGTTTATCGCTCCTGTACCTCATTTGCCCGTACTGTGAATGACCTCCGTTTTGCTTGACTCTGAGTTTTCTATCTTCTCTGAAAGCAGGATGCTAAGCCCCGCCCCCTTGCAGTCACATGACCGTAGGTCCCGTGCCGGCTTGCTAAACTTCAGCCCGCAGGTCCTGTGCACCTATACTTTCTGGCTGTCCTGGTCCCCAGGGGTCCCTACAGTGCGGGTGAGTCCCTGCTCAACGTAGGCTGTACGCCGGCGCTGTCAGGATCCTGATGGAATGGTAATCATGCTATCCAGCTTCTTATCCACACCAGCCAGCATGTATCTCACTCCTTTCAATGTTAGCAAGCAGTGTGAATGGTAATCATGTTATTCAACTTCTGATCTGCACCAGCCTGCATGAATCTCACTCCATTCAATGTTAGCAAGCATTGTGAATGGTAAGCATGTTATTCAACTTCTTTGCTATAATTCATCTGTTACATTGTTCTCAGGACTTAGGGCCCCGTCACACATAACGACGCAACAACGATCCCGACAACGATACCACTTGGTAGGGATCATTGCTGCATCGCTATGTGGTCGCTGGTGAGATGTCAAACAGTCCAATCTACCCAACGACGCAGCAACGATACGGCGTGCCGTAGCGACCCTTGTAACAATGTCAGCGGTCGTTGGGACCCTGTCACGATTCACACCTCGATGAGGGATGTACTGTGTGACGCTGTATTCACACAGGCGTGGATTGCATTCCCTTTTTCACGCCCTCTCAGCTCCGATTGGTGGTCGCTACCGCGTCCTGATTGGCGGCCTTGCCTTTAAAATAAGGTGACATAGTAGCGCTTCAGTTCTTTGTTTCTGACCGCGTATGTCCTTGGCTTGCTGAATCTAGTAGCATTCACCGGCTGTCCTAGTAGTGTTCACCGGCTGTGACTCCACATCGATTGGTCAGATGCCTAAACTCTGTGTTCACGGTGGGTATCTTTGGGGTCTCAAATGCGTTTCCATTTGCTTAATTTATAGGACACCTAACAATTATCAGCTATTATTGCTCTGGAGGGAGGGCTTGGCTTCTATCTGTGTACATAGGCTTTTGTATGGTCAGCCATTTTAGTTGGTCAAAGCTCGTTTACTGGCACGCCCACTAATAGAATGGTATGCAATTTTGCATCACACATTGCATGTAGTTACAATATTTGCATTTTTGGTTTTGTTGAAACTTTTATAATATTTCTCCTTTTTTTTCTTCAGCTTGCTCCATCATGAACAATGCGCAGTGTTCGGTTGTGGTGGCTGCCTTGTTGGTTTAGGAAGCTCGGCGTCGAGATGAGGCCCAGATGCTGGAGAGGCGTTCTAAAAGAAAAAGTCTCATGTGGACCAGAGAATGGCTGCAGAGGAGGTCCGAATTGTCGCACATGCAACTAGTCAGAGAGCTGCAAGACAAAAATCCACTTGATTTCCGGAACCATCTGCGGATGTCTGAGGAATCGTTTATATTTACTGGAGCAAATTACTCCACTTATTGAACGGAGGGATACAAAAATGCGTGCTGCCATCCCCGCAGATAAAAGATTGGCAGTCACGCTGCGATTCCTGGCCACCGGATGCTCACTTCAGGACTTGCATTTTTCTGCTGCTATTTCAAGGCCCCTGCTGAGTGCTCTTATTCCGGAGACTTGTCGAGCTATTTTCAAATGTCTATGGAGGTACATGGAGTTTCCAAATACAGAGGAGGATTGGAGAAAGATTGCCTCCGATTTTGAGGAACTTTGGCAGTTTCCCATCAGTGGTGGGACTTTGGACGGCAAACATGTCTGCATCACACAACCACCCAACAGCGGGTCCTATTTCTTTAATTACAAGGGCTATTTCAGCATCATCCTGATGGCCCTTGTGAACGCAAACTATGAATTTATTTATGTGGACGTGGGCATGAACGGAAGGGTTTCCGATGGTGGAGTTTTGGAGCATACTCATTTTGGAGAACGTTTATTTAGCTCAGACCTTCACTTGCCTCCCAACTCCGAGACAAGAGGAATCCTGAACTTTGTTTTTGTCAGCGACGAGGCCTTCCCGCTTCATCCAAATTTGCTGAAACCGTTCCCCCAAAAAACTCTAACTGTTGAAAGAAGGATTTTCACCTACCGCTTGTCAAGGGCACGTCGGGTGGTTGAAAATGCCTTTGGGATCATGGCCAATCGATTCCACGTTTTGCACACGCCTATAAACATGAAGCTGGAATCAATTGACTCTGTAGTGTTGGCCTGCTGTGTGCTTCATAACTTTCTCTGGTGGCGAGATTCCAGTGTGTACTGTCCGCCTGGGCTCGTGGACTCTGTGGACCAAACTAATGGCGAAGTGCAGCTGGGTGAATGGCGTTCAAACGAACCCACCATTGCAGGCCTTTGACCATTGGGGCCCGGCAGAAACACCCACGATGCCAAGACCAGCCACGACAAGTACTGCAATTTTTTCAATGGTCCTGGTGCTGTTGCTTGGCAGCATCAGCACTGAGTACAACACTGTTTATTTGTAAAGTGTTTAAAAATTTTAATTTTTTTGTTTAATAAACTAAGTGTTTTAACTAGAAAAAGTTTTTTTTCTCATTCTTTGTGTAACATACATTTTCAGGTACATATCAATCTACACAGATACACACATATACCGTAACCTAAATAAACACATACTTACACACATACTGAAAGTCATACATATATTCTTTATCCATTTAATATGTGCTTATTTTACACAAATTATGGTTTTGGGACGCAGTAGCGTCTCCGGTGCAACCAACCGCATGGCAACGGTTCCTTCGAGAACAAAGTAGCGTCCTCTAAACCGCCGCATGTCAATAAGACCATGGGCAGAGCTGTTGTGTCGTGGGCGTGTTTTATAATAAAGTAACTTGTGTTACGGACTCGGCTTCTGCTGAGCCCATCTTCCTTTTTAGAGTGGACCCTCTGGGCTGTGGCACCCACCTAGGGCGAGCTGACCTAGTTAGAACCCACTCCCTGTACAGGGAGTGTCAGGGGCAAGACCAAGGGGGTGAGCCACCATGGCAGCTGGACCAGACGGCCAGCTCAAGGAGACACTACTGAGTGTCTGACAACAGGACGGACAGGATACCAAACATAAAGCGAAGTCACACAGTTTCTTCCTCAAACGTGGATTCACACTTTATTCAGGTGCAAGGCATAACAGGGAATCAGGTGCAGGGCACAAACAGTGAAACACGGCAGGATGCGTGCAAGGGCACGCCAAATGTTCCAAGCATAACATATGCAGGAAAACATACCAGGGTCCAGGACAGGTTACGTGATAGGGATCACAAAAGTTCCTAGGAGGGATGCGTGCTAGGACACGCCAGGATCCAAGACGGGGTGCGATGGCATCGGACTCCGGACTACTGACTACTAGCAAAGACCGACAGGGTCCAGACAACAGGCTGCGGACATCAGCCTGCAGTCATCTGGTTCCGGACCTCTAGCAACGGTCGGCAGGTTTCAGGAATCCGGCAAGCAAGCCAAGGTTCAAGGCAGGGTGCGTGCTTGGAGCCACGCCAGGGTACAAGGCAGGGTGCGTGCTTGGAGACACGCCAGGGTTCAAGGCAGGGTGCGTGCTTGGAGACACGCCAGGGTTCAAGGCAGGGTGCGTGCTTGGAGACACACCAGGGTTCAAGGCAGGGTGCGTGCTTGGAGACACGCCAGGGTTCAAGGCAGGGTGCGTGCTTGGAGACACGCCAGGGTTCAAGGCAGGGTGCGTGCTTGGAGACACGCCAGGGTTCAAGGCAGGGTGCGTGCTTGGAGACACGCCAGGGTTCAAGGCAGGGTGCGTGCTTGGAGACACGCCAGGGTTCAAGGCAGGGTGCGTGCTTGGAGACACGCCAGGGTTCAAGGCAGGGTGCGTGCTTGGAGACACGCCAAAGCACAAGGTAAGACAGGGTGCGTGTGTAGAGACACGCCAAGGCACAAGACAGTGCGTGTGTAGAGACACGCCAAGGCACAAGGTTCAAGACAGAGTGCGTGTGTAGAGACACACCAAGGTCAGGGTTCCAGGACAGGGTTAGGGCCTGTGCATGCAAGAGGGCACAACAGAGAACATGGCAAAGCCTGCACGTACTTATACAGAAGCACAGGGAGGTATGCCATGGGCAGGTGAGGGCCTGCGCGTGCTTTAGAGAGCACGCAGAGCACAGTGCGGAAACAGCGTGAAGTGCAAGGGAGCACAGAGGGCATGGCTGGGGCACTGGCTAGCTGATCGGGCTACGGCACTGACAACTGGGCAAGACTCCAGCGAACCCGACTGAGGCATGACAGGCGACACAGCTGTCACTGACCGACGAGCACGGCTGAGGCACAAGCAGGCGGGCACGGCTGAGGCACAAACAAGAGGTTAGTAAGGCTAGGCGCATGCAAAGAGCATACGAAGCAGCAAGGGAAGACAAGACAAGAAGCCAGGCAGAGCATAGACAGAGTACAGAGCCAGGGACAGCAGCATAGGCAGAAACACAGAATCAGGTCAGAGCAAGAACAGAGCTAGCAGCGGAGCGTAGGCCGAAGCCCAGAGGCGGGCCAAGGGAGAACCTTGGGACTAGCCTAGAAACGTGCAAGAGCATAATAGGAAAGCGTCTAGCAGCGGAGCGTAGGTCGAAGCCCAGAGCCGGGCCAAGGCAGAGCCTTGGGAGTAGACATGGAAAAGAGCATGAAAGGAAAGAAAGGAGGGATGGTGCATGTGCCAGGGAGCACTACAGAGCACCATAGGAGAGAGCGAGGCAGAGCAAGCAAAGACTGAGACCATAGGGAGGAACAAGGCAGAGCAAGGCAAGGTACGAAACAAGGTATAGCGAAAACAAGCAAGGCAGAGAATAACAGAAGGACTACAAGTCCAAGCAGGACAAAGACAAACATGGCGCAACGGACAAACATAAGACAAGGCACAGAACAAGAGATGGAGTACGAGCACGGAGCGTGTGCAGAGATGCACGACAGAGCAGAGTGCAAGGGCACAGAATAGAGGAAGCGCCCCACAGACCAAGCAGCCATGCAGGGACACCACACAATACTCAGGCCCTGAGCATAGGAAGGGGCGGTCTAATATAGGGCATAGCACCTCCTCTTCCGGTCAGGACCAGGGGAGAACTTCCTAGTTCAGATGCTCCAGGATCACAGAGTGCAGTCACATGATCAAGGTTTCAGACATGACGAGATGATTGCAGAACCAGACAGTGCAGGATCCTAGGAAAGGTCACATGATCAGAGTTTCAGACATGACGAGATGATTGCAGAACCAGACAGCGCAGGATCCTAGGAAAGACACATGATCAGGGATTCTAGACATGACGAGAAGATCACAGAAGGCAAAGCAGAAACGCAGGCATCTTGCAGCTCAGCAGACATGAGGTGAGTGTGCACACTGCTCTAGGGTCATGAGGCAAAACAGACATGGCGGACATAACAGACATGGCGAGCATGACAACTTGGCACTCCACTGAATCCTTTGCAAATTAGATTTATTTTATATTTTATTGCAGTCCTGGAAACGTTTCGGCCTATTATCGGCCTTCCTCAGTCTGCTATATAAAAGTACAAGATATATACAGAAGAAAATCATAACAGGTCCTCATAAAAATTATACAATATACAATGTTGTACAAACATATTAATTAGTGATCTTAATGTAAATCACAGGTAATATAATCATATAGTGGTGATCACATTATGTACAGAGCAATATATATCACAATATTGAGAAAGGAGAACCAGGTGAAAAGGGAAAATAAAGTTGAAATAAAAGAAAAGAAAGGGAGGGGACATACCCGACTGCTATCACGGAATGATAATCCGGTACCCAAGTAAGAATTCCTATGGAGATCTATGGTGAATCAGGTGGATAGTTATGGTAGTGAAATATCTACTCATAGTGGTATCATTAGAAGAATGTTGTAGTCATACCTACTATAAAATATCATGTTGATCTAAATGGTATCTCCTATTATTATAAGAGTAGGTATACTGAATTAAATGCCTGGGAAATGAGAAATAAAAAATAAAAAATAATAAATAAATGAAAAAAATGATAAAATATTGCAATACTTTATTTTTGTCTCACAAGGATAAGTAAAGAATGAGTGGATATAGTTAAATTATATACCTTGCATAAGGAATGTATAATTATACATAGGAAAATGTATAGAACTCCTTAGAGGTATCGTGGACGTTTAATCTGTTGGGAACTAGTACTGCATAGTCCAGGATGAAGTAGATAGGTCCATATAGAGCTGAGGCACAAAAGGAAAAACATATATGCTAAGCGGTGAAAAAACCTCTACCACTAGTGTTGAGGATTCCGATACCGCAAGTATCAGGTATCGGCCGATATTAGCGGTATCGGAATTCCGATACTGACTTCCGATACTTTTGTCATATCGGATACCGGAATCGGAATCGGAAGTTCCCATCATGCTATGAGCCTGCTTGCTTTGATTAAGCCAATGGGAATCCTCCGAAGTGTGGGCACATCCTGTTAGGCATGTAGGCATGTTAACTATTGGCATGGCTGTGATTGGCTGCCAAAATGATGTCATGATGCACTATAAAAGCCACCGCAGCCGCCATTTCTGGTTCACTCTGCTGTGAATTCAGTTAGGGACAGGCTGCTGTAGAAGACTGTGAGGGACAGTTAGAAATAGCGATTCCACCAAACATCTAGTGCTTTACCCAGGCTACATAAACCACCACTGTAGCCTTCTTTGCCCTAGCAGCAGTGTTCACAACTGTCTGCAAGGGCTGTGTGAGTGCAGCTCACGCTGTGGAGTGGGTCCTGCAGCCACGTCAGGTTGTAGGCTGCCCAGCGTGCCTCACTGCTGCCTCATACATCTTTTAATTTTTGAGCTGCATTTTTTACATAATTTCAATCTAGTGTGCTTCCATCCGTATCCATATACGTTGGTTGCAAACACTAGTAGTAGACAGCGGAGCCTTTCTGCAGCCATTCAGTGCTAGTGTCCACTTTGCTGCACTGTTCACGGCTGTCTGAGAGGTCTCTGACTGTGTGTGAGTGCAGCTCACGCTGAGTAGTGTGTCCTGCAGCTACGTCTGGTTGTAGGACGCTCAGCGTGTCACTGCCTCACACATTTTTCTTTTATTGCAGCTCATTTTTTCTTCTATTAGTGTGCATCCATCCGTCTCCATCTACGGTGGTTGCAAACACTATATAGGAGTACACAGCGGAGCCTTTCTGCAGCCTGTCAGTGCCAGTGCCCACTTAGCTGCACTGTTCACGGCTGTCTGAGAGGTCTCTGACTGTGTGTGAGTGCAGCTCACGCAGAGTAGAGTGTCCTGCAGCTACGTCTGGTTGTAGGACGCTCAACGTGCGTCACTGCCTCACACATATTTGTCTTTGAGTGCAGCTCATTTTTTCTTCTCCTATTAGTGTGCATCCATCCGTATCCATCAACATTGGTTGGTTGCAAACACTATATAGGAGTAGATAGAGGAGCCTTTTTTTCTGGCTTGTGCCCTGCCGGCGCAGCCAGATTAGTATTACCCAATTTTTTTGGAGCCTCATCTTTTGCATTGTAGGTTACCTGCCTGCATTGTAATAGCTCCAAAAAGTTGGTGATACTATCAGTTTCAATTCTTTGTTCACATACTTTGAGTTTGTTTCCAACAAAGAAACCACAAAAAAAGTTCATCAAACACTACATTTGGAACTTGTGTAGGCCACATCAGCTCCTATTAAAGTGTAGTCCACACACACACACTTCATAAAATTAGTGTTTCTTGTACCTGTAACCAGCTGTTCAGGAATAAGCACACTAAGGCCCCCCTTTGTACTTTTCTGCCTATCTTAAGCAGTCTGGCAAGATGAAGAAGGCAGGGAGTAAGGCGCGTGGGCGTGGGCGTGGAGTTTCAGCAGGGAGAGGACGTGGGGATTCTGCAGGGAGAGGACGTGGGGATTCTGCAGGTAGAGGACGTGGGGATTCTGGGCCTGCTGCGGGCACCAGTGGATCAGCATCCCCCAGTTTTAGCAGGCAACAGTCCTTTATGCGCAGCTTTGTAGGACCTCAACGTACCCCACTGCTGCGGGAGGAACAAATTGAAGCCGTTGTCGGATGGATGGCAGCTAACGCATCGACTTCAATTACTTCCACAGCCTCTCAGGACCAGAGCACCGAAGAGCAACCATCTGTCTCTTCACCACCTGCCAAAGTGCCCAGGCAGTCAGAGAGACATGGACAGGAGCCATCACAGTCTCTACTTCTGTTCTCGGAATCTGTTGGCTTGGAAAGAGGGGGCCAGCCAAGCAGCATTCCTGAATGTGAAGAAGAGGGAGTATGCAGTGATGCGCAACTTCTTTGTCCCTCTGAATCTGAAGAGGCGAGTGGGCCAGTGCCTATGGTCAGCACACCTCAGTACGCATCAGATGATGACGAGACTCAGTTGTCACTTTCTGGTGCGCACGGTGCTGACGAGACAACCCCGGAGAAGCAGCTGTTTGAAGAGGGGAGGGAAGATGATGAGGTCCTTGACCCATCATGGCGTGAGGAACAGGAAGGTGGTGGGAGCAGCTCGGAGGAAGAGATTCCCCTACCGGCCAAAACAGGAGGCAGAGGGAGGGGGAAGACTTGGTTGCCTGTACCCTCCACTTCGGCACCCGTTAGGAGCATTCCTCATTCCAAAGGCAAAACGGGCGCTCCCAAGAGTTGCAGTGCGTGGTCCTTTTTTGACACAGTTGCAGATGACATTTGCTTTGTCAAATGCAAGCTGTTTCATCAGATAGTCAAAAGAGGGAGAAATGTCAGCAACCTCAATACCACAAATATGTGGAAACATGTGCGCACCAAGCACGAGTTGGAGTTGCAGAGACACCCTGAAGACGTAGGCCAACGTACAGCACCACCTACCACCTCTTCAGTTCGTGTTGGGGCCTCTTCCTCCAGCTCACACACTGCTGGTTCGGCTTCCTCACAGGATCGCCAAGGAAGAACCTCTGCCACTGTTGTCCGGAGACCCTGTCAGATTCCACCCATAGCAGCACGTTCCCATCCATCACAGCCATCGGTAGCACAGGCATGGGATAAAAGGCGCCCTTACTCGGCAAACCATCCCCGAGCACAGTCTCTGAATGCTGGCATTGCCAAACTTCTGGCAGTTGAAATGCTATCATTCAGGCTGGTGGACACTGACACCTTCCGGGACTTAATGGCATTGGCAGTCCCCCAATACAACGTGCCCAGCCGCTTTTATTTCAGCAGGCGAGCCGTCCCTGCCCTGCAGAAACATGTTAAGGGCAAAATAAAACATGCGCTACTAAACGCCGTTAGTAGCAAGGTCCACCTGACCACCGATGCGTGGACCAGTAACCATGGACAGGGATGATACCTTTCCCTCACTGCCCACTGGGTCAATGTTGTGGAGCCGGGTACAGATCTGGAGAGTGGCGCTGTACGTGTTCTTCCAATGCCACGGATTGCAGGACTCCAGTCTGTACACATAGACTCCTCCTCCTACTCAAGTTCCTCAGAAACAGCAGAGCAGGAGCCTGTTACGACCGATATGAGCACAGCCATGGCCAAACGTCAACAGGCTGTACTCAAATTAATTTCTTTGGGGAATCGAAGCCACACAGCGCAGGAGCTCTGGAATGCTATCAAGCAGGAGAGCGATGTGTGGTTTGGGCCAGCGAATCTCCAGCCGGGCTTGGTAGTGTGTGACAATGGCCGAAATCTGGTGGCAGCTCTTGGCCTAGGCAACCTCACACACATCCCATGTCTGGCACATGTGCTTAACTTGGTCGTGCAGAGCTTTCTGAGGGACTATCCGGATCTTGATGCACTGTTGCACACGGTCCGCATAGAGTGCGCTCACTTGCGGCGTTCCAGCACGACAAGATCGCGCCTCGCTGCTCTGCAGCGACGATTTGGCCTTCCGGAACATCGCATCATATGTGACCTACCCACCCGGTGGAATTCAACGTTACATATGTTGGAGCGGTTGTGTGAGCAGCAGGCAGCAGTCATGGAGTACCAGCTGCATCAGGCGCAAACAAGTCGCACTGTGCGCCGTTCACACTTCAGCACCATTGAGTGGGCCTCTATGAAGGACATCTGCCTCGTTTTGCGTGCCTTCGATGAATCCACGCGGATGGCGAGTGCAGATGATGCACTAGTCAGCATGACTGTCCCCCTTATCTGCCTGATTCAACAAACACTGCAAGCACTAAGGGATGAGGTTTCGGAAGAGGTGGAGGATGAGGAGTCCCAAATGCCATCTGCTTCTGGACAGTCTGCGCTACGTGTTTCCTCACAAAGGCCTAGGCAGGGGACACTTTGTGAGGAGGATGAGGAGGAGTCGATGGAGGAGGAAGACATCTCTCCAGAGGATGGAGGTACACAAACCTCTACTCAGTATGTACAGCGAGGGTGGGGTGATGCAGAGCAGGCCGAGGTCACGCCTCAAACAGGGGACAGCGGTTCTTTGGCAGTTGGGAGTCTGCAGCACATGGTTGATTTCATGCTGCAGTGCCTGAGAAACGACCGCCGCATTGCCCACATTCTCGTCTCGGCTGATTATTGGGTGTACACCCTCCTAGATCCTCGCTACCGGGACAGCGTACAAAGGCTCATACCAACGTTGAACCGGGAGCGTAAACTGCGGGAGTACGAAGAGTCACTGGTGCAGTCCATAATGTTTTCCATTCCACCCGACAGCATTGTTGCTAGTGCTTTACAAAGCAGCTCTGTGCGTCGAGGCAGTGGAGGAAACTCTGCACAAAGAGGGAGCAGAGGCAGCGCCGCAGCACAAGGCAAGACCACTATGGCCCAAATGTGGCAAAGTTTTGTGTGTCCACCACAATTGTCTACACCATCAGCGACGCCTCGAGTCAGCAGGAAGCAACGCTTCCGTCAGATGGTGTCAGACTACATGTCTTGCCCTGTCACTGTACTCCCCCTTCAAGTTTTGGGTCTCTAAGCTGGATACATGGCCAGAGCTTAGCCAGTATGCATTGGAGGTGCTGGCTTGCCCTGCTGCCAGTGTATTATCGGAACGTGTCTTTAGTGCCGCAGGTGGTGTACTAACAGACCGTCGCACGCGACTATCTTCCAATAATGTTGACCGGCTGACTTTTCTGAAAATGAACAAGGCCTGGATCTCCAAAGAGGCCTAAGTGGAGCATGGTTAGAATCAGTAGTAATCAACAACCTCCATAAAAACCGCTGCCCATTGGCCTCTGCATGCGGCATGCGTAATCCTGGGCTCCAACAGCGTCAGTCGGTGTTCAGAAGTTTCATCTCCACAGAGCCAAACACATTCGTTCAAGTGTTAGTGGGGTTCAGCACTGCCAGCACTGCCAGCTGTTCCCCTGCTGTGGAGATGGCAAGTCTCCTGCTGCCTACACCTGCCAAAATCCAGTAGGCCCCAGCCTGCTCCACGCCTGATCCTGGGCTCCAACAGCGTCAGTTGGTGTTCAGAAGTGTCATCTCCACAGAGCCAAACACATTCATTCAAGTGTTAGTGGGGTTCAGCACTGCCAGCTGTTCCCCTGCTGTGGAGATGGCAAGTCTCCTGCTGCCTACACCTGCCAAAATCCAGTAGGCCCCAGCCTGCTCCACGCCTGATCCTGGGCTCCAACAGTGTCAGTTGGTGTTCAGAAGTGTCATCTCCACAGAGCCAAACACATTCGTTCAAGTGTTAGTGGGGTTCAGCACTGCCAGCTGTTCCCCTGCTGTGGAGATGGCAAGTCTCCTGCTGCCTACACCTGCCAAAATCCAGTAGGCCCCAGCCTGCTCCACGCCTGATCCTGGGCTCCAACAGCGTCAGTTGGTGTTCAGAAGTGTCATCTCCACAGAGCCAAACACATTCGTTCAAGTGTTAGTGGGGTTCAGCACTGCCAGCTGTTCCCCTGCTGTGGAGATGGCAAGTCTCCTGCTGCCTACACCTGCCAAAATCCAGTAGGCCCCAGCCTGCTCCACGCCTGATCCTGGGCTCCAACAGCGTCAGTTGGTGTTCAGAAGTGTCATCTCCACAGAGCCAAACACATTCGTTCAAGTGTTAGTGGGGTTCAGCACTGCCAGCTGTTCCCCTGATGTGGAGATGGCAAGTCTCCTGCTGCCTACACCTGCCAAAATCCAGTAGGCCCCAGCCTGCTCCACGCCTGATCCTGGGCTCCAACAGCATCAGTTGGTGTTCAGAAGTGTCATCTCCACAGAGCCAAACACATTCGTTCAAGTGTTAGTGGGGTTCAGCACTGCCAGCTGTTCCCCTGCTGTGGAGATGGCAAGTCTCCTGCTGCCTACACCTGCCAAAATCCAGTAGGCCCCAGCCTGCTCCACGCCTGATCCTGGGCTCCAACAGCGTCAGTTGGTGTTCAGAAGTGTCATCTCCACAGAGCCAAACACATTCGTTCAAGTGTTAGTGGGGTTCAGCACTGCCAGCTGTTCCCCTGCTGTGGAGATGGCAAGTCTCCTGCTGCCTACACCTGCCAAAATCCAGTAGGCCCCAGCCTGCTCCACGCCTGATCCTGGGCTCCAACAGCGTCAGTTGGTGTTCAGAAGTGTCATCTCCACAGAGCCAAACACATTCGTTCAAGTGTTAGTGGGGTTCAGCACTGCCAGCTGTTCCCCTGCTGTGGAGATGGCAAGTCTCCTGCTGCCTACACCTGCCAAAATCCAGTAGGCCCCAGCCTGCTCCACGCCTGATCCTGGGCTCCAACAGCGTCAGTTGGTGTTCAGAAGTGTCATCTCCACAGAGCCAAACACATTCGTTCAAGTGTTAGTGGGGTTCAGCACTGCCAGCTGTTCCCCTGATGTGGAGATGGCAAGTCTCCTGCTGCCTACACCTGCCAAAATCCAGTAGGCCCCAGCCTGCTCCACGCCTGATCCTGGGCTCCAACAGCGTCAGTTGGTGTTCAGAAGTGTCATCTCCACAGAGCCAAACACATTCGTTCAAGTGTTAGTGGGGTTCAGCACTGCCAGCTGTTCCCCTGCTGTGGAGATGGCAAGTCTCCTGCTGCCTACACCTGCCAAAATCCAGTAGGCCCCAGCCTGCTCCACGCCTGATCCTGGGCTCCAACAGCGTCAGTTGGTGTTCAGAAGTGTCATCTCCACAGAGCCAAACACATTCGTTCAAGTGTTAGTGGGGTTCAGCACTGCCAGCTGTTCCCCTGCTGTGGAGATGGCAAGTCTCTTGCTGCCTACACCTGCCAAAATCCAGTAGGCCCCAGCCTGCTCCACTCCTGATCCTGGGCTCCAACAGCGTCAGTTGGTGTTCAGAAGTGTCATCTCCACAGAGCCAAACACATTCGTTCAAGTGTTAGTGGGGTTCAGCACTGCCAGCTGTTCCCCTGCTGTGGAGATGGCAAGTCTCCTGCTGCCTACACCTGCCAAAATCCAGTAGGCCCCAGCCTGCTCCACGCCTGATCCTGGGCTCCAACAGCGTCAGTTGGTGTTCAGAAGTGTCATCTCCACAGAGCCAAACACATTCGTTCAAGTGTTAGTGGGGTTCAGCACTGCCAGCTGTTCCCCTGCTGTGGAGATGGCAAGTCTCCTGCTGCCTTCACCTGCCAAAAGCAACAGGCCCCAGCCTGCTCCTCGCCTAATCCTGGGCTCCAACAGCGTCAGTTGGTGTTCAGAAGTGTCAACTCCACAGAGCCAAACACATTCGTTCAAGTGTTAGTGGGGTTCAGCACTGCCAGCTGTTCCCCTGCTGTGGAGATGGCAAGTCTCCTGCTGCCTACACCTGCCAAAATCCAGTAGGCCCCAGCCTGCTCCACGCCTGATCCTGGGCTCCAACAGCGTCAGTTGGTGTTCAGAAGTGTCATCTCCACAGAGCCAAACACATTTGTTCAAGTGTTAGTGGGGTTCAGCACTGCCAGCTGTTCCCCTGCTGTGGAGATGGCAAGTCTCCTGCTGCCTACACCTGCCAAAAGCAACAGGCCCCAGCCTGCTCCTCGCCTAATCCTGGGCTCCAACAGCGTCAGTTGGTGTTCAGAAGTGTCATCTCCACAGAGCCAAACACATTTGTTCAAGTGTTAGTGGGGTTCAGCACTGCCAGCTGTTCCCCTGCTGTGGAGATGGCAAGTCTCCTGCTGCCTACACCTGCCAAAATCCAGTAGGCCCCAGCCTGCTCCACGCCTGATCCTGGGCTCCAACAGTGTCAGTTGGTGTTCAGAAGTGTCATCTCCACAGAGCCAAACACATTCGTTCAAGTGTTAGTGGGGTTCAGCACTGCCAGCTGTTCCCCTGCTGTGGAGATGGCAAGTCTCCTGCTGCCTTCACCTGCCAAAAGCAACAGGCCCCAGCCTGCTCCTCGCCTAATCCTGGGCTCCAACAGCATCAGTTGGTGTTCAGAAGTGTCGTCTCCACAGAGCCAAACACATTCGTTCAAGTGTTAGTGGGGTTCAGCACTGCCAGCTGTTCCCCTGCTGTGGAGATGGCAGTCTCTGCTGCTGTCTCCGCATTCCAAAGACAGTAGGCCTCTGCCTACACCCTCCTATTTCCTGGGCTTCAACACAGCCAGTTGTAGCTCGGAAGTGCCGTCCACACGGAAAGAGACACTTGCTCCCGTGTCTCAGTGGGGTTCAGTAACGTCAGCTGATCCCCTGCTGTGTGGATGGCAGTCTCTCCTGCTGTCTCCACATTCCAAATACAGTAGGCCTCTGCCTACACCCTCCTATTTCCTGGGCTTCAACACAGCCAGTTGTAGCTTGGAAGTGCCGTCCACACGGAAAGAGACACTTGCTCCCGTGTCTCAGTGGGGTTCAGTAACGTCAGCTGATCCCCTGCTGTGTGGATGGCAGTCTCTCCTGCTGTCTCCACATTCCAAATACAGTAGGCCTCTGCCTACACCCTCCTATTTCCTGGGCTTCAACACAGCCAGTTGTAGCTCGGAAGTGCCGTCCACACGGAAAGAGACACTTGCTCCCGTGTCTCAGTGGGGTTCAGTAACGTCAGCTGATCCCCTGCTGTGTGGATGGCAGTCTCTCCTGCTGTCTCCACATTCCAAATACAGTAGGCCTCTGCCTACACCCTCCTATTTCCTGGGCTTCAACACAGCCAGTTGTAGCTCGGAAGTGCCGTCCACACGGAAAGAGACACTTGCTCCCGTGTCTCAGTGGGGTTCAGTAACGTCAGCTGATCCCCTGCTGTGTGGATGGCAGTCTCCCCTGCTGTCACCACATTCCAAATACAGTAGGCCTCTGCCTACACCTTCCTATTTCCTGGGCTTCAACACAGCCAGTTGTAGCTCGGAAGTGCCGTCCACACGGAAAGAGACACTTGCTCCCGTGTCTCAGTGGGGTTCAGTAACGTCAGCTGATCCCCTGCTGTGTGGATGGCAGTCTCTCCTGCTGTCTCCACATTCCAAATACAGTAGGCCTCTGCCTACACCCTCCTATTTCCTGGGCTTCAACACAGCCAGTTGTAGCTCGGAAGTGCCGTCCACACGGAAAGAGACACTTGCTCCCGTGTCTCAGTGGGGTTCAGTAACGTCAGCTGACCCCCTGCTGTGTGGATGGCAGTCTCTCCTGCTGTCACCATATTCCAAATACAGTAGGCCTCTGCCTACACCCTCCTATTTCCTGGGCTTCAACACAGCCAGTTGTAGCTCGGAAGTGCCGTCCACACGGAAAGAGACACTTGCTCCCGTGTCTCAGTGGGGTTCAGTAACGTCAGCTGATCCCCTGCTGTGTGGATGGCAGTCTCTCCTGCTGTCTCCACATTCCAAATACAGTAGGCCTCTGCCTACACCCTCCTATTTCCTGGGCTTCAACACAGCCAGTTGTAGCTCGGAAGTGCCGTCCACACGGAAAGAGACACTTGCTCCTGTGTCTCAGTGGGGTTCAGTAACGTCAGCTGATCCCCTGCTGTGTGGATGGCAGTCTCTCCTGCTGTCACCACATTCCAAATACAGTAGGACTCTGCCTACACCCTCCTATTTCCTGGGCTTCAACACAGCCAGTTGTAGCTCGGAAGTGCCGTCCACACGGAAAGAGACACTTGCTCCCGTGTCTCAGTGGGGTTCAGTAACGTCAGCTGATCCCCTGCTGTGTGGATGGCAGTCTCTCCTGCTGTCTCCACATTCCAAATACAGTAGGCCTCTGCCTACACCCTCCTATTTCCTGGGCTTCAACACAGCCAGTTGTAGCTCGGAAGTGCCGTCCACACGGAAAGAGACACTTGCTCCCGTGTCTCAGTGGGGTTCAGTAACGTCAGCTGATCCCCTGCTGTGTGGATGGCAGTCTCTCCTGCTGTCACCACATTCCAAATACAGTAGGACTCTGCCTACACCCTCCTATTTCCTGGGCTTCAACACAGCCAGTTGTAGCTCGGAAGTGCAGTCCACACGGAAAGAGACACTTGCTCCCGTGTCTCAGTGGGGTTCAGTAACGTCAGCTGATCCCCTGCTGTGTGGATGGCAGTCTCTCCTGCTGTCTCCACATTCCAAATACAGTAGGCCTCTGCCTACACCCTCCTATTTCCTGGGCTTCAACACAGCCAGTTGTAGCTCGGAAGTGCCGTCCACACGGAAAGAGACACTTGCTCCCGTGTCTCAGTGGGGTTCAGTAACGTCAGCTGATCCCCTGCTGTGTGGATGGCAAAGTCTCCTGCTGCCTACACAGTCGTACTACTACTGATTTTTAACCGTGCTCCAATTAGGCCTGTGGCTCCACTGTCTCTCGTATTTCCCCTGTCCTCCAACCCCGCCAGTTACAGCTCCGAAGTGGCGTCTGCACAATCCACACTTGTTCCTGTGTTACAGGTGTTCAGTCCGGTCAGTTAATCCCCTGATGTGTGTCCGGCAATGTCGCCTGCTCTGTCCACATTCCCATAACTAGTTATGACCGGACTGACCGGACTGAACACCTGTAACACAGGAACAAGTGTGGATTGTGCAGACGCCACTTCGGAGCTGTAACTGGCGGGGTTGGAGGACAGGGGAAATCCGAATATCAGTGAAGCCACAGGCCTAAGTGGAGCTTGGTTAAAATTTGTAGAAGTCTACAACCGATCTTAAAATTTCTTCAATGCAGCCTCAGCCTGCTCCGTGCTTGTCCCTGGGCTTCAACACAGCCAGTTGTTGCTCGGAAGTGCCGTCTTCACAGAGTAAAACACTAGCTCCTGTGTTTGTGGGGTTCAGTAACGTCAGCTGTTCCCCTGCTGTTTTGATGGCAATCTGTCCTGCTGCCTCCCAATTGACAGCACATCAGGCCTCAGCCTGCTAAGTGCTTGTCCCTGGGCTCCAACATCGCCAGTTGCTGCTCATAACTGACTTTGGCATGGGTACTCCCTCCTGCCCAGCTTGGTTCCAGCCCTGCCTGCTGTTTCCGGGAAGTGTCAATGTCAGTTTGCCACCCCAAGTTGCCATGTCGTGTTGCGGTTGGGTTAGCCGAGGCTAGGGTGCCAGCAGTTTAGGTGCTTCCTATGTGGACTGCGGGTTCTGGTAAGAAAGGCTTGTTCCGTAGTGCCAGTAGGACAAGCACCCCCTGTAGGACTGTGTGATTCGGTAACTGCGGCCAGCTTGCGGCATGCCAACTTTGCTTTTCAGGGGTAACTTCAGCTGCCCCTCCGGGTTCCAGCACCGTCAGCTGGTTCTCGTCAGAGCCTTTGGTCTAGGTGCCTCCATCTCGGTATCCGAGTTCCGGCAACGTCTGCTGGTCCTTGGTAGTGCTTTGTAGCACAGGTACCTCCTGCTTAGTAACCGGGTTCCAGCACCGTCAGCTGGTCCTCGGTTGTGCCATTGGCTCTTATTCCTTCTGCTGCCCCTCTGGGTGCCAGCACTGTCAGCTGGTCCTCGCTATTTCCATTTGCTCTTGCAGCTTATGCTACCCCTCCGGGTTCCAGCACCGTCAGCTGGTTCTCGTCAGAGCCTTTGGCCTAGGTGCCTCCATCTCGGTTTCCGAGTTCCGGCAACGTCTGCTGGTCCTTGGTAGTGCTTTGTAGCACAGGTACCTCCTGCTTAGTAACCGGGTTCCAGCACCGTCAGCTGGTCCTCGGTTGTGCCATTGGCTCTTATTCCTTCTGCTGCCCCTCCGGGTGCCAGCACTGTCAGCTGGTCCTCGTTATTTCCATTTGCTCTTGCAGCTTATGCTACCCCTCCGGGTTCCAGCACCGTCAGCTGGTTCTCGTCAGAGCCTTTGGCCTAGGTGCCTCCATCTCGGTATCCGAGTTCCGGCAACGTCTGCTGGTCCTTGGTAGTGCTTTGTAGCACAGGTACCTCCTGCTTAGTAACCGGGTTCCAGCACCGTCAGCTGGTCCTCGGTTGTGCCATTGGCTCTTATTCCTTCTGCTGCCCCTCTGGGTGCCAGCACTGTCAGCTGGTCCTCGCTATTTCCATTTGCTCTTGCAGCTTATGCTACCCCTCCGGGTTCCAGCACCGTCAGCTGGTTCTCGTCAGAGCCTTTGGCCTAGGTGCCTCCATCTCGGTATCCGAGTTCCGGCAACGTCTGCTGGTCCTTGGTAGTGCTTTGTAGCACAGGTACCTCCTGCTTAGTAACCGGGTTCCAGCACCGTCAGCTGGTCCTCGGTTGTGCCATTGGCTCTTATTCCTTCTGCTGCCCCTCCGGGTGCCAGCACTGTCAGCTGGTCCTCGTTATTTCCATTTGCTCTTGCAGCTTATGCTACCCCTCCGGGTTCCAGCACCGTCAGCTGGTTCTCGTCAGAGCCTTTGGCCTAGGTGCCTCCATCTCGGTATCCGAGTTTCGGCAACGTCTGCTGGTCCTTGGTAGTGCTTTGTAGCACAGGTACCTCCTGCTTAGTAACCGGGTTCCAGCACCGTCAGCTGGTCCTCGGTAGTGCCATTGGCTCTTGTTCCTTCTGCTGCCCCTCCGGGTGCCGGTACCGTCAGCTGGTTCAAGAGGACAAAGAACAGGAAGACAACCACCAAGATGCAGAACAACAAGAGAGAGAAGACAAAGAAGCATAAGAAAACAAAGCAGAAGAACATTAAGCATAAGACTAATACTCTGAGCAAATGATAATATCTTATTTATAAGCAGAAGAAGACTAAGCAGTGTATGGGGGTGAGTCCGTTCCTCCTCGTGGTGCCCCCGGAAAAGGCCTGCTGCTGCAGGCCAAACTGAACGCGGACAAATCCTGTTGTAAATCTTTTGTGACAGGCAGAACAGAAGGTGTAAACTTCTAACTTTTCTAGATAACAACTACAGGAATGCCTGACACAAACAAGAATATGATGAAGAAGAATAGGAAGAAGATGAAGAAGTTGAATATGTAGAATAATAATTGTTGAATAAGAAGAATATGAAGAATGTAAGAAAAGGAAGAAGAAGAAGAATGTAAAAAAAGGAAGTAGAAGAATTTAAAAAAAGGAAGAAGAAGAAGAATGTAAAAAAAGGAATAAGAAGAAGAATGTAAAAAAAGGAAGTAGAAGAATGTAAAAAAAGGAAGAAGAAGAAGAAGAATGTAAAAAAAGGAATAATAATAATAATAAGAAGAAGGTAAAAAAAGGAAGAGGAATAAGAAAGAAGAAGAAAGAAGAAGAAGACATACATGTCTGGCAAAATATAAATGAGGCTAACATAGTCAATATCTTTGTAACTCCTAACGTCTTTAAAAAAAAAGTTTAATTCCTGCTATTCCATTTGATTGGGCTAAACCTCTATGGCTTTAATGTCTCCTCCACCTCCCACAATACATTCTACATTATTCTTAGTTGTTTTTCTTCATGTAGAATTAACCTACAAGGAAAGAAAGGGTTTTTTTTAATTCCGATATTTTGGCCACATTGACTTGCATTGGTTCCCGGTATCAGAATCGGCGATACCGATACTTTTTTTTAAGATCGGCCGATCCATTCGATCCGATATTTTCAAGTATCGGCTGGTATCGCTCAACTCTAGTTATGAGAACTGAGTGGGGTGAAAATAGTAAAGGAGTATACTTATCTGAACTGGAAGAGATAACTTTAGTAAACTGCAGAATTAAGCGGGTAAAACCATAGTTACTATTTTCAATTCAACCATGGCATGTACATACAAAGTAAAAATGCTATTTCCAGGGGAACAAAGAAGGTACTTACATCTCCAACAGGGGAGTCTGGATCATTCAGGATCTCAGGGTCTTGCTCCATGTTTGGCCGCATCGAAGAAAATGTTTTCGGAGGAAGCTCCTGGTCACGGGTGAAGCCAAGCAAGTCATAGTACCACAACGAGGGCACGTAAACCTCATTTGTGCCGGCACCAGACTTCCTTGACTTCTCCACCTTGTTGAGCTCCTTCTTTTACATGGTGCGTAGACCCTGGATCTTCCGAACAAGGTTTTCATCCACCTTTTCGGTGGGCTTATGCCGCTTAAAGAGGGCAATAATTTTCTCATATGCCTCTTTTTTTGATTCTATTGCTGTAGTCGGCCGATTTAATCTGCCAAAGGCAGGACAGAGACCGATTCAGCTCACGTACAAATTCCTCACTATTATAAGACATCTGTAAAAAAAGAAATGAAGAATAGCATACAGTGAGCATACATGGAACATTGTCAAAAGTAAATAATAAACAAAAAAAAAATTTGAAATGGAATACTGTTTGGTCTGTGTGTGCACTCGTTACACCCTAAAATGGCTGCTTGTTCAAGAGCCTATGTACACAGATAGAAGTCAAGCCATCAACCAACTCTCTCCCTCCCTCTAGAGCAATGATAGCACTGAATTTTAAGAATACTAGAAATTAAGTAAAATGGCAACGCATTTGAGACCCCAAACTATACATACCGTGATCACAGAGTATAGGTGTACCGTTGAATATAGATGAAATAGTAGATGAGACAATGTGGAGTCACAGCCGGTGAACGCTACTAGGATCTGCAAACAAGTACGCACCCGGTCCGGAACAAAGAACTGAAGTGCTATTATGTTACCTTCTTTTAAAAGCAAGGCCGCCAATCAGGACGCGGTAGCGACCATCAATCGGAGCAGAGGGGGGCGTGGAAAAGGGAACGCAAATCCATGCCTTTGTCTCGCTTCTGAGTCGCTAACGAGCTCGTTGGGTAGGTGTCAAACATGACGATACATGCTACGCAGCGGGACCTCAGCAATCAAAAAAATGTCCAGAGCTTTCGAGCATGATCAGCGCTACCCAGCATGGGGGCCGGTCGCTGATGTGTCACACACAGCGATATCACTGGTGGGATCGCTGTTGCATCACAAAACTTGTGACTCAGCAGCGATCTCGCTAGCAATCTCACTATGTGTGACGGGGCCCTTAGGGCCCCGTCACACACAGCGAGATCGCTAGCGAGATCGCTGCTGAGTCACAAGTTTTGTGACACAGCAGCAACCTTACAAGCGATATCGCTACGTGTGACGTGGTCGTTTCACAAAAGTCTGGACATTTTTTTGGTCGTTGAGGCCCCGCTGGGTAGCATGCATCGTTCTGTTTGACATCAAACCAACGACCTCGCTAGCAACTTGAAACGAGAAACAATGGGCGTGTTTAAGCGGTGCCTTTTCCGCGCCCCTTAGCTCCGATTGGGATTGGTGGTCGCTACTGCGTTCTGATTGGCGCCTTTGCCCTTAAAGAATGTAACACAGTGGCGCTTTTCTACTTTGTTCCTGACCCCATGAAGAAGGCAGCTTAGCAGCGTTTGTGTTCTTTGTCCCTTCTTGCCGGTCACACATCGAAATAGCGTTCTCTGGCTGTGATTTCACACTGCTATATCAATTCATCAACGGATCTTCTGATCTCAGTAGGTATAATTTTGGGTCTCTACAGCATTGCCATTTTCACAACTTGATAGAACATTTACCAATTTTCTGCTTTCATTGATCTTGTCGGAGGGAGGGTGTGGTTTCTTTGTCTCTGCGTATATTTAATGCCTGGTCTGCCATATTAGGTGGTCTTGTGTGCGCGCACCCAACCCCCAACAAAACAACTATTGTAACTTTTTTTTTTTATTTCAGTTTGCACCTTCTTGCCGATCGCTGTTCTAGCGTTCTCTGGCTTGCTATTCATCACTGAGATTTCTATTCATCAACGGTTCTCCTGCTCACAGTAGGTATCATTTGTGGTCTCAACTGCGTTTCCATTTTAACTAATTTATAGAACAGTTACCAATTATATGTTTTCATACCGCTTTTTGGAGGGAGGGTGTGGTTTCTTTGTCTGTGCATATGTTTAATACCTGGGTCAGCCATTTTAGGTGGTCTTGTATGCACACACCCAACCCCCAACACAAAACAACTAATGTTTTTTTTTGTTTGTTTGTCTCAGTTAGCACCATCATGAACAATGCAGAGTGTGCTGTCGTGGTCGCTGCTTTAAGGGCCTGTCACAGTGAGCGATATCGCTAGCAATATCGCTATAACGTCACTAGTTTTTGTGACGTTATAGCGATATTGCTAGCGATATCGCTATGTCTGATACTTACCTCCGACCGCTCCCCCACTGGTTATCGCTGATCGCGCGAGAACGTCCTGGACTGCTTCTCGTCGTCTGCTTCCTGCTGCGCTTCCTGCTGTGGAGACGAGAGACGCATGGACGTGGGCGAGAGGACGTCTGGATCACCTCGTCTGACAGGTAATTAGCGACCCCCGACCCCTGCGATGTCGCTGGTGAGATCTGCCTGTGTGGCAGCTCACTAGCAACCACTTAGCGATGTACCAGCGATCCTGACCGCGTCATATCGCTGGTCGGGATCGCTGGTACATCGCTAAGTGTGACAGTACCTTTACTTGTTGAGGAACATCGGAGTCAAGAAGAATCTCGGATGCAGGAGAGGCGTTCAAAAAGAAAGCGTCACATGTGGACAAGAGATTGGCTGCAGAGGAGGTCCGAATTGTCCCACATGCAGTTGGTGAAAGAGCTTCAGGAAAAAAATCTGCATGATTTCTGCAATTATCTGCGGATGTCTGAGGAATCATTCTGATTTTTACTGGACAAAATTATACCACTTATTGAATGCAAGGATACAGTCACTGGCGTAACTACCGGGGTAGCAGCCGAAGCGGATGCTTTGGGGCCCAGCCTAAATAGGGGCCCGGGTCCCCGGCTCCGATCGGCGCTACCCGGGTAGTGCAATTAAGTACATACTCACCTCTCCTGCATGTCTTTTGCAGCCTCCCCCCTGCTTATTCCATCTTCTCAGCACTGTTAGTCCTGCTTTCAGCGGCCGCTCATTACATATGCGCATATGTAATGAGCGGCTCATTACATATGCACATATGTAATGAGCGGCACCACATGGACACTGAAAGCAGGAAGAACAGCGCTGAGATGGAATAAGCATGGGGGGGAGGCTGCAAGAGACATGCAGGAGAGGTGAGTATAACGGAGGGAGCCATATTCACCTGTCCCCCGTTCCACCACTGCGCATCGCTCTGCTGTCTTGCTTCCTCTGGCAGTGACGTTCAGGTCAGAGGGTGCCATGATGTAGTTAGCAGGCGCCCTCTGCCTGAACAGTCACTGTGCAGGGCCGGCAACGCTGAGGAGCAGCAGCTGCAGCAGCAGAGACGAGGTAAGTATATAGGTTTTTTTTTTTCTTTAATAGAGACAGCGGCAGCAGCATTGTAAGGGGCCACTAATGACCGTGCAGCATTACAAGCGGCCAGTAATCACTGTGCAGCATTACAAGGGGCCACTAATCACTGCAGCATTACAAGGGGCCACCAATCACTGTGCAGCATTACAAGGGGCCACTAATCACTGTGCAGCATTACAAGGGGCCACTAATCACTGTGCAGCATTACAAGGGGCCACTAATCACTGTGCAGCATTACAAGGGGCCAGTAATCACTGTGCAGCATTATAAGGGGCCAGTAATCACTGTGCAGCATTATAAGGGGCCACTAATCACTGTGCAGCATTACAAGGGGCCAGTAATCACTGTGCAGCATTACAAGGGGCCACTAATCACTGTGCAGCATTACAAGGGGCCACTAATCACTCTGCAGCATTACAAGGGGCCAATAATCACTGCAGCATTACAAGGGGCCAATAATTACTGTGCAGCATTATAAGGGGCCAGTAATCACTGAGCAGCATTACAAGGGGCCACTAATCACTGCAGCATTACAAGGGGCCACCAATCACTGTGCAGCATTACAAGGGGCCACTAATCACTGCAGCATTACAAGGGGCCACCAATTACTGTGCAGCATTACAAGGGGCCACTAATCACTGTGCTGCATTACAAGGGGCCACCAATCACTGCAGCATTACAAGGGGCCACTAATCACTGTGCAGCATTACAAGGGGCCACTAATCACTTCAGCATTACAAGAGGCCACCAATCACTGTGCAGCATTACAAGGGGCCACTAATCACTGCAGCATTACAAGGGGCCAGTAATCACTGTGCAGCATTACAAGGGGCCACTAATCACTGCAGCATTACAAGGGGCCACTAATCACTGTGTAGCATTACAAGGGGCCACTAATCACTGCAGCATTACAAGGGGCCAATAATCACTGTGCAGCATTACAAGGGGCCACTAATCACTGCAGCATTACAAGGGGCCATTAATCACTGTGCAGCATTACAAGGGGCCATTAATCACTGTGCAGCATTACAAGGGGCCATTAATCACTGTGCAGCATTACAAGGGGCCACTAATCACTGCAGCATTACAAGGGGCCACCAATCACTGTGCAGCATTACAAGGGGCCAATAATCACTGTGCAGCATTACAAGGGGCCACCAATCACTGCAGCATTACAAGCGGCCACTAATCACTGTGCAGCATTACAAGGGGCCATTAATCACTGTGCAGCATTACAAGGGGCCACCAATCACTGCAGCATTATATGGTGCATATGTAATTATGGAGCATGTTATAGGGCCACCATTATTCACTGTGCAGCATTATTAGGCATATTTTTGTGTGGAGCATCTTATGAAACCCATCATGAACTTTATGGAGCATCTTACGGGGCCCATTTTATTTTTGAAATTTACCAGTAGCGTCGGCATTTTCCACCCTAGGCTTATACGTGAGTCAGTAAGTTTTCCCAGTTTTTTGTGACAAAATTAGGCGGGTTGGCTTATACACGGGTCGGCTTATACACGAGTATATACGGCACATTACCGCGGCGCTCCGGCAGGTGCTGTGGCCAACGCTGTCTTGGGGGCCCGCCGGCCCGGAGTGTGTAGTGTAGGGGATCTGGGGCCCCGGTGGAAAAAAATGTACACTATGATTTTGCAGCCTACGCTGCATTTCTGTGCCTGCTGTGCGGAGCGAAGCACATATTGGGCCCGCCTCCCTGCCTGCAGCCAGTGTATTGCTTCAGACTAGTTCAGTCCCGCCCCTTCCCTGAGCCCTCGCTGTCTATTAGCTCTTTGCAGAGCTGCCTGCCGCATGGACCTCTGGGAAATGTAGTTCCTGGAGGTCGGTTTGCGCGGAGGAAGGCAGGCAGCCCTCACTGTCTCAGCTTAATTAATGCCAGGCCAGCCACTCAGCCAACTCTAGTATGCATTAACGGTAAGAGGGTGCGTCTTGAAGGGGGTGCGTCTTGAAGGGGGTGCGTCTAGAAGGGGGTGCGTCTAGAAGGGGGGTGTCTTTGAGGGGTGTGTCTTTGAGGGGGCCCCGTTTAAAAGTTTGCTATGGAGCCTAATCAGTTCTAGTTACGCCCCTGGATACAGTAATGCGTGCTGCCAACCCAGCAGATGAGAGATTGGCAGTCACGCTACGCTACCTGGCCACCGGACGCTCCTTGCAAGATTGGCATTTTTCTTCTGCCATTTCAAGGCCACTGCTGAGCGTTCTCATTCCGGAAACGTGTAAGGCGATTTTTAGTTGTCTTTGGACCTACATGGAGTTTCCCACCACAGAGGCTTTCCGAGATCGCCAACGATTTTGATCAGTTGTGGCAGTTCCCGAACTGTGGTGGCACTTTGGATGGTAAACATGTCCGTATAAGTCAACCACCTAACAGTGGATCATATTTCTACAACTACAAGGGCTATTTCAGCATCATACTGATGGCCCTTGTAAACGACTACTACGAGTTCATTTATGTTGACGTTGGAATGAATGGAAGGGTTTCCGATGGTGGGGTTTCGGAGAATACTTATTTTTGAGAGCGTTTGTATAACTCCGAACTTCACCTGCCTTCCTACTCAAACACAAGAGGAAACCTGAACTTTGTTCCTGCTTCATCCCAATCTTATTAAGCCTTTCCCTCAAAAACTCTCACACCGGAATGGAGAATTTATAATTACCGTTTATCAAGGGCACGTCGTGTTGTGCACACACCCATTAACCTCAAACTTGACTCTATTGACTGTAGTTTTAACCTGTTGTGTGCTTCACAATTTCCTTCGCCGCCGGGATTCAATTTCATACTGTCCTCCTGGCTTTGTGGACTCTGTGAACCAGAGCGGAGAAGTTTAGCTCGGCGAATGGCGGGCAACCGAACATGCAATTGCTGGCCTTCGGCCTTTGGGACCCGGAAGAAACACACAGGATGCAAAGACCTGCAGAGACAATTACTGTGCCTATTTTAAAGGTCCCGGTGCTGTTAATTGGCAGCACCACAACTTATAGCGGACTACTCATGATAAAGTTAACATTACTTTCATTTTTGGACATTTTTTGATAATATTATGTGTCTTTTAGGTTATGGATAATTATGTTTGTATTCAATATTTTAACAGTTTTCTAATGCTTTGGATAATAAACTTTGTTCTTTTCTATAACAAAACCTTGGTTTCTCAATGTTTCTTTTTGTTAAGTTTCTTAAACCAACTTAGGCACATTAGTATACTGATAAATACATACATACATATTAACATACATATTCCACATCTACACACATATATAGAAACACACATATATACACAAACCCACATATACACATTCAAACTTTTACATACATGCATGCATACAAATATAGTTTATTTTATGATCTATAACGCATAATTGAAGAAACATCAATTTCAGGACGCAATTGCATCATAGGAATGAACGCATTAGCGCTCTCTAATAGCCGGGCCCCCCACCGATAACACTGGGCGGAGCTAATGCGTCGTGGGCATGTTTTAGAATGCTGTTGCGGCCTAGTCACTGTAGAGAGGCGTTAAAATGGCAGCCAGGCGTCGTGGGGGGAGCCAGAGGTACGTTACCTCATTGAAGAGATGCAGGCCAGGGACTATGAGTGCGCTGAACAATATGAGCACCCGATCCTGCACAAACAAGCTGTGCTGCGCAGGATAAAGCATGGCCTGGCAACACGGTTTGGGATTCACCGCTCCACCACCCAGATACGCAAAAAATTGGCAGATCTGCGGTACAGATCGCGTGACCACCTTGCAAGCATATGCTCACAGAGCGCATCCCATCGTGGTGAGTGTTAAACCCCTCCCCCCACCCTGTGCAATGTAATAATTAATAATTCAATAAGGGAATAATGTGAAAAAAAAATATTGAAAAATTTATGATATACTGTAGCATTATAAATGGGCCTGATGATATATGGAGCATTATCGGGGCGCATCAAACACTGTAGCAGCATCCATGGAGCACATCATATACCGTAGCATTATAAATGGGCCAGATTATATATGGAGCATTATTTGGGCGCATCATACACTGTAGCAGCATCCATGGAGCCCATCATATACTGCAGCATTATAAATGGGCATGATGATATATGGAGCATTATTGGGGCACATCATACACTGTAGCAGCATCCATGGAACACATCATATACCGCAGCATTATAAATGGGCCTGATGATATATGGAGCATTATTTGGGCGCATCATACACTGTAGCAGCAACCATGGAGCCCATCATATACCGTAGCATTATAAATGGGCCTGATGATATATGGAGCATTATTTGGGCGCATCATACACTGTAGCAGCATCCATGGAGCCCATCATATACCGTTGCATTATAAATGGGCCAGATTACATATGGAGCATAATACTGTATGGAGTTATATACTGCCCTTTTTTGAGGTATTGTAGAATTTAAAATAGATATCAGTCATGTCATTTAATTAAACTTTGGATTAATCTTTATGGGGCATTCTTTTCTCCTGCACCTGCAGACGCGGAACCACAGGAGGAGGAGTCAGATGATGAGCCTGAACAACAGCAGGACACAACTTCCCGAGACCCCGAGGATGCGAGAGGATTGGGGTGGTCCGTGAGCCCATCTCCACCCGAATCGATGGAAGGCGCATCCAGTGTTAACCCCTTAACCCCCAAGGGTGGTTTGCACGTTCATGACCGAGCCAATTTTTACAATTCTGACCACTGTCCATTTATGAGGTAATAACTCTGAAACGCTTCCATGGATCCTGGTGATTCTGACATTGTTTTCTCGTGACATATTGTACTTCATGTTAGTGGTAAAATTTCATTCATATAACTTGCGTTTATTTGTGAAAAAAATGGAAATTTGGCGAAATTTTTGAAAATTTCATAATTTTCCAAATTTGAATTTTTATGCCCTTAAATAACAGAGATACAGCACACAAAAAACTTAATAAGTAACATTTCCCACATGTTTACTTTACATCAGCACAATTTTGGAACCAAAATTTTTTTTGTTAGGAAGTTATAAGGGTTAAAAGTTGACCAGCGATTTCTCATTTTTGCAACACCATTTTATTTTTACGGACCACATCACATTTGAAGCCACTTTGAGGGGTCTATATGATAGAAAATACCCAAAAGTGACACCATTCTAAAAACTGCACCCCTTAAGGTGCTCAAAACCACATTCAAGAAGTTTATTAACCCTTCAGGTGCTTCACAGGAATTTTTTGAATATTTAAAAAAAAATGAACATTTAACTTTTTTTCACAAAAAAAATATTTCAGGTTCAATTTTTTTTTATTTTACCAAGGGTAAAAGGAGAAGTTGGACTGTAAAAGTTATTGTGCAATTTGTTCTGAGTACGCTGATACCTGATATGTGGGGGGTAACCACTGTTGTGTGCATGGCAGAGCTCAGAAGGGAAAAAGCGCCATTTGACTTTTTCAATGCAAAATTGGCTGGAATTCAGATCGGACGCCATGTCACGTTTGGGGAGCCCCTGATGTACTTAAACAGTGGAAACCCCCCACAAGTGACCCCATTTTGGAAACTAGACCCCCCCAAGGAATTTATCTAGATGTGTGGTGAGAACTTTTAACCCCCAAGGGCTTCACAGAAGTTTATAACGTACAGCCGTACAATTAAAAAAATCATATTTTTTCCACAAAAATGAACTTTTCTCCCTCAATTCTTATTTTTCCAAGGGTAACAGGACCCTAAAAGATATTGTGCAATTTGTCCTGAGTACGCTGATACCCCATATGTGGGTGTAAATGACTATTTAGGCGCATGGCAGAGCTTGGAAGGGAAGCAGCTCCATTTGACTTTTTTGGCTGGAATTGAGATCGGACACCATGTCGCGTTTGGAAAGCCCCTGATGTACCAAAACAGTGGAAACCCCCCACAAATAACACCATTTTGGAAACTAGACCCCCCAAGGAACTTATGTAGATGTGTGGTGAGCACTTTGAACCCCCCAGTGCTTCACAGAAGTTTATAATGCCTGGGGGTGAAAATAAAAAAAATCGCATTTTTTCCACAAGCATGATCTTTTAGTCCCCAATTTTTTTATTTTTCCAAGTGTATCAGGTGAAATTGGACCCCAAAAGTTGTTGTCCAATTTGTCCTGAGTACGTTGATACCCCATATGTGGGAGAAAACTACTGTATGGGCACTCGTCAGGGCTCGGAAGGGAAGTAGTGACGTTTTGGAATGCAGACTTTGATGGAATGGTCTGCGGGTGTCATGTTGCTTTTGGAAAGCCCCTGATGTACCTAAACAGTGGAAACCCCCCACAAGTGAGACAATTTTGGAAACTAGACCCCCTAAGGAACTTATCTAGATGTGTGGTGAGCACTTTGAACCCCCCCAGTGCTTCACAGAAGTTTATAACGCCCGGGTGTGAAAATAAAAGAATCATATTTTTTCCACAAATATGATCTTTTAGTCCCCATTTTTTTATTTTCCCAAGGGTAACAGGAGAAATTGGACCCCAAAGTTGTTGTCCAATTTGTCCTGAGTATGCTGATACCCCATATGTGGGAGAAAACTACTGTATGGGCACACGTCAGGGCTCGGAAGGGAAGTAGTGACGTTTTGGAATGCAGATTTTGATGGAATGGTCTGCGGGTGTCATGTTGCCTTTGAAGAGCCTCTGATGTGCCTAAACAGTGGAAACTCCCCACAAGGGACCCCATTTTGGAAACTAGACCCCCCAAGGAACTTATCTAGATGTGTGGTGAGCACTTTGAACCCCCAAGTGCTTCACAGAAGTTTATAACGCCCGGGCGTGAAAATAAAAAAATCATATTTTTTTCCACAAAAATTATATTTTTGCCCCCAATTTTTTATTTTCCTAAGGGTAACAGGAGAAATTGGACCCGAAAAGTTGTTTTGCAATTTGTCCTGAGTAGGCTGATACCCCATATGTGGGGGTAAAACACTGTTTGGGCGCATGGCAGAGCTTGGAAGGGAAGGAGCACCAGTTGACTTTTTCAATGCAGTATTGGCTGGAATTGAGATCAGACACCATGCTGTGTTTGGAGAGCACCTGATGTGCCCAAACAGTGGAAACCCCCCAATTCTAACTCCAACCCTAACCCCAACACACCCCTAACCCTAATCTCAGCCCTAACTCTAGCCCTAGCCCTAACCCTAACGGGAAAATGGAAATAAATACATTTTTTTCATTTTATTATTTTTCCCTAACTAAGGGGGTGATAACGGGGGGTTTGATTTACTATTTATGGCGGTTTTGATGTTTGGCAGCTGTCACACGCTAAAAGACGCTTTTTATTGTAAAAATAGTTTTTGCATCACCACATATTGAGAGCTATAATTTTTCCGTATTTTGACCCACCGAGTCATGTGAGGTCTTATTTTGTGTGGGAGGAGTTGACGTTTTTATTGGTATCATTTTCGGGCACATGACATCTTTTGATCACTTTTTATTCCAATTTTTGGGACGCAGAATGAACAAAAACCAGCGTTTCATGAATTTCTTTTGGGGGATGCGTTTACACCGTTCCGCGTGCGGTAAAATTAATAAGGCAGTTTTATTCTTCGGGTCAGTACGGTTACAGCGATACCTCATTTATGTCTTTTTTTTTATGCTTTGGCACTTTTATGCAATGAAAACAATTTTATATAAAAAATAATTATTTTTGCATCGCTTTATTCTGCGAGCTATAACTTTTTCATTTTTTCACTGATGACGCTGTATGGCAGCTCATTTTTTGCAGGACAAGATGACGTTTTCAACGGTATCATGGATATTTATATGCGTCTTTTTGATCGTGCGTTATTGCACTTTTTGTTGGGCGGTATGATATAAATCATTATTTTTTGCTTAGTTTATTTTTATTTTTTAAGGGGTTCGCTAAAGGGGTTAACTAATGGGACAGTTTTATAGGGCGGGTCGTTACAGATGCGGCGATATCAAATATGTGTACTTTTATTGTTTTTTTTTTTCCCAAGGAATGAATTTATTAGGGAATATTTTTTTTAAAATTTATTTAGTGATTTTTACACTTTTTTTTATATTTTATTACATTGTCCCAGGGGGGACATCACTGTCCTGTGACAGATCGCTGATCTGTCACATCACAGATTGCTGTGACAGATCAGCAATCTGTCACAGGCATTGAAGCAGACTTCCTCATGCCTGCGCTTTGCGGGCACTGAGGAAGCCAGCTCCCTGCAAGCCCCCGAAGGTCCCCGTCGCCATCTTGGATCCGGGGACCTGCAGGGAAGGAGCCCCCCGTAGTAGCGTTGCACATTGCGCTGCTGTGGGGGGGCTCAGGGAAGCACGGAGGGAGCCCCCTCCCTGCCGATGCTTCCCTTTAACCCCGGTACACCGCGATCGTGTTTGATCGCGGTGTGCAAGGGGTTAACGTGTCGGGGGTGGTCCGTGACCGCCCCTGACACATAGTGCCGGCTGTCAGCTGTGATAATCAGCTGACACCTGGCCGCGATCAGCGGCGCTCACTCTGTGAGCGCAGCTGATCGTTGTGACGTACTATCCCGTCCGTGGGAATTAAGTCCCAGGGCACATGGACGGGATAGTACGTCACATGGTAGAAAGGGGTTAATAATCAGGAAGCACAAAACCGTAAGTGTGAAATAACAAACACGTACCTGTAAATTTAATCCTTGGATAGAATTAAAAATTAAACTATCCATTTCCTTTTAAGGAACACCTACAAATCAAGAAATTGTGGCTTCACTGGGGAGGGCAATTGAAGCCTTGGAACATCTGAGAATTCTCCTGCTACGCTCCTTGGCTGGCCAAGAACGGGGCGGCAGCCTTTTCATTTTTTTTTTTTTTTTTGTTCCTTTGTTTTTTGTTAACATATCCAGGCACTGTTCAGCCCTGTTATAAAAAAAAAAGGTATACTTTATATCCGCAGTTGTGTAGTGTTTTTTTTTCTTGGGGTGAGGTCTCAGGAGGTGGAGGAGTCATGGGTCACATGATCAGGGGCCTCCGTGTAAAATTTTTTTGTAAGTGCGGCCCATTTACTCTGACGTGTTTGTAACACCCTGATATAGCACATTCATTACATCAACTCACATCCACAACATTTACGCATAAATATTGATGCACCAAGCCCATTCACCCGCCAAGTTGACCTGGCAAAAGCAGATGCTCAATTCATCAAAGCCTCATGCAAGTTATAAGACAAAAACAATTTTTAGAAAAAAAAAAACAAATATTTCAAACAAAACATAAGTTAATAAAATTTGGAATGTACAATTATTTTACAATGTATCAATAGAAATTAAAAAAAAAATAGTTAAACGGCGCTCCAATTCCTGGTACTGGATTTCTTCTGTCGAATAACCACGCCTGGGCGGCGAAGACATTTGTGGCAAAAAAGATTTGGGAAAAAGTGGGATACTCTGGGGGTGGTGGTGGTGGGGGAAACCCGGTTTTGAGAATGACTAAACCTCCGCACAGGCGTGCTCCGAAGTGGCTCCGGCATTTGTGTCCATGACTGTTCAGAAGGATCACGGTCGAGCACACTTCGGACAGTTGAAGACTCATTCAGTTGTCCTTCTTCGGCTTTACTCAACATTTCAAAGATCACCCTTTCGGCGTGTTTCCTTTGTTGAGCATCCAGCTTTCCAAGTCTATCCGCAAAGTTTGCAAAGGTATCCATGGTGGTCTTGGCCTGATTTGCCATAATTTGATTAGCCAAAAATAGGAGGTCGGGGGATGGCTGCACGGCGGCCTTTCTTTTTCTTGAAAGCGGTTGACGACAAGGAAGAGTAGATGGCGCTTGGTCTTGACTATACCCCTCACAAGGGTCCTCCATACTGTTCTCACTACAAGTTTGTTCAGCAGTTGTTGGAGTACCAAGTTCTTGTCAATGGGGCTGCAGAAAAAGAAAATAACGGTTAAAGAAAAACACAAGAAATTATCTATGAACATCATGCAGCACACCACATAATTAGTTGTCATTCGATTTCTCATGACCACCATAGGTTAACTCAAGGTAATGAGAACAGAGTCAAGCAAAAAGATTATTTGTTTACTTATCTGAGCTGGCATGGAAAACGTTTGTAAACTGCAGAATTAAAAAGGTAAAACTTTTGTTATTTTTTGTCAATTCTACGATACAAATGCACATACAAATTTAAATTGCTATATTCTGCAAAGCAAACAAGGTACTTACATCTCCAACCGGGGAATCTTGATCAATTTGGATCGCTGGGTCTTCATCCAAGGTCTGCCGCACCGAACATTCTGTTGCCCATGGCAGCTCCTGGTCACGGGTGAAGCCAAGTAAGTCATAGTACCACAACGAGGGCACATAAACCTCGTCCGTGCCGGCACCAGACTTCCTTGACTTCTCCACTTTGTTTAACTCCTTTTTATAGACAGTGCGTAGACCTTGGATTTTTTTTGCGAGCAAGACCTTCATCCACCTTCTCGGCCGGATTATGCCGCTTGAAGAGGGCAATCATCTTCTCATGTGCCTCCCGTTTTTTTATGCGATTACTGTAATCGGCCGACTTAATTTGTTAAAGGCATGGCAGAGACCGATACAGTTCGATGAGTTCACGAATAAACTCCTCTGTATTGTAATACATCTGAAATAAAGAATAGCATGTAGTGAGCATACATGGAAAATGGGAAAAAAACAAATACGAAACATTGAAGCGCAGCACTGTTGTCGTGAAAAACTGAGTGTGCGCACACAAGCCCACCTAAAATGGCTGCCCATCCACAAACAGAGCCACGTCCTCAAGAGCTAAGAAAGCAGAGAACTTGTAGTGGTTCAATAAAATTTATAAAATGAAAAAACATTAGCGACCACAAACGTTACTTTAAGAACACCAAAAATATATGAAATAAAAAATTGGAAGCGCACAACTTTGCGGCATAACACGTGTTTTCATGGGTGTGTGAACACAAGGCCAATAAAAATGGCTGCCCATGTAAAAGCATAGGGACACTGATAGATGCCACGTCCTCTCTCTCTCACTATCGATCACTTTTGTAAATTGGATGTTCTTCAAATTTCATCTCATTTGAGACCCCTAATATACCTACCGTAAAAATGGAATTCTGTTTGGAGTCGCAGCCGGAGAACGCTAGTATGGTCTTGCAGGAACAAAGAACGCTACTATGATCTGAAAAACACTGGCAGGAACAAAGAACGCTACTATGAGCTGAAATACGCTGACAGGAACAAAGAACGCTACTATGATCTGAAATACGCTGGCAGGAACAAAGAACAGAAGCACTGCGAGGGTGCCTTTTCAAGCGGTCAAACAAAGAAGAAATGCTCCGCCAATCAGAACGCTGTAGTGACCACCAATCGGAGATTAGGGGGCGCGGAAAAGGCAACGCTAATCCACGCTGTGACGGACTCAGCTCCTGCTGAGCCCATTTTTTGAGTAGACCCTCTGGGTCATGGCACCCACCCGCCGAGGGCGAGCTTACCTTGTGAGAATCCACCCCCTGTACAGGGAGTGTCAGGGGCAAGACCAAGGGGGTGAGCCACCACGACTGCTGGACCAGACGGCCGGCTCAAGGAGACACTATTGAGTGTCTGTCAACAAGACGGACTGGATACCAAACATAAAGTGAAGTCACACAGTTTTTTCCTCAACGTGGATTCACACTTTATTCAGGTGCAAGGCATAACAGGGAATCAGGTGCAGGGCACAAACAGTGAAACACGGCAGGATACGTGCAAGGGCACGCCAAATGTTCCAGGCATAACACGTGCATGAAAACATACCAGGGTCCAGGACAGGATACGTGATAGGGATCACACAAGAGTTCCTAGAAGGAATGCATGCTAGGACACGCCAGGATCCAAGACGGGGTGCGATGGCATCGGACTCCGGACTACTGGCAACGACCGACAGGGTCCAGGCATCAGGCTGCGGACATCAGCTCTGGACATCAGGCCGCAGTCATCTGGTTCCGGACCTCTGGCAACGGTCGGCAGGTTACGGGAATCCGGCAGGCAAACCAGGTTTCAGGCAAGGAGGCAAGACAGATCTCCAGGCTTGGTGCATGTTAGGGAACACGCCGAGGTCCAAGGCTAGGTGCGAGACAAAGGTGCGTGTGTAGGGGACACGCCAAGGCACAAGATAGGGTGCGTGTAGAGACACGCCAAGGCACGAGACAGAGTGCGTGTGTAGAGACACGCCAAGGCACAAGGTACGAGATAGAGTCCTGAGCGTGCAAAGGGGCACACCAGGGTCCAGGCGAGACAGAGGCCTGCGCGTGCAGAGAGGCACGCCAGGGACAGCGTTCAAGGACCAGGTTAGGACCTGTGCGTGCAAGAGGGCACGACAGGGTACATGGCCAAACCTGCGCGTACTATAATAGAAGCACGGGGAGGTATGCCATGAGCAGGCAAGGGCCTGCGCGTGCTTTAGAGAGCACGCAGAGCACAGTGCGGAAACAGCGTGAGGTGCAAGAGAGCACAGAGAGCACGGCTGGGGCACTGGCTAGCTGATCGGGCTGCGGCACTGACAGACGGGCAAGACTCCAGCGAACCCGGCTGAGGCATGGCAGGCGACACAGCTGTCACTGACCGACGAGCACGGCTGAGGCACAAGCAGGCGGGCACGGCTAGGGCGGGCACGGCTGAGGCACAGACAGGAGGCTAGGAAGGCCAGGAGCATGCAAGAGCATACGAAGAAAGAGCAAGGGAAGACAAGACGAGAAACAAGGCAGAGCTTATGCAGAGTAAAGAACCAGGAACGGAAGCATAGGCAGAAACACGGAATCAGATCAGAGCAAGAACAGAGCTAGCAGCGGAGCGTAGGCCGAAGCCCAGAGCCGGGCCAAGGGAGAACCTTGGGACTAGCCTAGAAACATGCAAGAGAGCATAATAGGAAAGAGTCTAGCAGCGGAGCGTAGGCCGAAGCCCAGAGCCGGGCCAAGGGAGAGCCTTGGGACTAGACATGGAAAAGAGCACAAGAGGAAAGAGAGAAGGAATGGTGCGTGTGCCAGGGAGCACTACAGAGCACCATAGGAGAGAGAGAGAGAGAGAGAGGCAGAGCAAGCAAAGGCAGAGACCATAGGGAGGAACAAGGCAGAGCATAGCAAAGGCAAGGCAGAGAATAACAGAAGGACTACAAGTCCAAGCAGGACAAGGACGAACATGGCACAACGGACAAACATAAGACAAGGCACGGGACAAGAGATGGAGTACGAGCACGGAGCGTGTGCAGAGATGCACGACAGGGCAGAGTGCAAGGGCACAGAATAGACGGAGCGCCCCACAGACCAAGCAGCCATGCAGGGACACTACACAATACTCAGGCCCTGAGCAAAGGAAGGGGCGGCCTGATATAGGGCATAGCACCTCCTCTTCCAGGTCAGGACCAGGGGAGCACTTCCGGGTTCAGATCCACAGGATAACAGAGCACAGTCACATGATCAGAGTTCCAGACACGACGAGACGACTGCAGATCCAGTGCTGAAACCTAGACAGGTCACATGATCATAGTTCCAGACATGACGAGATGATTACCGAACCAGACAGTGCAGGATCTTTAGGAAACGTCACATGATAAGCGTTCCAGACATGACGAGATGATTGCAGAACCAGACAGTGCAGGATCCAGGCAGGGACACATGATCAGGGACTCCTAGACATGATGAGAAGATCACAGAAGGCAGAGCAGAAACGCAGGCATCCTGCAGATCAGACATGAGGTGAGTGTGCACACTGCTCTAGTGAACATGCAGGACAGCAGACAAGATATGCACATCGCTCCAGGAGTTCTTGAGACAAAACAGACATGGCAGACATGACAAACATGGCGGACATGACACACGCCTGGGTGCCTGCAATGTCACAAAGTACAGCCCTCATCGTGTACTGCATCGTCAGAACAAAAGTAGTGTGACAGGGTTTCAACGACCGCCGAGATCGTTACAAAGGTCGCTATGGATCGCCATATCGATGCTGCTTCGTTGGGAAGATCGGTCAGTTTGACATCTCACTAGCGATCACACAGCAATGCAGCAACGATCCTTATCTGGTTGTATCGTTAGCAGGATTGCTGTAGAGTCATTGTGTGTGACAGGGCCCTTACTGTTGTATATCCATGGGGGGAATCACTGGAAATGAGGTGCTTTAGCATAGAGATGGAATCAGGACTGCGTCTTTGATCACCTTTTGCACACCAAGAGGTGTTGAGCAGCTGTTGCTAATTTATAACTAAGCAGCTCCCACAATCCCTCTCTCCTGGCCCTGTATTGGGGTGTATAAAAATAGAATGATTCTAAGGGGTGCACGCATATGTGGGGCTAGCACTCATTCAGCAAAGCATCGCATTAGCTAAGCATCCAGCAAAAGACAGTTACTCCATGACAAAGAATTAACATACACCTTTTCCTCTTCTCTCTTCACACAGGTAATCATGTTATACAGCTTCTGATCTGCACCAGCCTGCACGTATCTCACTCCATTCAATGTTAGCAAGCAGGATGAATGGTAATCATGTTATACAACCTATGATCTGTACCAGCCTGCATGTATCTCACTCCATTCAATGTTAGCAAGTTGTGTGAATGGTAATCATGTTATTCAACTTCTTTGCTATAATTCATCTGTTTCATTGTTCTCAGGATTTACTGTTTTATATCCATGGGGGTGAATCACTGGAGATGTTATCTCAGGAGAGGTGCATCCAGCAAAAGACAATTAAGGGCCTGTCACACTAAGCGATATCGCTAGCAATATCGCTATAACGTCACTGGTTTTTGTGACGTTATAGCGATATTGCTAGCGATATCGCTATGTCTGATACTTACCTCTGACCGCTCCCCCGCTGGTTATCGCTGATCGCGGGAGAACGTCCTGGGCTGTTTCTGGTCGTCTGCTTCCTGCTGCGCTTCCTGCTGTCACGACGAGCGACGCGTGGACGCGGGCGGAGGACGTCTGGATCGCCTCGTCTGACAGGTAAGTAGCGACCCCCGACCCTGCGATGTCGCTGGTGAGATCTGCCTGTGTGGCAGCTCACTAGCGACCACTTAGAGATGTACCAGCGATCCTGACTGCGTCATATCGCTGGTCGGGATCACTGGCACATCGCTAAGTGTGACAGTACCTTTACTCCTTGACAAGGAATAAACATCCACCTTCTCTCGTCACACAGGTAATCATGTTATTCAACTTCTGATCTGCACCAGCCTTTATGTATCTCACTCCATTCAATGTTAGCAAGCAGTGTGACTGGTAATCATGTTATTCAACTTCTTTGCTATAATTCATCTTATATATTGTTCTCAGAACTTAAGGCCCTGTTACACATAAAGATGTCCCAGCGATCCCACCAACGATCCGACATGATGGGACCGCTGGGACATCGTTAGGCTGATCGCTGGTGAGCTGTTACATAGACAGCCCCAGCAATCAGGACCAACGACGCTGGACACTGGTTTCTAATGTAAACGTCGGGAATCTAGCAGTCCCGCGGCTCTTGGATACCCGCTGTTTACCTCGGAAATGAGCGTACACACTGGTTTCCAAGGTAAACATCGGGTATCTAGGAGCTGCGCGACTCCTGGATACCCGCTGTTCACCCTGGAAACCAGCGTGCACGCTCGTTTCCGAGGTAAACAGCGGGTATCCAAGAGCCGCGGGACTGCTAGATACCCGACATTTACATTAGAAACCAGCGTCCAGCGTCACTGATCGCTGGTCTCTGGCTGCCACACGCAGCAATGCGCGCTGGGCAGCGGGAGACCAGCGATCAAAAAACGGCCCAGGATGTTGAATAACATGATTACCATTCACACTGCTTGCTAACATTGAATGGAGTGAGATACATGCAGGCTGGAGTGGATCAGAAGTTGAATAACATGCTTACCATTCATACTGCTTGCTAACATTGAATGGAGTGAAATACATGCAGGCTGATGCAGATCAGAAGTTGAATTAGCTTATTTACTCACCAATAACGGTGTTTCTCGGAACCCATAACAGCACCATGGAGAGAGGGGATCCGCTCATCAAGGACTGGAACCTACAGATAAAAAGGGCGGCACCTCTCCTCCGCCCCCAGTTAGTTACAGAGCATCAGAGGGTCTCCAGGTTAGTTAACAACAAAAGTATGTACATAACATTATAATGTTGCATATTATCAAGATGCACCGTGTCTAAATGAATATACTCTACGAACAGTAACCCGTGCTCACCGCACACGTGAAGGGGGGAATAAGCGGGTGCTGTCATGGGTTCCGAGAAGCACCGTTATAGGTGAGTAACTAAGCTATTCTCTCTCACCCATGACAGCACCACGGAGAGAATTACAGAGACTGGTAACTTAGGGAGGGACCCTTCCCCCGAAGGTCAGGTCAGACGTAGAGGCTAGATCTAAACGATAGTGTCTGAAAAAGGTAGAAGGTGTTGACAGGTGGCCGCCTTACAGATCTGTTCTATCGATACCTCTGATCTTTCTGCCCATGAGGTCACCATTGCCCTTGTGGAATGAGCTTTCAAACCCTCTGGGATGGTATTCCCACTGGATGAATATGCCAGGGCAATCGCATCCCTTATCCACCTTGCCAGGGTACTCTTAGATGCCTTGAGTCCCTTCCGAGGTCCCTGGAAGCACACAAAGAGAGAGCCTTCCTTCTTACATCCCTTGGTGACCTCTAAGTACTGAACTAGGCACCTCTTCACATCTAGGGTGTGAAATCTCCCCTCTCCCCTATTTCTGGGATTTGGGCAAAAGGAAGGAAGAGAAGGACTACTTCTTGGGACCTATGAAAGTGTGTTGCCACCTTAGGTAGATATGCCGGGTCAGGTTTCAATATGACTCTGTCACGTCGGCCTGCCGCCGCCTATACTTACCGGCGCTCGCCTCCCCGCTCTGTGCCTGCCTCCTCCTCCTCTGTCCGGTGCGTGCCTGCTTCCTGCAGGTGCCTTAGGCCGCGGGCGCGCGCTCTCCAGGTCTCTTAACCCTGGAGCGCCCGCCCAGAAGCCTAGGCGCCCAATCAGCCGGCAGCACAGGGTATATCAGGCGTCTCCAACATGGTGGTGACGCCTGATTATCGTGTGCCTTCCTACGGTATCCTGGCCGTGTTTAGGGGTTTCCCCTTCACACTCTCTGTCTCAGTCCTATACTCCGTGTCTCCGTTCTATACTCCGTGTCTCCGTCCTGTACTCCAATGCCCCGTCCTGTACTCCGTGTCTCTGTCCTGTACTCCAGTGCCCAGTCCTATACTCCGTGTCTCCGTTCTATACTCCGTGTCTCCGTCCTGTACTCCAATGCCCCGTCCTGTACTCCGTGTCTCCGTCCTGTACTCCAGTGCCCTGTCCTGTACTCCGTGTGTCTCTGTCCTGTACTCCAGTGCCCAGTCCTGTACTCCGTGTCTCCGTCCTGTACTCCAGTGCCCTGTCCTGTACTCCGTGTCTCCGTCCTGTACTCCAGTGCCCTGTCCTGTACTCCGTGTCTCCGTCCTGTACTCCAGTGCCCAGTCCGGTACTCCGTATCTCCGTCCCGTATTCCCCTCTCGGTGCCTGGTCCTATACTCCGTGTTTCTGCCCTGCTCCCACTCCGTACTTCCTACTCCCTTCTGCATTCCGTGCCTCAGTCCGGCACCCCTCACTCAGTCTTGTGAGCCGCCCCTCTTGGGTCTAGCAGTCGCGGCATCTGTCTTCCGAGGGCCTGCCCCTAATGGCCCCTGTATAGGGGTCGGCACCACTTGGCGCACTCGCCCCTGGGAGCTCCAGTGCCGCGATCGAGAGGGTCCACTCTTGGACGTAACCTACCCGTGGTCAGTATACGTCACAGTATAATCAGGCCATGGACCCTGCTAGCGCCTCGGCTGCCACCCAGACGGAATTGCTCTTCTTGCGGGAAAATCAAACTAAGATAATGTCCTTTATGAAGTCCATGGACACCCGCCTTTCTGCCTTGCAAACTACCGATCCGGGGAGCGCCCCGTTACTAGCGGGACTCCAGCAGGAGCTCGCGCAGCAGCGGGACACCCAGTCCCATATTCTGAGCTACATGGCGTCCGTGGACGACCGACTCCAATCCCTACAGTCCTCTGCGGCCGCCTCAGCCCTACCTCGGGACCACCAATCCCATCCACCACCACGCCTAGGGAAACCTCCCCGGTTTAGTGGCGACCCCAAGTTGTGTCGGGGGATTTTAAACCAGTGTCGCTTGCACTTTGAGCTCCTGCCGCAGCAATATCCCTCTGATCGTGCCAAGGTAGCTTTCATTGTGTCCCATCTTGAGGGGGAGGCCTTAGCGTGGGTGAATCCCCTGTGGGAGAGAGATGACCTGGTGGTATCAAGTATCTATAACTTCTTGGATACTTTCCGCAGGGTATTTGATGAGCCTGGCCGTGTGGCCTCCACCACTGAGGCTCTTTTCAATCTTCGCCAGGGCTCCCTCACCGTGGGACAGTATGCTATCCGCTTCCGGACACTGTCCTCGGAACTGGGGTGGAATAATGAGGCTTTGGTTGGGACGTTTTGGAGGGGCCTCTCCGGTAAAATAAAGGACGAGCTTGCCGGCCGAGACACTCCTACCACTCTGGAGGATCTCATATCTCTAGCTACCCGTATAGACTTACGGTTTCAGGAACGCACCCGGGAGTCAGTTAGGGAGAAAAGATCTTTTAGGCTATACCAAGCGCCCATCCCCCGCTCCCCGGTGTCTTCTAGTAATTCCACTCCTGAGCCCATGCAAGTGGACCGAGTAAAGTTGTCCGAGCAAGAACGCAGGGAGAGAAGGACGCAGGGCCTATGCCTTTATTGTGGCGGGGCTAATCATTTTGTGCGTACTTGCACAGTACGGCCGGGAAACGCCTCCGCCTAGGCCAGGTAAGAGAGGCCTTCCTAGGTGATACCGATTCCTCTCTGCCCCTTACTATTTCAGCTCTAATTGTTTTAGGTCGGGAGCGCAGTTCGGTGGAGGCGTATGTGGACTCGGGTGCGGCTGGTAACTTCATCCGGCTCAAAGTGGACCAGTTCCGAATTCCAGTTGTTACATTAGAGAATCCACGCTCTATCGCCTCCGTGGATGGCAAACCACTACCTGAACCCATCACCATGGTCACTGTCGAGGTGGAGATACAAGTTGGAGCTCTTCACCGAGAGAAAATCGCCTTCTATGTTTTGCCCAGTTGGTCCCACGCTGTGCTCCTCGGCTTACCCTGGCTTCGTCTACTTGAGCCCATTCTAGATTGGCGTTCCGGGGAGATCCTCCGCTGGGGACACTTTTGCCATGAACGCTGCCTGTTGCCCCATATCTCGCCCAAGTCCGCAGCAAGCTCCTATCGATCTTCCCGGGCTTTCTTTGGCTTACCACTTGTACGCCGACGTCTTCAGTAAGAAGGAGGCGGAGACTCTACCGCCGCACCGTGCCTACGACTGCCCAATTGAGCTTCTTTCAGGAGCGACTCCTCCCAGGGGAAGAATTTATCCTTTGTCTCTGGCAGAAGCCGCGGCCATGTCCGAATATGTCCAGGAAAATTTGGCTTTATTCGGAAGTCATCTTCTCCTGCTGGGGCAGGATTCTTTTTTGTTCGGAAGAAAGACGGGTCCCTTCGGCCATGTATTGACTACCCCACGGTCAAAAATCAGTATCCCCTTCCGTTGATCCCTGAACACTTTGACCGCTTGAGAGGGGCCCGGATCTTTACCAAATTGGATCTGCGGGGAGCCTATAACTTGATCCGGATCCACGCCGGCAATGAGTGGAAGACGGCATTCAATACTCGGGACGGGCATTACGAGTATTTGGTTATGCCTTTTGGCATCTGTAATGCTCCGGTGGTTTTTCAGGAGTTCGTTATCGAGATCTTTCGAGACCTACTCTACTCATGTGTTGTCGTATACCTAGATGACATTCTCATCTTTTCCCCTGACTTATCCACTCACAGAAGGAGTGTTCGGCTGGTTCTGCAACATCTACGAGAGAACAGACTCTACGCTAAACTAGAAAAATGTCTGTTCGAGCAAACCTCACTGCCCTTCCTAGGGTATATCATCACGGACTCCGGAGTAAAGATGGATCCCGAAAAGTTATCTGCTATGCTCAAATGGCCATGTCCGGTTGGAGTAAAAGCCATCCAACGGTTCCTGGGCTTCGCAAATTACTACCGACAGTTCGTGCCCTTCTTCTCTTCGGTGACTAAGCCCATCTCTGCGTTGACCCGGAAAGGGACCAAACCAAATGCCTGGACTCCAGAGGCTGAAGAAGCCTTGCTCGCCTTGAAACAGTCCTTTGCTTCCGCCCCGATTTTACATCGGCCGCTAGTCAATAGGCCCTTCATCCTAGAGGTGGATGCCTCTTCTACTGGTGCGGGAGCGGTCCTTTCTCAGCGGACAACTTCGGGTCAAGTGGTACCTTGTGGGTACTTTTCTAAATCATTCTCTCCCGCAGAATGCAATTATGCAATTGGAGACCGGGAATTACTGGCCATTAAGATGGCTCTGGAGGAGTGGCGGTATCTTTTAGAACGGGCAGTTCATCCCTTCATAATCTTCACGGACCACAAGAATTTGGCGTATCTTCAGTCCGCGCAAAGGCTCAAGTCCAGGCAAGCCAGGTGGTCGCTATATTTCTCCCGGTTTGACTTCAAACTTCATTTTCGGCCTGGGGACAGAAACATCAAGGCAGACGCTCTGTCCAGGTCCCTACAGTCACCTGAGGTAGAGGAGGGTTCGTCTCACATCATTGAGCCTGCCAAAGTTATCACCGTGGCGCCCGTGACGCTCTCTCCCATACTGCCAGGCAAAACCTTCGTCCCGCAGAATAAGAGGTCAGAGGTCCTGGATTGGGGGCATTCCTCCAAGGTTGCGGGTCACGTTGGGGTCAAGAAAACCCTCAGCCTCCTTTCACGCTACAACTGGTGGCCATCCCTTCGAGAAGATGTGACCGATTATATAGCCTCCTGAACGACTTGTGCTCTGAACAAGGTACCTAGAAGTCTGCCGTCCGGTCTGCTCTACCCTCTGCCTCTTCCTGAAGCCCCTTGGCGACAGATTGGTATGGATTTCATCACCGATCTACCATGCTCTTCCGGGTGCACTACCATCTTAGTAGTGGTCGACCGCTTCTCCAAGATGGCCCATTTCATCCCGCTGCCCGGGTTGCCTATGGCCTCTGAGCTAGCCAAGGTCTTCATACACATCTTTAGGCTTCACGGACTTCCTCAACGAATTGTCTCCGATCGAGGGGTCCAATTTACCTCCCTTTTCTGGAGGGCACTCAGCAAGCTCATGGGTATGTCTCTGGACTTCTCCGCTTATCACCCTCAGTCCAATGGGCAAGTGGAATGGATCAATCAGGTATTAACAGTCTACCTGCGTCATTTCTCTAACGCCCATCAAGACAACTGGGTGTCTCGTCTGCCGTGGGCAGAGTTCGCCCACAACAATCATCCTAATGAGTCCACCACTAAACAACGTTCTTTGTGGTTTCCGGCCAGAACCCTGGTGTTCCACTACTTCTCTCTACGCCCTCTGGTGTTCCCGCAGCAGATGCCCTCGCTACCGAATTTTCTCAAGTCTGGAAGGAAACCAGAGAGGCACTTGAAAGATCTAGTATCCGGATTAAGAGACATGCAGACAAGAGGCGCAGAGATCTTCCACCATACCAACCTGGCGACAAAGTTTGACTGTCAACTAAGTATATCCGTTTGAAGATACCTTCTTACAAACTGGGTCCTCGGTACACCGGTCCGTTCGAGGTTTTGGGACGCATTAACAACGTGGCTTATAAATTGAAGTTGCCGGCTTCGCTTCGGGTCCCTAACGCCTTCCATGTCTCGCTCCTTAAGCCTGTTGTTCTGAATCGGTATCACTCAGTTCCACCTCCTTTTCCTCAGCCAGTAGGGGCCGATGAAGTCTTTGAGGTGAAAGAAATTCTTGCCATGAAAAAAGTTCGGGGGCGTATCCTCTACCTCATTGATTGGAAGGGTTTTAGTCCCGAGGAGAGGTCCTGGGAACCCAGGGAGAATATTAATGCTCCTCTTCTATTAAGGAGATTTTTGTCTAACCTCAGGAGAGGGAGACGTAAAGGGGGGGCACAGTCACGTCGGCGGCGGTAGCCGCCGCCGCCCCAGCAGCGGCGGGGCCTGCCGCCGCCTATACTTACCGGCGCTCACCTCCCCGCTCTGTGCCCGCCTCCTCCTCCTTCTCCTCTGTCCGGCGTGTGCCTGCTTCCTGCGGGCGCCTTAGGCCTCGGGCGTGCGCTCTCCAGGTCTCTTAACCCTGGAGTGCCCGCCCAGAAGCCTAGGCTCCCAATCAGCCGGCAGCACAGGGTATATCAGGCGTCTCCAACATGGTGGAGACACCTGATTATCGTGTGCCTTCCTACAGTATCCTGGCCAAGTGTTTAGGGGTTTCCCCTTCACACTCTCTGTCTCAGTCCTATACTCAGTGTCTCCATCCTATTGTCAAGAACACCGCACTGTACTTGCTCACGGAGCCAGTGCGCGTGTCCTGAGTGTCAGGATCCTGTCAGCGCTGGCGTGCAGGTACAGCCAGAAAGTACCGATGCACGGGACCTGTGGATGCTGAAGTTCAGCAACCCGGCATAGGACCTATGGTCATGTGAACGGTCATGTAACTGCAAGGGGCGGGGCTTAGCGTCCTGCTTTCAGAGAAGCTAGAGAACTCAGAGTCAGGAAAAGCAGAGGTCATGCACCATACAGACCAGTGAGGTACAGGAGGGAGAAACAGACGGGAGGTCAGACAAAGCCAAAGGTCATACACAAGATATCAGTACAGTACCAGGGAGGAGACAGAACGGATAATCAGGGCCAAGCAGAGATCAAAACCAAACAGACATAGGAGGTACCAGGCAGAATCCAAAGCAATATCCAGAGAGCAGACCTAGTCATACACAGAGAATCAAGCAACCAGAACACAGCACTAACACACTCAGGGGTCACCACACAATGCCAAGGGCGAAAGTATAACTGACGGGGGATGGGAGCTTCCTGAGGCTATAAGAAGCCTCCTCAGAACCAAAGAGAGGCCACCATAATAGGTCCCAGGTGTGCAGGTGAAAGTCTACACTGAGATCAGAACATTAACCCCAGAAGTGCCGGTCACCCAGCACTGGTATCATGACACCTATACTCCGTGTCTCCGTCCTGTACTCCAGTGCCCCGTCCTGTACTCCATGTCTCTGTCCTGTACTCCAGTGCCCCGTCCTATACTCCGTGTCTCCGTCCTGTACTCCAGTGCCCAGTCCGGTACTCTGTGTCTCCGTCCCGTATTCCCCTCTTGGTGCCTGGTCCTATACTCCGTGTTTCTGCCCTGCTCCCTCTCCGTACTTCCTACTCCCTTCTGCATTCCGTGCCTCAGTCCGGCACACCTCACTCAGTCCTGTGAGCCGCCCCTCTTGGGTCTAGCTGTCGCTGCATCTGTCTTCCGAGGGCCTGCCCCTAACGGCCCCTGTATAGGGGTCGGCACCACCTGGCGCGCTCGCCCCTGGGAGCTCCAGTGCCGCGATCCAGAGGGTCCACTCTACCCGTAACCTACCCGTCGTCAGTATACGTCACAGACTCTATCATCTAGAATTTTAGTAAACTGTGGCGCTGCTGACAGAGCTTGAATATCGCTCACCCTGCGAGCCGATGTTAGGGCCACTAGAAGCACAGTTTTTAATGACAAATGTAACAACCCTGTTGGCGTCACTGCATGGCCTCCCATCCTCCGCACATCAACTTACTCACTGCTCCGGGTCATGCTGTGAATTCTGTCTCTTGCCAGTCCTGTGCTCTGTGCCTCTGCTCTCCTGTATGTTTCCTGGCTATGTGTGTATAGGGGCGGCGACAGAACTCTCTGGTTCTTATGCAGTCAGGGTGCACCTGTCTAATCTGTCCCTGACCAATCACCTAGAGCCCTTGACTATTTAGTTCCGCCACACCCACTGAAACATTGCCTGTGCAATGTCTAATCTCAGTATCTTGCTGCTGAGGAAGCCAAGCCCTGTCCTGTGTATTTCCTCCTTCTCTGGAGGAATACTTCTTGTCTTGCTTTGTACCTTGTCTGCCTGCCAGGAGGCTGAATATCCTGGCCCTTGAGTCTTTGTCCCAGTACCTTGTCTGTACTCTGTCCTACTTTAGTCTCCCTTTCTCCTTGTCTGTGGCTTCCTTCCCTGCTGTGTCTTTCCTTGTGTCCTCCCTGTCTGTGCATCTGCACCCTTGCAGCTCTATCTGTGAATCTGCACCCTTGCAGCTCCATCTGTGCATCTGCACCCTTGCAGCTCCATCTGTGCATCTGCACCCTTGCAGCTCCGTCTGTGCGTCTGCACCCTTGCAGCTCCGTCTGTGCGTCTGCACCCTTGCAGCTCCGTCTGTGCATCTGCACCCTTGCAGCTCTGTCTGTGCATCTGCACCCTTGCAGCTCTGTCTGTGCATCTGCACCCTTGCAGCTCTGTCTGTGCATCTGCACCCTTGCAGCTCTGTCTGTACATCTGCGCCCTTGCAGCTCTGTCTTCTCTGCTGTTGCAGAACTTCTTGCTGCAATTCCTCCACAGACCTTGTGGTTCAGCTCTACTCCGCACTCCTGCGGCTCCGCCTACCCCGCATTCCTGCAGCTCCGCCTACTCCGCACTCCTGCCTATATCCATACCTGCACCTCCTGTGTGAACAGGTCCAAATCCTGTTCCAACATACACCACTCCCTCCTGCCTACACTTGCACCTGCTGTGTGAACAGGTCCCTACCTGTCCCTTCTCATACCACGCCAGTCTGTCCTGTGTCTCAAGCCGTGCCCGCCTGTCCTGTGTCTCCAAGCCGTGCCCGCCTGTCCTGTGTCTCCAAGCCGTGCCCGCCTGTCCTGTGTCTCCAAGCCGTGCCCGCCTGCCCTGTGTCTCCAAGCCACGCCTGCTTGCCCAGTGTCTCAGCCGTGCCTGTCATGTCTACCTGCCTGCCTGTCTATAGCTTCTGTCAAAGTGACTTGTCCCCGAGTGGGACCAGCAGCCACAGCCAGACACCACCCTGGAGTGGCACCCGACATCTATCTGCCGCACAAGCCTGACCTCACCATCAGAGGCTCCAGTGAAGACCGAGGTAGCTGTCGTAGTCACGCCCCTTCCAGGGTAGTCTGGTTTGTGGCTCAGTGGGGCCACAAACCCCCAGCTTGCGCCATTCAGCCAAGGCGCGAGCGTGTCAGTTTGCACAGGCCATGTTTCAGTGGGTGTGGCAGAACTAAATAGTCAAGGGCTCTAGGTGATTGGTCAGGGACAGATTAGACAGGTGCACCCTGACTGCATAAGAACCAGGGAGTTCTGGCGCCGCCCCCCTCTACGCACATAGCCAGGAAACATACAGGAGAGCTGAGGCACAGAGCACAGGACTGGCAACAGACAGAATTCACAGCATGACCCGGAGCAGTGAGTAAGTTGATGTGCGGGGGATGGGAGGCCATACAGTGACGCTAGCAGGGTTGTTCCAACAAGGTTTTTAGGGGTGCTGACTGGATGGGTTCAAATGGGGGACCTGTTAGTGCAGATAGTACTAGATTTAGATCCCATGATGGTAATTTCTGGGTAGTTATTGGCCTAGACCTGGCTGCGGCCCTGATAAACCGATAAACCATGCTATCCAAGAGTTGCCTGCCACGTCCTGGTTATAAAGGACACCTAAGGCCGCTATCTGTACTTTCAATGTGTTAGTCGCCAGCCCCTGTTCTAAGCCCCCCCTTTTGTCCATCTGGACTCCATCCTGAACTCTTGCCCTGGAAGTGTACAGAAATTTCCTCCAAGTTCTCCCATATGCTCTCTTTGTGATTGGTTTCCTACTCTTTTGTAGTGTAGAAACCAGGTTTTCGGAGAACCCCTTTTCCCTCAGCAGTGCCCTTTCAAATTCCATGCTGTTAAATGGAAGTTCACTGCCCGAGGGTGTAACACTGGTCCCTGAGACAGTAGGTCCGGGAGATCTGGTAGGACACAAGGGTCGATTATTGACAGCATTCTCAGCCAGGAGAACCAATTTCTTTTTGGCCAGAAGGGGGCTATTAGTACCATTCTTGCTCTGTCCTCTCTGAATTTTCTTATGACCGCTGGGATGAGAATGATCGGCGGAAAGGCATACATTAGGCTCTGTGTCCATGGGATCATAAATGTGTCCAGGGCCCGGGGATTCCCCCTGGGGTCTAGGGAACAAAATGCTTCCACTTTTTTTGTTTTTGTGGTCGGCAAACAGATCTATGTCTGGGGTTCCCCACATTTCTTCAATCTGCAGTAAAATGGACTGTTTTAGGACCCATTCTCCCTGGCGTAACTGGGTGCGACTCAGAAAGTCTGCTCTCTGGTTTTCTGTTCCCTGTATATGCAGTGCAGAGAGGGATAGTAAGTTTGTCTCGGCTAGGGTGAGGATTTTGGAGGATGTGTTCATTAGTGCTCAGGTCCTGGTTCCCCTTGGTGATTTTTATGGCCACCATCACTTGATTGTCCGGAAGGCAGGCGGAGAGGGACCCTAGTAGTGACATCACTTTTCTTAGCGTCATGGAAGGGTTCTGAATCGCTACCATTTGAGCAATCCTCTCTTTTTTGCGGTCCGGAAGGTAGCACTCTTGGGTGTTTGAGTCCAGTGTTAGTCCTAGGAACTCCTGAACTTTGCTGGGCTCCAACCTCAATTTTTTTCAGGTTTAGAAGCCAGCCCTGATGTGCGAGTTTTTCTCCATCGGCGTTCAGCATTCCTAGAGCATCCAAACCCGCACACCAGAAGACTTCATCCACTTCAAATTTATGTTAAGAACCTATAACTCTGCCCTTCACCTCGCTAAACAGACCTACTTCACCACCCTGTTCTCCTCACTAGCCAACAACCCCAAGAAACTTTTTGACACTTTCACTCCCTCCTCAGGCCAAAAGCTCAAGCTTCTGGCCTCCCATTTTATAGAGAAAATAGATAATATCCGTCAGGAAATCTGCTCCCAACCACCAAGTGGTGTGACTCGCATCCCTACCTGCATTTCCCCTGGCTCACTTTCCCCATTTTATCCTATCACAGAAGAAGAAGTCTCCAAACTCCTCTCTTCTTCTCATCCGACTACATACACTACCGACCCCATTCCCTCACATCTCCCATCTCTCTCTCCAGTCGTCACAACTCACCTAACTACAATCTTTAATCTCTCCCTCTCCTCGGGCTTTTTCCCATCCTCCTTCAAACACTCTATCATTACTTCATTATTAAAGAAACCTGCTCTCAACCCATCCTGCACAAACAACTACAGACCAGTCTCCAATCTCCCCTTCATCTTTACACTCTTGGAGCGCCTAGTCTACTCCCACCTTATCTGTTACCTCCCCACTCACTCCCTCCTAGACCCTTCACAGTCTGGCTTCCGACCCCTACATTCGACTGAAACTGCTCTCATCAAAGTTACCAATGATCTTCTGACAGCAAAATGTAACGGTGAACAATCTCTGCTCATTCTTCTTGACCTTTCTGCAGCTTTGGACACTGTTGACCACCGTCTCCTACTCCATAGGCTCCAGTCACTAGGCATTAGGGACATCACTCTCTCCTGGCTCTCTTCCTATCTCTCTGACCGCTCCTTCAGTGTTTTGTTCGCTGGCTCCATGTCATCTCCTCTTTCTCTCGCTGTCGGGGTACCTCAGGGCTCAGTCCCCAATTAGACAGACCATGAGCAGTTTTGGCTTTCAGTACCATCTTTATGCTGATGACACACAACTATACACGTCATCCCCCGACCTTACCCCCGCTGTACTACAGAACGCCAGTGACTGTCTGTCCACAGTCTCCAACATCATGTCCGCTCTCTATCTGAAACTTAACCTCTCAAAAACTGAACTTCTTCTGCTCCAGCCGTCTACTAACCTCCCTAAATCTGACATTTCCCTCTCTGTGGGTGGCACCATAATATCACACCGGAAGCAGGCACACTGGGCGTTATGTTTGACACCAATCTCTCCTTCACATCCCATATACAATCTCTTGCCCGCTCTTGCCACTTACACCTAAAGTACATCTCCAGAATTCGCCCTTTTCTCACCATGGAAACAACAAAAATCCTCACTTTCGCATTGATCTACTCATGCCTGAACTACTGCAATGCTCTATTAACTGGCCTCTCCGTTACTCGACTTTCCCCGACTTTTATAACGTACAGCCGTACAAATAAAAAATCATATTTTTTCCACAAAATGATCTTTTCACTCCCAATTTTTATTTTCCCAAGGGTAACAAGACCCTAAAAGTTATTGTGCAATTTGTCCTGAGTATGCTGATATCCCATATGTAGGGGTAAACGACTATTTGGGCGCATGGCAGGGCTTGGAAGGGATGCAGCGCCATTTGACATTTTTGGCTGGAATTGAGATCGGATGCAATGTTGCATTTGGAGATGTGCCTAAGCAGTGGAAACCCCCCACAAATGACACCATTTTGGAAACTATACCCCCCCAAGGAACTTATCTAGATATGTGGTGAGAACTTTGAACCCCCAAGGGCCTCACAGAAGTTTATAATGTACAGGCGTAAAATTAAAAAAATCATTTTTTTCCACAAAAATGATCTTTTCACCCTCAATTTTTATTTTCTGAAGGGTAACAGGACCCCAAAAGTTATTGTGCAATTTGTCCTGAGTACGCTGTTACCCCATATGTGGGGGTAAACCACTATTTGGGCGCATGGCAGAGCTCGGAAGGGAAGCAGCGCCAGTTGACTTTTTAGGCTGGAATTGAGATCGGACGCCAAGCCGCCTTTGGAAAGCCCCTGATGTGCCTAAACAGTGGAAACCCACCACAAATGACACCATTTTGGAAACTAGACCCCCCCAAGGAACTTATCTAGATGTGTGGTGAGCACTTTGAACCCCCAAGGGCTTCACAGAAGCTTATAACGCCCGGGCGTGAAAATAAAAAAATCATATTTTTTCCACAAACATGATCTTTTAGTCCCCAATTTTTTTTTATTTTTCCAAGGGTAACAGGAGAAATTAGACCCAAAAGTTGTTGTCCAATTTGTCCTGAGTACACTGATGTCCCATATATGGAAGAAAACTACTGTATGGGCAAACGTCAGGGCTCTGAAGGGAAGTAATGATGTTTTGGAATGCAGACTTTGTGTTAGAATCTGTTCAGTTTGTGACTATCCACCATTTTCTTGTAGTGTTCTGGCTACTGGTCTTTTTACCTTAGTGCTAGGTTTGTCTTGGGTCAGGTGATTGTATCACCCTTTATTAACCTGTACCTGTCTCCCATTCCTTGCTGGACAACAGTGTTAATCCGCTTGAAGTCTGGCTTGGAGCCTTGCTTTGCCTTCTGTGTGTTTAGTTAGTGCAGTGCTGGGACCTCTGGTTGTTCTAGTCTTAGTTTCTGTTTTCAGTTTGCTTCTGCAGCCTTCTCTTTGTTTTCTAGTAGGAGGTGACCCGTTTTTGTACCCAGTCCTTAGTTCTTTCAGGGACCCCCTTCCCCCTATCTATAGGTCTTTGCTTGAGATTAACCTAGGATCATCTGTGGGTCTATTTGCAAGGAATGGGTTGCCCACTCCATTGTAGGGTATCATCATAGTCACAGTGCAGGGTCAGTTTTCCCCCTCCTTCCCTAGTCCTGTGCTGCAGTACTGTAACAGTTTGCCTAGCCCGAGAAAGAATAACAAAAATTTTAAAAAACCCTCCCGGATTTCTGCAATATGAACAGCATTCAAGATCTCGCTCAACGCCTGCAACGGTTAACGTTGGAAATTTCCAGCTTACAACAACACGTGAGTAATTGCCCATGGGTCCGCCCTGAAGAGCCTAAGGTGAGTTTGCCTGAATGTTTTTCTGGTAAACGGCAGGAATTTTTTTCGTTCAAAAATGCATGTTTACTTTACTGTATTTTCGGCTTAGACCCAGGTCTTCAGGAGCTGAATTACAGCGTATGGGGATTATTAGGTCCTTATTGCGAGGGGAGCCGCAAATTTGGGCATTTTTATTGCATTCAGATGACTCTTGTTTGGTGTCAGTAGAAACTTTTTTTCTGCTATGGAGTTAATATACAGTATGACGATCCGGATTGGGTCGCTACAGCTGAGGCTAAACTCAGACGGCTGAAACAGGGTTCTGGTGACGCTGAGGGATAATGTACCCAGTTCAGATGATGGTCTGAAGAAGTCAGCTGGAATGATCAAGCGCTCAAAAGTCAGTTTTTAGCAGGTCTGAATTACAGGGTTAAACACTTACTCATTGCATACCCTGCACCTGCTACACTTAAGGCTGCAATGCAGTTAGCCATCAGCGTGGATAGAAGATTGAGAGACCGGCAGGATGAAGAGAAGGCTTCAATTCTGCTGGGTCCTGTCTCTCAAGAGACCCCCGTGAACTATGGGGAACCCATGCAACTTGGCGCGATGTCCTCTCGTTCCCAGGAAAGGGAGAGAAGGTTCTCTGAGGGGCTATGCCTTTATTGTGGTAAGACTGGCCATTTTATCAAGCGATGTGAAGGTCGCATAAATCAGGAAAAGAAAAAAAAAAAGAGGTCAGAGTGACCCTCCCGTTCGTATTACATTTCTACAGTCCGCAGGAGTTTCTTTTTCTGGTAGTTCTATTTGTCATGGTCATACTATGGATTTTCAAGTGATGGTGGACTGTGGGTCTGCACTGAATTTGATCGATCAACAATTTCTAAATTGAGTCGGGACCTTTGTCATCCCCTTTTCCTGTAGTGACGATTGATAACACTCCGCTAGAGCATGGGTGCGTTTCTCGAAAGGTCACCGGATTTCCACTGACTGTCAATATGGAGCACCAGGAATCTCTAGATTTGTTTGTACTTGATAAATTGCCTTTTCCAGTCGTCCTGGGGTTGCCCTGGTTAAAAGTGCACAATCCTGTACTGGACTGGCTGTCAAATACTATAAGATCCTGGGGTCAGGGGTGTTATGGGAAATGTTGTGATGTACACATTGCTGCTGTGGTGATAAATGAGCTACATGAAGCCATTCAGGAATTCTGGAAAGTATTTTCTGAAGTTGAGTCACAAGCTCTAACACCGCATAGAGATTACGATTGCGCTATTGAGTTCATCCCAGGTGCTACTCTCCCTAAGAGTCGTTTATTTAATCTGACAATCCCCGAGAGGGAGGCCTTAAAGGAATACCTGCAGACTAGTCTTGCTGCAGGTCATATAAGACCCTCCAAGTCCACTGTGGCTGTGAGATTCTTTTTTGTCAAAAAGAAAGATGGGGGTCTTAGGCCGTGTTTGGATTTCAGGGAGATTAACAAGATCACTGTGCGCAATCCTTACCCTTTGCCGCTAATTCCGGATTTGTTTAACCAGAGATTGTTCTCTGTGGGGCATATAATTTGTTGTGGACTAAAATAGGTGATGAATGGAAGGCAGCCTTTAATACCCCAGAAGGTCATTTTGAGTGCCTAGTATTGCCTTTCAGCCTTACAAATGCTCTGGCGTTCTTTCAAAATTTCATCAATGACATTCTGAGGTCTTTGATCGGTAGGAGTGTTATCGTTTATTTGGATGATATTTTGATCTACTTGCCCGATCTGGAGTCACATTGGCAGAGAGTCCGCGAGGTTCTGCAGTTTCTGAGAAAACACACTCTTTGCTAAACTGGAGAAATGCGAGTTTGCGGTACAGAAAATTAGTTTTTTGGGGTACATTGTTTCCAGTGATGGGTGTCACGTCCGCCATGTCTGTTTGTCTCAAGAACTCCTGGAGCGATGTGCATGCGCATGTTTTGTCTGCTGTCCTGCATGTTCCCTAGAGCAGTGTGCACACTCACCTCATGTCTGAGCTACAGGATGCCTGCGTTTCTGCTCTGCCTTCTGTGATCTTCTCGTCATGTCTGGAGTCCTTGATCATGTGACGTTTCCTAAGATCCTGCACTGTCTGGTTCTGCAATCATCTCGTCATGTCTAGAATCCTGGATCATGTGTTCTTCCTAGGATCCTGCACTGGTTGTTTCGGTGATCATCTCGTCATGTCTGAAACCCTGATCATGTGACGTTTCCTAAGATCCTGCACTGTCTGGTTCTGCTATCATCTCGTCATGTCTAGAATCCCGGAAGTGCTCCCCTGGTCCTGACCTGGAAGAGGAGGTGCTATGCCCTATATCAGGCCGCCCCTTCCTATGCTCAGGGCATGATTATTGTGTTGCTTCCCTGCAAGGCTCTGGGTCTGTGGGGTTGCTCCCTCTATTCTGAGCCCTTGCACTTTGCTCTGTAGTGCGTCTCTGCACACGCTCCGTGCCCGTATTCCACCTCTTGTCTTGTGCCATGTCTTGTGTTGTCTCTTGTGCCATGTTTGTCTTTGCCTTGCTTTGCCTTGTAGTCCTTCTGCTGTTCTTTGTCTTAGTCTGTTTTGCTATGTCTCGCCTTAGCTATGCTTTGACTTGTAGTCCTTCCTGTGTTCTCTGCCTCGCCTGTTTTGCCATGTCTTGCTTTTGCTATGCTTTGACTTGTAGTCCTCCCTGTGTTCTCTGCCTTGCTATTCCTTGCTTTGTGTTCCTCCCTATGGTCTCAGTCTTTGCTTGCTCTGCCTCGCTCTCTCCTATGGTGCTCTGTAGTGCTCCCTGGCACACGCACCATTTCTCCTCTCCTTAGTGCTCGTTTCTATGTCTAGTCCCAAGGTCTTCCCTTGGCCCGGCTCTGGGCTTCTGCCTACGCTCCGCTGCTAGACTTTGTCCTCGCTCTGACCTGGCTCTGTTTCTGCTTTTTCCTTGCCTTGTTCCCTGCCTTGTCCTTGCATTGAACCCCGGCGTGGGTTCCCCTTGGCCCTCTACTGTGCCGTGGTAAGTGCCACGTGTTTGTGTACAGCCGTGTGCACTGGCCAGTGTGGCGTGCCCCCTGCGTGGCTCCTAGCACGCAGCCCTTCCTTGTGCCCTGGCGTGGCTCCTAGCATGCACCCTGCCTTGAACCCTGGCGTCGCTCCTAGCACGCACCCTGCCTTGAACCTTGTCGTGTCTCTACACGCACTCTGTCTTGTACCTTGGTCCCTGGCGTGGCTCCTAGCACGCACCCTGCCTTGAACCCTGGCATCGCTCCTAGCACGCACCCTGCCTTGAACCTTGGCGTGTCTCTACACACACTCTGTCTTGTACCTTGTGCCTTGGCGTGTCTCTACACGCACTGTCTTATCCTATGCTTTGGCGTGTCTCTACACACACTCTGTCTTGTACCTTGTGCCTTGGCGTGTCTCTACACACACTCTGTCTTATCCTATGCTTTGGCATGGCTCTACACACACGCACCCTGTCTCGTTTGTGAACCTTGGCGTGTCCCCTACACACGCACCTCGCTTTGAACCCTGGCATGTCCCCTACACACGCACCTTGCCTTGAACCCTGGCGTGTCCCCTACACACGCACCTTGCCTTGCACTTAGCCTTGACCCCTGGCGTGTCCCCTACACACGCACCTAGCCTTGGACCTTGGCGTGTTTCCTAAAACGCGCCCTGCCTGGATTTCTTCGTGCCTCCTTGCCTGGACCCTGGTTTGCCTGCTGGATGCCCGGAACCTGTCGTTCACTGCCAGAGATCACGAGCTGGATGACTGTGGCCTGACCTCCGGAGCTGATGTCCGCAGCCTGATGCCTTGATGATGTCGTTCGTTGCCAGCAGTCCGCAGTCCGATGCCATCATGCCATTACCTGTACCTAGGCGTGCCACCTGGCACGTACCATGTTATGGACCTTGGCGTGCCCACGCGCGCACCTTGCACGTTTTGCTTGTTTACACTGTATGTGATCCTGAGTTATTCTAATGAAGTTACCTTGCACCTACGTCTTGTTTCGTCTTGCTTACTGCTCGTCCTTGTCGTCAGACACTCGTCTAGTGTCCCCTGAGCCGGCCGTCTGGTCCCAGCAGTCGTGGTGACTCACCCCCTTGGTCTTGCCCCTGACACTCCCTGTATAGGGGGTGGATTCTCACAAGGTTAGCTTGCCCTCGGTGGGTGGGTGCCACGACCCAGAGGGTCCACTCAAAAAATGGGCTCAGCAGGAGCTGAGTCCGTCACAATGGGTTTGAGATGAACCCGGTGAAGGTTCAGGCGGTATTGGAGTGGCCTAGACCTGAATGCTTGAAGTCAATTCAGAGATTCTTGGGGTTTGCTAATTATTACAGAAAATTCATAAAGAATTTTTCTGTTATCGCCAAACCCCTTACTGATCTGACTAAGGCTGGTTTCACTTTAGCGTTTTTTAGCGCATGCGCCATGCGCCCCTATGTTTAACATGGCGGGCACAAGGTCTTGTGCTTGCATGCTTTCCTCTGCGTTATTGTGCGCATGCGCTTTCTCCAGGTGTGCGCCTAGACGCAACATGTTGCATTTTTTGGTCCGCCCAACGTCGTTAAAAGAACTCATGCGATCGCATCATGTAATAACGCATTACAGTCTATGGGAATGAAGGCGTGCGCGTGGACATGTGCACGCCTGCGTTTTCGAATGCATGCCTTGTAAAAGTTAAACATATCTAGACACTGATAAGAAAAGAAATACACCGCGCTATACTGGGAAATGAAAAAATAATATAACTGAGTACTCACTTGCTGATGTATGAAAAAATCACGTGGTGGTGGATGTATAGCAGTATCCTGAGACTATTCACCTTGTCATTGATGTATATTGCCTTTCATTTTGATGCCAAAACTTCTGAGTAGATAATATAGGGTTAAATAGCGGTGAGCCGCAGCCCCCACACTGAGCACCCAAGCCTGCCTCACTGAACACTGGCCCTGCAAGTAAGTGCACCAGAATCAAGCACCCCATTCCACTAGCGGCCACAAGCTGTCACTAACGCTCATTCACTTTGCAGGACCTGTGCCATCATTTGTTTTGTACAGGATAAATCATTCTGACCTTTCCTGTTGAAATTGGCATGCAGTAAGGTCAGCATTCAGTTATCCCAAACATCTATTTATTCCCCTCTTTTTTTGGTGTTTCATTTTATTTTTCAACTATTATATTTTTTTTTACATCAGAAACAGGCTGCAACATTCCAATCTTAATACCTAGCAACGGCTACATTTACAGCATGTATTTTATATAGTTCGACATACTCAAGTGAGAAATTAAGCTTAGTTCATTATTTTTTTTCTCTGAAACACACTAACAGGCTCACCCCTATTTAACCCTATATTATCTACTCAGCAGTTTTGGCATCCAAATGAAAGGCAATATACATCAATGACAAGGTACAAGGTGAATAGTCTCAGGATACTGCTATACATCCACCACCACGTGATTTTGTCATACATCAGCAAGTGAGTACTCAGTTATATTATTTTTTCATTTCCCAGTATAGCGCGCTGTATTTCTTTTCTTATCAGTGTCTAGACATGTTTAACTTTTACAACGCATGCGTTAGAAAACGCAGGCGTGCGCATGTCCACGCGCACGCCTGCGTTCTTATAGACTGTAATGCTTTTTTACATCAGCTTTAGCTCTTTTAAACAGGCACCAGCACAGAGCCTGTTATTCACCAGATGCATCTGGGAATAGCGGACCTTCCTTCTCTGTCCAAGTGGACTGGCGTCAGTGTGTTAATCTTAAACTAATTTATGTCTAGACACTGGTCTAAACCACCCCCTACACAAAGAAACATTGTATGAGGGGTAGTGTATATAAAAGAAGGTGTTGGCACTGGCAGACCACTACTCTACAGCCAGCCTTGAAGAGACAAGCAGCGTTTTTAAATTTGGAGAGAAGCAGCAACTTCAATAATGTGAGTATTCTAAACCTAATGTCTGCCTGTCCGTTTTTCTTAACTTATTATGTACTAATGTCTCTTTTTTTATTGCAGCATGTCTTCTGGAGAGGAAAACAGACTGGCCCATGGTGAACTGGCCCAAGCAGAGCGTGAAGTGAGTACCTTCTTTCCCTACTGTGTGGGTAAGTACTCGCTGTCGCATCTACACAAGTGGCAAATTAATTTTTTTTCTTTTTCAAACCTCATCGTCCACAGTTTCTGAGGAGGCCGTAGGGGGAATTTTTTTTCTTCTCAATGGAGATGAAGCAATTGTCTGATCATGTGGAGCAGCTCGCTGCTGAAGTGCGGGGAATTTCCGCCTATCTTGCTCATTCACATGTTGCTGAACCAAAGATCCCTACTCCTGATGTGTTTTTTGGGGATCGGTCTAAATTTTTGAACTTTAAGAATAACTGTAAATTATTTTTTGCCTTGAAGCCTAACTCATCAGGGAGCTCCGCGCAGCAGGTTAAAATTGTCATCTCTTTGCTGTGCGGCGATCCTCAGGATTGGGCGTTTTCTTTGAAACCTGATGATCCTATTCTAGCTAATGTGAATGCATTTTTTCAAGCCTTAGGGCTGTGATATGATGATCCTAATGCTATTGATCAGGCTGAAAAAGGCCCTGCTGGCATTGAGCCAGGGTCAGGATTCTGCAGAGTTGTACTGTCAAAAATTCCAAAAGTGGGCGGTCCTTACTACTTGGAATGATGGTGCCTTGGCAGCTCTCTTTCGGAAGGGTTTGTCAGAAACTGTAAAAGATGCTATGGTGGGATTTCCTGTTCCCTCTGGTCTTGACGATTCTATGTCATTAGCTATTCAGGTTGATCGGCGTTTGCGCGAATGCAAAACTGCACGAGAGGTGTTGCCACCTGTTGAACAAATGTCTGAACCTATGCAATGTGATAGTTTTGTCTAGGGCGCAACGTCAGGAGTTTAGAAGGCGTAATAAGCTGGGTTTTTTCTGTGGAGATGCCTCGCATATTATTTCTGTCTGCCCTAAACGAGAGAAACGTTTTGTACACACATTTGCTGTGGGTGGTGTTCAACCTAAGTTTCTTCTGGCAATTACTCTGATCTGCTCCCTGTCCACATTTTCCGCTAAGGCTTTCGTGGATTCGGGAGCAGCTCTGAACCTGATGGACTTGGATTTTGCTAAACGTTGTGGATTTCCTATGACACCTTTGCAGATGCCTATTCCTTTGAGGGGTATTGATGCTACTCCTTTGGCGAAGAATAATCATCAGTTTTGGACCCAGGTGTTAATGCAGGTCGCCCCAGATCATCAAGAAAATTGCAGATTTTTGATGTTGCATAATTTGCATGATACCATCGTTCTGGGGTTTCCCTGGTTGCAAATCCATAATCCAGTTTTGGATTGGAAATCTGTGTCTGTGGTGAGTTGGGGTTGTCGGTGTGCCCTTAGTGACACTCCTGTTTTCTCCACCTCTCCCCAGTCGCATGATGTTTCTGACTATTTGGCTGATTTTTATGATGTATTTAGTGAGAATGAGTCTGCGTCTTTGCCTCCTCATAGGAGTTATGACTGTGCAATTGAGCTGAGCCCTGGGTGTAAGTTTCCCAAGGGTCGACTTTTCAATTTATCTGTACCCGAGCACGAGGCTATGCGATCCTATATTAAGGAGTCATTGGAGAAGGGTCATATTAGACCATACTCTTCACCCTTAGGTGCTGGGGTTTTTTTCGTGGCCAAGAAGGATGGTTCATTAAGGCCTTGTATTGACTATCGTTCCCTCAACAAAATTACTGTTAAATATCAGTATCCGTTACCCCTGATGTCTGATCTATTCTCTAGAGTTAAGGGTGCTTGCTGGTTTGCCAAGCTTGACCTCAGGGGGCGTATAATCTTATTCGCATTAAGCATGGGGATGAATGGAAGACAGCGTTTAATACTCCGGAGGGACATTTTGAGTACCTGGTGATGCCTTTTGGGCTCACTAATGCCCCTTCTGTCTTCCAGTGCTTCATGAATGATATTTTCCGAGACTTTGTGGATAAATTTTTGATCATCTATCTGGATGATATTTTGATCTTTTCCAAGGATTGGGACTCTCATGTGGAACATGTTCGGACTATGTTCCGGATTTTGAGGGAGAATTCCCTGAATGTTAAGGGATCTAAATGCCTTTTTGGGGTACAGAGGATTTCATTTTTGGGATTTATTTTGTCTCCGTCAACTATTGAAATGGACCCGGCCAAGGTACAGGCCATTTATGATTGGGTTCAGCCCACTTCTTTGAAGGCCCTCCAGAAGTTTTTGGGTTTTGCTAAATTTTATCGCAAATTTATAGCTAATTTCTCTGGTATTGCCAAACCATTGACTGATTTGACTAAGAAAGGTGCTGATGTGCTGAATTGGTCTCCGGAGGCTGTTTCTTCCTTTCAGGAGCTGAAGCGAAGGTTCACTTCTGCTCCGGTTTTGCGGCAACCTGATGTCTCTCTCCCGTTTCAGGTAGAGGTGGACGCTTCTGAGATTGGTGCAGGAGCTGTTTTGTCCCAAAAAAAATCCGGTAACATCTAAAATGAATCACTGTGCTTTCTTTTCCCAAAAGTTCTCCCCATCTGAGCGTAACTATGATGTGGGGAATCGGGAACTGTTAGCCATGAAATGGGCATTTGAGGAGTGGAGACATTGGTTGGAGGGAGCTAAACATCAAGTCGTGGTCCTTACTGACCACAAGAATTTGATTTACCTGGAGTCGGCCAAACGCTTGAATCCTAGACAGGCTAGGTGGGCCTTGTTTTTCACATGCTTTGATTTTGTGGTCTCTTTTCTTCCTGGCACTAAGAATGTCAAGGCAGATGCCCTCTCTAGGAGTTTCTTTGCTGATTCTCCTGTTGTGACCAAGCCTGCTACCATCTTAGGTGAGGGGGTAGTTCTTTCTGCCATCTCGCCCGATTTGAGACGTGCTCTGGAAGAGTTTCAGGAGGACAAACCTGAGCATTGTCCCATTGGAAAATTGTATGTTCCTGAACAGTGGAGGAAGAGAGTGATGTCTTAAATTCATTGCTCTGCATTGGCTGGTCATCCAGGTATTTTTGGTACTAGAGATTTGGTGAGTCGGTCTTTTTGGTGGCCCGCCTTGTCTCGTGATGTCAGGAGTTTTGTGCAGTCCTGTGGGACTTGCTCTCGGTCTAAACCTTGTTCTCGCTCTAGTGGGTTGTTGATGCCTTTGCTGGTGCCCAGGAGGCCATGGACCCATATTTCAATGGATTTTATCTCTGATATGCCTGTCTCTCAGAGAATGACTGTTATTTGGGTGATTTGTGAAAGATTCTCTAAGATGGTCCATCTTGTACCACTCCCTAAGTTGCCATCTTCCTCTGAGTTGGTACCCTTGTTTTTGCAACAGGTGGTTCGCTTGCACGGGATTCCTGAGAACATTGTATCTGACAGAAGAGTTCAGTTTAATTCTAGATTTTGGAGGACTTTCTGTTCCAAGCTGGGAATTCAGTTGTCCTTCTCCTCTGCGTTTCACCCTCAGACCAATGGGCAGACGGAGAGAACAAACCAGACTTTGGAGTCATATTTGAGATGTTTTATTTCTGTTGATCAGGATGATTGGGTTTCATTTTTGCCCTTGGCCGAATTTGCTTTAAATAATAGAGCTAGTTCTGCCACTTTGATGTCACCTTTTTTTTGTAACCTTGGGTTTCATCCTCGATTCTCTTCAGGGCAGGTGGAGTCTTCTGCCTGCCCAGGTGTTGACACTGTGGTGGAGAGAATGCACCAGATCTGGGACCAAGTGGTGGATAGGTTGTCTCTCTCCCAGGAAAAGGCCCAGCGGTTTTCTAACCGTCATAGGACCATTGGTCCCCAGTTTAAGGTGGGTGATATGGTTTGGTTGTCATCAAAGAATATCTCTATGAAGGTGGCTTCTCCAAAGTTTAAGCCTAGATTTATCGGACCTTGCAAGATTTTGGAGATTCTTAATCCTGTCTCTTTTCGATTGGCTCTTCCTGTTACATTTAAGGTCCATAACGTGTTTCATAAGTCTCTGTTAAAGAGGTTTGTTGAGCCAGTAGTTCCTGTGGTGGCACCTCCTGACCCTGTATTAGTGGAAGGTAATGTGGAATATGAGGTTGAGAAGATACTGGATTCTCGCCTGGCTAGATGCAGACTCCAGTATTTGGTTAAATGGAAGGGTTATGGCCAGGAGGATAATTCTTGGGTCCCTGCATCCGATATTCAAGCCGAAAGATTGGTTCGTGCTTTTCATCGGGCCCATCCTGATCACCCTGGTGGCGTGGATGAGGGTTCGGTGACCCCTCCTCAAGGGGGAGGTACTGTTGTGAGTTCATTTTCCCCTTCACCGTTGATGTCTGATGAACTCCCTCTGCTGGTGAAGAGAGGTAGTGAAATTGATTGGGATGGGAAAAACCTGTCATCTGAACAGGCAGAGCGTGATTGGACACCCGGAATCACTGAGTGGATATAAGGCAGCTGATGCCCTGCAGGGTTGCTGGTGATCCTTTCTGCTCTGAGCTCTTGCAAACCAGTTCAGTACCTGTCTTCTGAAAGCTAAGTTTTTGCTCTCTTATTTTTCCATGAGATTGTGTCTGTTTACTTAGTGTTTGTGTTCTGCCTGCCCTTGTTGGTACAGGCTGAGCTCCATTTTTGTCTCTGGTCAAGTTGATCTTTTGCTCAGTCTTCAGAATATACCCGAGTGCTGATATAGTGATTTTGAAGTCTAGTGACTTCAGGGCCTTTTTTCTATCAGACGTGTTGGACATTATTTTGGCAGAATTTTTGCGGATTGCAGCCAGCATCTTTTCTGTCTTTTCCTATTTAGTTAGTTGGGCCCCATCGTTTGCTCAACCTGTCTTTCTGTGTTTGTGTTTTCATCTGCTTTTCACCGACAATACATGTTGGGGGCTGTCTATTGCTTTAAGGTCTGCTCTGGGGCAGTTTAGATTTCCCCTTTCTTTCTTTAGGCTTATTTAGTTCTCCGGCTGTGAACGAGGGGTCTAGGGCACCGTAGGAACCCCCCACGGCTACTGTTAGTTGTGTGAATAGGATCAGGGGTCTGCAATCCGATAGCTACCAACCTCTCCGGTTTTCTGGACTTAGCTTGCATTTTTGTTTTTTCCTACTTCGGTGACTCATTCATAACATCTGTCATGCCCGAGTTCCTTCACTTGAGCTTGGTCTTTCAGAATGGCCTCAAGGCACTGTCAGACAGACTGGAAAGTGGTTTTGCCCTCATGGAAAACCACTTCCAGGCTGTCGACCATCACCTTGACCGTCTGGAAGCCTACCTCAACAGACCAGCACACCATTTTTCCACCAAATTGAACAGGGCATGGCGGAACTGCTTAGTCCAGATCTCCAGCTGACTGTGATGCAGGCCTGCAACACTGCTTTCATGCAGGCTATGCAGCAGAGTCAGTACATGCAGCAGTCAGTGGTGTCCTTTCCAACTGTGCCACCACTGACTCGCTTCACCTCACTACCGACTTCTTCTGCATACCACTGCACGGCCACCTGCATTCCAAGCCAAGCCGGACACCTGTACACCACCCTAATGCCGAGTGCTGCTGAACACTCCACCGCCACCGCCATGGCAAGCGCTGCTCCTGTCTGGACCACCACCACCACTCAAGCCTGGACCACCACCACTCCTCCTGCTTGGAGCACCACCGCCGCCACCACTCCTCCTGCTTGGACCACCACCGCCACCACCACTCCTCCTGCCTGGACCAGCACTGCCACAACCGAGCAGCAGCAGCAGAGGGGTGACCCCCATTCAATTTTTGCAGAAACACAGCAATGGTCTCCCAGCTCCAGGCGGTCACCCAGGTCAAGGTGGTTACACAGTTGCAGGAGGTCCAGGCAGGACACACCAGGACACAGGAGACCCAAAAAGCAAAAAACTTTGTATGTCCCTCCCCTTCACCTCACACTGTGTCTCACCCTGCCTCCAGTTCCATCCCTGAGCTTCCTTCCCCCATTACTTTTGTCGCTCCTTCCCCTAGAACCACTTCTTCCCCTTTAAGCCGTTCCTCGTCTCTCCACACCCCCAACTTGCCACCATATTCCCCCAAATGTTGATCCCAGTAAAAACTGTGTTGTTGTTTTTTTTTTTTTTTTTAAATAAATGTAAAATTCTGGTTTCCCCTAATACTGTTTGGTTATTGTGTCTTTTGCCGCCTGCACACACTGCGTCGTACACACACTGCGCCATACACTTTGTGTTTTTGCCACCACATAGCTCCATTACTGACACGTTTCTTGTGTCAGTCCTGGAGATATGTGTTGTAAAAAACACAAATATATGACTTGTATTTTCACCACCAGTCTCTTCAGTCTGCTAATATTCCACAGACTGAATAGAGGATGGTGTTGAGTGCAAGGCATATCTATTGTTACCTTGCCAGGTATCATAAAGAGTGAATTGAGGATGGTGTGTTTTGGTCATCATCATTTCACTCTTTGTGACACAAGGCCAGGGGATTCTAGATATACCTTGTAATTAACCACATCATCTATTCAGTCTGTGGTGAATATACTGAAGAGAGGATGGAGAACATACACGTCATATCTACAATGCCCTGGCCTTATATCATAACTATTTATCACACCTGGCCAGGTGACCATACCTATGAGTTGTCATCTGCAGCATCCCTTCAGTCTGCATTATCTATTGCACGCAGACTGGAGAGATGTTGCTGGTTCACTTATATGTGTATTCACCTGCCCAGGTATGATAACGTTCTGAAGTCAGGATGCGTTTTTTGGGCATCCTCACTACAGCATGACACCAGGCCTGGGGATTGTAGAATTTGTATAAACTTTATCATCTCTCCAGTCTGCGTACATACTGAAGCCACAGTTTAGATCCTACAACTAATATTTATACTCACATGGTCAGGTGTCATAAACAGTGAAGAATGCTAGGGGATCCCCAAAACACTATTTGTAACATCAGGACAGGTGATATAAATATTAGTTGTATTATCTCCACCGTCGCTGCAATCTGCATTATTGAACACAGACTGGAGAGATGATAAAGGTCATACAACTTGTGTATGTAGAGTCACCTGGTCAGGAGTACTAGTAAAGTCATGATGCACAAAACACAGCATCCTGAATTCACTGGGACACCTGGGCAGGTGATTATTGTATTGGAGTGTATAAAAACAGAGTGCACTTGGCACAGGTATCAAAACAAGTTTTTTATTTACATACACACAAGAAAACAATTTTACACCATTTGATCTTGCCATTCCACACGTCCTACATCAGAGATAAAGTAGGCCACAAATTGGTCCCTCATTTGGCCAACTTCAACTGATGATCTGAGAGGGTGCTGATTGAAATCAGGCAATGGGTTGGCAGCTGGTTCATCTATTTCAAAGTTAGGGTGCTCTTTAGACATATCAAAATTGTGAAGAACCACACATGTTTTCACCACCTCATCCACTGTTTCCAGTTTAAGAATAATGGCTGTACCGAGAATGCACCATCTGGAGACAAGAATTCCAAAAGCACACTCTATAGTTCTTCATGCCTGATCAGTCTGTAATGAAATATTTTTTTTGTGTGGTCCAAGCCCCGGCTGGAGTAGGGTTTCAGCAGGTTTTGGCACATTTGAAAGGCCTCATCCCCAACCATTACAAATGGCTGTGGCAGACCTTCAAAGTGGGGAACAGGCATGAGGAAATGTAAATGGTTGCCATACAACCTACTTCCCATGTCCGAGTTCTTAAAAGCCTGTGAGTCATTCCCCCGGCCAAATGCCCCAATGTCCACTGCAACAAACAGACAGTCTGCATCTGCAATGGCCATGAGTACTGTAGAAAAGTACTTTTTATAGTTATAGTACTCCAATCCACTTCTTGCGCGTTTGGTTATCCTTATGTGTTTCCCATCAACCGCCCCCAAACAGTTGGGGAAGTTGCAGACTGTCCAGAATTTTTCAGCAATATCAATCCACTTTTCCACGGTGGGCAGGGGCATAAATTCTGGACAGAGAAAGTCCCACAAAGTCCGGCAGGTGTCCGCAACTATTCCCAACAAGGTGGAGATTCCAAGCCGATGCTGGAAGTGGAGTGAAGATAGGGTCTCTCCAGTAGCCAGGAATCTGCCAAACAAAGAGAACAAAAATTAATATTTATGTCTAGAGTTTTGTTGAACACTGAAATGAAAAAATATTAGTACATGGCATAACAATAATTCTGCAGGCTTTTGTTTACTACTTGGCAGAACAATAATTCTGCAGGCTTTGGAATAGTACATGGCAGAACAAAAACAATTATGCAGGAATTGGTTTTTAAATATTATGTACCGTAATGTGACCAGGAGCCGTTCCTCAGGAGGAATCACACAATGTAGCTGTGTGTCCTATCTCCGGATGGCTCCTTAAACACGAGCAAGCAAATCCATGAAGCTTTCTTGGGACATCTGGGTATAGTCACTAAATTTTGATTGGTTTGCCTGGAGCTCGCTATAGAGGGTGTGGTACGCTCCACAGCTCTTCCGGACTTCAATAATCGGATGTATCCACAAATGCCACCGCTGCTGTCTTCGCTGTCTCTCTCTCTGCCTTTCTTGCTGGCAAGCAAATGCAAAAGCCTGAGACATCGCGATGTCCAGATCCAAGTTGAAGCGAAAACTCTTCCACCACAGATCCGTGTTGACAAAGGAAAAAGCAACAAAATCTGAAGAATTCCGCTGTAAACAGGGTATATATAAAGAATTCCCATGACACACGCCCACTGGTGTCCCATTGGTGGAGTATATTTCCAGGTTTTTCCTCCTGTGAAATGTGAGACCTAGAGAACGCATGCGCATAAAAAACGCAAACACATGCAAAAAAGCATGAAAACGCATACAAACGCTGTGTTTTTTTGTCGTCATGCGCACGCTGATGCATCTAAAAATTGCTGCGTTGATCCAGACAGACGAGACTAAGACCTTTCTGGTAGAGGTGGATGCCTCATCAGTAGGAGTGGGGACTATTCTGTCACAGGATGGAGAGGATGGGGTACATCTCTTGCATTTTTTTCTAAGCTCAACTACCATGTTGGGAACTGAGAATTGCTGGCTATTAAGCTTGCGTTTGAGCATTGGTGACATTTTTTGGAGGGCGCTAGACATCCTATACAAGTCTTTACTAATCATAAGAATCTGATCTATCTGGATGCTGCTAAACATTTAATGCTCGACAAGCTAGGTGGGCATTGCTTTTTGCCCGGTTTCATTTCTCTGTGACATATATCCCTGGGACAAAGAATGTTAAAGTTGATGCTTTGTCTCAAAGTTTCTCCCCAGCGGTTAATACTGAAAAGGAGGAATCTATTCTGCTTAAAGGGGTGGTGGTGGCAGCTTAAGGTTTTGAGTTGGAAAATAGCATTCTTAAAGCCCAGGAAGCAGCACCAACCAACACACCGTATAGGAAATTATTTGTGCCTAAAGCCCTGAGAAGAGCTTTGTTTACAGAATGTCATGAGTCTTGTTTGGCGGGTCGTCCAGGGATCGCCAAAACTAGAAAGTCGATCGGTCGGAATTTATGGTGGCTAGGGTGGCTAAAAGAAATTTTTAAGTGGGTGCATCAGTGTACCGTGTGCGCTAGGTCTAAGGCTTCTCATGCTCCAGTGGCAGGGTTGTTGTGCCCATGAGAGGTTCCTAGTTCCCCATGGATGCATCTGGCAATGGATTTTATCACCGACCTGCCGATCTCTGAGGGTTTTTCTGTCATCTGGGTTGTGGTAGACCAGTGGTAAGATGTGTCATCTGGTCCCGTTCAATAAATTTCCCTGCGCTAAAACACTTGCCAGGGCATTTGTGAAAGAGATTGTCAGACTCCATGGTGTCCCCACGGACATTGTCTCCGATAGGGGACCACAGTTTGTGGCTCGATTTTGTAGTGCCTTTTGTGACAGACTTAAGGTTCATTTGTAATTTTCGTCGGGTTATCATCCGGAGTCCAATGGACAGACCTAGAGGAAGAACCAGGACGTTGAGCAGTTTTTGAGATGTTTTGTAGCAGACAATCAGGAGATGTGGTCGGAATATCTACCATTAGCTGAGTTTGCTCTCAATAATCATACATCTTCTTCGGCTGGGTGTTCTCCTTTTTTTGTTGTACTGGGAAGCATCCATCTTTCGGTCCTTTTTCTAGGATTGGGGCAGTGGTGCATGAGGAGGAGAGCTTTTCTGGAAATTTGGAAAGGGCTTGGACCAGTGTGCGCCATAATCTGAATCAGGCTAATAGGAGGTCTAAGAAATATTTTGACAAGAAAAGAAGGGAGGCGAGGTTGCTTGTTGGGGACATGGTTTGGTTGTCCTCTAGGAATCTGCGTTTAAAGATCCCTTCTAAAAAGTTGGGGCCAAAGATTGTAGGACCCTTCAAAGTGGCTCAGATTGTCAACTTGGCAGCGGTCAGATTGGACATTCCTTCATCCTGGAAAATTAATTCAGTTTTTAATGTATCTTTGCTGAAGAAAGTTGACACGCCTGATAAGGTGGCTATGCTGTCTGCTCCAATTGATGAGGACTGCAAGTTTGAGATTTCATGCATTCTTGATTCCAGGTGGCACAGAGGAGGGTTACAGTATCTCGTGTCCTGGAAGGGTTTCGGTCCCGAAGACAATTCCTGGGTAACAGCTGTGGACATCTCAGCCTCAAGACTAATTAAGGCTTTTCACAGGAGATTTCCGAATAAGGCTCGGTTTAGAGGATCTTGGGGATCCTCGTTAAAGGGGAGGTACTGTTAGAAACTGTTCAGTTTGTGACTATCCGCCATTTTCTTGCAGTGTTCTGGCTACTGGTCTTTTTCCCCTGGTGCTGGGTTTGTCTTGGGTCAGGTGATTGTTTCACCCTTTATTAATCTGCACCTGTCTCCCATTCCTTGCTGGATAACAGTGTTAATCCACTTGAAGTCTGGCTTGGAGCCTTGCTGTTAGGCGTCGGGTTCCTGTCGCTGCACAGCAGGAATCCCTAGCCTTGCCTTCGGCAGTCTCCTAATCCTTTCCGGCCACAGAGGAGGCTGCTCAGCAGACTCGTCGATCCCGACGCTCTGCTAAGACTAGCATTGTAGGTTTGGTTGCTGCTGCCACCTCTGGTCCAGCTATAGCAACACATGCTGGTCAGCAGCGAACAACTACAGGGACTAAGTCCTCCTTTCGGTCCACTGAGCATGCCCGTGGGACAATCTCTCATTGGAGATCGGAGGTCACATGCTCAGGTCCTGCTTCTACTCTGATTGGATCATCAGGAAGGTCCCAGAAGGTCGTGGCTAAAAGCCTTGCATGGCCGCCCCGCCATGTGCTATGATAGACACTAGTTCTTATGTTTATAGTGGTGTGTGTGATGATGGATGTATGACACAGGTGAATGACTCATTATGAAACCCTTTCCCTTTGATACGCATGTTAGTAGGGTTTAGAGGTTAGAATCAGCACTTAGTACTGGTACTGCCTAGCGTCGCAGTGCATTCAGCTTACTTATCTGTTAGCGCCAATGGGCGACAGTCACACAGGCATCACAGTACCACATATGTTGCAGCGTCCGTTTGTAAGGCGCCGTGCACAGATAGTGTGCTTTCCAGCACTAAGCTCAGGCTGGTTAGTGGCGACCGCAAGTGGAGACCCAGTACACGCTCAGAGCGGTAGGCTAGTGCTTGCTGCACCCTGTGACGTTTATCAGGGCACAGCATTCCAGGGGGAACTTTCCCTGGCTCCGCAGTAACGGTTCCAGGCGCTAGTGGGTCTAGAGGGGCACGCTTCTTGTGTCTCAGAAGCAGTGTCCTGTGACCTCATGCTAGCGCTCCTCTAACCGTAGCCTGTGAGGTTTAACAGGCTTCAGCATTGGTTTCTGCGGACTCTGTGCAGTAACAGAGCCCATTTCCTATCACACCAGGTCAGTGGTTACCAGGCAGTGTCAAGCGAGCATTTTACTACTCGCTGTCCATTGCTGTATAGCAGAAGTATACCGTCTCTGCACGGTGGACCCCGGGTTGTGATTGCACCTTTTCATAATTTATATTTGGTGCGATCCACAAACTCTAACATTATCATAACGCCAGGGTCTGGCTAGCAATGACAGACGATCAGCGTCTGCAGAGATATATCCAGCAGCTGGAGGGCAGGTTGGCACCTCTCGAGGGGTCAACCTCAGCTGTGGATGTTACTGCAGTCGCTGTTCAGGCAGCCACAGAGGAAATCTCCTGCGCCTCCACGTCCATCCCTGCCCCGACGTTGTCCCGTCTCCCGCTGCCCGAAAAATTCTCTCCTGTAGGGGTTTCGTGAGCCAGTGCGCTATTCAGCTTGAGCTGCTGGCTATGCAATTCCCTTCAGAGCGGGCTAAGGTGGGATTTATTATCTCCCTCCTGATGGGCAGGGCTCTGGAGTGGGCCACTCCCATGACGAGCGTCGGCTCACGCTGAGTCGTTTTTCCTTTTTGGAGTGGACCCTTTGGGCCGTGGCGCCCACCCACCTAGGGCAAGCTGACCTAGTGAGAACCCATCCTGTTGTGAGCTTATTTTCGGGTTTGCCTCTGGCTTCTGGTGAGGGTTATGGAGCTGGCTGTGCTGACAGAGGAGTAGTGAGTTCTCTATCTGGACTCCCTCTGTTGGTGAAGGGAGGTAATGAAGCTGATCTAAATGGCAGAGACAGGCCACCTGAGGAAGAGGACTGTGATTGGACATCAGGAGTTTCTGATTGGATTTAAGGCAGCCGACTCCCTAGTTTCTTGCTGGTGATTTTTCCTGACTGTGGCTTCTGGTTTCCAGTTTGGTTCCTGCCTTCCTAAAGCTAAGTTTTCTCTGCTATTGTTCTTATAAGTTTTGTCTGGTTTACTTAGTTTTTGTGTTCAGCCAGCCCTGGCTGGGACTGAGCTGAATCCCCATTTTGTCTCTGATCAGTTGATCTCTTTTGATCTGTCTTCAGAATATACCTGAGTGCTAGCGACTTCAGGGCCTTTTTCTATCAGACGTGTTGGACATTTTTTTGGGCAGGGTTTTTTGAGTGATTGCAGACAGCAGCTTTTCTTTCCTGTCCTTTCTAGTTAGTGAGGGCCCCATCGTTTGCTCAGCCTATCTTTCTGTCTGTGTCTGTGTTTTCATCTTGTTTCACCGACAATACATGCTGGGGGCTGTCTATTGCTTTGGGGTCTGCTCTGGGGCAGTTTAGATTTTCCCTTTCTTTCTTTAGGCTTATTTAGTTCTCCGGCCGTGACGAGGCATCTAGGACCACCGTAGGCACGCTGCACGGCTACTGCTAGTTGTTGTGGATAGGATCAGGGGTCTGCAATCCGCTAGGTACCAACCTCTTCGGTTTTCTGGGCTTAGCTTGCTTTTTGTTTTTTCCTCCTCGGTGACTCATTCATAACAGAATCACTAGCCATACCGCAGATTCTAGGGTACTCAAAAGCAGGAGAGAATTGTAAAAAAGAAAAAAAGTGTCAGAAATTTTTTTTTCTTATGTATATTTTCTCCTCTTTTTTTTCTGGGGCCGTAGGAGGATTCTTTTTTTTTTTTTTTTCTCCTTGATGGAGATTAAGCAATTGTCTGATCGTGTGGAGCAGCTCGCTGCTGAAGTGCGGGGAATTTCCGCCTATCTCACTCATTCACATGCTGTTGAACCAAGGATCCCTGCTCCTGATGTGTTTTCTGGGGATCGGTCTAAATTTTTGAATTTTAAGAATAATTGTAAATTATTTATTGCATTGAAGCCTAACTCATCGGGGAGCTCTGCGCAGCAGGTTAAAATCGTCATCTCCTTGCTGCTCGGCGATCCCCAGGATTGGACGTTTTCTTTGATACCTGAAGATCCTGTTTTGACTAATGTGGATGCATTTTTTCAAGCCTTGGGGTTGTTATATGATGAACCTAATGCTATTGATCAAGCTGAGAGAGCCCTATTGGCATTGAACCAGGGTCAGGATCCTGCAGAGTTATACTGTCAGAAATTCCAAAAGTGGGCGGTCCTTTCTACATGGAATGATAGTGCATTGGCAGCTCTCTTTTGGAAGGGTTTGTCTGAGACTTTAAAAGATACTATGGTGGGATTTCCTGTTCCCGCTGGTCTTGACGATTAGTTGTCATTAGCCATTCAAGTTGATCGGCGTTTACGTGAACGCAAGACTATACGGGAGGTGATGCCACATTTTGAACAAATGTCTGAACCTATGCAATGTGATGGAGTTTTGTCTAGGGCGCAACGTCGGGAGTTTAGAATAGGCTGTGTTTTTTCTGTGGAGATGCCTCTCATGTTATTTCTGTCTGCACTAAACGAGAGAAACGTTTTGCACACACATTTGCTGTGGGTGGTGTACAACCTAAGTTTCTTTTAGCAATTACTCTGATCTGCTCCTTATCCACATTTTCCGCAAAGGCTTTTGTGGATTCAGGAGCGACCTTGAAACTAATGGACTTGGATTTTGCTAAACGTTGTGGTTTTCCTATGACACCTCTGCGGACGCCTATTCCTTTGAGGGGTATTGATGCTACTCCTTTGGCGAAGAATAAACCTCAGTTTTGGACCCAGGTGTGAATGCGGGTCGCCCCAGACCACCAAGAAAATTGCAGATTTTTGGTGTTGCATAATTTACATGATACCATTGTTCTGGGTTTTCCCTGGTTGCAAATCCATAATCCGGTTTTGGATTGGAAATCTGTGTCTGTGGTGAGTTGGGGTTGTCGGTGTGCTCTTGGCGACACTCCTGTTTTTTCCACCTCTCCCCAGTCGCATGATGTTCCTGACTATTTGGCTGATTTTTATGATGTATTTAGTGAGAGCAAGTCTGCATCTTTGCCTCCCCATAGGAGTTATGACTGTGCAATTGAGTTGAGACCTGGGTGTAAATTTCCCAAGGGTCGACTTTTCAATTTATCTGTACCCGAACACGAGGCTATGCGATCTTATATTAAGGAGTCGTTGGAGAAGGGTCATATTAGACCATCCTCTTCGCCCTTAGGTGCTGGGTTTTTTTTTTCGTGGCCAAGAAAGATGGTTCATTAAGGCCTTGTATTGACTATCGTTCCCTCAACAAAATTACGGATAAATTTCAGTATCCGTTACCCCTGATTTCTGATTTATTCTCCAGAGTTAAAGGTGCTTGCTGGTTTACTAAGCTTGACCTCAGAGGGGCATATAATCTTATTTGCATCAAGCATGGGGATGAATGGAAGATGGCGTTTAATACTCCGGAGGGACATTTTGAGTACCTGGTGATGCCTTTTGTGCTCAGTAATGCCCCTTCTGTCTTCCAATCCTTCATGAATGCTATTTTCCGAGACTTTGTGGATAAGTTTTTGATCATCTATCTAGATGATATTTTGATCTTTTCCAGGGATTGGGATTCTCATGTTGAACATGTTCGGACTGTGTTCCGGATTTTGAGGGAGAATTCCTTGTATGTTAAGGGATCGAAGTGCCTTTTTGGTGTACAGAGGATTTCATTTTTGGGATTTATTTTGTCTCCGTCAACTATTGAAATGGACCTGGCCAAGGTACAGGCCATTTATGATTGAGTTCAACCCACTTCTTTGAAGGCTCTCCAGAAGTTTTTGGGTTTTGCTAATTTTTATCGTAAATTTATAGCTAATTTTTCTGGTATTGCTAAACCACTGACTGATTTAACTAAGAAGGGTGCTGATGTGCTGAATTGGTCTTCAGAGTCTGTTTCCGCCTTTCAGGAGCTGAAGCGGAGGTTCACTTCTGCTCCGGTTTTGCGGCAACCTGATGTCTCACTTCCTTTTCAGGTGGAGGTAGACGCTTCAGAGATTGGTGCAGGAGCTGTTTTGTCCCAAAAAGATCCGGTGACGTCTAAAATGAATCCCTGTGCCTTCTTTTCGCAAAAGTTCTCCCCATCTGAACGCAACTATGATGTGGGGAATCAGGAATTGTTAGCCATGAAATGGGCATTTGAGGAGTGGAGACATTGGTTGGAGGGAGGTAGACATCAAGTTGTGGTCCTCACTGACCACAAGAATTTGATTTACCTTGAGTCGGCCAAACGCTTGAATCCTAGACAGGCTAGGTGGGCCTTGTTTTTTACGTGTTTTGATTTTGTGGTCTCCTTTCTTCCAGGCACTGTGATAAAACACTCCGGGATCGCCTTGGCTGGCGTCAAAGGCCACGTGCGTTCAGCATGAAACTCAGGCGCAGAGCTGGGATTCGGGTATAACTGACACTGGGTCAGGTTTATTAACGGTGAAAGCAATGCATAAAGTAAATAAAACATAAAACAAATCCTTGTCTGTCCGGCACTAACTAAACAAGGTACAACCTAACAACCAACTGGCGGGCTTCTCCCGTCCAGCCAAACCACAGTTGCAGTGGGCACTGCTTTCACTCACGTGTGTCTCTCACACAGACAAGCTCTCTGTGTTCCCAGGCTGAGACACTCACACACCCACCTGGCATCCTTTTATATCCACCTGCCATTATTCATTATTAACCAGGTGCGATACTGACCAGACTAGGCCACATAGGAAAGGTATCTGGGTGAGATAAACCTGCCCTCATCCACTATTCCCACATGATTCTCACATGTCCCCTCCCTCTGCTCAGACCACTCCGGTCGAGCAATGACACCCGCCAAACAGTGCACTCGGGACAGGGCATCTGCATTCCCCATCTGTACCCCTGGGTGGTGCTCCACCGTGAAAGTGTAGGCCTGCAGGGCAAGGAACCACCGGGTCACCCGGCTATTCCGTTCCTTGTTCAAGTGCATCCACTTGAGAAGGGCATGGTCAGTGATCAGCCTGAACTTTCGGCCCACCAGGTAATATTTGAGGGCCTCTAGAGCCCACTTAATGGCTAGGCACTCTTTTTCTATGACTGCATACTTTTGCTCATGTTTGTTCAACTTCCTGCTGAGATAGAGGACTGGGTGTTCCACTCCGTCCCTCACTTGTGACAGTACGGCCCCGATACCGGTATCAGAGGCATCCGTTTGCACTACAAACTCGCTGCAGAAGTCCGGAGTCACCAGTACTGGTTGAGAGCAAAGTGCCTGTTTTAGGCTATGGAAGGCTTCTTCAGCCGCTAAACTCCATTTAATTATGACGGAGTCTTTCCCTTTTGTAAGATCCGTCAGGGGGGTAGCGATGGCTGCACAATTGGGTATGAAAAGACGATAATAGCCGGCGATCCCCAGAAAGGCTTGCACCTGCTTCTTGTTGACAGGTTGCGGCCAGTCCTGAACCGCCTGAATCTTATCGAGCTGGTCGGTGAGTATCTGTTTTGGTATACAGACCCGACTAAACACATGCGCCAGTTCCTTGGCAATCGTCTTGGTGGCCGTGTTACGCAAAGGAATGGCCTCCGGGTAACGAGTGGCATAATCCAAGATGACCAGGATATGTTGGTGTCCACGTGCAGACGTGGAAGGGGCCCAACTAAATCCATCCCAATCCTCTCAAACGGGACTTCAATAATAGGTAGGGGTACCAAAGGGCTACAGAACCGGGGCTTAGGTGCAGAGGCTTGGCAGTCAGGACAAGACTCACAATATACACGAATATCGTGATGCATGCCTGGCCAAACAAAACAGTGTAATATCCTTTCGGTGGTTTTCTGGACTCCCAGGTGACCTCCCATCACATGTCCGTGGGCCAGGTCCAGCACCTGCCGCCGGTAGGGTTTTGGCACGACTAATAGTTGCACCGTGTCTTCCCCCTTTTTCTCTATCTGATAGAGTAACTCATTCTCCAGAACCATGTAAGGATATGCTAGCCTAGAGCCAGGTTCTACGGGTACCCCATTTATCACTTTTACATTTGTCCTAGCCTGAGAAAGGGTAGGATCCTTTATTTGCTCGCTTTGAAAGTCATCTTTCTGAACTTCTAAATCCGGCAAACGGGGAGGTGGACGGCTGTCGGCCTCCTCCTCTCCCTGGTCTCCTCCGTATCACCCGCCATGACTGAAAACGGGAACTGCAGGTCATTTCCAGCAGACTCTTCCCCCGAGTCTTCCGGGGAGACCTCTTCCAGGGGTTCGGGACCCACACGCGCCCTGGGAGAAGAATCAAGTACACTATTACGCTGGGGTATCAACTGATTCTCCCACAATTGCCAGAAGTGCCACATGCGTTCAGCATGAAACTCAGGCGCAGAGCTGGGATTCGGGTATAACTGACCCTGAGTCAGGTTTATTAACGGTGAAAGCAATGCATAAGGGAAATAAAATATAAAACAAATCCTTGCCTGTCCGGCATTAACTAAACAAGGTACAACCTAACTACCAACTGGCGGGCTTCTCCCGTCCAGCCAAACCACAGTTGCAGTGGGCACTGCTTTCACTCACGTGTGTCTCTCACACAGACAGGCTCTCTGTGTTCCCAGGCTGAGACACTCACACACCCACCTGGCATCCTTTTATATCCGCCTCCCATTATTCATTAGTAACCAGGTGCGATACTGACCAGACTAGGCCACATAGGAAAGGTATCTGGGCGAGATATACCTGCCCTCATCCACTATTCCCACATGATTCTCACAGCACTAAGAATGATAAGGCAGACGCCCTTTCTAGGAGTTTCTTTGCTGATTCTCCTATTGTGACCAAGCCTACTACCATCCTAGGTGAGGGGGTAGTTCTTTCTGTCATCTCGCCCGATTTGAGACGTGGTCTGGAAAAATTCCAGGAGGACAAACCTGAGCGTTGTCCTATGGGAAAATTGCATGTTCCTGACCAGTGGAGGAAGAGAGTGATGCCTGAAGTTCATTGCTCCGCATTGGCTGGTCATCCAGGTATTTTTGGTACCAGAGATTTGGTGAGTCGGTCTTTTTGGTGGCCCGCCTTATCTCGTGATGTCAGGAATTTTGTGCAGTCCTGTGGGACTTGTTCCCGGTCTAAACCCTGTTCTCGCTCTAGTGGGCTGTTGATGCCTTTGCCGGTGCATAAGAGGCCATGGACCCATATTTCAATGGATTTTATTTCTGATCTTCCTGTCTCTCAGAGAATGACTGTTACAGTCATATGTAAAAGTTTGGGCACCCCTATTAATGTTAACCTTTTTTCTTTATAACAATTTTGGTTTTTGCAACAGCTATTTCCGTTTCATATATCTAATAACTGATGGACTCAGTTATATTTCTGGATTCAAATGAGGTTTATTGTACTAACAGAAAATGTGCAATCTGCATTTAAACAAAATTTGACCGGTGCAAAAGTATGGGCACCCTTATCATTTTCTTGATTTGAACACTCCTAACTACTTTTTACTGACTTCCTGAAGCACTAAATTGGTTTTGTAACCTCATTGAGCTTTGAACTTCATAGCCAGGTGTATCAAATCATGAGAAAAGGTATTTCAAGTGGCCACTTGCAAGTAGTTCTCCTATTTGATTCTCCTATGAAGAGTGGCATCATGGGCTCCTCAAAACAACTCTCAAATGATCTGAAAACAAAGATTATTCAACATAGCTTTTCAGGGGAAGGATACAAAAAGTTGTCTCAGAGATTTAACCAGTCAGTTTCCACTGTGAGGAACATAGTAAGGAAATGGAAGAACACAGGTACAGTTCTTGTTAAGCCCAGAAGTGGCAGGCCAAGAAAAATATCAGAAAGGCAGAGAAGAAGAATGGTGAGAACAGTCAAGGACAATCCACAGACCACCTCCAAAGACCTGCAGCATCATCTTGCTGCAGATGGTGTCACTGTGCATCGGTCAACAATACAGCGCACTTTGCACAAGGAGAAGCTGGGAGAGTGATGCGAAAGAAGCCGTTTCTGCAAGCACGCCACAAACAGAGTCGCCTGAGGTATGCAAAAGCACATTTGGACAAGCCAGTTACATTTTGGAAGAAGGTCCTGTGAACTGATGAAACAAAGATTGAGTTGTTTGGTCATACAAAAAGGCTTATGCATGCGCTGTATCCTTACTATGTTCCTCACAGTGGAAACTGACTGGTTAAATCTCTGAGACAACTTTTTGTATCCTTCCCCTGAAAAGCTATGTTGAATAATCTTTGTTTTCAGATCATTTGAGAGTTGTTTTGAGGAGCCCATGATGCCACTCTTCATAGGAGAATCAAATAGGAGAACTACTTGCAAGTGGCCACTTTAAATACCTTTTCTCATGATTTGATACACCTGGCTATGAAGTTCAAAGCTCAATGAGGTTACAAAACCAATTTAGTGCTTCAGGAAGTCAGTAAAAAGTAGTTAGGAGTGTTCAAATCAAGAAAATGATAAAGGTGCCCATACTTTTGCACCGGTCAAATTTTGTTTAAATGCAGATTGCACATTTTCTGTTAGTACAATAAACCTCATTTGAATCCAGAAATATAACTGAGTCCATCAGTTATTAGATATATGAAACTGAAATACCTGTTGCAAAAACCAAAATTGTTATAAAGAAAAAAGGTTAACATTAATAGGGGTGCCCAAACTTTTACATATGACTGTATCTGGGTGATTTGTGATAGATTCTCTAAGATGGTCCATCTTGTACCACTCCCAAAGTTGCCATCCTCCTCAGAGTTGGTACCCTTGTTTTTACAACAGGTGGTTTGGTTGCATGGGATTCCTGAGAACATTGTATAGGACAGAGGAGTTCAGTTTGTTTCCAGATTCTGGAAAGCCTTTTGTTCCAAGCTGGGAATTCAGTTGTCCTTCTCCTCTGCGTTTCATCCTCAGACCAATGGGCAGACGGCGAGAACAAACCAGACTTTGGAGTCCTATTTGAGATGTTTTATATCTGCTGATCAGGATGATTGGGTTTCATTTTTGCCCTTGGCCGAATAGGCTTTAAATAATAGAGCTACTTCAGCCACCTTGATGTCGCCTTTTTTCTGTAACTTTGGGTTTCATCCTCGATTTTCTTCAGGGCAAGTGGAATCTTCAGCCTGCCCAGGTGTTGACACTGTGGTAGAGAGAATGCAGCAGATTTGGGACCAAGTAGTGGATAAGTTGTCTCTCTCCCAGGAAAAGGCCCAGCGGTTTTCTAACCGGCATAGGACCATTGGTCCCCGGTTTAAAGTGGGTGATATGGTTTGGTTGTCATCAAAGAATATCTCTATGAAGGTGGCTTCTCCAAAGTTCAAGCCAAGATTTATTGGACCTTACAAGATTTTGGAGATTCTTAATCCGGTTTCTTTTCGATTGGCTCTTCCTGTTACGTTTAAGATCCATAATGTGTTTCATAAGTCGCTGTTGAAGAGATATGTTGAGCCAGTAGTTCCCATGGCGGCACCTCCTGACCCTGTATTGGTTGAAGGTAATGTGGAATATGAGGTAGAGAAAATACTGGATTCTCGTCTGGCTAGACGGAGACTTCGGTATTTGGTCAAGTGGAAGGGTTATGGCCAGGAGGACAATTCTTGGGTCTCTGCCTCTGATATTCATGCCGACTGTCACGCTCACGCCTTGGCTGAGTGGCGTGAGCCGGGGGGTTGTGGCCCCACTGTGCCACAAACCAGACTACCCTGGAAGGGGCGTAACTACGGCAGCTACCTCGGTCTTCACTGGAGCCTCTGATGGTGAGGTCAGGCTTGTGGGGCAGGTAGCTGCCGGGTGCCACTCCAGGGTGGTGTCTGGCTGTGGCTGCTGATCCCACTCGGGAACAGGACACCTGGACAGGTGCGAGTGACAAGCAGGCTGAGACACAGGGCAAGCGGACACGGCTGAGACACAGGGCAAGCAGGCACGGCTTGGTACACTGGCAGGCGGGCACGGCTTGGAGACACAGGGCAAGCGGGCACGGCTTGGAGACACAGGGCAAGTGGGCACAGCTTGGAGACACAGGGCAAGCGGGCACGGCTTGGAGACACAGGGCAAGCGGGCACGGCTTGGAGACACAGGGCAAGCGGGCACAGCTTGGAGACACAGGGCAAGCGGGCACGGCTTGGAGACACAGGGCAAGCGGGCACGGCTTGGAGACACAGGGCAAGCGGGCACGGCTTGGAGACACTGGACAGACTGGCGTGGTATGAGAAGGGACAGGTAGGGACCTGTTCACACATCAGGTGTAGGCAGGAGGGAGTGGTGTATGTTGGAACAGGATCTGGACCTGTTCACACAGGGGGTGCAGGTATGGATATAGGCAGGAGTGTGGAGTAGGCGGAGCCGCAGAAGTGCAGAGTAGGCTGGGCTGCAAGGGAGCCGAGCAGGCAGAGTGGCAAGGGAGCCGTGCAGGCAGAGCGGATAGGGAGCCGTGCAGGCAGAGCGGCTAGGGAGCCGTGCAGGCAGAGCGGCTAGGGAGCCGTGCAGGCAGAGCAGCTAGGGAGCCGAGCAGGCAGAGCGGCTAGGGAGCCGAGCAGGCAGAGCGGCTAGGGAGCCGTGCAGGCAGAGCGGCTAGGGAGCCGTGCAGGCAGAGCGGCTAGGGAGCCGTGCAGGCAGAGCGGCTAGGGAGCCGTGCAGGCAGAGCGGCTAGGGAGCCGTGCAGGCAGAGCGGCTAGGGAGCCGAGCAGGCAGAGCGGCTAGGGAGCAGATGCACAGACAGGGAGGACTCAAGGAAAGACACAGCAGGGAAGGAAGCCACAGACAAGGAGAAAGGGAGATTAAGGTAGGACAGAGTACAGACAAGGTACTGGGACCAAGACTCAAGGGCCAGGATATTCAGCCTCTTGGCAGGCGGACAGAGAAGTACTAGGCAAGGTACCAAGACACAGGAATATGCAATAAGAGCCTTCCGAGAAGGCACGACATAGGACAGGGCCTGGATAACTCAGCAGCAAAGAGCTAACTGAGTTTAGACATTGCACAGGCAATGTTTCAGTGGGTGTGGCAGAACTAAATAGTCAAGGGCTCTAGGTGATTGGTCAGGGACAGATTAGACAGGTGCACCCTGACTGCATAAGAACCAGAGAGTTCTGGCGCCGACCCCCTATACACACATAGCCAGGAAACATATAGAAGAGCAGAGGCACAGAGCACAGGGCTGGCAATAGACAGAATTCACAGCATGACCCGGAGCAGTGAGTAAGTTGATGTGCGGGGGATGGAAGGCCATGCAGTGACGCCAGCAGGGTTGTTACACCGATAGATTGGTTTGTGCTTTTCATCGGGCCCATCCTGATCGGCCCGGCGGCGTGGATGAGGGTTCGGTGACCCCTCCTCAAGGGGGGGGTACTGTTGTGAGCTCATTTTCGGGTTTGCCTCTGGCTTCTGGTGAGGGTTATGGAGCTGGCTGTGCTGACAGAGGAGTAGTGAGTTCTCTATCTGGACTCTCTCTGTTGGTGAAGGGAGGTAATGAAGCTGATCTAAATGGCAGAGATAGGCCATTTAGATCAGCTTCAGAGGACTGTGATTGGACATCAGGAGTTTCTGATTGGACTTAAGGCAGCTGACTCCCTAGTTTCTTGCTGGTGATTTTTCCTGACTGTGGCTTCTGGTTTCCAGTTTGGTTCCTGCCTTCCTAAAGCTAAGTTTTCTCTGCTATTGTTCTTATGAGTTTTGTCTGATTTACTTGGTTTTTGTGTTCAGCCAGCCCTGGCTGGGACTGGGCTGAATCCCCATTTTGTCTCTGATCAGTTGATCTCTTTTGCTCTGTCTTCAGAATATACCTGAGTGCTGATATAGTGTTTTGAAGTCTAGTGACTTCAGGGCCTTTTTCTATCAGACGTGTTGGACATTTTTTTTGGCAGGGTATTTTGCGTGATTGCAGACAGCAGCTTTGCTTTCCTGTCCTTTCTAGTTAGTGAGGGCCCCATCATTTGCTCAGCCTATCTTTCTCTCTGTGTTTGTGTTTTCATCTTGTTTCACCGACAATACATGTTGGGGGCTGTCTATTGCTTTGAGGTCTGCTCTGGGGCAGTTTAGATTTTCCCTTTCTTTCTTTAGGCTTATTTAGTTCTCCGGCCGTGACGAGGCGTCTAGGGCCACCGTAGGCACGCTCCACGGCTACTGCTAGTTGTTGTGGATAGGATCAGGGGTCTGCAATCCGCTAGTTACCAACCTCTCCGGTTTTCTGGTTTTAGCTTGCTTTTTGTTTTTTCGTCCTCGGTGACTCATTCATAACACCACCCCCTGTACAGGGATCGTCAGGGGCAAGACCAAGGGGGTGAACCACCACGGCAGCTGGACCAGACGGCCGGCTCAGGGAGATACTATTGAGTGTCTGGCAACAGGACGGACGGGATACCAAACAAAAAATGAAGTCACAGGGTTTCTTCAGCAAAACGTGGTTTCACACTTTATTCAGGTGCAAGGCATAAACAGGGAATCAGGTGCAGGGCACAAACAGTGAAACACGGCAAGGTGCGTGCTAGGGCACGCCAAATATTCCACACATAACACGTGCTGGAAGACATACCAGGGTCCAAGGCAGGGTACGTGTTAGAGATCACAACAAAGCTCCTAGGAGGGATGCGTGCTAGGACACGCCAGAGTCCAAGACAGGGTGCGTGCTAGGAGACACGTCGGAGTCCAAGGCAGGGTGCGTGCTTAGGAGACATGCCAGGGTCCAAGACAGGGTGCGATGGCATCGGACTCCGGACTACTGGCAATGACCGACAGGATCCAGGCATCAGGCTGCGGACATCAGCTCCGGACATCAGGCCGCAGTCATCTGGTTCCGGACCTCTGGCAGCGGTCGTCAGGTTTCAGGAATCCGGCAGGCAAACCAGGATACGAGGCAGGGTGCGTGCTAGGTGACACGCTAGGGACAGGTACAAGGACGGAGGCCTGCACGTGTAGAGGGGCATTCCAGGGACAGGTACAAGACAAACAAGGACGGAGACCTGCGCGTGTAGAGGGACACGCCAGGGACAGGTACAATACAAACAAGGATGGAGTCCTGCGCGTGCAGATAGGCACGCCAGGGTCAGGCGAGGCAGAGTCCTGCGCATGCAGAGAGGCACGCCAGGGTCAGACGAGGCAGAGTCCTGCGCGTGCAGAGAGGCACGCCAGGGTCAGGCGACGCAGAGTCCTGCGCGTGCAGAGAAGCACGCCAGGGTCAGGCGAGGCAGAGTCCTGCGCATGCAGAGAGGCACGCCAGGGACAGGGTTCAAGGACAGGGTTAGGGCCTGAACGTGCAAGAGGGCACAACAGGTTACATGGCAAAACCTGCGCGCACTTTTACAGAAGCACGGGGAGGTATGCCAAGGGCAGGCGAGGGTCTGCACGTGCTATAGAGAGCACGAAGAGCACAGTGCAGAAACAGTGTGAGGTGCAAGGGAGCACAGAGCATGGCTGGGGCACTGGCTAACTGATCGGGCTGCGGCACTGACAGACGGGCAAGACTCCAGCGGACACGGCTGAGGCATAGCAGGCGACACAGCTGTCACTGACCGACGAGCACGGCAAAGGGCACATGAAGCAGCAAAACAAGGCAAGACGAGAAACCGGGCAGAGCCAGACCAGAGCATGGAACGGAAGCGTAGCCAGAAACTCAGAGTCAGGTCAGAGCAGGAACAGGGCTAGCAGCGGAGCGTAGGCCGAAGCCCAGAGCCGGGCCAAGGCAGAGCCTTGGGACTAGTCAGAGAACGTGCTAGAGAGCACCATAGAACAGAGAGCAGGAATAACAGGCAGAGACGGACAACACAGGAGCAAACACAAGGTAGAGCTTAACGAAGGCAAGACATGGCAGAAACAGGCAAGGCAGAGAATAACAGAAGGACTACAAGTCCAAGCAGGACAAAGATGAACATGGCACAACGGACAAGCATAAGACAAGGCACAGGACAAGAGACAGAGTACGAGCACGGAGTGTGAGCAGAGACGCACGACAGGGCAGAGTGCAAGGGCACAGAATAGAGGGAGCAACCCAGCAGACCAAGCAGCCATGCAGGGAAGCAACACAATACTCAGGCCCTGACCATAGGGAGGGGCGGTCTGATATAGGGCATTAGCACCTCCACTTCCGGGTCAGGACCAGGGGAGAACTTCCGGTTCACATCCTCAGGATAACAGAGAGCAGTCACATGATCAGGATTCCAGGCATGCAGAGTGGATTGCAGAACCAGACAGTGCTAGAACCTAGAAAGGGTCACATGATCAGAGGTTTCAGACATGCAGAGATGATTGCAGAGTCGGACAGTGCTGGATCCTAGGAAGGATAACATGATCAGGGCTTTTAGACATGCAGAGATGATTGCAGAACCGGACAGTGCTGGATCCTAGGAAAGGTCACATAATCAGGGGTTTCAGACATGCAAAGATGATTGCAGAAGGCAGAGCATAAACGCAGGCATCTAGCAGCCCAACAGTCACAAGGTAAGTGTACACACTGCACCAGAGAACACGAAGGATAGCAGACATGATATGCGCGTGCACATCGCTCCAGGGGTTCTTGTGGCAAAACAGACATGGCGGACATGACAGACATGGCGAGCATGACAACTCCACTGTGGGAGCCTGGTGACCCCGTGGTTCAGAGTGCCTCCCAGTTCCTGGCCTCCCTGAAACAACAGGTCTTTCTGGGGCCACGGGTCACAAACGATACCGCTCTCCAGTTGTTGACATTGTCGCAGGGACCCTCCACAGTCAGCTATTATGTGTCATGGTTTGAACAGGGTTCTTGCCCTGCACTCACAGGCTTAAGTGTTCGTGGCCTCTTTCTGGATCTGGGAGGGGTATTTATACTCACTCTTTACCAGGGTTCTCTGTCAGCTATACTGTTGTTCTGGTGTGTCTGACCCCTGGTGTGCGTGTATTCTGCGTTGCTTGTTTGATTCCCGTGTATGACCCGGCCTGTTCCCTCACTCTGTACTCCGTCTCTCGCTTTGGTACTACTGTCTTCTCCGGTTCTGACCTCCTGGCTTGGCTATCGTTACTCCGTTACAGTTTGTCCCTATTGTACCGTCTATTGCCCGTTCTGGTTTTCTGACCTATTGCTACGTCCTGACTATCCTTTCTGTCTAAACCCCGTGGTACTGTATTGCTATCTGGTGCTTTGACCCTGGCTTCGTCTGGTTTCTGTCTCTGTCTATGCCCCTTGGTAACATTGCCCCGTAGTTACCTTTCTAGGAGTTTCCCTGCAGCTCCTAGATCTGTGGAGCTTAGGCCACGCCCCCAGCAGTCATGTGCTTCAGGTCCTGATACTCTGAAGCACGCATCGTTACCGCTGCTGCCCTGCTCCACAGGTATCTGTGAGTACTGTCTTTGTACTCAGGACACCCGCACTGGCACAGTGAGCAAGTGCAGTGCGGTGTTCCTGACATTATAGCTGACCATTTCAGGTTTTTTTTCTCCCCCTCTGAGGAAAAAAAAAAAAAAAAAGTGTTATCCTCATGGATCCCATACAAGCCTTGGCTGATCAGGTCAAGCACCTGACCCAAATGTTCCACAAACTTAATGTGGAACAGCGCATGATGGCCCAGACCCAGCAACAGTTGGTGGATACGGTACAGGGGGCTGCCTCTACAGGGGATTCTTGTGCTGGGGATAGAGATGTGTCATTGGCATTCCCAGAATCTCCGGTCAAATTGCCAGACCTTTTCTCAGGGGATAAAAAGGAGTTCAGGTCTTTCAGAGAAGGATGCAATCTTTTTTTTTCTCTGAGGCCCCGCTCTTCCGGGGATGAGTTCCAGAGGGTGGGGGTCGTCATTTCCCTACTTCGGGGGGCTCCACAGGCATGGGCTTTCTCTCTCTCTTCCTCTGCTCCTGAACGCATGTCTGTGAATTTGTTCTTTGAGGCTCTGGGGCACATTTATGATGAGCCTGATAGAGTGCGTCTGGCAGAGGATATGGTGATGAGTGTGACACAGGGAAGGAACTCTGCTGAATGGTTCTGCTCTGAGTTCAGACGCTGGGCAGCGGAGGTCTCCTGGGATGACGCTGCCCTCCGGGGTTTGTTCTGTAGAGGCCTGTCCGAACGTTTGAAAGATGCCCTAGCCCTTCATCCTCCACCGGATTCTTTGGAGGACGCTATGATCCAGGCTGTGCGCATGGACCGTAGGCTGCGGGCAAGAGGGGTCATGCTGCAGGAGACCCCTTTATTCTCCAATCTGAGAGACTCTGCATCTAGTCCTGAGCCCATGGAGGTTGGTGCTACGTCATTGGAGGAAAAAGATAGGAGACACCGAAGAAACAACCAATTGTGCTTTTACTGTGGATCCGCTGGACATTGGAGAAGGAACTGTCCTACTTGCCCTTCTTCAGTGAAGCCGTCAGGAGAACGACTGAGTCTGGGTAACAATCGAGGAGGTTGCTCAGACTCCCAGGTACCCTTTTACTCGCTTACTAAAATTCTGCTTCCGGTGGAACTGGAACTTACAGGCGGCCCGGTTGGGACTACCGCCTTTGTTGACTGTGGTTCTTCTATTAATCTGATCGATGCCAAAGTTGTGACTTTTCATAAGATAGGGACAGTCAGGTTAAAAGATCCTGTTAAAATCGTGGCAATTGATTCTTCTCCTATCACCCAGGAGGGAATTTGTTTCATGACTGATACCTTTTCTCTGAAAGTGGGTTCCACTCATGTGGAAAAATTAAGATGTTTTGTCATAAATAATCTGCCGGCTGGACTGATACTGGGTATGCCTTGGCTTCAAAGTCACAATCCTACTATTGACTGGGTCACAGGGGAGATCATTCAGTGGGGTTGTATGGCTAATGGTCTATGTTGTAACTTGACAACCCTTGTCACCCCAGTAAAATCTTTGTCAGTGTCGTCTGTCGATCTGGAAGGTATTCCGGAGTGCCTGAAAGATTTTCAAGACGTATTTTCTGAAAGTGAGGCTGAGGCGCTACCACCACATAGACCCTTTGATTGTGCCATTAATCTAGTCCCTGGAGCCAAGTTACCCAAGGCTCGCCTGTTCAATTTGTCCGGGCCCGAACGTCTAGCCATGAAGGAGTACATTACTGAGAGTCTCCGCAAAGGGCATATTAGGCCTTCTGTTTCACCTGTGGCAGCGGGCTTCTTTTTTGTTAAGAAAAAAGATGGTGGTTTGCGGCCGTGCCTCGACTTTCGGGAATTAAACAAAATTACTGTGAAAAATACATACCCTCTCCCCCTAATTCCTGATTTATGTAACCAACTCACCGGGGCCAAGTGGTTCTCTAAACTGGATTTACGTGGGGCATATAACCTTATAAGAGTCCGTGAAGGGGACGAATGGAAAACAGCATTCCTGACGACTGAAGGGCTGTTCGAAAACTTGGTTATGCCCTTTGGTCTCACCAACGCTCCTGCTGTTTTTCAGAATTTTATTAATGTAATTTTCTCTGATTTAATCGGTCGTTTTGTGGTTATCTATTTGGATGACATTCTGGTGTACTCGGTGGACAGTCAATCTCACTTGCACCATTTGCGGATGGTTCTCATGAGACTGAGGGAGAATCAATTGTATGCCAAGCTGGAAAAATGCTGATTTTTCATGCAAGAAGTATCCTTTCTGGGGTTGATTGTGTCAGGAGAGGGGTTCCGCATGGATCCTAAGAAAGTCCAGGCTGTTACGGAGTGGGTGCAACCTCATGACTTGAAAGGGTTGCAACGATTTTTGGGCTTTGCCAACTTTTATAGGAAATTTATTAAGGGCTTTTCGCAGGTGGTAAAGCCTCTAACGGACCTCACTCTCAAGGGAGCTGATGTAAAAAATTGGTCTGTAGCTGCAAAAAACTCTTTCATGACATTAAAAAAGTGCTTTTCTTCAGCCCCTGTATTGGTACAACCCGACCCGTCAAGACCTTTTTGTCGTGGAGGTTGACGCCTCGGAAGTGGGGGTGGGGGCAGTTTTGTCTCAGGGCACTCCTACCCTTACTAACCTGAGGCCTTGCGCCTTCTTCTCTAAAAAATTTTCCTCTGCTGAGAGAAATTACGATGTCGGCAATAGAGAGTTGTTGGCGGTAAAGTTGGCTTTTGAAGAATGGAGGCACTTCCTGGAGGGGTCTGTTCATCCCATTACAGTCATCACTGATCACAAAAATTTGGCCTATATCAAGTCTGCCAAGAGATTGACCCCCAGACAGGCTCGGTGGGCACTTTTTTTTTTCTCGTTTTCAGTTTACCATCACATTCTGCCCGGGATCTAAAAACATCAAGGCTGATGCCTTATCCCGAAGCTTTGATTCGGTGTCCCCTCCAGAACCTCCCTCCTCCATTCTTCAGCCAGGAGTAGTGGTGGCCGAAATCTCATCTGAGTTACAGAGAGGGATTTTGGAGGACCAGGCTCGGGCTCCTGGTGGTAAACCCCCGGGTAAATTGTTTGTACCGGAACGTTTCCGTCTCGGACTTATGCAGGAATTTCATGATTCTGTGTTGAGTGCTCATCCTGGGATTGCAGCTACCCGGGGGGCAATTGCGAGGGATTTCTGGTGGCCCTCTATGGTAACAGATATTAAAAAGTTTGTGACTACATGTGGGGTGTGCGCTCGTTCTAAAAGTTCTCAGGTCTGGCTGGCCGGGGAATTGGTGCCTTTGCCAATTCCGGATAGACCATGGACACATTTGTCCATGGATTTTATCACAAATCTTCCCCCTTCCAGGGGCAACTTGGTGATATGGGTGGTGGTGGATATGTTTTCAAAACAAGCTCACTTTGTACCTCTCCCCGCGTTACCATCTGCTGAAACCCTGGCCCGCTTATTTATGCAGCATATAATTAGGTTACATGGAGTGCCTATGAATGTGGTGTCAGACAGAGGGGTACAGTTTGTAGCCAGGTTCTGGAGGGCTTTTTGCAAAAAGCTGGGGATTTCATTGTCCTTCTCCTCTGCCTACCACCCAGAGTCTAATGGACAGACGGAGCGCACGAACCAATCGTTGGAGCAGATTCTGAGATGCTTGGCCTCTTCCAGGTAGGAGGACTGGTGTGAGGTATTGCCCATGGCAGAGTTTGCATTCAACGGTCGTGTGAGTCAGTCTACTGGGAAGTCTCTTTTTCAAGTCAACTATGGCTTTAACCCACATTTTGGAGAGTTTTCCCGTATGGATTCAGGTTGTCCAGGTGCTGAGGATGTGACACAACGTCTTAGAATTCTTTGGAGAGAGGTTCAGAGGAATATTTCCAAGGCCCAGGAAAACTATAAGCGGTTTGCTGACAGGAGGAGGGGGCCAGGTCCAGCATTTGCAGTAGGGGAGAAGGTGTGGCTATCCACCCGCAATATCAAGCTTAAGATACCTTCTATAAAGCTGGGCCCCAAGTTTATTGGCCCATACAAAGTTGTGGAGGTTGTTAACCCAGTAGCCTACCGACTGCAGCTGCCCACCTCCTTTAAAATTTCTAATGTCTTCCACAGGTCCCTGTTAAAGCCTGTGGGGACGGTGAGAGAGGATCCCTCATCAAATGCTCCACCAGTGCTGGTAGAGGGGCAGCTGGAGTATGAAGTAGGGCGCATTGTTTACTCCCGGTGGGTGCACCAGAGACTCCAGTATCTGATACACTGGAAGGAGTACTCTCTGGAGGATCGGTCATGGGTTCCGGCCAGTTCGGTGCATGCCGATCGTCTGGTGCGGGCTTTCCACGCCAGATACCCAGACAAGCCTGGGGGTCCAGTGGCCCCCCATTAAGAGGGGGGTACTGTCATGGTTTGAACAGGGTTCTTGCCCTGCACTCACAGGGTTAAGTGTTCGTGGCCTCTTTCTGGATCTGGGAGGGGTATTTATACTCACTCTTTACCAGGGTTCTCTGTCAGCTATACTGTTGTTCTGGTGTGTCTGACCCCTGGTGTGCGTGTATTCTGCGTTGCTTGTTTGATTCCCGTGTATGACCCGGCCTGTTCCCTCACTCTGTACTCCGTCTCTCGCTTTGGTACTACTGTCTTCTCCGGTTCTGACCTCCTGGCTTGGCTATCGTTACTCCGTTACAGTTTGTCCCTATTGTACCGTCTATTGCCCGTTCTGGTTTTCTGACCTATTGCTACGTCCTGACTATCCTTTCTGTCTAAACCCCGTGGTACTGTATTGCTATCTGGTGCTTTGACCCTGGCTTCGTCTGGTTTCTGTCTCTGTCTATGCCCCTTGGTAACATTGCCCCGTAGTTACCTTTCTAGGAGTTTCCCTGCAGCTCCTAGATCTGTGGAGCTTAGGCCACGCCCCCAGCAGTCATGTGCTTCAGGTCCTGATACTCTGAAGCACGCATCGTCACCACTGCTGCCCTGCTCCACAGGTATCTGTGAGTACTGTCTTTGTACTCAGGACACCCGCACTGGCACAGTGAGAAAGTGCAGTGCGGTGTTCCTGACATTATGCCGTCCGGTTCCGGACACTGGCCTCCGAGCTGGAATGGTCGGACAAGGTGCTTATAACAATGTTCTGGAGAGGTTTGGCAGAACATGTCAAGGACGCTCTGGCCACCAGGGAGGTTCCTGTTACTCTGGAGGAGCTTATCACCATCTCCACCTGCATTGACCTCCGTTTCACGGAGCGAGGGTTGGAGCGCTTCCAGTTCAGACCGAGGTTTAGGTTGGCCCCATCCTTCTCTAAACCTCTGGAACCCTCCGATCGGGCGTTCCAGCCTCCTGAGGCCATGGAGGTGTCTTGCATGGGCTCCAAGTCCCACTTAGTGTGCAACCCCCTAGTCTGTTTCCAATGTTGACAGCCTGGTCACCTGGCTAACAGGTGCCCACAGCGGTCGGGAAATGCCCGCATCTAGTGGTAGTAGTAGGAGGCCTGCTAGACACCGGAACTTTCTCCTCCAAGCTGTCCTTCAAGGGGATGCTAGAGTTCGGTCCCCCCACTCTGGTGGTAGAGGTTTGCGTGGACTCCGGAGAGGACGTAATTTTATGTCCTCAGCCTTTGCTCAACGGCACGCAATCCCCATGGTTTTGTTACCTCATCCTATTACCATCAGAGTGGTGAACGGCTCGACACTACCCTCACAGATCACCCATCAAACTGCTCCACTAAGGCTCTCGTTGTCTCCGTCCCACCACGAAACATTATCTCTCCTTATTATGCCCGAGGGTATTGTAAAGGGGTCTACCAAGCTGGAGTACCTCTTTCAATACCACCCCGTGTCTTCAGAGGTCCGTTCTGCGCTGGCTGGAGTCTGAATGAATGACTCGGGCTGGAATTCCTTGGTTACATGGGCGCATATAAAAGATCACTGCTTCTCCACGTATTTCCAGTCTGACAACACTTTACTCACAGGACACAGAATATATCACACAGATACAGAGGACAGGCCAATAGAAAAGCGGCAGGCCAGACATGCATTACAAAAGCCGCAGGTGGCCGGAGCCTGCCGCTGTTTACTGTGGGAATTACAAAGGTGGGGGGAGGGCGGACAAAAGGAGAATTTCGTGTCCCCTCTGCCCAGGGGTGCAGCCTGTGGGCTGATGCATTAGGGACACGCATCTCACATAGAACCTATTATACATACATATAACTGCACAACATATTCTGGGTGCTGAGTGGCTCTGTAACACGTAACACGGCTCCCCTTTTCAGCGACGCGATCGGCATACACAGTCTGATCCTCAACGGATCGGTTTGGGGATGACCGAAGTTTATGGGGTTGGTACAAGTTCCATTTGTCGACTTAGTCCATCGGCGTTATCGTTTTGTTTGTGGTGGATGGTGAAGTCCAGAGGTTGTAGGGCTAAACTCTAGCGCAGCAATCTGGCGTTGTCTCCGGAGACCCGATTAAGCCAGACTAGGGGATTATGGTCCGTTAGGAGGGAAAACTGTCGTCCATACAAATATGGTTGCAACTTCTTGAGTGCCCATACTACCGCCAGGCACTCCTTCTCGATGGCTGCATAGCTTACTTTACGGGGCAGTAGTTTCCGACTCAGGTAAGCTATCGGGTGTTCTTGGCCGTCCGGCCCGACATGGCTCAGTACTGCCCCCAATCCAAACATAGAAGCGTCTGTGTGAACCAGGAAACGTTTAGTTGGATCGGGTGCGGCCAATACAGGGGTATTGGTGAGGGCGTCCTTTAGTTGGCGGAAGGCTTCCTCACACTCTGAGGTCCAGGTTACCTGGCGGGGTTGGTTCTTACGGGTCAGATCAGTGTGGGGCTTGGCTGCTGTAATTGGGAAAGAATTTCCTGTAATACCACGCTGTCCCTAGAAACGCCATGACCTGGGTTTAGTGCGTGGGATGGGCCATTTTGCTATGGCCTCAATCTTGGCTGGTTCTGGTCGCTGTTTCCCACTTCCCACCCAATGCCCTAAATACTGAACCTCTGCTTTGCCCACGTGACACTTGTTTGGGTTCAGGGTGATTCCGGCCTGGTGGATCCTGTCCAATACTGTCTCTAGGTGATTTAGATGCTCTTCCCATGTCGCACTGTAGATGGCGATGTCGTCCAGGTAGGCACAAGCATAGTCCTGGAGACCATCCAGAAGCCGGTCAGCCAGCCTTTGGAAGGTTGCCGGGGCATTCTTCATCCCGAATGGCATAACTTGAAAGTGGAATAAGCCGAACGGGGTGACAAATGCCGACTTGGGAATAGCGTCAGGACTAAGGGGAATCTGCCAGTAGCCTTTGCATAGATCGATGGTGGTCAAATACTTTGCCCCCGCCAGCCGGTCTAACAACTCATCCACACGCGGCATGGGGTATGCATCCGTCACTGTTTTCTCATTGAGCTTACGATAGTCTACACAAAACCGTGTAGTCCCATCCTTCTTGGGCACTAACACTATGGGGGATGCCCAGGGACTATCTGACTCTTCAATGACCCCTAAACGCAGCATCTCTTGTATCTCTTGTTGCATCCCCTCTCGTACAGACTCAGGGACGCGGAAGGGGTTTTGTCGTAGGGGGGTCTGATCCTGGGTCTCAACCTTTTGTTGTGCCAGGCGAGTGTACCCCGGTTTCTCTGAAAACATCCTCTGTCGCAGCCTCAACAACGCCTCCGCCTGCTGTCTCTCCCGGGGGCCTAGGTCTTCACCCAAGTGTACCTGGTCCCATGTTTTAAACTGAGTCCTTTCCCCTAAGACATCCGGCAAGGGAAGTCCGGCTAAATCCTCGCTTCAGGTGCACAGATGGCCACTACCTCTTCAGGACGTTCCCGGTAGGGCTTCAGCATATTCACGTGGAACATGCGGATAACCCTGGGGTCGTCACAATCGGCGACATTATAGGTTGTGTCGGCTATTTTCCCCAATACCTGGTAGGGCCCTTGCCATGCAGCTTGAAACTTATTCTGCTTAGTGGGCTCTAACACCAGGACCTTCTGTCCTATTTCCAAAGTGCGCTCTCTAGCCCTCCGATCGTACCATACGCACTGGCGCTGCTGGGTCGCCTGCAGGTTCTCACGTACAACCTGGGTCAGCTCCTGTAGGCGGTCCCAGAATTCCAGCACATAGGGTACAATAGGTACCCCTTCTATGAGGCCCTCCCCCTCCCAGTGTTTCAGCACTAAGTCTAGGGGTCCCCTTACCCGTCTCCCGTATACCAGCTCGAACGGGGAGAACCCCGTGGATTCTTGGGGCACCTCCCGATAGGCAAACAGGAGGTGTGGCAAGAATTTCTCCCAGTCCCTGTAGGTCCTGGTAAAAGTCCCAATGAGCTGTTTTAATGTCCCATTAAAGCGTTCACACACCCATTGGTTTGCGGGTGGTACGGGGCGCTTCTAATGGACTTTACGCCGCACAGCTTCCACAGTTGGTTGGTCACCTCTGCTGTAAACTGGGTACCCTGCTCCGAGATAATCTCCCAGGGAAATCCAACCCGTGAGAAAACCTGGAGTAGGGCGGCCGCCACCGTCTCTGCCAGTATGTTAGGTAACGCAACCGCCTCTGGATACCGTGTGGCATAATCTACCACTGTCAATATATACTTTTTCCCTGACGGACTGGGTTTGGCTATCGGCCCTATCAGATCGACCGCTACTCGGCTAAATGGCTCCTCCACAGTGGGGACGGGGCGTAATTTGGCCTTGCATAGATCCCCCCTCTTGCCAATAGGTCTCAGCCAGAGGGGACACCGAGAATGCAGACAACATGGGCCCAAAGTCATTTCCCAGCAAGATGTCTGCAGGCAAATCCTCCATCAAGCCAACCTCAACAAGGCCATCCCCGACTCCCCAGTTCAGGTGAATCCTGGCAGTGGGCAGTTGATGTATAGCTCCCCCTGCTACACGGACTGCCACTGTACGGTCCATCTTCTCTTGGTCCCAGACGAGATGAGGCTTCACAAGGGTCAAAGTTGCCCCAGAATCTCTTAGTCCCTGCATACGTTTCCCATTAACCCACACGACCTGTCGATGCTGTTGTCGATTATCTGCCCGGGCTGCCTGCACGGGGTCTACTTCATGCAGCTCTTCCTCCATCTCTTCCACCCCTTGGTTAGTCGTAGCCCGCAATGCCGGGTCAGCTTCGCCTTGGTAGCAGTGTACAGCAGCCCGGCTGAAGGTAGCTGTTCCCGCCTTTGGCCACTGGGTATGCTGAGTCCGGTTGGGACATTGTCTTTGCAGGTGGCCCAACTGACGAAACCGGGTTTCTAGCTGGTCCCCCTACAATCTCCGGTGGTTTGGGGCCCTCCAGGTCCATGGGCGGGCCCCTAGTGACCACCTTTGATCCGGACAACTGCGGCCTCCTGGCATCATGATGTTCATCGGCCAGACGAGCGGCTTCCTCAAGAGTCATTGGCCGCCTGTCCCGAAGCCATTCCTGTGTCTCGGGGTTTAGTCCATTAAAGAATCATTCTAGCAGGAAGAGCTGGAGGACGTCCTCCTTAGTGGTTGCTTGGCTCCCTTGTACCCACTGTAGCAGTGACAGCCGTAATTTACAGACCCATTCAGCGTGGGTATCGGTTACGCGTTTTATAAGTCCGCGGAACTTTTGGCGGTAGGCCTCTGGTGTCAGTGCATACCAGGCCAAGATCACTTCTTTGATCCGGTCATAGTCCATACAGTCCTCATCAGGTACCGTGCGATAGGCGTCCGCTGCCCGGCCTGTCAGCTTGCTGGCCAGAATCTGAACCCATTCCTCCGGCTGCACTTGATGAAGGGCACACTGCCGCTCAAAGTCCTGCAGAAAGCCATCAATGTCTTCCTCTGCCTCCCCCAACTGTCGGAAGGCATTATACTGGATCTTTTTGTGGCTTACTGTTGAAGGTACCTGGTCGAAGGCCAGAGCTCCCCCTGCTCGCTGACTCTCCTCTCTCCGCTCTGCCATCTCCATCTTCACCAGCTCCACTTTGGTCCGCTCTGCCATCTCCATCTTGGCTAGCTCTATCCTGGTCTGCTCGGCCATCTTTTCCTTCAGATCAGTACGCACATCAGCCATCACCTCTCGTATGATCTCTACTGCAGGGTTTAGGCCATAGAACGCCAGTCTGTTCTTTACCTCCCTCTGGAATTCGGTCTCCTCCACATTCACATTGGGGGGCGCTGCATTGTCATGTTCCATGATGGCTGCTATCAAATCCGCTTTTGTTTTGTTGCTGGCGATCAACCCTCGGGCTTCTACCAGATCTTTTAATGTAGTCCTCTTTAACTTCTGGTAGTTATTTTCCATTCATTCCTTTCCTCCTGTAGAAGGGTATCATATCCCGCTGTCTGCCACCAGTGTAATGGGGTCTACCAAGCTGGAGTACCTCTTTCAGTACCACCCCGTGTTTTCGGGGGTCCGCTCTGCGTTGGCTGGAGTCTGAATGAATGATGCGGGCTGGAATTCCTTGGTTACATGGGCGCATATAAAAGATCACTGCTTCTCCACGTATTTCCAGTCTGACAACACTTTACTCACAGGAAACAGAATATATCACACAGATACAGAGGGCAGGCCAATAGAAAAGCGGCAGGCCAGACATGCATTACAAAAGCCGCAGGTGGCTGGAGCCTGCCACTGTTTACTATGGGAATTACAAAGGTGGGGGGAGGGCGGACAAAAGGAGAATATCGTGTCCCCTCTGCCCAGGGGCGCAGCCTGTGGGCTGATGCATTAGGGACATGCATCTCGCATAGAACCTATTATACATACATATAACTGCACAACATATTCTGGGTGCTGAGCGGTTCTGTAACACGTAACAGGTATCAATCAGGTTCTCTTAGGGGTTCCCTAGTTGCGTTGCCACTCTCCTCATATAGAGTGGTCCTCGGGGAGAATTCTTGGGTGGAGTAAGTCCTGTGAGGGTAGATGTCTGAGGGAATGCATACAGGTTGCCTCCACTGAGGTTCCCGCAGACCTTTCCTCGCTCCCTAAGCACTATCAGCAGTACGCGGACGTGTTCTCCAAGAAAGCGGCAGAGACTCTTCCGCCGCATCGCCCCTGTGACTGTCCTATTGACCTCTTGCCTGGTGCGGAGCCTCCCCGGGGTCGAGTCTACCCCTGTCTCTCCCGGAGAATGAGGCCATGTCACAATAGATCAGGGAGAATCTGGCAAAAGGGTTCATTAGGAAGTCTGTGTCACCAGTGGGGGCGGGATTCTTCTTCGTTCAGAAGAAGATTGGAGAGCTACATCCTTTTATCGATTACAGGGGTCTTAACGCCATAACCGTTAAGAACAAATACCCTCTGCCCCTGATATCAGAACTGTTCGATAGGCTGGGTGGAGCGAGGATTTCTCCAAGCTAGATCTGCGAGGGGCCTACAACCTGATACGTATCCGTGAGGGAGACGAATGGAAGACGGCTTTCAACACCAGGGATGGCCACTATGAGTACCTGGTCATGCCCTTGGGCCTTTGTAATACCCCAGCCATCTTCCAAGACTTTGTAAATGATGTCTTTCGAGATGTATACTCTCCACCTCTGTGGTGGTATATCTGGATGACATTCTTATCTTCTCTCCAGATTTGGACTCCCACCTGAGATAGGTTCGCAAGGTCTTCGACAGCTTACGGGCGAATTCCCTCTACACCAAGTTGGAGAGGTGCCTGTTCGAGCAGGAGTCCTTGCCTTTCCTGGGCTATATCATCTTGGCCCAGGGTTTGGCTATGAGTCCTGCCAAATTGCAGGTGGTAATGAACTGGCAGGAACCCCACTCCCTTAAAGCAGTGCAGCACTTTTTGGGGTTCACTAACTACTGTCGCCAGTTCATTCCCCACTTCTCCACCTTGGTAGCTCCCTTGGCTGCCCTCACCAAGAAGGGAGCCAACCCCAGCGTATGATCAGAACAGGTCTCCAAGGCCTTCTCCTCCATCAAGACTCATTTTGCTGGCGCTCCCATCCTCCACCATCCCGATGTGGATAAACCCTTTATCCTGGAGGTGGACGCCTCTTCCATCGGTGCTGGAGTGGTCCTTTTTCAGAAGGACGCTCAAGGTTGGAAGCACCCATGTTTTTTCTTCTCTAAGACCTTTTCACCGGTGGAGAGGAACTATTCCACCGGGGACAGTGCGTTGCTGACAATGAAGTTGGCATTCTCGGAGTGGAGACATCTCCTGGAGGGGGCCTGGTTTCCCTTCCAGGTGTTCACCGACCACAAAAACCAGGTATACCTGCAAACGGCCCAGCGGCTAAATTCTCGCCAGGCCAGATGGTTGCTATTTTTCTCCCGATTCCATTTTATCCTTCATTATCTGTCTGGTGAGAGGAACATCCGGCCAGATGCTCTCTCTCGCTCCATGGTGTCCTCGAAGGAGGAGGAGACTAAGCCTTGACTGATCGTCCCATCCGAGAGCCTGAGGACCGTGGGTCCGGTCACTCTTGAGTTGGTGCCCCCGGGCAAGACTTTTGTCCCCGCCCGTCTGCGACCGGAGGTCCTCTCTTGGGCTCATGCGTCCAGGGTGGGCGGTCACTTTGGTACAAAGCGGACAACTGAACTCCTGGCGAGAACATATTGGTGGACGCATATGGCCTGGGACGTTGGAGACTACATTCGGCGTGTGTCTCCTGGGCCCAGAACAGGTCTTCTCGGCAAAGGCCCGCTGGGCTACTTTACCCCCTGCTGGTGGCGGACAGTCCCTGGGAAATGGTCGGCATGGACTTCGTGGTGGGCCTGCCCAAGTCCAGTAGCAGCATGGTTATCTGAGTTGTCACCGACCATTTCTCCAAGATGGTGCACCTGGTGCCACTCTCGCAGCTACCTTCTGCACGGGGCATGTCAGTTTTGTTCATTAGGCATGTCTTTTGCTTGCGTGGCATGCTAGACAAGATAGTCAGTGACCGGGTTTCACAGTTTGCATCTCGGTTCTGGAAAGCGCTTTGTAATATGCTCAGCATTGAGCTAAATCTCTCCACGGCCTATCATCCCGAGACGAACGGGTTGGTAGAGAAAGCCAACCAGACCCTGGTCACATACCTACGACATTTTGTCTCGGCCAGGCAGGATGACTGGGCAGCCTTGCTACCGTGGGCGGAGTTTGCTTTGAACAACGCTGTGGCCGATTCCACCGGTCAGGCTGGGTGGTGGAGGCACGTGATATTTGGGATCGCACTCAGGGTGCCATCCGGACCTCCAAGGAGAGAATGAGGGTCTCTGCAGACACGCACCGGAGCCCTGCTCCGACCTTTGCTCCTGGTGACTTAGTGTGGCTCTCCGCCCGTAATATCAGGCTGCAGGTCGAGTCCACCAAATTCGCACCTCGCTAAATTGGGCCCTTTAAGGTCCTTGAGCAGATCAACCCTGTGGCCATTCCACCACACTTGGCTATCACTGACACCTTCCACGTGTCCCTCCTTAAGCCTGTCCACATGTCCCGGTTCTCTGAGTCATCTGCCGGGACATCAGACCTGTCCTTGGACGAGTTTGAGGTTAATGCCATCATGGGATGCAGGGTGGTACGTGGAAAAAAGGTTTTTTTGGTGGACTGGAAGGGTCATGGTCCAGAGGCTCGGACCTGGGAGCCAGTGGAAAACATCCGTGTTCCGCTCCTCATTGCAGCATTTGAGCGTAGTGAGGCTCAGAGAGGAATGGTGTCAAGTCGCTGTAGGACTCGGTGGCTGGTGCTCTGGCCTCGGCCGCTGGGAGGCGCCGGACTCCTGTCACATTGCCGTTGGACTTGGTGGCTGGTGCTCCGGCCTTGACTGCTGGGAGGCGCCGCACTCCTGTCAGGTCGCCGTTGGACTCGGTGGCTGGTGCTCCGGCCTCGGACGCTGGGAGGCGCCAAACTCCTTCGACTGGTGGTGCCGGTGATAGGAAGGCTATATCCTCATATGGTCTCGCTCCTTTGACGCATGCCTCTGTCATTGGGCACTGCCGTGTTTCTCCTGTGGGTGATGGTGGTGACAGAGAAGTAGTCTCTGCGCAGGTGTCTGGTGGGCACAGACTTTGCTCATCTTTTAAAGGTCAAGTGGTTGGTGCCGGTCGTGTATCACCATCTTGCCTGGTTCTGGAGGAGGTCCAGATTAGGTCATCAGGCTGTGAGCCTATGAGAGGTAGCCGTGTCCTTCAAATACTTTGGAGCCTGGTCCTGAAGGCCGCCAGATAGAGTCTTGGTTTCCTCAGTGATCTAGTGTGAATTACTATTTTGACTCTGACCTTAGCTTGGATTTTTCGACCCTTCTAGAGCCTGCTGATTTTGCACCTCTGCTCCTCGCCCGGTTTTGACTTGGACTCCTGACTACGCTTTTGGTTCCATTTAATAGTCCCTTCGTATCGACCGTCCTGCTCCGGTCCGCTGCTCTCATAGGCAGCTACCTGTTGTGAGCTCATTTTCGGGTTTGCCTCTGGCTTCTGGTGAGGGTTATGGAGCTGGCTGTGCTGACAGAGGAGTAGTGAGTTCTCTATCTGGACTCCCTCTGTTGGTGAAGGGAGGTAATGAAGCTGATCTAAATGGCAGAGACAGGCCACCTGAGGAAGAGGACTGTGATTGGACATCAGGAGTTTTTGATTGGATTTAAGGCAGCCGACTCCCTAGTTTCTTGCTGGTGATTTTTCCTGACTGTGGCTTCTGGTTTCCAGTTTGGTTCCTGCCTTCTTAAAGCTAAGTTTTCTCTGCTATTGTTCATATGAGTTTTTGGCTGGTTTACTTGGTTTTTGTGTTCAGCCACCCCTGGCTGGGACTGGGTTGAATCCCCATTTTGTCTCTGATCAGTTGATCTCTTTTGCTCTGTCTTCAGAATATACCTGAGTGCTGATATAGGGAATTGAAGTCTAGCAACTTCAGGGCTTTTTTCTATCAGACGTGTTGGACATTTTGGCAGGGTTTTTTGTGTGGTTGCAGACAGCAGCTTTTCTTTCCTGTCCTTTCTAGTTAGTGAGGGCCCCATCGTTTGCTCAGCCTATCTTTCTCTCTGTGTTTGTGTTTTCATCTTGTTTTACCGACAATACATGTTGGGGGCTGTCTATTGCTTTGGAGTCTGCTCTCGGGCAGTTTAGATTTTCCCTTTCTTTCTTTAGTTCTCCGTTCATGACGAGGCGTCTAGGACCACCATAGGCACACTCCACGGCTACTGCTAGTTGTTGTGGATAGGATCAGGGGTCTGCAATCCGCTAGTTACCAACCTCTCCGGTTTTCTGGGCTTAGCTTGCTTTTTGTTTTTTCCTCCTCGGTGACTCATTCATAACAGCTACCCCTTCGGCTTCGCTGTAATTCCAGATCCCTGTATGGGGGTAAAGTGTCTCTGGGTTTCTCGGGGTGCTGTCTTTCTTGCAGCTCAGACTCGCAACAGACAGATGTTACAAGGAGGCCCTAGGAGGGGGGGTAAAGTTAGGCATCAGGTTCCTGTCACTGCACAGCAGGAATCCCGAGCCTTGCCTTTGGCAGTCTCCCATTCCTTTCCGGCCGCAGAGGAGGCTGCTCAGCAGACTCGTCGATCCCAAAGCTCTGCTTAGACTAGCATTGTAGGTTTGGTTGCTGCTGCCACCTTTGGTCCAGCTATAGCAACGCATGCTGGTCAGCAGCGAACAATGCCAGGGACGAAGATCTCTCATTGAAGATCGGAGGTCACATGCTCAGGTCCTACTTCTGCTCTGATTGGATCATCAGGAAGGTCCCGAAAGGTCTTGGCTATAAAAGCCTCGCATGGCCACCCCGCCATCCGCTATGATAGACATTAGTTGTTATGTTTATAGTGGTGTGTGTGATGATGGATGTATGAGACAGGTGAATGACTCATTATGAAACCACTTCCCTTTGATACGCGTGTTAGTAGGGTTTAGAGGTTAGAGTTAGTACTGGTACTGCCTAGGGCCAGAGTGCATTCAGCTCACTCATCCGTTAGCACCATTGGGCGCCAGTCAGCACAGGCATCACAGTACCGCATATGTTGCAGCGTCCATCTGTACGACGCCGTGCACAGATAGTGTGCTTTCCAGCACTAAGCTCAGGCTGGTTAGTGGCGACCCCAAGTGCAGACCCAGTACACGCTCAGAGCGATAGGCTAATGCTTGCTGCACCCTGTGACATTTAACAGGGCACAGCGTTCCAGGGGGAACTTTCCCTGGCTCCGCAGTAGCGGTTCAGGCGTTAGTGGGTCTAGAGAGTTACGCTTCTCGTGTCTCAGAAGCAGTGTCCTGTGACCTCACGCTAGCGCTCCTCTAGCCGTAGCCTGTGAGGTTTAACAGGCTTTGGCATTGGTTTCAGCGAACTCTGTGCAGTAACAGAGCCAGTTTCCTATCACACCGTGTCAGTGGTTACCTGCCGGTGTCAAGCGAGCATTTTTCTACTCGATGTCCGTTATTGTATAGCAGCAGTATACCATCTCTACACGGTGGACCCTGGGTTGGCATCGCACCTTTTTATAATTTATATTCGGTGCGATCCACAAACCCTAACACTTGCTTTGCCTTTTGTGTGTTTAATTAGTGCAGTGCTGGGACCTCTGGTTCTGCTAGTCTTAGTTTCTGTTTTCTGTTTGTTTCTGCAGCCTTCTCTTTGTTTTCTAGTAGGAGGTGACCCGTGTTTGTGCCCAGTTCTTTCAGGGACCCCCTTCCCCCTATCTATAGGTCTTCGCTTGAGATTATCCTAGGATCGCTGGTGGGTCTATTCGCAAGGAATGGGTCGCCCACTCCGTCTTAGGGTATCAGCCTAGTCGCAATGCAGGTGTCACGTCCGCCATGTCTGCCATGTCTGTTTGTCTCAAGAACTCCTGGAGCGATGTGCATGCGCATGTTTTGTCTGCTGTCCTGCATGTTCGCTAGAGCTGTGTGCAGACTCACCTCATGTCTGAGCTGCAGGATCCCTGCGTTTCTGCTCTGCCTTCTGTGATCTTCTCGTCATGTCTGGAGTCCTTGATCATGTGATGTTTCTTAAGATCCTGCACTGTCTGGTTCTGCAATCATCTCGTCATGTCTAGAATCCCGGATCATGTGTTCTTCCTAGGATCCTGCACTGGTTGGTTCGGTGATCATCTCGTCATGTCTGAAACCCTGATCATGTGACGTTTCCTAAGATCCTGCACTGTCTGGTTCTGCTATCATCTCGTCATGTCTAGAATCCCGGAAGTTCTCCCCTGGTCCTGACCTGGAGGAGGAGGTGCTATGCCCTATATCAGGCCGCCTCTTCCTATGCTCAGGGCCTGATTATTGTGTTGCTTCCCTGCAAGGCTCTGGGTCTGTGGGGTTGCTCCCTCTATTCTGTGCCCTTGCACTTTGCTCTGTAGTGCGTCTCTGCACACGCTCCGTGCTCGTATTCCGCCTCTTGTCTTGTGCCATGTCTTGTGTTGTCTCTCGTGCCATGTTTGTCTTTGCCTTGCTTTGCCTTGTAGTCCTTCTGCTGTTCTTTGTCTTAGTCTGTTTTGCTATGTCTCGCCTTAGCTATGCTTTGACTTGTAGTCCTTCCTTTGTTCTCTGCCTCGCCTGTTTTGCCATGTCTTGCTTTTGCTGTGCTTTGACTTGTAGTCCTCCCTGTGTTCTCTGCCTTGCTATTCCTTGCTTTGTGTTCCTCCCTATGGTCTCAGTCTTTGCTTGCTCTGCCTCGCTCTCTCCTATGGTGCTCTGTAGTGCTCCCTGGCACACGCACCATTTCTCCTCTCCTTAGTGCTCGTTTCTTTGTCTAGTCCCAAGGTCTTCCCTTGGCCCGGCTCTGGGCTTCTGCCTACGCTCCGCTGCTAGACTCTGTCCTCGCTCTGACCTGGCTCTGTTTCTGCTTGTGTTCCTTGCCTTGTTCCCTGCCTTGTCCTTGCATTGAACCCCGGCGTGGGTTCCCCTTGGCCGTCTCCTGTGCCGTGGTAAGTGCCACGTGTTTGTGTACAGCCGTGTGTACTGGCCAGTGTGGCGTGCCCCCTGCGTGGCTCCTAGCACGCAGCCCTTCCTTGTGCCCTGGCGTGGCTCCTAGCACGCACCCTGCCTTGAACCCTGGCGTGGCTCCTAGCACGCACCCTGCCCTGAACCTGGCGTGGCTCCTAGCACGAAGGTTCCTTTGCCCCCTCCTGTGCCTTAGTCGTGCCTCGTGCTGGCGTTACAGCCGTGTGCATTGGCCAGTGAGGTGTGCGTCCCTGGCGTGGCTCCTAGCACGCACCCTGCTCTGAACCCTGGCGTGTCTTTACACGCACTCTGTCTTGTGCCTTGGCGTGTCTCTACACGCACTCTGTCTTGTGCCTTGGCGTGTCTCTACACGCACTCTGTCTTGTGCCTTGGCGTGTCTCTACACGCACTCTGTCTTGTACCTTGGCGTGTCTCTACACGCACTCTGTCTTGTACCTTGGCGTGTCTCTACACGCACTCTGTCTTGTACCTTGGCGTGTCTCTACACGCACTCTGTCTTGTACCTTGAACCTTGGCGTGTCTCTACACGCACTCTGTCTTATACCTTGTACCTTGGCGTGTCTCTACACGCACTGTCTTATTCTATGCTTTGGCGTGGCTACACACGCACCCTGTCTCGTTTGCGAACCTTGGCGTGTCCCCTACACACGCACCTCGCTTTGAACCCTGGCGTGTCCCCTACACACGCACCTAGCCATGAACCCTGGTGTGTCCCCTACACACGCACCTAGCCTTGGACCCTGGCGTGTCCCCTACACACGCACCTAGCCTTGGACCTTGGCGTGTTCCCTAAACACGCACCCTGCTTGGATATCTGTCGTGCCTCCTTGCCTGAACCCTGGTTTGCCTGCCGGATGCCCGGAACCTGCCGACCGTTGCCAGAGGTCCGGAACCAGATGACTACGGCCTGATGTCCGGAGCTGACGTCCGCAGCCTGATCCCTGGACCCTGTCGGTTTGCTAGCAGTCCGGAGTCCGATGCCATCTTGCCATTACCTGTGCCTAGGCGTGCCATCTGGCACGTACCATGTTATGGACCTTGGCGTGCCCACGCGCGCACCTTGCACGTTTTGCTTGTTTTCTCTGTATGTGATCTTGTGTTATTCTAATGAAGATACCTTGCACCTACGTCTTGTCTCGTCTTGCTTCCTGCTCGTCCTTGTTGTCAGACACTCGTCTAGTGTCCCCTGAGCCGGCCGTCTGGTCCCAGCAGTCGTGGTGGCTCACCCCCTTGGTCTTGCCCCTGACACTCCCTGTATAGGGGGTGGATTTTCACAAGGTCAGCTCGCCCTCGGTGGGTGGGTGCCACGACCCAGAGGGTCCACTCAAAAAATGGGCTCAGCAGGAGCTGAGTCCGTCACAGCAGGGTCAGTTTTCTCCCCTCCTTCCTTAGTCCTGTGCTGCAGTACCGTAACACTTTGATGGAATGGTCTGCGGGTGTCATGTTGCCTTTGGAGAACCCCTGATATGCCTAAACTGTGGAAACCCCTCACAAGTGACCCCATTTTGGAAACTATACCCCCTACCCCCAAGGAACTTATCTAGATGTGTGGTGAGCACTTTGAACCCCCAAGTGCTTCACAGAAGTTTATAACACCCGAGCGTGAAAATAAAAAAATCACATTTTTTCCACAAACATGATCTTTCATTCCGCAATTTTTTCAAGGGTAACAGGAGAAATTGGACCACAAAAGTTGTTGTCCAATTTGTCCTGAGTATGCTGATACCCCATATGTGGGAGAAAACTACTGTATGGGCACACGTCGGGGCTCGGAAGGGAAGTAGTGACTTTTTGGAATGCAGACTTTGATGGAATGGTCTGCGGGTGTCATGTTGCCTTTGGAGAGCCCCTGATGTACCTAAACAGTGGAAACCCCCCACAAATGAGACCATTGTGGAAACTAGACCCCCTAAGGAACTTATCTAGCTGTGTGGTGAGCACTTTGAACCCCCAAGGGCTTCACAGAAGTTTATAATGCCCGGGCGTGAAAATAAAAAAATCGTATTTTTTCCACAAACATGATCATTTAGTCCCCAATTTTTTTTATTTTCCCAAGGGTAACAGGAGAAATTGGACCCCAAAAGTTGTTGTCCAATTTGTCCTGAGTATGCTGATATCCCATATGTGGGAGAAAACTACTGTATGGGTACACGTCGGGGCTTGAAAGGGAAGTAGTGACGTTTTGGAATGCAGACTTTGATGGAATGGGCTGCGAGTGTCATTTCGCGTTTGGAGAGCCCCTGATGTGCCTAAACTGTTGAAACCTCCCAGAAGTGACCCCATTTTGGATACTAGACCCCCCAAGGAACTTATCTAGACGTGTGGTGAGCACTTTGAACCCCCAAGTGCTTTACAGAAGTTTATAACGTAGAGCCATAAAAATAAAACAAATCATATTTTTTTCCACAAAAATGATATTTTTGCCCCCAATTTTTTATTTTCCTAAGGGTAACAGGAGAAATTTGACCCCAAATGTTGTTGTGCAATTTGTCCTGAATAGGCTGATACCCCATACAGTGTTGGCCAAAAGTATTGACACCCCTGCAATTCTGTCAGATAATACTCAGTTTCTTCCTGAAAATGATTGCAAACACAAATTCTTTGGTATTATGATCTTCATTTAATTTGTCTTAAATGAAAAAACAGAAAAGAGAATGAAGCAAAAAGCAAAACATTGATCATTTCACACAAAACTCCAAAAAGGGGCCAGACAAAAGTATTGGCACCCTCAGCCTAATACTTGGTTGCACAACCTTTAGCCAAAATAACTGCGACCAACCGCTTCCGGTAACCATCAATGAGTTTCTTACAATGCTCTGCTGGAATTTTAGACCATTCTTCTTTGGCAAACTGCTCCAGGTCCCTGATATTTGAAGGGTGCCTTCTCCAAACTGCCATTTTTAGATCTCTCCACAGGTGTTCTATGGGATTCAGGTCTGGACTCATTGCTGGCCACCTTAGAAGTCTCCAGGGCTTTCTCTCAAACCATTTTCTAGTGCTTTTTGAAGTGTGTTTTGGGTCATTGTCCTGCTGGAAGACCCATGACCTCTGACCTCTGAGGGAGACCCAGCTTTCTCACACTGGACCCTACATTATGCTGCAAAATTTGTTGGTAGTGTTCAGACTTCATAATGCCATGCACACGGTCAAGCAGTCCAGTGCCAGAGGCAGCAAAGCAACCCCAAAACATCAGGGAATCTCCGCCATGTTTGACTGTACGGACCGTGTTCTTTTCTTTCAATGCCTCTTTTTTTTCTCCTGTAAACTCCATGTTGATGCCTTTGCCCAAAAAGCTCTACTTTTGTCTCATTTGACCAGAGAACATTCTTCCAAAATGTTTTAGGCTTTTTCAGGTAAGTTTTGGCAAACTCCAGCCTGGCTTTTTTATGTCTCGGGGTAAGAAGTGGGGTCTTCCTGGGTCTCCTACCATACAGTCCCTTTTCATTCAGACACCGACGGATAGTACGGGTTGACACTGTTGTACCCTCGGACTGCAGGGCAGCTTGAACTTGTTTGGATGTTAGTCTAGGTTCTTTATCCAAAATCCACACAATCTTGCGTTGAAATCTCTTGTCAATTTTTCTTTTCCGTCCACATCTAGGGAGGTTAGCCACAGTGCCATGGGCTTTAAACTTCTTGATGACACTGCGCACGGTAGACACAGGAACATTCTGGTCTTTGGAGATGGACTTGTAGCCTTGAGATTGCTCATGCTTCCTCACAATTTGGTTTCTCAAGTCCTCAGGCAGTTCTTTGGTCTTCTTTCTTTTCTCCATGCTCAATGTGGTACACACAAGGACACAGGACAGAGGTTGAGTCAACTTTAATCCATGTCAACTGGCTGCAAGTGTGATTTAGTTATTGCGAACACCTGTTAGGTGCCACAGGTAAGTTACAGGTGCTGTTAATTACACAAATTAGAGAAGCATCACATGATTTTTCGAACAGTGCCAATACTTTTGTCCACCCTCCTTTTTATGTTTGGTGTGGAATTATATCCAATTTGGCTTTAGGACAATTCTTTTTGTGTTTTTTCATTTAAGACAAATTAAATGAAGATAATAATACCAAAGAATTTGTGTTTGCAATCATTTTCAGGAAGAAACTGAGTATTATCTGACAGAATTGCAGGGGTGTCAATACTTTTGGCCAACACTGTATGTGGGGGTAAACCACTGTTTGGACGCATGGCAGAGCTTGGAAGGTAAGTAGCACCGTTTGACTTTTTCAGCGCAGAATTGGCTAGAATTTAGATCAGACGCCATGTTGCGTTTGGAGAGCCCCTGATGTGCCTAAACAGTGGAAAACCCCTCAATTCTAACTCCAACCCTAACCCCAACACCCCTAACCCTAATCTCAGCTCTAGTCCTAACCCTAGTGGCATAACTACAAAGTTATGGGCCCCGGTGCGAACTTTCAAATGGGGCCCCCCATGCCAAAATACAGGCACATCTCCGCTCCGTACACCTCATATACACGCGGCTCCGCTCCGTACACCTTGTACACACGTGGCTCCGCTCCATACAACTCCTACACACGCGGCTCCGCTCCGTACACCTCCTACACACGCGGCTCCGCTCCATACACCTCGTACACATGCAGCTCCGCTCCGTACACCTCGTACACACATGGCTCTGCTCAGTACACCCCGCACACACACGGCTGAGCTCCATACACCTCATACCCACACGGCTCTGCTACATCCACCCTGTAAACCCCTCCTGACCCCACATATAAACTTACCCTCATCCAGCCAACACCATGACAACCAGGTCGGCAGAGTCCTGCATACATGAGGATCCTGAGGCTCCCCTCCTGTGACCTCATCACAGGTCCTGTGTGCAGCCATCACACACACACAGCCACTCAAAGCAAGGCGCTGCACAGCCAATGAGCGGCTGCAGCTCCGCGATCGGGCCCCTAAACACTCCGGGCCCCGTCGCAGCTGCGAGCCCTACGACTGCAGTAGTCCCGCCCCTGCCTAACCCTAGACCCAACCCTAACCCTAATGGGAAAATAGAAATAAATACATTTTTTTTTTTATTTATTATTTTTCCCTAACTAAGGGGGTGATAAACGAGGGTTTGATTTACTATTCTTGGTGTGTTTTTACGTTTGGCAGCTGTCGTACGCTAAAAGACACTTTTTCTTGTAAAAATAGTTTTTGCATCACCACATTTTGAGAGCTATAATTTTTCCATATTTTGACCCACCGAGTCATGTGAGGGCTTTTTTTTTGTGGGACGAGTTGACGTTTTTATTGGTACCATTTTCGGGCAAGTAACATGTTTTGATCACTTTTTATTCCAATTTTTGGGATGCAGAATGCACAAAAAGCAGCATTTCATGAATTTCTTTTGGGGGGTGCGTTTACACCGTTCCGCGTGTAGTAAAATTGATAAAGCGGTTTATTCTTCAGGTCAGTACGATTACAGTGATACCTCATTTATGTCTTTTTTTATGTTTTGGCGCTTTTATGCAATAAAAATTATTTTTGCATCTCTTTATTCTGCGAGCTATAACGTTTTAATTTTTTTGCTGATGATGCTGTATGGTGGCTCTTTTTTTGCGGGACAAGATGATGTTTTCAGCGGTACCATGTTTATTTATATACGTCTTTTTGATTGTGTGTTATTGCACTTTTATTTGGCGGTATGATGATAAAGCATTGTTTTTTGCCTAGTTTTTTTTTAAGGGGTTAACTAGTGGGACAGTTTTATAGGACGGGTCGTTACGGACGTAGTGATGCTAAATATGTGTATTTTTATTGTTTTATTTTTTTTTTATTTACAAAAAAAAGAATTTATTAGGGATTTTTTTTATTATTGTATATTTAGGATTTTTTTATAAATTATTTTTACACTTTTTTTTCACTTTATTACCGTACAGTATATTGTCCCAATGTGGGACATTACAATAAAGTGTCAGATCTCTGATCTGACACTTTGCAGTGCCTTGTGTCGGATCAGCGATCGGACAGGCGCTGCACAGGCTTTCTCAGTGCCTGCCTGCAGGCCCCCGCAGCCATATTGGATCTGGGGGCCTGCAGGGAGGAGACCATTAGTTGGACAGAAAGAAAGTCCCTTCTCCAAAACAGCAATCTCAGCATGAGAGAGAGTATAAGATGATAGATTAATAATCTGTAGCTTACCAGATTTGGGGGGAATCAACGCCGGAGGCAGGGGTGTTACCGTCTCCTGTTCTGTCTGGTCTCCCGCTGGTACTTGGGAGACCAAGTTCTGTAATTGCGGGTCCGCTTTCTCTGTGTGGTGCCTCTTCCATCGGCCCCTCCTGTTGCGCCTTCTGCGTCGCTTTGCTCGGACGACAAAAAAATCACTTGAGGGAAGTTCATACAGGGTGGCCATATTGCTGTTGGCCCCACTGACGTTACTGGTGACCCTCTTATTGCCCCTGTGCACCCATCTGTAGGCACGCCCACTTTCAAAGTCCATTTGATCCCTTTTAAATTTTTGTTTCTTACCCCCAATCACCTCTTTCTCAAATTTATCAATGGTGGACTTAAATTGGGTTTGAAATGGTTCAACCAAAGATTTTTTATCAAATTTGTCCAACCTTGCCTCAAGGGCCTTAATTTTGTCCTTAATCACAGTCAAGGTACCCTGATCATGTTGTATAAGTATGTCCATGATGCTTCTATTATCAATGTGGTACGCGTGCGCTTAGTCCCCAATAAACAGAAGGCTTATTAAAATGCAGGGTTTCCCACAAATGCATCATGATGAAAGAAGACCATAGAAGCCGAGACGCTAATCACCTGCAAGCATTGCGAGATAGTTAAAGCGCGCATATAGATGAACATGATACGATGCGCACATACTGCTCCAAAATACTCGGTATGCCAAGTGAGCAGCAAACTTAAATATCGACACAATACAATATTTAGATACAGAGAATAAGCCCACTATTGCGATTTGAGCGACCAGCTTCAATAGCGACGCAGAGCAATGTTCTGAAGGAAAGGATACCCCCACTATATGAATAAGAAGAGGACAGGTATATGCAGGTAAGCAACAAACTTAAGTAGTCACGCAGTACAATATTTACAAACAGAGAATAAGCTCACTGTTGCTAGGTGAGCGACCAGCTTCAATGGCGACGCAGTATAGTGTTCAGAGGGAGAGAATACGTCCACTATTTGAATAAAAGGAGAACGGGTATATACAGGTTGCCGGGACTTAATCTGATATACTGCGGGTGGGCCAGCCACCATGCGTCAAGAAGCATGTGCTGATCCAGAATGAACATAGGGACCCATAACTATTCCGCTGCACATACTCCTGAGACATACGCTAATGGAGCAGATTGTAAAGGCGCATGTAGTTAACCAGTCATCTGAACAATCAACTGGTACAATGGAAAATCGCATGGTGGCGTGACAATAAGTCCATACACTACCGAATACATGGTATGACATAACACATGTGCTGCAACTTTATGTGTCAGGCAGCAATCTAAATCTTCAGACGAAAGGTGCAAACAAACAGACCCCAACGCCATTGGCTGAGTCAAAACTAAGAGGAAACAGAATGCAACCATATGGTGACCCATCAGCGTCACTGGAAATGTGTCACCGAGAACTCAAACCAAGAATCTGCAAACTCAGCTGAATGTGGGCATGAGCTGCAAGAAACTGATATAAAAGAACCCAGCATCCATGGTTGGTATGCAGACAATAAACAAGTGTTTGTAAGAGGATTTATGAAGACACATATTTATTCTTTCAAAAAGATAATAACAGCTCCTTTGAATTATGATATAGGGAAAATAGACAACGTACTATTTGAATACACTATACAGCCTTTAAAATAATAAAAATCTATATTGGGCATGTTGTGGTCCTTAAAGTAGTATGAGAGCCCACATCAACCCACACATTGGGCAGTTCCATACAAGATGAAAGGACACCCAAATGGTGAGAGGGCTTAATCAAGGAACAAGGCAAATGTCTTACCCATGTAAGAAGTAACCAAACAGAGGCTGGTATGCTGTTTATATATGAGCAAAAGGGATACAGATGTACACACGGGCAGCACCAAAAAGAGCACATGAAAAACCAAAAACACCCCATGTGGTCAAGCAATCCCTGTTCAACCCAAAAAAAGGGTTGATTAACAGAGATATAATACTAGGGTGAAGATCAATTCTGTTTGTAAAACCCTGTAAACAGTAAATCCTCATTGAGGCCCGTGGGAGCTAAAGAGTTCAAATTGAAAATCCATTTAGACTCTCGTCTAAGGAGCTCCAGTGTTATGTCACCACCTCTGATGTCAGGTTGCACAGACTCCAATCCCAAAATCCTCGTTCCATTCCACTGTGAGTTGTGTGCAGCAAGGTAGTGCGAAGCCACTCACGTGAGCGTGTTGCCCTTTTCTTTATCCTTCTTAGCCGTAGTAATATTTGAGAAGTGTTGCTGCATCCGTCTTCTCAGCTCCTGGGTGGTCTGTCCCACATATACCTTCTGACAGGGACATACTAGAGCGTAGATTACATAACGTGACTTGAAGTTAAAATAAGATTTGGTTGTAATCTGGAATGGAGAAAAGGGGAGAGTCAGCGAATTGCCATTAATCATATAAGTGCAGATATTGCAGTTTCCACAAGGAAAAGTACCCCTTAGCCGTATACCCCTATTGAGCCTGGTGACCGGGCATTTGAAGTGACTGTGACTCAAACAGTCCTTAAGGTTTCTAGCCCTCCTTGCCACCAAATCAGGCTGTGTGGAAATGTGGGGCTTCAATCTCGACTCACTAAGGAGAATTCCCCAGTGTCTAGTGAGTATACCTCGTATGTTATGCCACTGGTTGTTATAGGTAGTTATTAGACCCAGTGGTTTAGGAGGACCCTTAACACGAGGCTGTAGCAAACTCTCCCTATCCGCATCTCTAGCTGTCCTGAAAGCAACTGAGATTACCTTCTTGGGGTATCCCCTGTTCTTGAAACGGCAGGTCAGGTCCCGTGCCTGGGACAGAAAATCGTCTTTTTTGCTGCAGTTTCTTTTGGCCCGAAAAAATTGGCCTTTGGGAATGCCCTTTTTAAGATGTTGAGGGTGAAAACTAGTAAAGTGTAGCAAACTATTCGTGGATGTGGGCTTCCGGTATAGAGTAGTGATAATCCGAGACCCATTAAGGGAAAGTTTAAGATCCAGAAATTCAACCTCACTTTGTGAGAAGTGTGAGGTCAATCGGATATTCCAAGGGTTGGTATTCAAAGAATCCACAAAGTGCCGACAATCATCCAGGGTGCCAGTCCAGAGAAACAATATATCATCAATATAACGGTACCAGTTGGTAATGTACCTAGAAAATGCCTCCAGACAAAACACCCTGGTGACCTCCCACCAACCCAAAAATAGGTTTGCATACGAGGGCGCACAACGTGCGCCCATCGCAGTCCCAGTGACTTGTCTATAATGGACAAGGTCAAAAATGAAATGATTTTTGTCCAAAATGAAGAAGAGCAAGTCCAATAGAAACGAGTCTTGTTTTCTATCTCCTGTGGAGCACTGGTCCAGAAAAAAAGAAACCGCCTGAATACCGAGATCATGGCGTATACAGGTATACAACGACTCAACATCTAATGTAACAAGCCACGCACCAGGTGGAAATGTGAGAACCTGTAGCTGTTGAATCAGATGAGTAGAATCTCTCACATAAGATTTGCAGAAGTCACCAGTGGCTGTAAGAAAAAATCTACATACACGCAGGGACGTTCCAACAAGCCACCCATCTCAGACACAATAGGCCTACCTGGAGGAACCTGAAGGGACTTATGACACATAAAGTTGCAGCACATGTGTTATGTCATACCATGTATTCGGTAGTGTATGGACATATTGTCACGCCACCATGCGATTTTCCATTGTACCAGTTGACCGTTCAGATGACTGGTTAACAACATGCGCCTTTACAATCTGCTCCATTAGCGTGTGTCTCAGGAGTATGTGCAGCGGAATAGTTATGGGTCCCTATGTTTATTCTGGATCAGCACATGCTTCTTGACGCATGGTGGCTGGCCCACCCGCAGTATATCAGACTAAGTCCCGGCAACCTTTATATACCCGTTCTCCTTTTATTCAAATAGTGGACGTATTCTCTCCCTCAGAACACTATACTGCGTCGCCATTGAAGCTGGTCGCTCACCTGGCATCTGTTTGTAAATATTGTACTGCGTCACTGCTCAAGTTTGTTGCTTACCTGTATATACCTGTCCTCTTCTTATTCATATAGTGGGGGTATCCTTTCCTTCAGAACATTGCTCTGCGTCGCTATTGAAGCTGGTCACTCAAATCGCAATAGTGGGCTTATTATCTGTACCTAAATATTGTATTGTGTCGATATTTAAGTTTGTTGCTCACTTGGCATACCGAGTATTTTGGAGCATTATGTGCGCATCGTATCATGTTCATCTATATGCGCGCTTTAACTATCTCGCAATACTTGCAGGTGATTAGCGTCTCGGCTTCTATGGTCTTCTTTCGTCATGATGCATTTGTGGGAAACCCTGCATTTTGATAAGCCTTCTGTTTATTGGGGACTAAGCGCACGCGTACCACATTGATAATAGAAGCATTTTTGGGCTTATAGTTAGGCCCACTTATTTCTAGCTTAATTATTCCCAGTGTACTGGCATTATCCACTGCATCGATATGGAAGTAACTGGTTCATGTGAGTGCTGTATACATTTGTGACCCGTATCTACACGCTGTATTGAATTCGCTTACGTGCGTGTATGGTAGTACTCGCATTTAATTATGCTATTGGTCTCCATAAGGTTTCTTCGGCGCTATGATGTATTTCCTGGCCGCCGCATCTCGCTGCCTTATGGATAAGCAGTAGCTGATCCTGGGCACGAGCAGTAACTGTGCATTGGCCTCTATGGCAACTGTGAGTCATGACGTGCTTCCCATCACTGAACGCTGGCGATTGCGCTGTATTGTTGACCTGGGGCACATGTAATATCTCTTTGTATTGGCCTCCATGGTAACCATGAGTCATGACGCGTCTCCTGTCACTGAACGCTGGCGCATGCGCTGTATTGCTGACTTGGAGCGCACGTATATGTCTGTGTATTGGCCTCCATGGCAACCGTGAGTTATGACGCGCTTCCTGTCACTGAACGCTGGCGCTTGCGCAGTATTGCTGATCATGGTGGGTCTCTGCTACACACCCCTCTGGATATTAATTCATCCCGATTTTTGCCTGGTAAGTGGCGTAGCTGTGCACCATGATGTACTTTACTCCATGTATATAAGGACTTGTTAAGGCTGCATTCACTACCCCTGACGAAGCCACTGTGGGTGGTGACACGCGTCGGGCATTCCTTCTCCCTGTTTTCACTCCACATGGGTTTTGCCAACTGACGCCAGCACTTTAGGCCGCAATGTATGGGTGATTGATTCTGTTCATTATAGCTTGTGTGCCTATGTTGCTGGGTCTTAGAATGTATTTATTCATTGTCTTATGTCCATGTATGACCCTTATCATAGGCATTGTTGGCCTTGGTGACCTGTCCTTAATTACATTTATGGTTTCTATTCAGTTGTTGTAATAGTTTTTACCTCTGACTCACATAAAGTCCTTCTGGGGTCTTTTCCTTCAAATTAGGCACAGGGGATACCATCCTAGCTCACCTGCATTTATATCTCTTTGGAGGCATTTACTTCAACACATCCAGTTATCAGATGGTATGCTGTTTATATAGGCAGGTATCTGGTCACCTACCATTGTGGAGTGCAATTACAGGGTGTAGGCTCTATTACGAGCCATTGATTGCTGTTGTCATGTCATGTGTGACTTTTTAATGTTTTTATAGTTGTTTTGTGGTCTATACATGTCAATAAAAATTGCCTTTCTAAATGTCAATCATTTGTCTGTGGTGATCCCCCATTCCATAGCTTATTCTCTCTTTTGTGCTTGATACTGCAATCATATTTGATCGCAGTGTGCCAGGAGTTAATGTGCCGGGGGCAGTCCATGACCGCCCCTGACACCTAGTGCCGGGTGTCAGCTGTGATAATCAGCTGACACCCGTCCGTGATAAGCGGCGCTCCCGATCGCTATAACGTACTGTGAGACTGGAGAGCTCCGGGAGTTGAACCCTCAGGACCGCGACGACGAACCTCACTCGGGCGAGCTGGCCAGGTGTACCACCCCCTATACAGGGAGCATTAAGGGCAGACCCAGGGGAGACTATCGCCGCAGAAGCTGATACCTGGGAACAGCCGGAAGGAGACACAGGCAGGGAACGTACAGGCGTTCAGATGGGAGATGGTGACGACCACAGGGGAGACTGCTGTAGCAGCAGGAATGGAGGTGGACGGCAAGGGAGGAGGCAGGAACGGGTTCTGGGAGAGACACTGTAACAGGCAGACGAAAGCAGGAACAGACTGGACCTGGAAGGGAACACAGGGAGGTCACAAGTAGGGAACTAGCGGAGGACCAGGAAAGGTACAAAGCGCAGAGACAGGAGGAACGCAGGAGAGCGTGGACCCGATATCAAACGTGAACCACAATTGATAGTCAGGCAGAGAGCACAGGGTGAGTGTGACGTCCGCCTGCAAGTCTGGGCTGCAGTAAGACAGCACCCCGAGCAACCCCGATACCCTTTACCCCTATACAGAGATCTGGATATACAGCAGAGCCCAGGAGGCGGTCTGAATATGAGCAGCAGGCCAGAGCAGGACGGTCGCCAGAGAGGGGTTAAAAACGGGAACAAAAGCGAAAGAGTCAAATTCAGGCCAAAGAGAAAATAGAAATGGTCTTAGGAGCGCAGGAAAGAGACTCAGACAAGAGATGGGGTTAAATCACAACGCGTTTCGACGGAGGATCCGTCTTCATCAGGTGGAAGACGGATCCTCCGTCGAAACGCGTTGTGGTTTAACCCCATCTCTTGTCTGAGTCTCTTTCCTGCGCTCCTAAGACCGTTTCCATTTTCTCCTTGCTACTATCCTCCATTGGAGGTTTTCGGCTGGAGCTGCCGTGGAGACCTGACATTTTTGTCTGCCCCTGGGTTGCTTCCTAAGCGCTCCTCTATGACCGCTTATCACTGACTCAAATTCAGGCCAAAGTCAGAGTCATAAACCAGGAGGACGGCAGAGGTACAGAATCGTTAGGCAGTAGCAGAGTCAAATTCAGGCCAAAGTCAGAGTCATAAACCAGGAGGACGGCAGAGGATGGCAGTAGCAGAGTCAGAAATCCAGGCAAAGGTCAGAATCAAAGATAGCAAATAACAAGTAGTACACAGGGGAAACCAAGACTATATCCGGCGGCTTGCAAGACCAGTCCCAAAGTATTTGAGGGATCAGGTCATCCCTCACAGGCTCCCGAACTGCTGATGTCATCAGGACCGCCCCCAGGACCAGGCCAGACGACGATGCACCAACCCCTCCACGACCGACTGAGGAGCGGAGCCTGCATCCATCAGATGCCTGCGCAGGAGCCCCTTCTCTGTCGCCATCACTCGGGGCCGAACCACGGTGCCTCCCAGTGGCCGAGGCAGGAACAGCAGGCCCCGAGACTGATGGCGATGTGACGGTCCGGCGCCTCCTAGTGGCCGAGGCAGGGACAACAGGCCCTGAGTCTGACGGCGACATGACAGTCCGGCGCCTCCTAGTGGCCGAGGTCGGGACAGCAGGTCCTGAGTCTGATGGCGACGTGACAGTGAGGCTGGCTGATATAGGGCACGCTGCAGGACTTCCGGGTCAGGGTGCAGCAGTATCATGGGGACCAAGGGATAGGGCGCCTTAGTCTAGGGGGGCGTGCCTAGATGTGCGCCTGCGTACCTGAGAGGGAACAGTGGCCGACCGCAGGACAGGAAGAGAGGCAGTTGATTGACAGGCGCCTGCAGTGGAGGCGGGCTGAGAGGACCGGGAGCACTGGGGAACACTGGGTGGCATGGAGACACGGGAAGCGGCTGGGACCACCGGCGCTGTGACAGGGGGAGCCGTGGCCAGAGCAACGGTGGCAGGAGCAAGGCCAGGGGAAGCTGTGGCAGCGGTGGTCAGAGCAGCGGCTGCAGAAGCCGCAGGGCAAGCGGGAGCCGTGGAACAAGAGGTGAGCGTGACAGTACCCCCCTCCTTACGCCCCATCTTCTTAAGACCGGAAAGGAATCTGGCCAAAATACGAGGAACCTGGATGTTTTCCCGGGGCTCCCAAGATCTCTCCTCAGGACCAAAACCCTTCCAATCAATTAAGAAGAGGGTCTTACCTCTAGATCTTTTCATAGCGAGAATGTCTTTAACTTCAAAGACATCCTGTGCGGACACAGGCGGGGGCGAGCAGCCAGTGGAAGGATGAAAGCGGTTAAGTATAACAGGCTTTAAGAGGGAACATGGAAGGAATTAGGAATCCTTAGCGAGGCGGGAAGTTTTAACTTTTAGGCCACATCATTGATACGAGCTAAGACCTCAAACGGACCTATATACCGAGGACCCAGTTTATACGAGGGTTGCTTCAGATGGACAAATTTTGAAGACAGCCATACTTTATCTCTGGGTTGGTACAGTGGAGAATCCAGGCGTTTTTTATTGGCATGTCTCTTGATCCTGCCTTGAGCTCGGACAAGCGCGGTTTTGGTCTCCTGCCAGACCCTGGAGAACTTCTCAGTCAGAAGATCGGCCACCGGCACACCCGAGACAGGAGGTAACGGCAGAGGAACACCAGGATGTTGCCCGTAGACAATAAAGAAGGGTGATTTGGAGGAGGATTCACTGGTATGGTTGTTGTAGGTGAATTCGGCCCACGGGAGCAAGCTGGACCAGTCGTTCTGGTGAGCGTTGGAAAAATGCCGGAGATAAGTCTCAAGGATCTGATATGTACGTTCTGCCTGCCGTTGGTCTGGGGATGGTAGGAGAGGAGAAGTCCAACGTTACTTCCATCATACTGCATAGGGCCCTCCAAAACCGCAAGGTGAACTGAACCCCTCTGTCGGAAACGATATGTTTGGGGAAACCATGAATCCGGAGAACATGGGTGACGAAGATCCTCGCCAACTCGGGTGCAGAGGGTAAACCTGGCAGAGCCATCTTGCAAAATTGATCCACCACGACCAAGATGACGGTGTGGCCAGAAGACTGAGGCAGATCAGTAATAAAGTCCATTACGACATGCTGCCAGGGAGCCGAAGGAACCGGAAGCGGGTGTAAGCGTCCAGAGGGTAGATGCCGAGGGACTTTGTTTCTGGCATACGACGGGCAGGAGGCGATAAAACTTCGGACATCTTGAAGAAGAGATGGCCACCAATAGAAACGAGAGATGAGAAGGAGCGTTTTCTTGAGGCCCACGTGGCCGGCTAGCTTGGAGGCATGACCCCAGTGTAATACTCGCTTCCTCTCGCTTTCTTGCACAAAGGTCTTACCCGGCGGCAATGAAGTCAAGCTAATGGGTGTGACCATGATAACTTTACTGGGGTCTACAATGTGTCTTCCTCATTATCGGAGACCAGAAAGGACCTGGATAAAGAATCTGCTTTAAGATTCTTGTCACCGGGACGGAAATGAAGCTCAAAATCGAACCGGGCAAAGAATAGTGACCACCTGGCTTGCCAGGGATTAAGTCTCTGTGCTGACCGGAAGTATGCCAGGTTCTTGTGGTCGGTGTAGATTTTAAACGGATGTACAGCCCCCTCCGGAAGATACCGCCACTCTTCCAAGGCCAATTTGATGGCGAGCAGCTCTCTGTCACCAATGGCGTAGTTTCTCTCTGTGGTGGGGAACATCTTAGAGAAGATACTGCAGGTGAGCAGTCGACTGGAGGAAGATCTCTAGGAAAGAACCGCCCCGACTCCGATGGCTGACGCATCTACCTCGAGGATAAAGGGTTTGTTAACTTCAGGACGATGGAGTACGGGCGCTGTAGCAAAAGCTTGTCTCAAGGTTTGAAAGGCATTTTCGGCTTCCGGGGACCAGAGGTGAGGGTTGGCTCCCTTACAGGTTAAGGCGGAAATAGGAGTGGTCAAGGTAGAAAAGTGTGGAAAAGTGTGGAATAAACTGCTGGTAGTAATTAGCAAAACCAAGGAATCGTTGGATCGCCTTGATATCCTGGGGACGCGGCCATTTGAGCACGGCGGACACTTTTCCAGGGTCCGTACGTAGGCCAGAGTCAGAAATGATATAACCCAAAAACAGCAGGGAGGACTGCTCGAAGGCGCACTTCTCGTGTTTGGCATAGAGGCGATGCTCTCTTAAATGTAGTAAGACTTGGCGGACGTCTTTTCTGTGGGTAGCCAGGTCCGAGGAAAACACAAGGATGTCATCCAAATACACCACCACACAGTAGAGAAGGTCTCGAAACACGTCGTTGACAAACTCCTGGAACACTGCGGGAGCATTGCACAGGCCAAAGGGCATAACCAAATATTCATAGGGGCAGTCTCTGGTATTGAAAGCGGTCTTCCATTCATCTCCGGAACGAATGCGGATCAGATTATAGGCCCCTCAGAGATCTAATTTCGTGAAGACCCGTGCTCCCCGTAGACGGTCGAATAGCTCCGGAATGAGAGGCAGCGGGTATTTGTTTTTGATAGTGATATCATTGAGACCCCGGTAGTCAATGCAGGGACGAAGGGATCCATCCTTCTTCTTGACAAAAAAGAAACCTGCTCCTGCAGGCGAAGACGACTTGCGAATAAAGCCTCTGACCAGGTTTTCTTGGATATATTCGGTCTTGGCCAGAGTCTCGGAGGGGGATAGTGGATAGATCCGACCACGGGGTGGAGTAGAACCAGGGACAAGGTCGATTGGGCAATCGTAGGGCCGATGTGGGGCAGGACCTCCGCCTCCTTCTTGTTAAAGACGTCAGCGAAAGCCCAATAGGTCGAGGGTAAATCTGTAGAGACAGAAGTGGGAGGCGTGAAGTTCTTCGGTTGAACGGAAGACAGACATTTGTCTTGACATGACTATCCCCAACGCAGGATATCCCCGGAGCGCCACTCCAAGATAGGCTCTTGAGCTCTCAACCAGAGTAGACCCAAGAGGATGGTATGAGATAGCGAGGGCAGCACACAAAAGACTACCTTCTCCCGGTGTAAGGCTCCAATCTGAAGTTCCACTTCTTCAGTGACCAGAGTAACGGACATCCGCAAGGGTCGACCGAAGCAATCTGCCGATGAGTCTCCAGGGATCGGACAGGGATCCGAAGTCTCTTAACCGCCTCAAACTGAATAAAGTTGCCCGCTGTGCCTGAATCAGTGTAAGCCCACTCAGAGGAACGTTTGGAGCCTACAGTATATGCAAAAGGACTGAAAGAATCAAGGGTAGAGAGGAAACACAATTACCTAGGGAGGCCTCTCTTACCTGTCCTAGGCGGAGGCGTTTCCCGGGCGTATAGGACAGGAGCGGAGGAAGTGGGATGCACTCCCACAATAGAAGCAGAGCCTCTGTTTGACCCTCTCTCTCCGACGCTCCTCCACCGGTTTGAGACGATCCACTTGCATGGGTTCCGGTGCAGGAGCTGCAGAAGACGACACTGAACGGGAGCGGGGCGGACTACGGGTGTCATGGTTTGCTCAGCTTGTGGGATTAGGTAGTTCTGGGGTTAATGTGGACGGCCTCACTCTGAGATTATGGGAGGCTTTTTATAGCCTCATTGTTGGCTCATTCCTCGTCGCTTATACTCAGACCCTTGGCCGAGTGTGTGACCCTGGTGTGCCTTGTGACAGTGATACTTTATGCTTGCTTGTGTCACGATACTAGTGGATACAACTGGACACCAGTGGCTAGGTCAAAGAGACTGCAGACACAATGGGTAGTGCAAGCAATATTGTATTTGTGATCTGAATGCAATATAGCATATAAGTCCAGATAAATGTTCAGTCAATCTGATAAACGGTAATAGCAGAGCTGATACTCTGCGACACAGCATGCAAAGTCTCTGAGCAATGAGGGCACAAGACACAGACTCTTGCAGGGTGGAGGAACACACTAGCTGGCTGGAGTTCTTACTTCACCACAGGTGTAGTCAGGCAGAGGTTCCTGAAGTCAAGTGTTCAGCAATCACTCGGTCAGCAGGCAGGGATCCAGACGTGCAGGTTGGCAGAGGACTCCGCCGTTAAGAGATGACCAACAGGGATAGTAAGTCCAGGCTTGGGACTGCAGAGGCACAAAGTCCAATACATAATACACAAGCAATGAATCAGAGCAGGTGCTGGCTTTATATACAGCTTTGGCAGGAAGCAAGATGGCCGACGTGGAAACATCAAGATCCATGTTAACTAAGGGCAAGTCTAAGGGCAAGAGAAACAGATTCCAGGGCTAGATACTGACATTACTCCCACCTCAAGAACGGCCTCTGGACGACCCTACACCAGGCTTGCCAGGGTACCTTTGATGGAACTGCTCAATCAGTCGGGAGGCGTTAATATTATCCACGGGTTCCCAGGAATTCTCTGAGGAATAGCCTTGCCATTTAATCAAATACTGCAGTCGATTTCTGTAGATTCTTGAATCCAGAATCCTCTCAACGATGAACTGCTCTTGACCATCCACACGAACTGGATCGGGAGGAGGAGATGAACGTCCTGGAAAAGGATTTGGTACTACAGTCTTTAGTAGGGAAGTATGAAAGACAGGATGTATCTTCAGTGTTCTTGGGAGTTTTAAGCGACATGCAACAGCACCTACCAGACCACTGATCCTATAAGGACCAATGTACTTCTGTCCCAACTTAGGGGAAGGGATCTTCATCTTTAAATTCTTCGTAGATAACCAGACTAAATCTCCTACCTTTAATGTTGGTGTTGGTTTGCAAAATCTGTCAGCTGCATTCTTGTACCTCTCTTGTGCGGAACCCAAAGTCTCTTTCAGAAGTTCAAGGTTCTGTTGAAGTGAAGAGATCCTGTCGGCAACTGCTGGTAAAGATGTATCTACCGGTAATCTGGGAAGAATGCTAGGGTGATATCCCAGGTTAGCGTAGAATGGAGACTGTTTGGTGGAGGCACTCTGGGAGTTGTTATAAGAGAATTCGGCCAAGGGGAGTAGCCTTACCCAATCATCTTGCAAATGGCAAACGTAGCAGCGAAGGTATTGCTCTAGTGTTTGGTTGGTACGTTCTGTTTGCCCGTTGGACTGTGGGTGGAAAGCAGAAGATAAGTTAACTTCTATGCCTAATGCTGAACAAAAGCTTCGCAAAAACTTTGAAGTAAATTGAACTCCACGGTCAGAAACAACTTCATCCGGAACCCCGTGCAGGCGAAAGATGTTCTGGATAATTAGGTCAGCAGTGTCCTTCGCAGAGGGTAAACCGGAACAAGGGATGAAATGGGCCGCCTTGGTCAGGCGATCGACCACCACCAAAATCGTACTCTTTCCCTCAGAAAGGGGCAGTTCTACAATAAAGTCCATAGAAATGGATCCCCACGGGCGAGATGGCACCGGCAAAGGCTGTAACAGACCAGTAGGGGAGGCACGTGGAACCTTGAATTTGGCACATACCTCACAAGATGAAACGTACTTCTGGACATCCTTCCGAAAACCTGGCCACCAGAAGAAGCGAGATAAGAATTCTTGAGTCTTCTGAATTCCTCTGTGCCCTGCAACCTTGGAATCATGAACCAATCTCAACACTCTTAACCTCACGGCTTCAGGAATGTAGAGGCGCCGTTCCCGGGTCCAAACTCCATTCCTAAAAAGAAGGCTTACCTCATCAGATGGCTGAGACAGGAAAAGATCAGAGTTGTAAGCTTCTTTGATGACCTGCAGCAAATCTTGATTCTGAATGACTCTTACAAAATTGCAATCAGAAAGTATCGTCTTAGGTGGAGCATCTGGAACAGCGTCAGTGGAGAACATCCGGGATAGAGCATCTGCTTTTCCATTGCGAGAACCTGGTCTGTAAGAGATTGTAAAATTGAATTGATTAAGGAAAAGACTCCAGCGGGCCTGCCGTGGGGTCAGGCATCTTGCTGACCTAATGAACTCAAGGTTGCGGTGATCCGTGAGGACCACAATCGGCTGTGAGGCTCCTTGCAGAAGATGTCTCCACTCCTTGAAGGCGGCGATGATAGCCAGTAATTCTTTATTTCCTACATCGTAGTTCTTTTCGGCAGGAGACAGTCGCTTGGAAAGAAAAGCACAAGGATGAAGTAAATTCTTCTCACCTGTTCTTTGGGACAGTATAGCCCCGGTGGCACAGTTTGAGGCATCCACTTCAATAATGAAGGCGAGTTCCGGGTCAGGGTGGATCAGTACTGGTGCTGACGTGAACTCGGTCTTGAGCCGAGAGAATGCTTCTTGGGCTTGAAGGGACCAAATAAATGCTGTCTTCTTCTGTGTCAACCGGGTGATGGGCGAGACGATGTCAGAGAAGTTCTTGATGAAACGTCTGTAGAAGTTAGCAAAAATCGATGAAACGTTGGACCTCTTTGACGTTCTTGGGGATTGGCCACTTCTGAATCGCCTTGATCTTGCTGTTATCCATACTCAGACCCTGTGGAGAAATTACATAACCTAAGAATTGGATCTTCGACTTGTGAAATTTGCATTTCCCCAGCTTGATGTACAGCTGGTGTTCCCTCAACCGCTGCAAGACATTCTTGACGTGTTGCTGAGTTCCTCCATGGAGCTAGAAAAAATCAGAATGTCATCCAAATAGATTACGACAAAAATATCAAGAATGTCTCTGAAAATATCATTTACGAGATGTTGGAACGTTGCTGGGGCATTGCAAAGTCCAAATGGCATGACCAAATACTCAAAGTGTCCATATCGAGACCTAAATGCTGTTTTCCATTCGTCTCCAGGTCTTATACGGACTAGATTGTATGCCCCGCGTAGGTCCAATTTTGAAAAGACCTTGGCCTGACGAACTCTCTCGAGAAGCTCCGGAATTAATGGCAGGGGGTAGCGGTTCTTGATGGTTACCTTGTTAATTTCCCGGTAATCAACACAGGGTCTGAGGGATCCATCCTTCTTTTTAACGAAAAAGATGGGTGCACCGGCTGGAGAGGATGAGGGGCGTATAAACCCCTTAGACAGGTTCTCGTCGATATATTCTTTGAGAGTCTTGAGCTCAGGACCGGACAATAGATAAATATTACCAAAAGGAATGGTAGCAGCAGGCAGAAGCTTGATTGGGCAGTCATAAGAGCGGTGTGGTGGTAATTTATCTGCATTCTTTTTATCGCACACGTCCGAAAATTCTTTATAAACTGCCGGTAACTCTAGGTCCGATGGTGGGTTGGCCGGAGATGAATCAGTCGATTTCTCAGAAGTTACCTCTTTAGCTGGGAAGCGCAATCTCTTAGTCTCCCAGTCAATGATGGGATTTTGAGCCTGCAACCAGGGTAAACCCAAGATAATAGTGAAATGTGGAGAGGAAATCAGAAGGAAGGGCAATTTCTCCTGGTGATCATCTCCCATGAGGACCTTCAGTGGTTCAGTCTGCTGGTCTACGGGCCCCGAGGTCAAAGGGGACCCATCCACAGTCTCCATCAGAATTGAAGACACTTTTCTCTGTGATCGGATTCCATATTCCTTAGCAAAAGAAGTGTCCATGAAGTTACCGCTAGCCCCAGAGTCTATCATGGCGGAACTGTTCACCCAACGGGAGTCAATCCAGATCTTGATAGGAAGGTAACAATGTGAATCTTTTTTCTTATTGCAAGGGTATGAAACTGCAGAAGATAGAATAACAGCATTAATGGGTAGTATCGTTTCGGATGTAACAGAGTTCATATCTGAAAAGTCATAATCAGGAGCGGTTGCTGCAATTTCGGGTGGCCCTGATTCGGAAGTCATGGAGTATGATTCAGAGAAGTCACGTTCTACCACGGCTGCGGTTGTTCTGCGAGAACGATTGGGGCAGTTGATAATAAAATGTCCTGACTTCCCACAGTAAAAACATAAATTCTCCTTGAAGCGAAATTCCTTCCGTTCGTCACTTACTTGACTTCGTAGGGAATTTACCTGCATCGGCTCAGGTGTGGACTCCTGAGGACTTGGGTCCGGAATCTCCTTAGGAAGGAAAGGAAGAAGCGATTTATTGCTGCGGTTCATCTCAGACCACCTTTCTAGTTTTCGTTCGGAGATGCGAGCGTCTAGGCGAATACAGTGATTGATGAAATCACCTAGAGCAGTGGGAGCCTCCGCACGTGCAAGCTCGTCCTTGATAGAACTGGACAACCCCTTCTTAAATATAGAGTACTTCGCTGCATTATTCCAGGTGGTGTCCTGAGCCCACCTTCTAAAATCCATAGCATACTCAGTCACTGGGCGTTTACCTTGACGCAAATTCAACAGTGCCGTCTCAGCTGTAAGGCCACGGTTCGGATCGTCAAACATCTGCCCCATGGCGGCGATAAACATATTGAAGTCATTCAGACATGCATCCTGTGATTCTACCAGAGGGTTTGCCCAGGCAAGGGCCTTATTAGTCAGCAACATGATGATAGTCAATACTTTGGATCGGTCTGTAGGAAACTGTGTGACATGTGCAGCAAAGTATAAACGACACTGGTTCAGAAACCCACGGTACTTGTCTCGGTCGCCACCAAACCTAAATGGCGGTAGTTTGGGGATGGTAGGAACAGAAGCCTGAGATTGTGCCTCCAGAGCCGCAACTCGGCCACGCAATTCCTGAAGGGTCTGACTGAGCACTTGCATATCATATTTAGTCTGCCCCTCTAGGCCTTCTATTCTGCTCTTCCATGTCTGCACTTCAGCGTGTACAGTGGCAGTGATATTATTTAGCTTCTTAACACGCACTTCTAAAGTCTCTGACCCAGCGGCATCCATTTTTTAGGGCTTGTGTATCCTGTCACGATACTAGTGGATACAACTGGACACCAGTGGCTAGGTCAAAGAGACTGCAGACACAATGGGTAGTGCAAGCAATATTGTATTAGTGATCTGAATGCAATATAGCATATAAGTCCAGATAAATGTTCAGTCAATCGGATAAACGGTAATAGCAGAGCTGATACTCTGCGACACAGCATGCAAAGTCTCTGAGCAATGAGGGCACAAGACACAGACTCTTGCAGGGTGGAGGAACACACTAGCTGGCTGGAGTTCTTACTTCACCGCAGGTGTAGTCAGGCAGAGGTTCCTGAAGTCAAGTGTTCAGCAATCACTCGGTCAGCAGGCAGGGATCCAGACGTGCAGGTTGGCAGAGGACTCCGCCGTTAAGAGAGGACCAACAGGGATAGTAAGTCCAGGCTTGGGACTGCAGAGGCACAAAGTCCAATACATAATACACAAGCAATGAATCAGAGCAGGTGCTGGCTTTATCTACAGCTTTGGCAGGAAGCAAGATGGCCGACGTGGAAACATCAAGATCCATGTTAACTATGGGCAAGTCTAAGGGCAAGAGAAACAGATTCCAGGGCTAGATACTGACAGCTTGGTTTTGATCCGGTTCTGTCACTGTTACGAGTTCTGCCTGTTCCTTTTGTACTGCTCTGCTATTCCCGAGCATGACTCTTTTGCCTTGGACCTGACTACTCTCTGACTGCCTCCCTTGTACCGCGTTGCTATCTCTGTGTATGATTCATTGCTTACGTTCTGACTATTCTCTGCTTGTCTCTCTGGTACCGCACCGCCCTCGTGTATAGCCCCCGCTTGTCTGACCTGAGTTACCCTAGCCTTTACTCCAGGATTCCTGTAATAGAACCCTATAGCTCTCTCCAGCAGCAGGACGCTAAGCCATGCCCCCTGTGGTCACATGATCGTAGGTCCTTGTGCTGCTAAACTACTTTCAGAGTTGCAGGTCCTGTTATCTGAACTTTCCCTGCAGTATCGGACCCTGGGTCCTCCCGTAGTCTGGGTGAGTTACCCTGTTCAGCCGCGGCAGTCCGCCGGTGCTGACAGAATCCTGATAACGGGCGGCTGGAAGAACGCGAGGTCTTCTCTCTCTAGCTGCTTCTCGGGATCGCTCCTGAAAGCGTAGGTCGATGCGGGTGGCCAAGGAGATCAAATCCTCCAGGGAGGCTGGAGTATCTCGTCCCGCCAACTCGTCCTTGACTCGACCAGAGAGTCCCCGCCAAAAGGCTCCCACCAAGGCCTCATTGTTCCACCCCAATTATGAGGACAGGGTGTGAAACCGAATGGCGTACTGACCTACCGAGAGCCTGCCCTGGTGGAGATTAAACAGCGCCTCGGTAGTAGATACCAAGCGACCTGGTTCATCTAACACCTTACGAAAGGTGTCCAAAAAATGGGGAGTTGGGAGACAATGGGGTCGTCCCGCTCCCAGAGAGGGTTTACCCAAGCTAGGGCTTCACCCTCCAAGTGGGACACAACAAAGGCCACCTTGGCCCAGTCAGTAGGGTACTGCAGAGGGGACAGCTCGAAGTGTAGCTGACATTGATTCAGGAACCCCCTACATAATTTGGGATCGCCGTTATACCGTGGGGGTTTTGCCAAACGGGGTGGTGGGTGGAGGGTTGCCGCCTGGGCTGGAGCAGAGGCCACAGTCTGGAGAGCCAGGAGACGGTTATCCACTGAGGCCATGTAATTTAAAATATGGGCCTGAGTGTCGCGCTGCTGTGCAAGCTCCTGCCATCTGGGGAGCACTAGTGGGGTCAGAGGCCTGTAAGGACGACAGATGGGATTCCATGGATTTGAGGAAGGACATTATCCTCGTCTGTTTCTCCCGTAAGAACAGTAGTTCCTTTTGAGTCGGGGTCGAGGTACCAGCGGGGTCCATGGCCTGACTATACTGTGAGACTGGAGAGCTCCGGGAGTTGAACCCTCAAGACCGCGACGACGGACCTCCCTTGGGCGAGATGGCCAGGTGTACCACCCCCTATACAGGGAGCATTAGGGGCAGATGCAGGGGAGACTATCGCCATGGAAGCTGATACTTGAGAACAGCCAGAAGGAGACACAGGCAGGGAACGTACAGGCGAGCAGATGGGAGATGGCGATGATCACAGGGGATACTGCTGTAGCCATGGGAATGGAGGTGGACGGAAAGGGAGGAGGCAGGAAAGGGTTCTGGGAGAGACACTGGAACAGGCAGATGAAAGCAGGAACAGACTGGACCTGGAAGGGAACACAGGGAGGTCACAAGTAGGGAACTAGCGGAGGACCAGGAAAGGTACAAAGCGCAGAGACAGGAGGAACACAGGAGAGCGTGAACCACAATTGATAGTCAGGCAGACAGCATAGGGTGAGGCTGCCTGATATAGGACACGCTGCAGGACTTCCAGGTCAGGGTGCACCAGTATCATGGGGACCAAGAGCAGGGCCGCAGCTATAATGAGTCAAGTTGAGCCACCTGCTGAAGCGGCAGGCAACAGGGGGCGGCATTATGCGCTCCTCTACCTGCAGCACCTACAATTTAGCCTCTGAGTCTGCACATAGAGAATAATGGAGCCTCCAGCACCTATGTGGAGTGCGGCTCTGCGGGTGGAGGTCGGTGCTAGAGAATAATGGGGCCTCCAGCACCAACCTCCACACGCAGAGCCGCGCTCCACATAAATAATGGAGCCTCCGGCACCGACCTCCACCCGCAGAGCCGCACTCCACATAGAGAATAATGGAGCCTCCAGCACTGACCTCCACCCGCAGAGCCACAATCCACATAGAGAATAATGGGGCCTCCATGTGGAGTGTGGCTCTGCGGGTGGAGGTAGGTGCTGGAGATTCCCCATTACAGGGCACGGGGGCAGTAACCTTTTCAGAGCTGAGACTATCTTGGTGCTTTTTTGTTGTCACTTTCTAAGAATCATAGCATTTTGTTCCTTTTCCTCTGATAGATGCATATGACCCAAGTATGGAAAACAGGAAGTAACAAAACACATATTACAATGTCCCTTTCCTGTCCCCACACACAGTATAATGTTCCCACTGTATCACCATCCCCCCACATACAGTATAAGGTTCCCCCAGTACTGCCATCCCCCACACGCAGTATAATGTTCCCCCAGTACCGCCATCCCCCACACGCAGTAAAATGTTCCCCACTACCGTCCCCCCCCACACAGTATATTCCCACAGTACTGCCATCCCCCACACAGTATAATGTTCCCCCAGTACCGCCATCCCCCCATACACAGTATAATGTTCCCCCAGTACAGCCATTCCCCCACATACAGTATAATGTTCCCGCAGTACCGCCTTCCCCCACACGCAGTATAATGTTCCCCACTACCGTCACCCCTCCACACAGTATAATGTTCCCCCAGTACCCAGTATCAGCCCTTGGTTTATGCAGGACTCTGCTGTCTGTGCTGGTTCTCATCGTCCTGGATGAGGTGAAGTTTATGTGTGGGGTCAGGGAGGGTTTAGAGTGTGGATGTATCAGAACCGTGTGTGCGAGGTGTACGGAGCAGAGCCATGTGTGTGTACGAGGTGTACGGAGCAGAGCCGCACGTGTACGAGGTGTACCGAGCAGAGCCGCACGTGTGTGTATGGAGCGGCACCGCGTGTGTGAGGTGTATGGAGCGGAACCGCATGTGTACAAGGTTTACGGAGTGGAGCCATTATGTACAAGGTTTACAGAGCGTGGCCACGTGCCTATAAGGTGTACGGAGCAGAGCTGCATGTGTACGAGGTTTACGGAGTGGAGCCATGTGTGTACTGAGTGGAGCCGTGTGTATGCGAGGTGTACAGAACGGAGCCGTGTGTACAAGGCATAAAAAGGCATAAAAAGCAGAACCGTGTATGGTGGGGAGCATTCATACCTCCCAGCGGGACAGTCCCGATTTTGAGAGATACTGCCCCGGCTGGGAGCTTACTTTTCCCACGGACACAGGAGTACACGGCGGAGCTCCGAGGAGCACTTTAAAATTCGCACGTGACGTTCCACCGGAAGTGACGTGCTAGAAGCTGACCGGAAATGAGGTAATTTCGGGAGGAGATTGTGACGGAACCATGGAGGCACTTCAGGGAATGCTTCAGATCCATCACCGTGCCCTCCTCCAACAGCGTGGATAGCAGGATCACCTTGAACTCTGGGATGCCGACCATGTGAGCGGATCATGATATGTCCTGCATCGGGAGGCTCAGGTGGACACTACAGTGGGAGCCGGGCTGCTATAGTATCTTTATAGAATTTTTCTTTCTCTCTCTGTTTCTTTATCTCTCTAATCTTTCTTTTTTTCTCTCTCTCTCCGTTATTTCTTTCTTCTTTCTTTCTCTGTTCTTTCTTTCCCCTTTCTTTCTCTCTTCTTTCCCCTCTTTCTTTCTCTCTCTCTGTTCTTTCTTTCTGTTTTTTTTTCTCTCTGTTCTTTCTTTCTTTTCCTCAGTACCAGTCAGCGTGCCCACAGTACCAGTAGAATAAGGGGGGTAGGAAACTAGGTGGCACTGGTCACTTTGAGCCTCTCATACTTTTTATTGGTGTATAATCATATGCCCCTTAAAGAGGGCCAGCCCCAGACAACAGGGTACTAACAAATCACTACTACTATCAGTCCAAGTGGACAATTACAGTCATGGCCAAAAGTATTGACACCCCTGCAATTCTGTCAGATAATACTCAGTTTCTTCCTGAAAATGATTGCAAACACAAATTTTTTGGTATTATTATCTTCATTTAATTTGTCTTAAATGAAAAAACACAAAAAGAATTGTCCTAAAGCCAAATTGGATATAATTCCACACCAAACATAACAAAGAGGGTGGACAAAAGTATTGGCACTGTTCGAAAAATCATGTGATGCTTCTCTAATTTGTGTAATTAACAGCACCTATAACTTACCTGTGGCACCTAACAGGTGTTGGCAATAACTAAATCACACTTGCAGCCAGTTGACATGGATTAAAGTTGACTCAACCTCTGTCCTGTGTCCTTGTGTGTACCACATTGAGCATGGAGAAAAGAAAGAAGACCAAAGAACTGTTTGAGGACTTGAGAAACCAAATTGTGAGGAAGCATGAGCAATATCAAGGCTACAAGTCCATCTCCAAAGACCTGAATGTTCCTGTGTCTACCGTGCGCAGTGTCATCAAGAAGTTTAAAGCCCATGGCACTGTGGCTAACCTCTCTAGATGTGGCCGGAAAAGAAAAATTGACAAGAGATTTCAATGCAAGATTGTGCGGAACCTCCACTAACATCCAAACAAGTTCAAGCTGTCCTGCAGTCCGAGGGTACTACGGTGTCAACCCGTACTATCCGTCGGCATCTGAATGAAAATGGTAGGAGACCCAGGAAGACTCCACTTCTTACCCCGAGACATAAAAAAGCCAGGCTGGAGTTTGCCAAAACTTACCTGAAAAAGCCTAAAACATTTTGGAAGAATGTTCTCTGGTCAGATGAGACAAAAGTAGAGCTTTTAGGGCAAAAGCATCAACATAGAGTTTACAGGAGAAAAAAAGAGGCATTCAAAGATAAGTACACGGTCCCCAGTCAAACATGGCGGAGGTTCCCTGATGTTTTGGGGTTGCTTTGCTGCCTCTGGCACTGGACTGCTTGACCGTGTGCTTGGCATTATGAAGTCAGAAGACTACCAACAAATTTTGCAGCATAATATAGGGCCCAGTGTGAGAAAGCTGGGTCTACCTCAGAGGTCATGGGTCTTCCAGCAGGACAATAACCCAAAACACACTTCAAAAAGCACTAGAAAATGGTTTGAGAGAAAGCACTGGAGACTTCTAAGGTGGCCAGCAATGAGTCCAGACCTGAATCCCATAGAACACCTGTGGAGAGATCTAAAAATGGCAGTTTGGAGAAGGCACCCTTCAAATATCAGGGACCTGGAGTAGTTTGCCAAAGAAGAATGGTCTAAAATTCCAGCAGAGCATTGTAAGAAACTCATTGATGGTTACCGGAAGCAGTTGGTTGCAGTTATTTTGGCTAAAAGTTGTGCAACCAAGTATTAGGCTGAGGGTGCCAATACTTTTGTCCGGCCCATTTTTGGAGTTTTGTGTGAAATGATCAATGTTTTGCTTTTTGCTTCATTCTCTTTTGTGTTTTTTCATTTAAGACAAATTAAATGAAGATAATAATACCAAAGAATTTGTGTTTGCAATCATTTTCAGGAAGAAACTGAATATTATCTGACAGAATTGCAGGGGTGTCAATACTTTTGGCCATGACTGTATATACGTAAAGGTAATGATGTCCCTGTGCCAAGCAGTGCGGAGGATCAGAATTCACTGAGGAGACCAGAGCAGCAGGGTTTGGGGAGAAGAATTATATGGGGCCCATTATACTGTCTGGAGCATTATATGGGGCCCATTACACTGTATAAAGTAATATATCATGCTCATTATGCTGTATGAAGTAGTATATGGTGCCCATTATAATGTATGCCTGAATATATGGGGCCCATAATACTGTATGAAGCATTATGTGGGGATAAGGGATGACTTTCTGTTTGTTGTGGATCTGACCGCTGGGACCCCCATGATCCTAGGAAACGTAGCTTTGAAGAGCACCATGTAAATGGAGCTGTGGTCAATCATACGCACTATGGTGCCATTCACATGTGGCTCTTCAAATAACTCCTTGAAGAGAGTGATATGGGGCGACAAAGTATAGCAAAAATTCACTGATCGGGGTGAGGAGTGCTATAGTTTGTGGGCTGGTGGGATTTGTGTGGCAGGGCTGCATTTTTGTCCCAGTCCGGCCCTGTACCAGGCCTACCACTGCCATTAATGGCCCTTGTTCTGAATACTTCTGTGCTGTTCTTGTATGTGCGTGTGATGGCGCTGACATCCTTGTGTTTGGACACCTTTTTTTTCTATTTATCTAAATCAAAATGTCCGCTATTGAACTGTTTTACAGGATATGAAAATTTACTTTGTGTGCGATGGGGGGGGGCGTCATTTTGCTGTTCGCCTCAGGCAGCAGAGAAGCTAGGTTCACTCCTGACCAAGGGATAGGGCGCCTTAGTCTAGGGGGGCGTGCCTAGATGTGCACCTGCGTACCTGAGAGAGAACAGTGGCCGACCGCAGGACAGGAAGAGAGACAGTTGACTGACAGGCGCCTGCAGTGGAGGCGGGCCGAGAGGACTGGGAGCGCCGGGGAACCCTGGACGGCGTGGAGACACGGGAGGCGGCCGAGACCATGGGAGCTGCGGCAGAGGCGGCCAGGGGAAGCTGCGGCAGCGGTGGTCAGAGCAGCGGCCGCAGAAGCCGCAGGGTGAGCGGGAGACGTGGAACAAGAGGTGAGCGTGACACGTACTATTCCGTCATACGGGCCCGGGTACAGTGGACGGGATAGTATGTCAGATATCAGAAAGGGGTTAAGAATCTCCATACTTTATTGATTCAACATGGAAATACAGCAATAAGATTTCTTAGAAAAGGTGAACCTCAGGGGTTAAAGCTACGCATTTCAATCTGGAACAGCTTTGATAAAGATCTGTTCCAGATCGAAACGCGTAGCTTTAACCCCTGAGGTTCACTTTTTAAAGAAGTTTTATTGCTGTATTTCCATGTTGGATCAATAAATTCTGAAGATTTTTAAGGAGCTGGAACATCACTATTTTTTCCAGCTGTAAGTCACCATCTCTAACTGTACTGTAATCTCTTATATGTATCGTAAGACTGGTATCTACCACTGACCATATGGTGGTAATATCAATGTTGGTCTTTGTAGAGATTATTTTCAGCAACAACGAGGCCATCTGCTGAAGTTCTCCTACATCCACTATTAGGGTGCATCACCCAGTTGAAATCAAGGTTACCTGGTTAGGGGCCCACTCTGAAGTTTCTCCCCCTCAACCAAAACCTTAGTTACACCTCCGAGTCAGATTCTTCTCCAGTTCAGTACAGCCTACTTGGCTACAATCCAGAACCAGCACACTGTGACGGAGTCGTTTTCTTTAGAGTGGACCCTCTGGGTCGTGGCACCCACCCACCTAGGGCGAGCTAACCTTGTGAGGAACCACCCCTATACAGGGAGTGTCAGGAGCAAGACCAAGGGGGTGAGCCACCACGACTGCTGGAACCAGACGGCCGGCTCGGGTAGACACTAAGTACGAGCGTCTGACAATAAAGGACATGCAGGAAACAAGACAAGACGTGAATTCAAGGCATCTTCATTAAGGCAAACTCAGGGTACCATCAGATGCAAAGCATGATAACAGGCAAAACACAGCAAGGTGCGTGCGTGGTACGCCAAGGTCCATGGCATGGTACGTGCCAGGTGGCATGCCAGGATACCGGCAAGGAGTCGATGGCATCGATCAACAGGATCAGAGCTTCAGGCTGCGGACATCAGCTCCGCAGTCGTCGAGCTCAGGATCCCAGGCAGCGATCGGCAGGTTCCGGGCATCCAGCAGGCAAATCAGGGTTCCAGCAAGGAGGCACGACAGAGTCCAAGACATGGTGCGTGTTAGGGAACACACCAAGGTCCAAGGCAAAGTTCCTGGCAGGGTGCGTGCTAGGGGCACACCAGGGTCCAGGGCAAGGTGCAAGGCAAGGTGTGTGTGTAGGGAACATGCCAGGGTTCAAAGTTAGGTCCTGCGCATGCCAAGGGACACGCCAGGGTCAGGGTTCAAGGCAAGGTCCTGTGCGTGCCGAGGGACACACCAGGGTTCAAGGCGAGGTCCTGCGCGTGCCGAGGGACACGCCAGGATCAGGTTCAAATCAGGGTGCGTGCTAAGAGACATGCCATGGTTCAGGCTAAGGCAAGGGCCTGCGCGTGCTAGGAGGCACGCCAGGGTACAGGCTAGGGCCTGTGCATGCAAGAGGGCACGATAGGGTATAGGCTACGGCCTGTACGTGCAAGAGGGCACGATAGGGTACATAACAAGACCTGCATGTACTTTTACAGAAGCACGGGGAGGTATGCCAAGGAGCAGGCTAGGGTCTGCGCGTGCTATTAGAGAAGCATGCAAAGCACAGTGCAGAGACAGCGTGGGTGCAAGGAAGCACAGAAAGCACGGCTGGGGCACTGGCTAGCTGGTCAGGCTGAGGCACAGACAGACGGGCAAGAATGAGGTGAACCTGGCTGAGGCATAACAGGTGACACAGCTGTCACTGGCCGACGAGCACGGCTGAGGCACAAGCAGGCAGGCAAGGCTAGGGCGGGCACGGCTGAGGCACAGACAGGAGGCTAGGAAGGCCAGGCGCATGCAAAGGGCACACGAAGAAATAAGGCAAGGCAAGAAACAAGACAATGCTAGGCAAGGTACAGAACAAGGAGCGGAATGTAGGCAGAAGCACAGAACGGGGTCAGAGAGAGAAAAGATCTAGCAGCGGAGCGTAGGCCGAAGCCTAGAGCTGGGTCAAGGAAGAACCTTGAGACTAGCCTGGAAATGTGCTGGAGAAGCACCATAGGTCAGAGAGCAGAGGAATGGTGCGTGTGCCAGGAGGCACAACAGAGCACCATAGGTCAGGGAGGAGGAGTGGTGCGTGTGCCAGGAGGCACAACAAAGCACCATAGGTCAAAGAGCAAGAATGGTGCTTGTGCCGAGGCACAACATAGCACCATAAGACAGAACAAGGAAGACCAGGCAGAAACAGGGTAGCGGAAGAACCACAAGGCAAAGCATAGCATAGACAAGACATGGCGAAACAGGCAAAGGCAGAGAACATAGGAAGGACTACAAGTAAAAGCATGGCAGAGACAAAACATGGCACAAAGGACAACACAAGACATTGCACAGGACAAGAGACAGAGTACAAGCACAGAGCGTGTGCAGAGATGCACGACAGGGCAGAGTGCAGGGGCACAGAATACAGGGAGCGACCCAGCAGACCAAGCAGCCATGCCGGGAAGCAACACGATACTCAGGCCCCGACCATAGGAAGGAGCAGTCTGATATAGCACCATAGCACCTGCACTTCCGGTTCAGATCCTCCAGGATCATAGAGAGGGTCACATTGGCGAGTCCTCCAAGACCATAGAGAGCATTGCTGGATCAGGCTGTGCTGGAACATAGGAAAGGTCACATGATCAGGGGCTCCAGGATCACAGAGAGAATAGCTGGATCAGACAGTGCTGGAACATAGGAAAGGTCACATGATCAGGGGCTCCAGGAACACAGAGAGGATTGCTGCAGGCAAAGCAGAGACGGCTGGTCACACAGCAACGGCGTATAGCCATGAGGTAAAACACACATGCGCACTGGCAATGGCAGGCAGCCATGAGATGAGGCGCGCGTGCACACTGCTACAGGCATCTTGCAGCACAACAGTCACGAGGTGCGTGTGCACAATGCTTCCAGGGATCTTGCAGCATGAGACATAATGGGCATGAGAGTTCAGTGCACATGCACACTGCTCCAGAAGTCATGCAGCATACCAGACATGGCGGACATCATAGTTCGGTGCACGTGCACACTGCTCCAGGGGTCATGCGGCATAACAGACATGGCGGGCATGACAGGCATAACAGACATGGCGGGCATGACACACACGTCAAATAAATCTGTAATATTTCAGAATTTGTTATACTAGCTGAAAAGCCCGGCGTTGCCCGGGCATAGTAACTAACTGTGGTTAGTTATAACAAATTATAATGATTATATTGCACATAAAAACATTTCACATCATATATTCAAGAAAAAAAAATTGTCACTGTTGAACATAACAACGCTCCTGCACTAGTACACGGAACACAACCGGCGCCATTTTGTTGAAGCAAAATATTTTTTAAACACAATATTAACCCCTTAACGACTGCCAATATGACTTTTAATGGCAGCAGTTAAGGGGTGTGGTGTAATGACTACTGTGTCAGCTAGGGGGCGCTGTGTGGATGTCCCAAGAGAGAGGATGAGTGGCAGAATACTGAGTGGCCGTTGTGTATCTCAAAGTGGGTGGCTTTGAGATGAAGGCTTGGTTATGTGCTGATCAGCAGAGCTGATCTTTTGTGCCTATGTGTTAGGGAGAAGCCTTCAGGCAGCTGGAGAGATGGGTGGGTTCTAGCTGCCTACAAATCCACCCAGGGGTGTGTCTGATAACACCTATAGTAAAAGGCTATGTGAGTATGTGAAGGACTTGTGATGAGGTCATAGCCATGTGACCCAGTAATATATGGTGGTCAGGGTAGGTCACATGGAGTGAATGCTGGGACCTGATTGGTCCAGTTTGGAAGGTCCCGTGAGGAGAAGGATATCCTCACTAACAGCCTGTGGAGCGGCTGTGTGAGCAATGGCGATGTGTGGCTGAAAGCTCCCTGGAGGGAACTAACGTATGCGATGGTGAAGCCGCATAAGGAACCCTGACGGGTGAGAGAATGATGAGGCTGAATAGCCTATATAATGGACGCTATACTGATATGAACTTTGTGGTGCTTCCTTGGGTTTATGCTGAATATTAAACCGCACGGACTGTTATAGTTATGGAAATCCCGGTGCTGGATCTGATTGTGAGGCAGCCAAGCGAGTGTCCCCCAACCTTGAATGACAGCGCTACCTCACAATTGGTGGAGAAGCTATAGGCAATGGTGTAGCCTTGTTGCTAGGAGCAACGGATAAGGACTGCAAAGTTCGGTGGCAAAGAGCAACGCTGAGCCAGGAGGGCTGACGGTTGTGGAAGCCGTGTGATGTGCTGCTGACCGGCCACATGTGAGTAGAGCCTGTGATGGCCTGCAAGTGGGGAAGCCACTGTCCAGCTGTGGCTCTGGAAACCATGGGGCGGCCTAGTGAGTAAGGCACTGTCCGGATCGGTGAGCCCAGTGTGGCTGCTTTCCCAGGAGAAAGAGACTGGTAGTTGCTAGGGTGCCTCTGCGGAGAAGAGGTACTCGAGTACCTGTGTGGGCAACACAGGAGAAACGGACTGGAGTTCGTGTGGTACTGACCTGGGTCAATGAGTAAAACGGTGACCCGTGTGGCCGACACAGGTATCGAACAGGTATTCGTGTGGTACTGACCTGGGTCAGTGAGGAAGACACTGTACCTGGAGGGTTCAGTGAGGAAAGGTCCTGGAGGGTCAGCCCTGGGAGAAGAGTCGGATTCCAGGAGCACGTGGTGTGACCTTTGACCTGGTGAGGCGCGACTGTTGCGCAGTCTCAAGCGGAGACAGATGTCCTGAAGAGCACCCGCCGAGCCCCTGGACCTGGTGAGGCCGGTGTGTGGGGAGACCCTGGGAGGAGGGTCGCTCCCTGAATCGCACCCGGTGCGCCCTGTGTGTTGGATGGTCTCAGGTGAAGACAGGAGCGTCCTGAATAGCACACAGTCAGGACACGTGAGTTTTTTTGTGGTGTTTTTTTTCTTCTTTTTTCTCGACTCAGCCTGCGGTGGCTCAGTGGGAGTCAAGAAGGTGACAAGTGGCTTGATGTGGCTCAGTGGGGCAAGAAGGTGACAAGCGGCTTCTGGTAGCTCGGCGGGGTTACGAAGGTGACAAGCGGCTTCCGGTGGACCGGCGGGTCCACGAAGACTGCGCAGCAGGAGCTGCAGTGACACCAGCCACTGTGTGTGAACAGCAGCCGGTGGTGCCGGTGATCGGTGACAGCAGGAGCTGTGGTGGTGCCAACAAAGACTTGTGTGGTATCGTAAGAGACATAAACTGTGTGGTGTGAACTGTGGTCTGAGTAGACCGGTATAACAGACGTGGAGTCGCAAAAGGGGGCGGTGACCCAAATCGGGGTGGTAGCCCAAAAGGGGGTGGAGTCTCAAATTGGGGTGGTTACCAAAAAAGTGGAGTCACAAAAGGGGGTGGAGTCTCAGAGGGAGGCGGTAACCGAAATTGGGGTGGTGGTCCAGAAAGGGGCCGAATTTGAAGAAATGGCAGCACTAGTTGGCTCAGTGGGTATGTCTGGGAAACTGAAGTGTTCATGTATGTCATTTCCAGAATGTGGGATATTCTTTCCTAGTGATGACTGGCCGCAAGTGTGTTCCGTGATGCTACACCGGGAAGGGATCTCGGGACGGTTGGACTCAGAGTCAGGTGACGCTGGTAGGAACTCCTCTCACTTTCTGTCTGACTGAGAAAATGGTCCAGGTTCGCTGTGCACATGTGGTCACAGTGAACTATGCGGTAGACAGAATAATGTTTGAGGGGCTCGAAGGTAGTGAGTGCCAAGGGGGCAGTATACCATCAGACTTAGTGTATGCCTTGGAGTGGAGCCGGGACTTTGTCAGGTTTGATGATATATGCCACGAGGGTGGAGACGTTCCTACTGTGGGGCTAACCCATACGAAGACGGTGACGGCTCCTGACGTGGAGAGGTCAGAGGTGGAAGTTACTGGAAAAAGGGGTATGTCAGCCCAACGGACGGACCTGACATCTCGTGACGAAACTGACGCTGACCTGGTGGATAAGACGGCTGAAGTAGTCACACGGTTAATGAGTAACTGGAGGGATAACTTAATCTCTGGGGGTGACTGTGGCTCTGAGAAAGAAAGGGAGCACAGAATAGAAGGGCTAGAGAAAGAAGTCTCTGAGCTCAAAGGCCACATGGTAACGTGGCAAGGACTGAATAAGGCCCTCAGAGAGGAGGTGGATGAATGTGTCAAACGAGAAAGAGTCCTGAGACAAATGGCTGAGCACAGGGTCGAGGAGCTCAAGAAAGAGATCTTGGAGCTCAGAGGTCACCTGTCCACTTGGCAAAGTGTGAACAAGAACCTCAAGGAAGAGATGGAGGAACTCAGAGGAGTAGTTAACAGTCTTCTGCGGGAGAAATTGGACGAAGACTTACCGTGTGTGAGCGTGAGTGATAAGACAGAACTGCCAGTAGCCATAGTGGCCAAGGGTCATGAAGTGATCCAATCGTGTGAAGTTGATGAGTTAAGAACTGAAGAAGACAGTCACACGGTTGGGTCAACTGTAGTGAGGGAAGTGTCCGCGGTAAGGCCAGAGCCTCCTGGCCTGGAAGAGAGCAAGACCACATCCTTCAAGACTGTGATTGACGTTCCAGAAGACATGCAAGACGCCTGTGCGGAGGAAGGTGTGCAAGAGGCTTTCAAGAAGGCGGTCAAGGCGTGTGAGGTGCACTGGGCACCTGAGACTCGGCAGTTGGTGATAGTATCGGACAGAGAAGATACATCAAACCAAGTAGCTGTCCTGAAAGAGATGCATCTACAATGTCTCCACACCAAACAGCAGGTCAGGCAGAGTAATGTGAAGGCTGCTCGACACCTAGAGTTAGCAAGGGAGGCTATGGATCAGCTGGGTTTGCGGAAAGATGTGGTTTCGGTACCCAAAACTCTGATTGGGAGAATCATTGGAAGATCCGGGAAGGTGATGCAAGACCTCGTGAATATCTCCAGTGTGGTGAGGGTGAGGATCCCTCCTGATAATGAAGACCCGGTATCCAGTGAAGTGGGTAGAATTCCCATCATCCTGCTTGGCTCCATGGAGAGCCTGAGAGACTTTCGGATGCTCGTGAAGTATCGAGTGGGGTACCTGCAAGAAATTGAGCAGTTGAGGCTGGACCGTCAGCGAATTAATAAAGAAGTACGGAATACCAGGTGGTGGCCGCCTCCAACCCAAGATGTAAGGACCCGAAGGGTTCCTCCAAGTAGTGACATGGCAGGGGGCCGAAGAATGTCAGCAAGGGGCAGTTCGACGGGCCGTGGGAGGCTGAGAGACCGCAGTTCCTGTGAGACACTGAATGGGTCAGACTCAGGCCAGACAGTAGGACTGATTAAGACTGATGACCATACCAACCTGGAGAGCCGGTCAGTGGGAGAACGGTCAGGTGACGAAGCGCACTCTAGGAGGGTGGTGAATAAACAGTGTCTGATGACGCAGACAGACAGTAACTGGAGGGTCAATGACAATGACTGATATTTTGACTGCTGGAGGCGGCCTAACATAGAAATGAGGCCGGATGACAGAGGGAGACGGTTCTCTCGACCTATGGGGCAATGTGTGATGAGTGCCCAGTCTCGAGATCCTGGTGTAAGATTGTGTGTTCAACCCCACAAGTTTGAACAGAGTGGCGGGGTATGTGGTGTAATGACTACTGTGTCTGCTAGGGGGCGCTGTGTGGATGTCCCAAGAGAGAGGACGAGTGGCAGAATACTGAGTGGCCGTTGTGTATCTCAAAGTGGGTGGCTTTGAGATGAAGGCTTGGTTATGTGCTGATCAGCAGAGCTGATCTTTCGTGTCTATGTGTTAGAGAGAAGCCTTCAGGCAGCTGGAGATGGGCGGGTTCTAGCTGCCTACAGATCCACCCAGGGGTGTGTCTGATAACACCTATAGTAAAAGGCTATGTGAGTATGTGAAGGACCTGTGATGAGGTCATAGCCATGTGACCCAGTGGGCGTGGCTACTGACCATATATGGTGGCCAGGGTAGGTCACATGGAGTGAATGCTGGGACCTGATTGGTCCAGTTTGGAAGGTCCCATGAGGAGAAGGATCTCCTCACTAACAGCCTGTGGAGCGGCTGTGTGAGCAATGGCGATGTGTGCCTGCAAGCTCCCTGGAGGGAACTAACGTATGCGATGGTGAAGCCACATAAGGAACCCTGACGGGTGAGATAATGATGAGGCTGAATAGCCTATATAATGGACGCTATGCTGATATGAACTTTGTGGTGCTTCCTTGGGTTTATGCTGAATAATTAACCGCACGGGCTGTTATAGTTATGGAAATCCTGGTGCTGGATCTGATTGTGTGGCTGCCAAGCGAGTGTCCCCCAACCTTGAATGACAGCGCTACCTCACAGGGGCCTTATTCCTCCTGCACCTCATGCTCCTTATTTTTATACAGCCTCCTGCTGCACTTCACGCTCCTCCTTTATACACAGCATTTTTCTGCAGCACAGCTTTTCTCCTTTATAGCAGACTCCTCCGGCAGCACCTTAAACTCCTTTTCCATATACAGTTGGAAACACTTGATCACGAGAGAAATTGCACTAATTGCCGTAAAGTGTAATGTATACACAGCCTACTTCTGCAGCAACATACAGTAACTTCCTGTTATGAGGACAGCGGTGCAATCCATGAGGCTCCTCCCTTTCCCTTGACATCATGCTTCACAGGAGCAACTCCATTCTAGACATGATGAAGCTAGATGTGGCCTGTGCATGCCGCGCACTGATACTCTGAAGGCAGCGGCTCTGATTGTAGCTCGCAGTGGCTGGGAAGTCACAGCTGGTGAGCTTTGCAGGGTGCTGTGCAAGGTGAATGTGTCTCTGCCCGTGTGCGCTAACAACGTGAGCCGTGTGGACGGGGCTTTGCGTGTGGAGTGGGCTGGGCTTGATACACACACATACATACATTCAGCTTTATATATATTGTGAGAATCATGTGGGAATAGTGGATGAGGGCAGGTATATCTCGCCCAGATTCCTTTCCTATGTGGCCTAGTCTGGTCAGTATCGCACCTGCTTACTAATGGATAAGGGGAGGTGGTTGTGTGAGTGTCTCAGCCTGGGAACACAGAGAGCTTGTCTGTGTGAGAGACACACACGTGAGTGAAAGCAGTGCCCACTGCAACTGTGGTTTGGCTGGACGGGAGAAGCCCGCCAGTTGGTAGTTAGGTTGTCCATTGTTTAGTTAGTGCCGGACAGGCAAGGATTTGTTTTATGTTTTATTTCCTTTTGCATTGCTTTCACTATTAGTAAACCTGACCCAGGGTCAGTTACACCCGAATCCCAGCTCTGCGCCTGAGTTTCATGCGGAACGCACGTGACCTTTGACCCCAGCAAAGCCGATCCCGGAGTGTTTTATCACATTGTGGTGGAGAACGCGGGCATCACGTTGCAAGCATGAGCATGGAGGACGTGGTGAAAGCACTGGTACAGTCCACCGCCGTCCAGCAAGAAGCTAATCGGGTGATGATGGCCCAGCTGAAGGAGTTGGTGGACATGACAGCTACCGATCGTTCGCTTCTCCAGCAGGTGGCGCAGCGCCTGGCAAGCCTACAGGAGGTTAACCTGGAAGCCGAGTCGAGAGTGATTCACGTGAGTCGGTACTGGCAGAAGATGACGACCGAAGATGACGTCGAGGCATACCTGACCACGTTTGAACGGACGGCGGTGCGAGAAAAATGGCCGAAGGCACGATGGGCCGGCCTGATTGCCCCGTTTCTTTCCGGTGAGGCCCAAAAGGCTTATTATGACTTAGAGCCTGAAGCTGCGCAGGACTTTGACAAACTGAAAGCCGAGATCTTGGCCCGGCTGGGAGTGACGACCGCTGTCCGTGCACAGAGAGTGCATCAATGGACTTATCAGCCGGATAAACCACCGCGGTCACAGATGTTCGACCTGATCCACGTGACGAAGAAGTGGCTACAACCCGAGGTGCTGACAGCGCCAGAGATAATCCAGAGAGTCGTCATGGACAAGTACCTGAGAGCTCTACCGCCAGCCCTGAGGAAGTGGGTAAGCCATGGAAATCCTACGACGGCAGATCAACTGGTGGATCTGGTTGAATGTTACTCCGTGGCGGAAGGACTCCGAGACGACGCTACCCCACCTCGTTCTTCATCATCTCCACGTGGAACCGGTAAGACTGTTCCAGGGAGTAGGGGAGATGGAAAAATCCCTAAGACAGTGGGGGAGGAAAACGGGACTGCCCGCACTGCGAGGCCGAGAGTAACGAACTATGGTCTAAGCAAGGGGCCCGTTAGGTGTTTCCGCTGCCAAGAGATGGGACATATTGCTGCAAACTGTCCGGTCACTACTGAACCCATGCAGTGCGACGTCACAGACTCTAAAAACCGCATGTTTATGGTTGCACGGGTAGTGAGTGTGAATGCCGGTCAAAAGGATGTGGAAAAACACTTGTGTGATTTAACTGTTGATGGCAAAAATGTGGTGGCATTGTTAGACTCGGGAAGTGTGGTGACTCTGGTGAAGGCCAGTCTGGTGTCAGCCCCGACTGGACCATCAGACAGATTTTCTGTAACGTGTGTGCATGGAGACACCTGTTCGTACCTCACCACGGTCATATGCATTACTACTTCCTATGGGTCTGTGCAACATAAAGTGGGACTCGTCCCGGCGTTATTGCATGATGTTATCCTGGGCCGGGATTTTCCCCACTTCTGGCAATTGTGGGAGAGTCAGTTGATGCCCTTGGGTAATCGTGTACATGATTCTTCTCCCAGGGCGCGTCTGGGTCCCGAACCCCTGGAAGAGGTCTCCCCGGAAGACTCGGGGGAAGAGTCTGCGGGAAATGACCTGCAGTTCCCGTTTTCAGTCATGGCGGGTGATAATGAGGAGACCGGGGAAGAGGAGGAGGCTGACAGCCGTCCACCTCCCCGTTTGCCGGATTTAGAAGTTCAGAAAGATGACTTTCAAAGCGAGCAAATAAAGGATCCTACCCTTTCTCAGGCTAGGACAAATGTAAAAGTGATAAATGGGGTACCCGTAGAACCTGGCTCTAGGCTGGCATATCCTTACATGGTTCTGGAGAATGAGTTACTCTATCAGATAGAGAAAAAGGGGGAAGATACGGTGCAACTATTAGTCGTGCCAAAACCCTACCGGCGGCAGGTGCTGGACCTGGCCCATGGACATGTGATGGGAGGTCACCTGGGAGTCCAGAAAACCACCGAAAGGATATTACACTGTTTTGTTTGGCCAGGCATGCATCATGATATACGTGTATATTGCGAGTCTTGTCCTGACTGCCAAGCCTCTGCACCTAAGCCCCGGTTCTGTAGCCCTTTGGTACCCCTACCTATTATTGAAGTCCCGTTTGAGAGGATTGGGATGAATTTAGTTGGTCCCCTTCCACGGTCTGCACGTGGACACCAACATATCCTGGTCATCTTGGATTATGCCACTCGTTACCCGGAGGCCATCCCTTTGCGTAACACGGCCACCAAGACGATTGCCAAGGAGCTGGTGCATGTGTTTAGTCGGGTCGGTATACCAAAACAGATACTCACCGACCAGGGGACCCCCTTTATGTCCAGGATAATGAAGGAGCTCTGCCGATTGTTACAAATCGAACCGTTACGCACATCCGTGTATCACCCTCAAACAGACGGGTTGGTTGAACGGTTCAATAAAACTCTGAAGCAGATGCTGAGAAAGGTGATAGACAAGGATGGGAAGAACTGGGACTATTTACTTCCGTATTTGCTTTTTGCCATCATGGAAGTACCCCAGTCTTCCACGGGATTCTCGCCTTTTGAGTTATTGTACGCCCGACGTCCTCGCGGACTGTTAGATGTTGCAAAAGAAACCTGGGAGGGTCAGGTCACTCCATTTAAAACAGTGATAGATCACGTCACACAAATGCAGGACCGTATTGCGGCTGTTATGCCTATCGTCAAAGAACACATGATACAGGCTCAAGGAGCCCAAAAAAGAATCTATGATAGGGGCGCCAAGATCCGTACGTTTGCACCCGGAGATAGGGTGTTGATCCTGGTCCCCACGGTGGACAGTAAGTTCCTGGCAAAGTGGCAGGGCCCCTTTGAGATCAAGGAAAGAGTTGGTGAAGTAAACTACAAAGTATACCAGGCAGGTAAACGGAAACCTGAACAGATTTATCATGTAAATCTGATAAAGCCCTGGAAGGATCGGTCTGCCTTGTCAGCGGAGCTGGCCCGTCCTGTCTGCTCGCATACCGTACCGGAGGTACGGGTTGCAGAGACTCTCTCGGAGCGGCAAAAGACGGAAGTCAGGCAGTTTCTACTTCACAACCAAAAGTTTTTCTCAGAAAAACCCGGGCAGACTATGCTAATGAAACATGACATCGTAACGGAACCTGGTGTCACAGTTCACGTAAAGCCCTACCGAATCCCGGAAGCGCGCCGTGAAGCCGTTTCCCGAGAAGTGAAGGCAATGTTAGAGTTAGGAGTCATTGAGGAATCGCACAGTGCGTGGTCCAGCCCGATAGTGCTAATTCCTAAACCGGACGGCACCATCCGGTTCTGCAATGACTTCAGGAAACTGAATGCGGTCTCAAAATTTGATGCCTACCCCATGCCCCGGGTCGACGAGTTAATAGATCGGTTAGGAAAAGCCCGGTATATTACGATCCTAGACCTAACAAAGGGGTATTGGCAGATCCCTCTGGTGGAGGCTGCCAGAGAAAAGACGGCATTTGCTACGCCGGAAGGTTTATTTCAGTATGTGTATATGCCGTTTGGACTGCACGGGGCACCGGCGACCTTCCAGAGACTGATGGATCGAGTCTTGAGGCCACATAGGCGGTATGCTTCGGCCTATTTGGATGACATTGTCATTTACAGCTTGGACTGGGAGACTCCTCTCCAGAAAGTACAAGCTGTGATTGACGACCTGTGGGAGGCAGGTCTAACCGCGAACCCCAAGAAATGTCACATCAGGCTAGAAGAAGCCCGGTATTTGGGGTATGTAATTGGGAGGGGTGTTGTTAAACCCCAGGTTGATAAGATTCAGGCGGTTCAGGACTGGCCACAACCTGTCAACAAGAAGCAGGTGCAAGCCTTCCTGGGGATCGCCGGTTATTATCGCCGGTTCATACCCAATTTTGCAGCCATCGCTACCCCCCTGACGGATCTTACAAAAGGGAAAGACTCCGTCATGATTAAATGGAGCTTAGCGGCTGAAGAAGCCTTCCATAGCCTAAAACGGGCACTTTGCTCTCAGCCCGTACTGGTGACTCCGGACTTCCGCAGTGATTTTGTGGTACAAACGGATGCCTCTAATACCGGTATCGGGGCTGTACTCTCACAAGTGAGGGACGGAGTGGAACACCCAGTCCTCTATCTCAGCAGGAAGCTGAATAAACACGAGCAAAGGTATGCAGTCGTAGAAAAAGAGTGCCTCGCCATTAAGTGGGCTCTAGAGGCCCTCAAATATTACCTGGTGGGCCGAAAGTTCAGGCTGATCACTGACCATGCCCCTCTCAAGTGGATGCACTTGAACAAGGAACGGAATAGCCGGGCGACCCGGTGGTTCCTTGCCCTGCAGGCCTACACTTTTACGGTGTAGCACCGCCCAGGGGTACAGATGGGAAATGCAGATGCCCTGTCCCGAGTGCACTGTTTGGCGGGTGTCATTGCTCGACCGGAGTGGTCTGAGCAGAAGGGGGGATATGTGAGAATCATGTGGGAATAGTGGATGAGGGCAGGTATATCTCGCCCAGATTCCTTTCCTATGTGGCCTAGTCTGGTCAGTATCGCACCTGCTTACTAATGGATAAGGGGAGGTGGTTGTGTGAGTGTCTCAGCCTGGGAACACAGAGAGCTTGTCTGTGTGAGAGACACACACGTGAGTGAAAGCAGTGCCCACTGCAACTGTGGTTTGGCTGGACGGGAGAAGCCCGCCAGTTGGTAGTTAGGTTGTCCATTGTTTAGTTAGTGCCGGAGAGGCAAGGATTTGTTTTATGTTTTATTTCCTTTTGCATTGCTTTCACTATTAATAAACCTGACCCAGGGTCAGTTACACCCGAATCCCAGCTCTGCGCCTGAGTTTCATGCGGAACGCACGTGACCTTTGACCCCAGCAAAGCCGATCCCGAAGTGTTTTATCACAATATATATATATATTATATATGTATAGATTGATAGACATACGTAAATAAAAGAATTGTCACTAAACAATGTATCATTTTGAATGCATAAATTATATTACACACAGAAATGTGACAATACAAATTGCAACAAATTTATATAGTTGTTTGATTTTTAATCAATTTGTTTCAAATCGCTACATCTTTTTCTTCAGGCTGCCGTTAAGGGCGGTTTCACACGTCCAGATAATTCTGGTACCGGAGCTATCAATGTCCGTGTGGATACGTAGGCCATCCGTGTGTGATCCGTGTGCTATCCGTATGTCCGTGTGTACCATCCGTATGTGATCCGTATGCTGTCCGTGTAGTGAAAAAATTGATTTCAATGTTAACCCTATGACTCCTAAAAATGCACACGGATGCCATCCATGTGCGGTACGTGTTTACACGGACCCATTGACTTGTATGGGTCCGTGTGATCCGTGCTGTTGCACAAAAACGGACATGTCAGCGTATTTTGCACACGGACACATGGTCTATGAAACCACGCTGACATCTGCATTGACACATTCATTAGAATGTGTCTATGTGTGTCAGTGTCTCCGGTACATGAGAGAACTGTCACTACACGTATCGGAGCCACTGATGTGTGAAACTGGCCTAAGAGAAACCGTCCTTGATAAATGTGGGCTAGCGTGTTTAAATTCCACAAATTGTACAAATCTCTTCTGTTGCTGTCGATTGGGACCTCGTTCATTTTACAATGATTACATTTTATTTTAAAAAAAATAATCATGAACTTTAAGACATGACATTGATACATCACAGATAATATATGTACATATATATTCTTTTATTTTTGCATCGGTCATCAATGTGGAGCGGAAGGCCCGGCTATAAAATGGGTTAAGTTTTCCACCTCAACATGTACAACATAAGTAGTCATTAGCCTGAAGCGGTGGGTTGGTGATTAATCTTCCTTGTGTTCGCCAGCTTGCACTCTCTCAGTGGATCTGCTGGCAGACTTCTGATTTTTGCAAGCCTGTGATCCTCCCCAAGAGTGCTGAATCCTGCTGATGCTGGAGCTCCGATCTTTCAATTCCTGGTAAAACCCTACCATGGGACCAATGAGCTGTGAGTGTGCAGACGTGCTTTGACAGCACAGCTGAATGAGGCACAGGTTTTTACATGACACTTCTACAGGGATTTACTATCTTGTTTCACCAAATCAGTACTAAATAAACAGCTTACCAGCTATGGAAACTGCAAATCCGGAATAAGCAGATGGTGGTACTTGCATTGAGGATTCAACACATAAAGATTCATGTCCTTTTCTTCTTCACATTAGATCTATTTGTATAGGTTTATACCAATACTTTTGAATTTGTAAATATGCATGTGACTGGATTGCGGAAAGGTTTATTAAATCTTTCTACAGTAAAATTCATTTTATCCCACATCTTCTGACCTCAAATCATAATAAATGGATGGGTTAGGAAGAGGTTAAACAATAAATAATGATGCACACCTAGCTTCACCTAGCTGTCTTTGCCTGTGTAGCTCTTGGCCAAGACCACCAATGACTTGCTTAGGCTACTGCTAAGCCATTCTGCCTTTCCCCTTCGCTCTGGCTTTTTCAGAGCTGGCTATGCCTCAATGCCCACTCTGAGGTCATAACATCAAAAAAGACCAATTCCCCACACGGTCACATGACCTGTCTTATCAAATCCAGTAGACGAAGTCTGTACCTTATGTACAGTCATATGTTAATGTTTGGGCACCCCTATTAATGTTAACCTTTTTTCTTTATAACAATTTTGGTTTTTGCAACAGCTATTTCAGTTTCATATATTTAATAACTGATGGACTCAGTTATATTTCTGGATTCAAATGAGGTTTATTGTACTAACAGAAAATGTGCAATCTGCATTTAAACAATATTTGACCGGTGCAAAAGTATGGGCACCTCAACATAATAGTGACATTAATATTTCGCAGATCCTCCTTTTGCAAAAATAACAGCCTCTAGTCGCTACCTGTAGCTATTAATGAGTTCCTGGATGAAGGTATTTGTGACCATTCCTGTTTACAAAACAATTCCAGTTCAGTTAAGTTTGATGGTCGCCGAGCATGGACAGCCCGCTTCAAATCATCCCACAGATGTTCAATGATATTCAGGTCTGGGGCCTGGGATGGCCATTCCAGAACATTGTAATTGTTCCTTTGCATGAATGCCTGAGTAGATTTGGAGCGGTGTTTTGGATTATTGTCTTGCTGAAATATCCATCCCCTGCGTAACTTCAACTTCGTCACTGATTCTTGCACATTATTGTCAAGAATCTGCTGATACTGAGTTGAATCCATGCGACCCTCAACTTTAACAAGATTCCCGGTGACGGCATTGGCCACACAGCCCCAAAGCATGATGGAACCTCCACCAAATTTTACTGTGGTAGCAAGTGTTTTTCTTGGAATGCTGTGTTTTTTAGCCTCCATGCATAACGCCTTTTTGTATGACCAAACAACTCAATCTTTGTTTCACCAGTCCACAGGACCTTCTTCCAAAATGTAACTGGCTTGTCCAAATGTGCTTTTGCATACCTCAGGCGACTCTGTTTGTGGCGTTTGTGACTCTGTTTGTTGACCGATGCACAGTGACACCATCTGCAGCAAGATGATGCTGCAGGTCTTTGGAGGTGGTCTGTGGATTGTCCTTGACTGTTCTTGCCATTCTTCTTCTCTGCCTTTCTGATATTTTTCTTGGCCTGCCACTTCTGGGCTTAACAAGAACTGTACCTGTGTTCTTCCATTTCCTTACTATGTTCCTCACAGTGGAAACTGACAGGTTAAATCTCTGACACAACTTTTTGTATCCTTCCCCTGAAAAGCTATGTTGAATAATCTTTGTTTTCAGATCATTTGAGAGTTGTTTTGAGGAGCCCATGATGCCACTCTTCATAGGGGAATCAAATAGGAGAACTACTTGCAAGTGGCCACCTTAAATACCTTTTCTCATGATTTGATACACCTGGCTATGAAGTTCAAAGCTCAATGAGGTTACAAAACCAATTTAGTGCTTCAGGAAGTCAGTAAAAAGTAGTTAGGAGTGTTCAAATCAAGAAAATAAGGGTGCCCATACTTTTGCATCGGTCAAATTTTGTTTAAATGCAGATTGCACATTTTCTGTTAGTTATATTTCTGGATTCAAATGAGGTTTATTGTACTGAGTCCATCAGTTATTAGATATATGAAACTGAAATAGCTGTTGCAAAAAACAAAATTGTTATAAAGAAAAAAGGTTAACATTAATAGGGGTGCCCAAACTTTAACATATGACTGTATATAACAGAAAAATGTGCATAAAATCTCAAAAAAAACAAAGTAAGAAAACTAAATATTTTTACCTTTATAAAAATATGCTTTGGACAAAAAATAAAGACAATCAAAGACAGCATTTTTTCCAGGAGATTCTAATACCAAATATAAAGCATGTTCGTCAGAGTTATGATTTCTTTCTGGTTTAATGGATCAGGACTTAAGCCAGGTGGCAGGGAGGCAAATACCCCCAGGGCCACTACCCCAGCAGCTGTGCAGGGCAGTAGAATGGACACGCGCATCAGTCTGTCTCATAAGCCATAGACCGTGGCTTGTGAGACCTCAGTATGCTCACGCAGGGGGCGCGAAAACGTCATTGTCTCGCCGCTCTACAGGCCAGAAAAGAAAACGGAGGCTGCGGTGCCGGGAATCAGGATGAGGTGCGTATAAACTTCATTATTTGTTATATAAATGGGCTGTGGGCGCCAACTATGGCAGAATGGTTGGCGGAATTTGCAGACATTTTCCGTATGGAGGAATTATTGGCTGAAATGGAAGGTGATAACACCCGGTTGGTCCGAGCGTGGCAGCCTTGGATTTTATTCAAGGAAACATCTGAACTCCCTCGATTGCTCGAGGAAGCTCCTTAATGGTCGGTTCGGAAATCCGTGGCCCGCTTTTCCTTTCCTCACCCCTCCCCTTCCCCTCTCTTTCATTTCCTTTTCCCCTACATCCTCTCCTGTGAGTTTCCTTTCCCTTTCTTAACTTCTTTCTTCTTTGTCTTGGGAGTGCACTCCCATTGGTTACAAGCAAATGTACCGTTGTGTATGTTCGCAATTATTATCTCCTTATATTTGATCAGGGATGCTGATAATGTACTAGAGGACACACTGAGCATAATGACACTTTTTACATGTTGTTTTATTATATATGAGTAGCTACGGTATGAAAAATGCTCTTACAGTTGAGTCAATTAAGATACGAAGACAAGTTCCTGTTTGTTCTCTTACATAAGATAATTTTGAGGAAGGTGCGTTGATCTTCGCTCGACCAAGGCATACGAACATATGAGCCGGAAGACATCTTACCTTTACAGGAGACTGATTATACTATAATCAAGTGTGGTTTGGTGTACAATTCTTGTTGTTGTCTTATATGTTGTGTCTAATTGTTTTCAATAAAACAGATTCAACATAAATGGGCTGTGGGGCCATCCTACTATTTATATGGAGGGCAACAGGGGCCATCATACTGTATATATGGGGGCTGGGGCCATCATACTATATATCTGGGGGCTGAGGTCATCATAGTGTATATATGGGGGCTTGGGCAATCATACTGTATATATGGGGGGCTGGGGCCATCCTACTATACAGTGGGGAAAAAAAGTATTTAGTCAGTCAGCAATAGTGCAAGTTCCACCACTTAAAAAGATGAGAGGCATCTGTAATTTACATCATAGGTAGACCTCAACTATGGGAGACAAACTGAGAAAAAAAAATCCAGAAAATCACATTGTCTGTTTTTTTTTCATTTTATTTGCATATTATGGTGGAAAATAAGTATTTGGTCAGAAACAAAATTTCATCTCAATACTTTGTGATATATCCTTTGTTGGCAATGACAGAGGTCAAACGTTTTCTGTAAGTCTTCACAAGGTTGCCACACACTGTTGTTGGTATGTTGGCCCATTCCTCCATGCAGATCTCCTCTAGAGCAGTGATGTTTTTGGCTTTTCTCTTGGCAACACGTACTTTCAACTCCCTCCAAAGGTTTTCTATAGGGTTGAGATCTGGAGACTGGCTAGGCCACTCCAGGACCTTGAAATGCTTCTTACGAAGCCACTCCTTCGTTGCCCTGGCGGTGTGCTTTGGATCATTGTCATGTTGAAAGACCCAGCCACGTTTCATCTTCAATGCCCTTGCTGATGGAAGGAGGTTTGCACTCAAAATCTCACGATACATGGCCCCATTCATTCTTTCATGTACCCGGATCAGTCGTCCTGGCCCCTTTGCAGAGAAACAGCCCCAAAGCATGATGTTTCCACCACCATGCTTTACAGTAGGTATGGTGTTTGATGGATGCAACTCAGTATTCTTTTTCCTCCAAACACGACAAGTTGTGTTTCTACCAAACAGTTCCAGTTTGGTTTCATCAGACCATAGGACATTCTCCCAAAACTCCTCTGGATCATCCAAATGCTCTCTAGCAAACTTCAGACGGGCCTGGACATGTACAGGCTTAAGCAGTGGGACACGTCTGGCACTGCAGGATCTGAGTCCATGGTGGCGTAGTGTGTTACTTATAGTAGGCCTTGTTACATTGGTCCCAGCTCTCTACAGTTCATTCACTAGGTCCCTCCGCGTGGTTCTGGGATTTTTGCTCACCGTTCTTGTGATCATTCTGGCCCCACGGGGTGGGATTTTGCGTGGAGCACCAGATCGAGGGAGATTATCAGTGGTCTTGTATGTCTTCCATTTTCTAATTATTGCTCCCACAGTTGATTTCTTCACTCCAAGCTGGTTGGCTATTGCAGATTCAGTCTTCCCAGCCTGGTGCAGGGCTACAATTTTGTTTCTGGTGTCCTTTGACAGCTCTTTGGTCTTCACCATAGTGGAGTTTGGAGTCAGACTGTTTGAGGGTGTGCACAGGTGTCTTTTTATACTGATAACAAGTTTAAACAGATGCCATTACTACAGGTAATGAGTGGAGGAAAGAGGAGACTCTTAAAGAAGAAGTTACAGGTCTGTGAGAGCCAGAAATCTTGATTGCTTGTTTCTGACCAAATACTTATTTTCCACCATAATATGCAAATAAAATGAAAAAAAAACAGACAATGTGATTTTCTGGATTTTTTTTTCTCAGTTTGTCTCCCATAGTTGAGGTCTACCTATGATGTAAATTACAGACGCCTCTCATCTTTTTAAGTGGTGGAACTTGCACTATTGCTGACTGACTAAATACTTTTTTTCCCCACTGTATATATGGAGGGGAACTGGGGCCATGTGAGAACTTGAGGAACTCCTAGGATGGACCCGCTGGACCGCGACGACGAACCTCCCTCGGGCGAGCTGACCTGGTGAACCACCCCCTAATGCAGGGAGCGTTGGGGGCAGACCTAGGGGAGACTATCGCCATGGCAGCTGGTACCCAGGGGTGGATAACAAGAGTCACAGGCAGGAATCAGGAAGGACTGGAGGAGAGACTGGTAGGACTGAGAGACTGGCGGGCAGGCACGGCTGAGACACAGGAACACGGACAGGAGTGAGACGCTGAGGGACAGGCACGGCTGAGACACAGGCAGGCAGGCATGGCTGAGACACAGGTACACGAGCAGGATGGAGACACTGGCAGGCAGGCACTAGGAGAGAGAGCAGAGAGGAGGACCAGGGTGAGGACTGAGGGTAAAACAGCAAGCGCACACGGCGGAACAGGTAGACAGGGAACAAGAGACCGCAGGTAAGCGTGGGGCCAGAATCAAGTGTGAGGCACAATTGATAGTCAGGCGTAGCCAGGAGGAAGAGGCTGCCTGATAAGCAGAGCGTGCCATGGGACTTCCGGGTCAGGGTCCTCCTTGGGCATAAAGCAGGCAGAAAGGAGCGGCTGGGAGCAGAGGTGCGCTCCAATGGGAGCCAGGGGATGGCCACGAGAGCAGGGAAGCAGATGCCGTGTGACGCGCACCAGCTGCAGGAGCGCGCCAGGATGCCGAGGACCGGTAAGTATGCCGGGGCTCGGGAGGCGGCGGCGGCATGACAGGCCATCATACTGTGTATATATGGGGGCTGGGCCATCATACTTTATATATGGGGGGAACTGGGGCCATCATACTGTATATATGGGGGCTGGTGCCAACCTACTATATATATGGAGGGGCATTGGGGCCATCATGCTGTATATATGGGGGTCTGGGGCCATCATACTTTATATATGGGGGAACTGAGGCTATCATACTATATATGGGGGAACTGGGGCCATCATACTTTATATATGAAGGGAACTGGGGCGATTATACTGTATATATGGGGCTGGGGCAATCATACTTCACTATAATGGCCCCAGTTCCCCCATATATGAAGTATGATTGCCCCAGCCCCATATATACACTATAATGGCCCCAGTTCCCCCATATATGTATATATGGGGACTGGGGCCATCATACTGTATATATGAGGGCTGGAGCCATCATACTTTATATTTGGGGGGAACTGGGGCCATCATACTGCATATATGGGGGAACTGAGGCCATCATACTGCATATATGGGGGCTGGAGCCATCATATTTTATATGGAAGAATTGGAGCCATCATACTGTACATATGGGGGCTGGGGCGATGATAATGTACATATAGAGGAACTGGTGCCATCATACTATATATATGGGGGTTGGGGTCATCATACTGCATATATGGGGGCTGGGGCCATCATACTGTATATATGAGGGGCTGGGGCCATCATGCTTTATATTTATATATGGGAGAACTAGGGCCATCATACTATATATACAGTATATACCTAATAAAAACTGAGTGAGATGGATAAGGGCATAAATAATTATATTACTATATTGTTTTCTCTTTTGTCTGGTAAGACTGACTTGTTGGCTCTTAACTAATAAGAATAGTGTTTGATGCAATGATAACTCCATACAAGGTGTACGGAATTGAAGAGAGTAAGATTGGACTTCATGCCCCCCGTTCATGCCTAATTCAAGCGAATCTGCCGACCACGTACTTGAATGCTCCAGGCCAGCAAACTATCAAAACTTCTGCTTTTATAGAGGAAGTCATACTTGCTTATGATCAATTAACCAAAAGCATTTGATTAGCAGTAGTTGGGTGGTTGGCAACTACTTACCCTTTTAACATCTATGGAAGAGGTAAGGATGTGCTTAAAGGGAACCTGTTACCTGATCTGCATTTTACCTGCAGATTGTCTGCAGTTTTTGTGCGGATTTCTCCTGCATTTTTACACCTGCGGATTCCTATAATGGAGCAGGTGTAAAAACGCTGCGGAATCCGCACAAAGAATTGACATGCTGCGGATTCAAATCCGCAGCAAATCTGCAGCATGTGCACAGCGTTTTTTATTTTGCATTGGTTAAAATGGTACTGTACACCGCAGGAGAATCCACAACGTGTGCACACACCCTAAATATTACAAAAAGCCAAACTAAAAATGTAAGTTTTAAAAATCAGGAAAAAAAAAAAACAATTTTTCCCCAAATACGCAAAATATATAAGGGTCTGTGCACACGGTGCGGATTCTACTGCGGATCTGCAGCGGATTTGGCCCTGCGGAGCCGCAGCAGAACGGCAGGTGATGTACAGAACCATTATAGCCCATGTAAAAAAAAAAAAAAACCCCGCTGTGCATATGCTGTGGCTTTTTCCGCGCGGATTTCGTGCGGCAAAAAAAAGCAGCATATCACTTCTTTTGTGCGGTTTTGCTGCACTTTTCCACCTGCTCCATTCTACAAATCCCCAAGTGGAAAACCGCACAAAAACGGCATTAAATCCTCACAAAAAAGGCACTAAGGCAATATGCACACGTATGCAGAAAATTTCTGCATAAAAACCGGACTCCTTCCCAGAAAACGCGAGTTTTCCACGCGATTTTTACCGCGCGTCCAGACACATAGAAAATAGCTAGAAATGCGGAATTTTCCGTGAAATTAAAGACCACGAAGCGTTTTTTTTCGCCGAAAAAAACGCATCAATATGCACAAAAAGTGGAAAATGCATTAAAATGAATGGGAAGCTTCTTTTAAGCAGATTTTTTTGGTAAATCTGCAGGAAAACCGCGAAAAAACCGCTGGGTGTGAATACAGCCTAAATCTGCAGGTAATTTGACCTGCGCATTTAGTAAAATCCACGGGAGGATCCGCACCGTGTGCAAATAGTCTTACAGTGTAAAAAATATTCATGTCTGACTTGTGATGCTTGCTCCATTAAAACCTTTAGCAAATCCATAAAAAAAACATTAAAAAGCCAGATGTGGGGACTACAATGAAGTCTGTATGAGGAGCTGCAGGAACTACCTCCATTCTACTCCTGTCAGTGCTGAACTGATCGTCTGAGGTCCTCGCTCCAGCAACTCCCATTTAGTCACCTCAGCACTGACTACAGCACAGTGGCTCCAGTGAGGACCGCAAAGAATCACCTCCGATATAGACGCAACCCTCAGCACAGCGCGGCTTCCTGTATCGGCCCCGCCTCTTCCGGTGACTTCCTTCCCTCAAAAATCCACTCCGAGTCATGTTTCGATTGAGCCTAGACTGTATGGGCTCCTTCCAGGTCCTAACTGCAGCCCATACAGTCTAGCCAGCTCACTACTGAAGATGCTAGACTGTATGGGCTCCTTCCAGGTGCCTGACTGCAGCCCATACTGTCTAGCCGGCTCACTACTGAAGGTGCTAGACTGTATGGGCTCCTTCCAGGTCCTAACTGCAGCCCATACAGTCTAGCCAGCTCACTACCGAAGATGCTAGACTGTATGGGCTCCTTCCAGGTGCCTGACTGCAGCCCATACAGTCTAGCCGGCTGACTACTAAAGATGCTAGACTGTATGGGTTCCTTCCAGGTGCCTGACTGCAGCCCATACAGTCTAGCCAGCTCACTACTGAAGATGCTAGACTGTATGGGCTCCTTCCAGGTGCCTGACTGCAGCCCATACAGTCTAGCCAGCTCACTACTGAAGATGCTAGATTGTATGGGCTCCTTCCAGGTCCTAACTGCAGCCCATACAGTCTAGCCGGCTCACTACTGAAGATGCCAGACTGTATGGGCTCCTTCCAGGTCCTGACTGCAGCCCATACAGTCTTGCCGGCTCACTACTGAAGATGCTAGACTGTATGGGCTCCTTCCAGGTCCTGACTGCAGCCCATACAGTCTTGCCGGCTCACTACTGAAGATGCTAGACTGTATGGGCTCCTTCCAGGTCCTGACTGCAGCCCATACAGTCTAGCCAGCTCACTACTGAAGATGCTAGACTGTATGGGCTCCTTCCAGGTATATTTTCTTGAAGATAGCAGACATTATGGGCTGCTGCCTGGCCCTGACTGCAGCCCATACATGAAACTAGAATGTATGTGCTCCTTCAAGGTATAAATTATTAAAGCCAGCTGAATATACTGTATAGACTCCTTCCAGGTGCCTGACTGCAGCCCATACAGTCTAGCCGGCTCACTACTGAAGATGCTAGACTGTATGGGCTCCTTCCAGGTATGGACTGCATACATTATGGACTGCAGCCCATATATGACACTAGAATGTATGTGCTCCTTCAAGGCATAAATTATTAATGCCTGCCGAATATATGGGCTCCTTCCAGGTCCTAACTGCAGCCCATACAGTCTAGCCGGCTCACTACTGAAGGTGCTAGACTGTATGGACTCCTTCCAGGTCCTAACTGCAGCCCATACAGTCTAGCCGGCTCACTACTGAAGATGCTAGACTGTATGGGCTCCTTCCAGGTCCTAACTGCAGCCCATACAGTCTAGCCGGCTCACTACTGAAGATGCTAGACTGTATGGGCTCCTTCCAGGTCCTGACTGCAGCCCATACAGTCTTGCTGGCTCACTACTGAAGATGCTAGACTGTATGGGCTCCTTCCAGGTGCCTGACTGCAGCCCATACAGTCTAGCCAGCTCACTACTGAAGATGCTAGACTGTATGGGCTCCTTCCAGGTATATTTTCTTGAAGATAGCAGACATTATGGGCTGCTGCCTGGCCCTGACTGCAGCCCATACATGAAAATAGAATGTATGTGCTCCTTCAAGGTATAAATTATTAAAGCCAGCTGAATATACTGTATAGACTCCTTCCAGGTGCCTGACTGCAGCCCATACAGTCTAGCTGGCTCACTACTGAAGATGCTAGACTGTATGGGCTCCTTCCAGGTATGGACTGCATACATTATGGACTGCAGCCCATACATGACACTAGAATGTATGTGCTCCTTCAAGGCATAAATTATTAATGCCTGCCGAATATATGGGCTCCTTCCAGGTCCTAACTGCAGCCCATACAGTCTAGCCGGCTCACTACTGAAGGTGCTAGACTGTATGGACTCCTTCCAGGTCCTAACTGCAGCCCATACAGTCTAGCCGGCTCACTACTGAAGGTGCTAGACTGTATGGACTCCTTCCAGGTCCTAACTGCAGCCCATACAGTCTAGCCGGCTCACTACTGAAGGTGCTAGACTGTATGGGCTCCTTCCAGGTCCTAACTGCAGCCCATACATTCTAGCCGGCTCACTACTGAAGATGCTAGACTGTATGGGCTCCTTCCAGGTCCTAACTGCAGCCCATACAGTCTAGCCGGCTCACTACTGAAGATGATAGACTGTATGGGCTCCTGTCAGGTATATATTATTGTAGATATAGGCTGTTCATGCTCCTGTCAAGCATATATTGTAGATATAGACTGTACGGGCACCTGTCAGGTATATATTATTGTAGATATAGACTGTATGGGCTCCTGTCAGGTATATATTATTATATAGACTGTATGGGCTCCTGTCAGGTATATATTATTGTAGATACAGACTGTACTGGCTCCTGTCAGGTATATATTATTGTAGATATAAACTGTGTGGGCTCCTGTCAGGTATATATTATTGTAGATATAGACTGTACAGGCTCCTGTCACGTATATATTATTGTAGATATAGACTGTACAGGCTCCTGTCAGGTATATATTATTGTAGATATAGACTGTACGGGCTCCAGTCAGGTATATATTATTGTAGATATAGACTGTACAGGCTCCTGTCACATATATTATTGTAGATATACTGTAGACTGTATGGGCTCCTGTCAGGTATATATTATTGTAGCTATAGACTGTACGTGCTCCCGTCAGGTATATATTATTGTAGATATTGACTGTATGGGCTCCTGTCAGGTATATATTACTGTAGATATAGACAGTACGGGCTCCTGACAGGTATATATTATTGTAGATATAGACTGTATGGGCTCCTGTCAGGTATATATTATTGTAGATATAGACTGTACAGGCTCCTGTCACATATGTTATTGTAGATATAGACTGTATGGCTCCTGTCAGGTATATATGATTGTAGATATGGACTGTACAGGCTCCTGTCAGGTATATAGTATTGTGGATATAGACTATGGGCTCCTGTCAGGTATATATTATTGTAGATATAGACTGTACAGGCTCCTGTCATGTATATATTATTGTAGATATAAACTGTGTGGGCTCCTGTCAGGTATATATTATTGTAGATACAGACTGTACGGGCTCCTGTCAGGTATATATTATTGTAGATAGACAGTATGGGCTCCTGACAGGTATATATTATTGTAGATATAGACTGTATGGGCTCCTGTCAGGTATATATTATTGTAGATATGGACTGTACAGGCTCCTGTCAGGTATATATTATTGTGGATATAGACTATGGGCTCCTGTCAGGTATATATTATTATAGTATTATCAAGGAAAAATAACCCATTAATAAATAGTAAAACAAATACACTTATATATATAAATTACCAACCAATGGGATATAATTTATACAGACCTAGAGGACAATCGCAAAGAAATGTATAAAATATATAGAAAAAACAGCGAAAAAAGGAAGTCCAATACAGATTTAGCAAATTTGTAAACAATTTTATTCAAGTATATCAGGATAATCAAAAAAGGGGGGAAGGCCATCTAGCCGAAACGTGCGTTGGGGAGGGCACACTTGGGTGGACTCACTTTACTGACCAGTCTGAAGATAATATGACGACGTGTGTATATTTTGTGTTTAACTTGTTGTTAGCACTTACCATGAGTGGTGGCTGGTTCCACAGCCTATGTTAGTGCTGTCTAGCCCGGATTAGGGGTCATTATGACTGGTTACTAACATTTTCTACATTTGGGATTATGATGCATGTTCTAATTTTGTATGATATACTTGTAATACTATGTATATTCCCATGTCCTGACACCATTGTGTGCCCTATTGTTTTTGCCCATGTACCTTTTATGGTCATCATTGTCTCACTTCCCCCCTTTTTTTGATTATCCTGATATACTTGAATAAAATTGTTTACAAATTTGCTAAATCTGTATTGGACTTCCTTTTTTCGCTGTTTTTTCTATATATGGCTAGTTTCACACTAGCGTTTATGAGCGCAGCGACGGCCTGCGCACGGCCGCCACTAAGCCCTGCCCCCGCCGGTAGCTCTGCCCACCGGCGCATGATGCTGCATGCGCTCTGCGTCCCCTATCTTTATCACTGGGGGCGCAGGCCGTGCGTAGTATGTGTTTGGCGGCGCATGCGTCCTTTTGACGGTGCGCCGACCTGCGCCAAATGCAACCTGCTGCAGTTTGGTTGCGTCGGCGCACCGTCAAAAAGGCGCATGCGCCGCCAAACGCATACTGCGCACGGCCTGCGCCCCCAGTGATAAAGATAGGGGACGCAGGGCGCATGCAGCGTCATGCGCCGATGGGCGGAGCTACCGGCGGAGGCGCGGCAGGGGGCGGGGCTTAGCGGCGGCCGTGCGCAGGCCGTCGCTGCGCTCATAAACGCTAGTGTGAAACTAGCCTATTTTAGGTATATATTATTGTAGATATAGACTGTACAGGCTCCTGTCAGGTATATATTATTGTAGATATAGACTGTACAGGCTCCTGTCAGGTATATATTATTGTAGATATAGACTGTACAGGCTCCTGTCAGGTATATATTATTGTAGATGTGGACTGTATGGCTCCTGTCAGGTATATATTATTGTAGATAGACTGTACCATTCCTATAATCTGTCCTTGTTCTCTCTTGATTTTAATTGGTGTTGTGGGTTGCTTTTATTGATATTTTTTTATTTGTTTAGTATGAGTATATATGACCATCTGGACTATTGAAGACAATCTTTTTCAACAAGCTGTGAAGATTTGGACCCTGTTTATAGCCCAATCTGAAGAAGAGTTATTTATGATCTTAATGCATTGATATGTTCAACCTAGTATCATGTTTAATGTTGTATTTTATTATGTATCTTTAATTATATACGATTCTTGATCTGGATATGATATTAGTATGTTTTTTGTGGTAGGACATATTTTGTTTATTTATTATTTATCATTATATATTTATCATTTTTTTTATTACTATTTATTTTTATTATTATTTTTATGCATTATTCATTATTTATGTAATATATTATTTTTGTATATGCTTTTTTGGATATGCTTTTTTGTGCCCTGGCCACAATGGTTGTAATGTAATGTGCATTGAAGGATGTTACCTTGATATAGTCTCCTTAATGATTATTGGTTGACATATCTATGATTGGCTCTTGTAAATGCGGTTAGGCTTGTGTGCACATTTGCACTTTGCCTTTGAGCCTATTCACTTCTTTAGTTAAGGCTTTTGTGGCAGGCGCATGCGTTGTGCACATGCCCGCCGCGTTGTGAAAGGCATCCGAACGGATTCGGCGCTCGTCGGGTCTCCATAGTGATGTGGATGCCATGACGCGCGTGGATTTCCGGGGTGGCAGGAAATGACGTGGCGGGGACTCCGTGTCCACCGCGCATGCGCGGCTAGAAATGGCCGCGCACGTCAGGGAGATTAGAGCCTCTATAAAAGGGTCTTTAACCCATAATACAAGTCACACAGCCCCCCGAGGAAGCCCTTTGGAGCGAAACGCGTCAGGGCCTAGTCAGCGCCACCTGAAATTCCCACATGGGTAAGAGACTTTAACTTTATACTCGGATGTTTTGGCATGGTATTAATAGATTGGGTAATTAGGGAGGTCCCAGGTATACTATTGTAGGGCCTTTGTCCCTCAATTTACTTGATATGATCTTTGTGCACTATGCTGTTTGAAACTGGTTGCGTCCCTATACACAGTTCTTTTAGGATACATTGTTATCCCTGTAATGTTTTACTATAATAATGACATCAGGTACTGCCTCTCGTCCATTTCACCTATATGGTGCCAGTTGTTATGACTACAATCTTTTCAGGTGATCCTGCTGTTAGTCTTCCACCTTATGTACTCAATTGTTTTGTGTATGTATATATATATGTATGCGCGTTTTTATGAGGTCACTAATAAATAAATTTAATGGATTTTGCACAAAAAAATTGATTTTTGTGATTCATTGGGATTTTTTTGAATCCAGGCGTTTTGAACTCTTGTATTTTGTAGGCTTGTTTCATATGGAGTTGCCTGATTAATTTTGAAATAGATGGTTTGATCAATTAGGTATGACACCTTGGGTAAAAATATATTATTGTAGATAGACTGTACGGGCTCCTGTCAGGTATATATTATTGTAGATACAGACTGTACAGGCTCCTGTCAGGTATATATTATTGTAGATACAGACTGTATGGCTCCTGTCAGGTATATATTATTGTAGATATAGACTGTACGGGCTCCTGTCAGGTATATATTATTGTAGATGTGGACTGTATGGCTCCTGTCAGGTATATATTATTGTAGATACAGACTGTACAGGCTCCTGTCAGGTATATATTATTGTAGATACAGACTGTATGGCTCCTGTCAGGTATATATTATTGTAGATATAGACTGTACGGGCTCCTGTCAGGTATATATTATTGTAGATGTGGACTGTATGGCTCCTGTCAGGTATATATTATTGTAGATACAGAATGTATGAGCCCCTGTCAGGTATATATTAGTGATGATATCAGAATGTATGGGCCTGTCAGGTATACAGTTGTGCTCAAAAGTTTACATACCCCGGCAGAATTATTGCTTTCTTGGCCTTTTTTCATAGAATATGAATGATAACATCAAAACTTTTTCTTCACTCATGGTTAGTGTTGGGGTGAAGCCATTTATTGTCATACTACTGTGTTTTCTCTTTAATTATAATGACAACCCAAAACATCCAAATCACCCTGATCATAGTTTACATTCTACATTTTTTTTTAATACCATGTATTGCCCCCTCTAATATCAATTGACTGCTTGAAGTCGTTTGTGGTAGTTATGGATAAGGTTCTTTATTTTCTCAGATGGTAAAGCTGACCAAACTGACTACCAAAAAGTTTTGATATTCATATTCTCTGAAAAAAGGCCAAGAAAGCAAAAGTTCTACGGCAGTATGTAAACTTTTGAACACACTTGTATCAGTGATGACATCGGAATGGAGTATATACAAAGAGAGAAAAATAACTCTACATTATTAAAAAATAGAAATAAACTAAAAACTTTATTCAAAACATTAAAATCATGAAAAATAACGCCCACAGGTAACAGCTCTATCAGTGATCTTCCGTCCACACTGAAAAAATATTGCAACATTTGTTAATAGTGAGCTGTACTGCAGGTTGTGCGTTCAGAAGCAGAGAATATAAGTACAGTTACATTGTAAATAGACACATTGCTATGTTCCTATATTGTACAGTTAAAGAAAATATTTTTTTCATATAAAATAAACTTAAAAAAATGCCAATTTCAATAACCTTTTCATCTCCCCCCCCAGTACTTTTTTTGACCAGACCACTTTTTTAGGAAGTTTCACCACTGTACCATGTTTTCTCCATTTGTGGATAATGGGTTTCACCGTGGTTCGCTGGAATATCAAAGATTTAGAAATGGCTTTATAACCTTTTCCAGACTAATAGATCTGAATTGCTTTCCATCTCATTTGTTCATGCATTTCTGTGGATCGCAGCATGATGTCTACCTTTTGAGGATCTTTTTGTCTACTTAAATAGGACCTGCCTGACAAAGTTAAGTGATTTTTTGATTGAGGATAGGTGTGGCAGAAAGTAGGCCTGGGTAAGACTAGGGAAACTGAAATTTGCTTTTCAAAGATGTGACAAACCACCATTAAAAAAAAAGTAGGGGGCAATAACTTTCACACAGGGCCCTGTATTTTCTTCCCCATTAATAATGAAGACCTTCATTTACAAATTGAATTTTGTGTTTACTTGTGCTATCTTTGTCAAATATTTTAATTTGTTTGTTACTCTGAAACATTTACAGTTGTGGCCAAAAGTATTGACACCCCTGCAATGCTGTCAGATAATACTCAGTTTCTTCCTGAAAATGATTGCAAACACAAATTCTTTGGTATTATCTTCATTTAATTTGTCTTAAATGAAAAAACACAAGAAGAATTGTCCTAAAGCCAAATTGGATATAATTCCACACCAAACATAACAAAGAGGGTGGACAAAAGTATTGGCACTGTTCGAAAAATCATGTGATGCTTCTCTAATTTGTGTAATTAACAGCACCTGTGGCACCTAACAGGTGTTGCTAACACCTGTTAGGTGCCACAGGTAAGTTACAGGTGCTGTTAATTACACAAATTAGAGAAGCATCACATGATTTTTGACATGGATTAAAATTGACTCAACCTCTGTCCTGTGTCCTTGTGTGTACCACATTGAGCATGGAGAAAAGAAAGACCAAAGAACTGTCTGAGGACTTGAGAAACCAAATTGTGAGGAAGCATGAGCAATCTCAAGGATACAAGTCCATCTCCAAAGACCTGAATGTTCCTGTGTCTACCGTGCGCAGTGTCATCAAGAAGTTTAAAGCCCATGGCACTGTGGCTAACCACCCTAGATGTGGACGGAAAAGAAAAATTGACAAGAGATTTCAACGCAAGATTGTGCGGATGTTGGATAAAGAACCTCGACTAACATCCAAACAAGTACAAGCTGCCCTGCAGTCCAAGGGTACAACAGTGTCAACCCGTAATATCAGTCGGCGTCTGAATGAAAAGGGACTGTATGGTAGGAGACCCAGGAAGACCCCACTTCTTACCCCGAGACATAAAGCCAGGCTGGAGTTTGCCAAAACTTACCTAAAAAAGCCTAAAACGTTTTGGAAGAATGTTCTCTGGTCAGATGAGACAAAAGTAGAGCTTTTAGGGCAAAGGCATCAACATAGAGTTTACAGGAGAAAGAGAGGCATTCAAAGAAAAAAAAAACGGTCCGTACAGTCAAACATGGCAGAGGTTCCCTGATGTTTTGGGGTTGCTTTGCTGCCTCTGGCACTGGACTGCTTGACCGTGTGCATGGCATTATGAAGTCTGAAGACTACCAACAAATTTTGCAGCATAATGTAGGGCCCAGTGTGAGAAAGCTGGGTCTCCCTCAGAGGTCATGGGTCTTCCAGCAGGACAATGACCCAAAACACACTTCAAAAAGCACTAGAAAATGGTTTGAGAGAAAGCACTGGAGACTTCTAAGGTGGCCAGCAATGACCAGACCTGAATCCCATAGAACACCTGTGGACAGATCTAAAAATGGCAGTTTGGAGAAGGCACCCTTCAAATATCAGAGACCTGGAGCAGTTTGCCAAAGAAGACTGGTTTAAAATTCCAGCAGAGCATTGTAAGAAACTCACTGATGGTTACCGGAAGCGGTTGATCGCAGTTATTTTGGCTAAAGGTTGTGCAACCAAGTATTAGGCTGAGGGTGCCAATACTCTTGTCTGGCCCATTTTTGGAGTTGAGTGTGAAATGATCAATGTTTTGCTTGATTCTCGTTTTTTCATTTAAGACAAATTAAATGAAGATAATACCAAAGAATTTGTGTCTGCAATGATTTTCAGGAAGAAACTGAGTATTATCTGACAGAATTGCAGGGGTGTCAATACTTTTGGCCACAACTGTAAGTATGACAAACATGCAAGAGTAAAAAATCAGGAGGGGTGGGCAAAAAGTATTTCACATCACTGTACACTACCGGGCCACACAGATCTTTATATGAAGTATGTACCCACCACATCTCCTGTATATACAATAATGACCCCCTACAAGTAGTGACTTAACCCCTTCACTTGTGGGGGCTCTCCAAACGCGACATGGCAACCGCTAAATATTCCAGCATATTTTCCATTCAAAAAGGCAAATGGCGCTTCTTCCCTTCTGAGCCCTGCTGTGCACCCAAACAGGTTATCCATGTACTCAGGAGAAATTGCCCAACAAATTTTAGGATACATTTTATCCTGTTGCCCATGTGAAAATAAAAAAAAAAAAAATATTGATGCTACAAGAAAATTTTTGTTGGAAAAATTAAAATGTCAATTTTTTCCTTCCACGTTGCTTTAGTTCCTGTGAAGCACCTGAAGGGTTAATAATCTTCCTGAATGTAGTATTTAGTACCATGAGGGGTGCAGTTTTTAGAATGGTGTCACTTTTGGGTATTTTCTGCCATATAGACCCCTCAAAGTGACTTCAAATGTGAGGTGGTCCCTAAAAATTAAATGGTGTTGTAAAAATGAGAAATCGCTGGTCAAATTTTAACCCTTATAACTTTCTAACAATAAAAAAATTTGTTTCCAAAATTGTGCTGATGTAAAGTAGACATGTGGGAAATGTTATTTAGTAACTATTTTGTGTCACATAACTCTGATTTACTAGAATAAAAATTAAAAATTTGAAAATTGCAAAATTTTCGCCAAATTTGATTTGATCACAAATAAACGCAAAAACTATCGACCTAAATTTACCACTAACATGAAGCCCAATATGTCCCGAAAAAATAATCTCAGAATTGATAGGATCTGTTGAAGCGTTCCAGAGTTATTAAGGGACACTGGTCACAATTGCAAAAAATGCCCTGGTCATTAAGGTCAAACTAGGCTTGGTCATGAAGGGATTAAAATACAATGACCAACTTTCTACTCTGCTTTCTGTGCCACTTTGAGGCATGGCAGGCACAACGTAGGAATGTTCTCCTGTGTGGTCTGATGTCTGGCGGGTACAGTCTCGAAACGTCCTCACGTGTGGTCTGAGGCACGGTCTCGAAACGTCCTCACGTGTGGTCTGAGGCACGGTCTCGAAACGTCCTCACGTGTGGTCTGAGGCACGGTCTCGAAACGTCCTCACGTGTGGTCTGAGGCACGGTCTCGAAACGTCCTCACGTGTGGTCTGAGGCACGGTCTCGAAACGTCCTCACGTGTGGTCTGAGGCACGGTCTCGAAACGTCCTCACGTGTGGTCTGAGGCACGGTCTCGAAACGTCCTCACGTGTGGTCTGAGGCACGGTCTCGAAACGTCCTCACGTGTGGTCTGAGGCACGGTCTCGAAACGTCCTCACGTGTGGTCTGAGGCACGGTCTCGAAACGTCCTCACGTGTGGTCTGAGGCACGGTCTCGAAACGTCCTCACGTGTGGTCTGAGGCAAATGTGAATAACATCTTATACTCACCTATGGGGCGGTCTGGTATTATGTTTGTCACTGTTCTTCTTCCAGTACAGTCCTCCTTCCCATGGATGATGCGTCCTACATCATCCACACAACCTCCCCCGTGACGCTTCTGTGCAGGAACACGTCTCTGCCCTGCCAATCACAAAGCAAAGTATTGCAAAGCGCAGAGAGAAGCGAGTCTGCACCGGAGCACGATGGAAGACACTGTGTGGATGGACTTAGGACGCGTCGCCGACTCAAAGAAAGAAGGACAGTGATAGAAGAGGAGGCACCAGATTAAGACTAGCGAAGCCCATTGGATGGGACTGCCCCGCAGGCAAATCTAATAAAAAAAAAACAAAGTTATGCAGATTGGCATTCTAGAATGTTGTGTGTATATATATTGGCATTCAGATAGTGGACGTGCTTTATAAAATGCTGTATATAGAGGGTATACAGGTAGTGGTCGTACTATATATACAGCATTCTAGAATGCTGTATATGGCGACATACAGGTAGTGGTAGTACTTTATATGGGGGGGGGGGCATAAACAATGATTGAATACCCTGTAGTAAATAAACCGCAATAATGCATGAAAATATAAGGTACTTAGTTAACACGCTCGATTTAAAAAAAAAAAAAAAAAAAAAAAAAAAATGCATAAGCCAGCCTACGACTTCACAGTGACCCTAATTGGGACAGTGATATTAAAAACCTTTATATATTTCCCATTCCTGTGTGTCCACTATTTGGGCCTAATCCTTCTCAATCCTTATCCACAAGCAAGTCACAGGACAAAGCGGTAAGGTTTTTAATATTAGTTAGGACTGTCCCAATTACATCACCTTGAAGTGGTGGGATGGCTTTGGCTTTTTTAATAAAGAATATGTTAACTAATTCCCCTATATTATTTTCATGCACTATGCCATTTACTGCAGGGTATTCTATCATGTTTGTTTTTTTTCTGTTCAGTGGCCAGTGTGAACGTGCGCTTACACGCTCCATGCACACCAGTTTGTATCGTTTTTTATGGGGAATCCTGGTGACATGTTCCCTTTAGGCAGGCTTGCATCTATGCAGCTTGTACAAGTCAACTTCACTGTCTCAAAAGTGGTTTACCTGTCTAAGGCTAGTTTCACACTAGCGTATCTACACGCAGCGCCGCTAAGCCCCGCCCCCTCCGGTCATCTCCTCCTACTATCACACATCGCTGCATGCGATCTGCGCACCCTATCTTTAGCATAGGGTGTGCAGACCGTGCGCTAGTAGGATTTTGCGTGTGCTGCGCCCTTTTGACGGTGCACCGAACGCACCATGTTACATTTTAGTGCGCTCGGCGCACCGTCAAAAGACCACAGCACACGCAAAATCCTACTAACGCACGGTCTGCGCACCCTATGCTAAAGATAGGGTGCGCAGATCGCATGCAGAGATGTGCGATAGTAGGAGATAACTCAGTTATTACAGTACCTTCCATGTGTTACACAGATGCATCATGGGCTTGTCCATGCATGAAATAAAAGGCTAAATTACAACATGGAGACTTAAATCAGAGAAATGTTTTATTTACATTCAGAACCAGTTTAAGAGGAACAAATTAAGATTTCCCACAGAAATCTCAGACTTTTACTTACAGAAATATTGGCTAAATAACATTCTTACATATATAGAAACCTTTCTAATTTTATAAAAGTGCATTTTTTTGCATTGAAAACTTTTGCCTGTTTCATGCAATGCATTTATGTATTGTACAACTGTAATATGCTGTTGGTGCATGCGGGAAGGACTGATGGGAGAGTCTGTGGCTCGGCCCCCCCGGCGCCTGCTTCTGGTGTCTAGGACCAGATATCATAATACCAGCCTTGAATAGTGAAGGAGACGGCAGCCAACCATGAGAGACATCCAAGGTGTGAATGCCCCGTCATGCCAAAGGGAATCTGCTAGATCCAGGCGTAGTAGACCAGCACTGATGGGTTTGTGGACGCCAGGAAGGGGTTGGGCCTGAAGGAAGGTTTCTTTTCCTGGCGGGTAGGAGAGTTGTCCTGTTGCTTGCTTTTTTGGATTGAACATTTCCAAAACAACCACAATTGGACTGTGCGCCTCTTGGGAAGCAGGAGTTTAGTCTTTTGTTGCAGAAGAAAAGTACTCTTACCCTGATAGGTAGAGGGCAGGAAGCACTAGAAAGTTGGCGAGCATGATTGTTCAGGGCGCTGATGGTGTGGCCCGGCCATCAGAGGCTAGATGAGCCGGATTTTTTTTTTTTTTAAGAGTAGGGTCGCAGGAGCCTCTGTCAAACATGGAGGCTGCATGAATAGGAAGGTTTCCCCAGGAGATGTCCATATTGCTCAGGGGAAAACTAGGACATATTTGTCTTGTCCCTTCATTTTTTTAATGGAGCCCCCTCACTGCCTGGAAGGATATACCGGTCCTGAAGATTTCAAATCCTAACCTTTACACTTTCTGGCGGCTGGCAGGTAACGGATTTGTCTTCCCTCCCTACTCTATCTGGCTCTGGGGAGGGGTGAGAGGGTAGGGGATTAGTGGTAAGGACTGTCCAACGGAAAACCGCAAACACTCTTGATGTGTTAGGGCCCTGCCTCGTAGACCACAGATGATATGGTAGTGACAATTCTAGGTGGGAGATCAGAGTGATAACTCCACTCTGTCGCCCTTAAAAGCCATATCTGAAAGAAAAAGGGAAATCATTAATAAAAAAATCAAGACCTAAGGCAGAAACCAGCCTGGGTGGTCCAGACCCATGTCTGCCTCCTACTGACACTAAGCTAAAACAGATTAGCTTCATGCCAGTTGGTTTACCCTCCTAGCATAAGCAGCATACAACCATAGTTTTCTGTGTACCCCAATGAAGCATTAACCACCCCGCACACCAACCAGAGGGACACACAGGGTAAACCCCCCTGTCCAATCATAAACCTCCACCTCACACTAATCAGTGGACCCCACAGGATAAACCCATCAAAGCCCAAATGCTCCTCCCCCCCCCCCCCCAAGCATAAGCCCCCATCGGACGTCCACACGCCCCCAAGCATAAGCCCCCATCGGACGTCCACACGCCCCCAAGCATAAGCCCCCATCGGACGTCCACACGCCCCCAAGCATAAACCCCCATCGGACGTCCCCCCCAAGCATAAACCCTCATCGGACGTCCACCCCCCCTTAAGCCTAAGCCCCTATCGGACGTCCACCCCCCTTAAGCATAAGCCCCTATTGGATGCCATTCCCAGCATAAAACAGTCATCGGACGTCCACCCCTGACCCCCTCCCCAGCATAAACCTCATCGGACGTCCACCCCCCCTTAAGCACAAACCCCCATCGGACGTCCACCCCCTCCCAGCATAAGTCCCATCGGATGTCCAGCTTCCCCAAGTATTAACCCCCACCAGATGGCACCTCTTCCCCAAACAAAAAGCCCTACCAGTCGAATGCCTACCTCAAAATCAATCCCCCCCTTCAAGTCACAACAGATGCAGACAGGCCCCGTTGCCCAAGCATCAAGTCCCCAAGACACTCAGACACCACAATTGTGCATTAAATCCCCCCGGTCCCAAGATCCCAACCAGACCAGGAGTTAATGCACGCTTGTGGGGTCTGTTTGTCCCCGGGGTGTCCCTACTGGGGATAGTGCCCGCTCGTGGGGTCTGGTTGGGCTTCTGGGGGTCGATTAACGCATGCTTGTGGGGTCTGGTAGGGCCCCAGGGGAGGATTAATGCACGCTTGAGAGGTCTGGTTGGGCCCTGCATTAGACCCCCAAGGAGCCCACCAGACCACAAAAGCATGCATTAACCCCCTCCCCGTGAGCCCAACCAGACACACAAGCGTGCATTAAACCGTCCGCACTTGTGGGATCTGGTGGGCTTCTGGGGTAGGATAATGCAGGGTCCACCCAGACCCCGCAAACGTGCATTAACCCCCCCCGGGGCCCAACTAGACCCCAAATGCATGCATTAACCCCCCCCCTGGAGCCCAACCAAACCACAAAAATGTGCACTAATCCGCCCCACAGTGAGGAGCCCACCCAGACCCCACAAGCATTTGCTAATCCTGAAACCCAAACAGAACCCACAAGCGTACATTAACTACCCCTGGGATCCAACCAGAACCCATAAGAGTGCATTAATCCCCCGGGAGCCCAAGAAGACCTCACAAACATGCATTAAACCCCCCCCCCCGGGACCCAAACAGAACCCACAAGCGTGCATTAACCCTGCAAGCGTGTGCATTAAACCCCCCCCCCCCCGGACCCAACCAGACACGGCAAACGTGCATTAACCACCCCCCAGGACCCAACCAGACACGGCAAGCGTGCATTAACCCCCCCCCCCCCCGGGACCCAACCAGACACGGCAAGCGTGCATTAACCCCCCCCCCGGGACCCAACCAGACACGGCAAGCGTGCATTAACCCCCCCCCGGGACCCAACCAGACACGGCAAGCGTGCATTAACCCCCCCCCCCGGGACCCAACCAGACACGGCAAGCGTGCATTAACCCCCCCCCCCCGGGACCCAAACGGACACGGCAAGCGTGCATTAACCCCCCCCCCCCGGGACCCAAACGGACACGGCAAGCGTGCATTAACCCCCCCGGGACCAAACCAGACACGGCAAATGTGCATTAACCCTCCTGGGAGCCCAAGCAGACCCCACAAGCATGTATTAGTACCCCCCCCCCCCCGAAGTACAACCAGAGCCCACAAGCGTGCATCATTAACCCCCCTCTCCCGGGACTGCCAGACACCCCAAGCGTGCATGATTAACCCCCCTCTCCCGGGACTGCCAGACACCCCAAGCGTGCATCATTAACCCCCCTCTCCCGGGACTGCCAGACACCCCAAGCGTGCATCATTAACCCCCCTCTCCCGGGACTGCCAGACACCCCAAGCGTGCATCATTAACCCCCCTCTCTCGGGACTGCCAGACACCCCAAGCGTGCATCATTAACCCCTCTCTCCCGGGACTACCAGACACCACAAGCGTGCATAAACCCCCCTCTCCCGGGACTACCAGACACCACAAGCGTGCATTAACCCCCCAGTACCCAGCCAGACCCCGGGAACGTGCATTAACCCCCCAGTACCCAACCAGACCCCGCAGACGTGCATTAACCCCCCCAGGACCCAACCAGACCCCACAAGCGTGCATTAACCCCCCCCTGACCCAAACAGACCCCACAAGCCAGCCTTAACCCCCCTGGGAGCCCAAGCAGACCCCACAAGTGTGCATTAACCACCCCCCCCCCCCTGACCCAACAGACCACGCAAGTGTGGATTAACCCCCCTGGGAGCCCAAAGCAGACCTCACATGCATGCATTAGTACCCCCCAAAGTACAACCAGACCCCACAAGCGTGCATTAACCCCCACCCAGACCTCACAAGCATGCATTAGTACCCCACCAAGTACAACCAGACCCCCACAAGCGTGCATTAACCCCCACCACCCTACCCCAAACAGACCCCAGAAGCATGCATTAACCCCCTGCCCCAAACAGACCCCAGAAGCATGCATTAGTACCCCCCTCAGAAGTACAACCAGACCCCACAAGTGTGCATTAACCCCCCACCCTCCTGCCCCAACCAGACCCCACAAGCATGCATTAACCCCCTGGACCTCACCAGACACGTAAGCGTGCATTAACCCCCACCCCCTGCCCTAAACAGACCCCACAAGCATGCATTAGTACCCCCCGAAGTACAACCAGACCCCACAAACGTGCATTAACCCCGCACCCCCTGCCCCAAACAGACCCCACAAGCATGCATTAGTACCCCCCGAAGTACAACCAGACCCCACAAGCGTGCATTAACCCCCCAGCCCCCTGCCCCAAACAGACCCCACAAGCATGCATTAAGCCCCCCGGACCCCAAACAGACCTGTAAGCATGCATTAACCCTTACCCCTACCCAAACAGACCCCACAAGCATGCATTAACCCCCCAGACCCCAAATAGACCCTGCAAGCATGCATTAACCCCAAGCAGACCCCACAAGCAAGCACTAACCCCTCCAGACCCTAAACAGACCCCATAGGCGTGCATTAACCCCTACCCAAAGAACCCACAAGCGTGCATTAACTCCACCCCCCCCGACCCCAAATAGACCCCATAAGCATGCATTAACACACACACACCCCCCCCCCCCCCCACCAGCGTGCATTAATTCCCACTTCACTCCGGAGCCCAACAGCTCCCAGCTAAACACCCAAATCCCACAAGTTAGCCCCAAGTATCAGCCCCCATCAACCAAACATCTAAGAAGACCCCACCCTATTACTTACTAAACACTCCTGCCAGTCACTGACCTCTCTCCACACTGCTCACTGACGCGGGCACCAGAGAGACCGCTAAGACACATGTGTAAAGAAGGCTTCTCACCCTGCACCAGACGGCAGAGACAATGGCGTCTTCTCTTCCTGCCTTTGCTGTGAGGACACGCCCCCTCCGTATGACACGCCCCCAGAAATGACATCACACCTGGAAGAAGCCCATACAGTCTAGCATCTATCGTCTAGTGGCTGCTACCTACCTAGTACGGGAAGATGAGGCTCACCTGTCTCCTCCAACGGTCGTTTGACTTTGGTCAGCGGGAGGTCGCACGTTGGTTTCCGGGGCATATGGCTAAGGGTGAGTGAAGCAGTTCTTACCGTGGGGACATTAGCCCTGTGTTTGGAGAGCGGCATGAAAGGCGGAATCCTGTGCGACAGATTCTGGCTGCACATGACTGGAAGAATGAGTCGTCCCGTAGAAGCACTGGTCCTTTGCCACCTGAGGCATGGCTACTCTGTGCCGCATTCAGCGGGGGACCATGGGGGGGAGAGAGTGTGTGCGGCGGTCAGCTGGGGACCATGGGGGGGAGCGCATGTGCGGCGGTCAGCCGGTGACCATGGGGGGGAGCGCATGTGCGGCGGTCAGCCGGTGACCATGGGGGGGAGCGCATGTGCGGCGGTCAGCCGGTGACCATGGGGGGGAGCGCGTGTGTGCGTCGGTCAGCCGGTGACCATGGGGGGGAGCGCGTGTGTGCGGCGGTCAGCCGGTGACCATGGGGGGGAGCGCGTGTGTGCGGCGGTCAGCCGGTGACCATGGGGGGGGAGCGCGTGTGTGCGGCGGTCAGCCGGTGACCATGGGGGGGAGCGCGTGTGTGCGGCGGTCAGCCGGTGACCATGGGGGGGAGCGCGTGTGTGCGGCGGTCAGCCGGTGACCATGGGGGGGAGCGCGTGTGTGCGGCGGTCAGCCGGTGACCATGGGGGGGAGCGCGTGTGTGCGGCGGTCAGCCGGTGACCATGGGGGGGAGCGCGTGTGTGCGGCGGTCAGCCGGTGACCATGGGGGGGAGCGCGTGTGTGCGGCGGTCAGCCGGTGACCATGGGGGGGAGCGCGTGTGTGCGGCGGTCAGCCGGTGACCATGGGGGGGAGCGTGTGCGGCGGTAGTGATGTGTCGTCCATGAACGATCCAAGACAAGAGCCGGCTCTCTGCTGTGAACGGAGAGCCACGAAAATCCCTGAATGGCTCTCACTGGGCATAAAATCGCGGTGTTAAGCAGACGTATCTCTGCCCACCCAAACACAACTCCGCCCGCTCTGCAATTTAAACGGGTCCTATAAAGTGGGTGGGGTTTCGGATGCCTGAGCACATATGCAATAGGGTTGCATTTAGGATCCAAAAAGAGCCGGCTCTTTTTGGTGAGCGGAGCCAGATCACCAAAAAGAGCTAGACTGCCCGTCACTAGGGGGGAGGGGAGAGCAGTTCATCCTCTGGAGTCGCCTATGGAACTAATCCAAACTCTTTCTAGTCCCCACTGACTTCTTAAAATGCACCTGTCACCAGTTTTGTCATATCAACTGACCTTATTCAGCGCTGCTGTCTAGGAATGCTTCTATAACCCCCTGATTCCACCCCACCCCAATTGTATACCCTGTTGTGAATTCTCTCTCTGGCTTCCCTCTGGTGATTACTGAAGATAGTGGAGCTGGGCAGATTGAGAGGGGTTGCGAGTTCTCTTTCTGGGCTCCCTCTGGTGGTTACTGGAGGTAGTGGAGCTGATCTGATTGACAGGCTTGCCACCTGATGAGGAAGGCAATTGGAGATCTGGGGTTTCTGATTGGGATTTAAGACAGCCGACTCCCTCTATCCCTGCTGGTGACTTTTTTTTTCTGTGCCTCCTGAGGTCTGGTGTCTCCTGCTCTTTCCCTGCATGTTCAGCTAAGTGGTTCTTTTGCTATTCTGTTTGCATTTGATCTGGTTTTGTCTCTGCTTTGTGCGGGTCAGCTAGCTGGGGCTGTGCTGAATCACCGCCCATATGTTACTTCTTGTGCCAGTTCTTGTCCCCTTTTATACTGGTCTCTTTTTCCTTTGCTTTCAGAATATATCAGAGTGATGATATAGTGGGGGCGAAGTCGTGCGACTTCAGTGTTTTTTGCATCAGACGTGTTGGACTTTTGCAGGGTTTTTTGTGTTATTGCAGACAGTGTCTTTCCTTTCCTGTCCTGTCTAGTTAGTGTGGGCCCCATTGTTTGCTCAGTCTATTTTCCTGCCTGCGTTTGTATTTTCATCTTGTCTCACCAACAATATATGTTTGGGGGCTATCTGGGGCAGTTTAGATTTCCCCTTTCTTGCTTTAGGCTTAGTTAGCTCTCTGGCTGTGCCAAGGCATCTAGGATCATCGTAGGTACGCTCCACGGCTACTGCTAGTTGTGTGGACAGGATCGGGGGGTCTGCATCCGCTTAGTTACCAACCTCTCTGGTTTTCTGTGGCTTAGCCTGGGCCTGCTATCCTCCTCGGTGACCCATTCATAACAATACCCCTCAAAAACCTTTTCAAGTTCTCCCACGCTGTATGATGATCAGGTTGGTCTGATGAGTGTGGTTTCTGGCCTCTCCATCCCTCCCCTATCTTCTGCTTGTCGGACTCCTTTAACTGACATGGACGAGTCCTCGTGTCATCCACACTTCCGGGTGAAATCTTGTGCACAGAAATCGTGGCTCATGCCTACTCTGTGCTTTGCCCTACTGCGAGCTGAGCCAAAAAAACATAAGTGTGCCCGCGATAGGGCTAAGCATGTTGCGCAGGCTCAAGATTTAACCCAGCAGTGTGTATGATGTAAGGCGTCGTCCATGTCAGTTAAAGGAGGCCAGCAAGCAGAAGCTGGGGGTGAGGGATGGAGAGGCCACAAACCACGCCCATTGGACCGACCTGATACCATATAGCGTTGGAGAACTTAATAAGGTTTTTAGAACTATACAGGGGAAGTCGGGGTTATAGAAGTATTTCTGGACGGCAACACAGCTGCTGAATAAGGTCATAGTCTTATTTCATATGTGACAAAATGGTGACAGGTTCCCTTTTAAACTTAAGTCTTAGAAAAGCTACTCAAAGTAAAGCATGAATCCAGTGATAAGTTTCCTTTAAAAGGGCTTTCCAAGAATAGAAAACAAATAACTAAGGGAAATGTCATTAACCCCTCCTTGAGCCAATTTCTGTATTTGTGCTTTTATCTTTCCTCCTCTTCATAGAGCAATATGATGACTTGGTTTTGCATAACGAGTTGCACTTCTGAATGACTCCATTAATTTTAAAGTAGAAAAACTGAAATAATGCAATAGGGGTTTATCTGAGAGACAATGGCTCCAACCATCGACCCCACAGCACTGCCGCACTACTGAGCATGTACCTAAAGGGCAGCACAGATTCATCTCAACTAAAAGCTGAGATCAGGGACAGAACAGACATTTATAGGACATTTCCCTGACCCCACAGCACTGCCGCACTACTGAGCATGTACCTAAAGGGCAGCACAGATTCATCTCAACTAAAAGCCGAGATCAGGGACAGAACAGACATTTATAGGACATTTCCCTGACCCCACAGCACTGATCACTACTGAGCATGTACATAAAGGGCAGCACAGATTCATCTCAACTAAAAGCCGAGATCAGGGACAGAACAGACATTTATAGGACATTTCCCTGACTCCACAGCACTGGTCACTACTGAGCATGTACATAACATGCAGCACAGATTCATCTCAACTAAAAGCCGAGATCAGGGACAGAACAGACATTTCCCTGACCCCACAGCACTGATCACTACTGAGCATGTACATAAAGGGCAGCACAGATTCATCTCAGCTAAGAGCCAAGATCAGGAACAGAACAGACATTTATAGGACATTTCCCTGACCCCACAGCACTGCCTAACTACTGAGCATGTACATAACGTGCAGCACAGATTCATCTCAACTAAAAGCCGAGATCAGGGACAGAACAGACATTTATAGGACATTTCCCTGACTCCACAGCACTGATCACTACTGAGCATGTACATAAAGGGCAGCACAGATTCATCTCAACTAAAAGCCGAGATCAGGGACAGAACAGACATTTATAGGACAGTTCCCTGACTCCTGACCCCACAGCACTGGTCACTACTGAGCATGTACATAACGGGCAGCACAGATTCATCTCCGCTAAAAGCCAAGATCAGGGACAGAACAGACATTTATAGGACAGTTCCCTGACCCCACAGCACTGGTCACTACTGAGCATGTACATAACGGGCAGCACAGATTCATCTCAACTAAGAGCCAAGATCAGGAACAGGACAGACATTTATAGGACATTTCCCTGACCCCACAGCACTACCTCACTACTGAGCATGTACATAAAGGGCAGCACAGATCCATCTCAACTAAAAGCCGAGATCAGGGACAGAACAGACATTTATAGGACATTTCCCTGACTCCACAGCACTGCCTCACTACTGAGCATGTACCTAAAGGGCAGCACAGATCCATCTCATCTAAAAGCCGATATCAGGGACAGACATTTATAGGACATTTCCCTGACTCCACAGCACTGGTCACTACTGAGCATGTACATAACGTGCAGCACAGATTCATCTCAACTAAAAGCCGAGATCAGGAACAGAACAGACATTTATAGGACATTTCCCTGACCCCACAGCACTGATCACTACTGAGCATGTACATAAAGGGCAGCACAGATTCATCTCAACTAAAAGCTGAGATCAGGGACAGAACAGACATTTCCCTGACTCCTGACCCCACAGCACTGATCACTACTAAGCATGTACATAAAGGGAAGCACAGATTCATCTCAACTAAGAGCCGAGATCAGGGACAGAACAGACATTTATAGGACATTTCCCTGACTCCACAGCACTGATCACTACTGAGCATGTGCATAAAGGGCAGCACAGATTCATCTCAACTAAGAGCCGAGATCAGGAACAGAGCAGACATTTATAGGACATTTCCCTGACTCCACAGCACTGATCACTACTGAGCATGTATATAAAAGGCAGCACAGATTCATCTCAACTAAGAGCCGAGATCAGGGACAGAACAGACATTTATAGGACATTTCCCTGACTCCACAGCACTGATCACTACTGAGCATGTATATAAAAGGCAGCACAGATTCATCTCAACTAAGAGCCGAGATCAGGAACAGAGCAGACATTTATAGGACATTTCCCTGACCCCACAGCACTGCCTCACTACTGAGCATGTACATAAAGGGCAGCACAGATTCATCTCATCTAAGAGCCGAGATCAGGGACAGAACAGACATTTATAGGACATTTCCCTGACCCCACAGCACTGCCTCACTACTGAGCATGTGCATAAAGGGCAGCACAGATTCATCTCAACTAAGAGCCGAGATCAGGGACAGAACAGACATAGGACATTTCCCTGACTCCAAAGCACTTATCACTACTGAGCATGTACATAAAGGGCAGCACAGATTCATCTCAACTAAGAGCCGAGATCAGGGACAGAACAGACATTTATAGGACATTTCCCTGACTCCAAAGCACTGATCACTACTGAGCATGTACATAAAGTACAGCACAGATCATCTCAACTAAGAGCCGAGATCAGGAACAGGACAGACATTTATAGGACATTTCCCTGACTCCACAGCACTGATCACTATTGAGCATGTACATAACGGGCAGCACAGATTCATCTCAACTAAGAGCCGAGATCAGGAACAGGACAGACATTTATAGGACATTTCCCTGACTCCACAGCACTGATCACTATTGAGCATGTACATAACGGGCAGCACAGATTCATCTCAACTAAGAGCCGAGATCAGGAACAGGACAGACATTTATAGGACATTTCCCTGACCCCACAGCACTACCTCACTACTGAGCATGTACATAAAGGGCAGCACAGATCCATCTCAACTAAAAGCCGAGATCAGGGACAGAACAGACATTTATAGGACATTTCCCTGACTCCACAGCACTGGTCACTACTGAGCATGTACATAACGTGCAGCACAGATTCATCTCAACTAAAAGCCGAGATCAGGAACAGAACAGACATTTATAGGACATTTCCCTGACCCCACAGCACTGATCACTACTGAGCATGTACATAAAGGGCAGCACAGATTCATCTCAACTAAAAGCTGAGATCAGGGACAGAACAGACATTTCCCTGACTCCTGACCCCACAGCACTGATCACTACTAAGCATGTACATAAAGGGAAGCACAGATTCATCTCATCTAAAAGCCGAGATCAGGAACAGAGCAGACATTTATTGGACATTTCCCTGACCCCACAGCACTGCCTCACTACTGAGCATGTACATAAAGGGCAGCACAGATTCATCTCATCTAAGAGCCGAGATCAGGGACAGAACAGACATTTATTGGACATTTCCCTGACTCCACAGCACTGCCTCACTACTGAGCATGTACATAAAGGGCAGCACAGATCCATCTCATCTAAAAGCCGAGATCAGGGACAGACATTTATAGGACATTTCCCTGACTCCACAGCACTGCCTCACTACTGAGCATGTACATAAAGGGAAGCACAGATTCATCTCAACTAAAAGCCGAGATCAGGGACAGAACAGACATTTATAGGACATTTCCCTGACTCCACAGCACTGGCTCACTACTGAGCATGTACATAAAGGGCAGCAGGAAAAATAGAAGTGGATCCAGCTCACTCACAGGGCTTATTTAAAAATTAGAAAACTTTTATTGGATGATCCTTAAATTCAAAATGACAAAACAGACATCTCACATGGCACAGCAGTGACGGGAGTGATGTGTAATAAGACCATACGTGTTTCGAGCAACACGGCTCTTGAACACTGGTTACCAACTAAAAGCTGAGACCAGGGTCAGAACAGACATTTATAGGACATTTCTCCAGTCACCTTCCACGACAGTCACCTTGGGAGGATGTTTCCCTGCCCTAATGGGGGACAGGAAACACAAAGAGCTTAAATAACCCTCCCCTTCCTGCTACCTCCAGTGTTTTCCTGTTCCCCCCCCCCCCCCCCCCCAGTGGGGCATGGAGAGGTTACAAGGGTTGCCGTGGCCGGTGAGCGGAGCCCTATGGACTTGCATGCCGGGCAGCTGAGGTCTGGGGGGGGGTTCGCCTCTCCTCCTCCACAGGGCTGCTCTCATCTCTATCTGATGTGACTCAGGACCTCTCCCGTGCCTCTTCTGGGGTAAAGCGGGGCGGTGTAATGCAGCCGGAGTCCTCTGGTAGCTCCCCGGCATCCTCCTTCCTCCCACGCAGTCGACACCGGGCCCGCACGCACTGGAGGTGATGTCGCATCTCAACGTTTGTGGCGGCGCACTTCCGGTTTCGCGTCCTCCTGCGTTCCAGGGTGTAATGTATGCGCCGGGCACCTGGAGGATACAATGGCAGCCAGGGTTGTGCCCAGAGGTTCCTCCCCGTGGACCAGGAGGAAGGAGGGGCACAATCACTGATCGCTATGAGCGCCCATATAACTGGGTCACAAGCTCTTGGTAAGCGCAGTTTATCTGTTGGTGTCTGGTGCTGACAATGGACGGCGACAAATCCTCGACATCTGCATCTGCGGAGCCCAGCGTTCCCCCTCCTACTGTGAGTAGCAGGGCCGGTCCCATACTGTCCAATCTTTGGTGGCACGGGTCATTGAGTATACATTCTCTCTCCTTTCAGGAAGAAAAGGTCTCTGGCCCAAGGAATAAACCCAGCTGCAAGTGTGGCATCTGTGGTGCAAGGCTTCCCTCTGATTATAAAAAGCTATGCCAACCTTATACGCAGGACTTCCTACCTACCGAATAGCCCTCCCTGTTTGACAGTATCAAAACGCTCATTAAGCAGGAGGTACAGACCTCCATAGCAGCATTTGCCCAGACCTCGGTGCCTCAGCCCCCTCTTCAAATAAAGAGGAAAGTAGCACCTACGGAGACCGATTCAGATTCGGGTGCAGTCCGTACCTCGGGGTCTGAGGACATTTGGGAAAAAGATGGCTCCACATCCACCCCCAAACCCGACACTAAAAAGTACTACTTCTCTTCTGAGGATATGGAAGAGCTGGTCTCCATGGTGAGAAACACCATGGGGGTTGAGGAAGAGGAGTTGAAGCTCTCAGTTCAGGATGAGATGTTTGGGGGGCTGAAACCCAGAGGTGGGAAAGGTTTTCCAGTACATGAAAATGTCCAAAATCTGATAGTTCAGGAGTGGTCCTCCCCTGAAAAAGGACTTGGTGTACCCTCTGAACTCAAAAATCTCTTTCCTCTCGAGGGTGACAATTCTATTTGGGATATCCCTAAGATAGATGTCCAAGTCTCTAAAGTAACTAAGAAGACTTCCCTCCACTTCGAGGATTCTTCTCAATTGAAAGATCCCATGGATCATAAAATAGAATGTCGCCTTAAAAAATCCTGGGAAGCATCTACGAATTTGCTCAAAACAAATGTAGCCTCTACTTGTGTCGCCAGAGCTTTATTTCTCTGGCTTCGCATGCTAGAGGAGCATCTCTCTGGGTACTCCCAGGGAAGAAATCTTAGATTCCCTTCCCCTTCTCCAAAAAAGCAACGGGCTTTTTAGACGGTGCGGGTAGCGGCAAGGTCCTTGGTCCTCTCTAATTCGGCTAGAAGGACCCTTTGGCTGAAGTCGTGGGGAGGTGACATCACCTCTAAGACAAAGCTCTGTGCCATCCCCTTCCAGGGCACCACGTGTTCAGTCCAGTCTTGGATGACATCCTCGAGAAAGCCTCGGATAAAGAAATCGCTTCCTGAACAGAAAACTTCCAGGAGACTGTTTTTTCGTCCCCCACAAGAGCAGTCCTCCCAGAAGGAGTTCAGGGGGAAGGGCAAGATGGGACGGTGGAGCTACCCGAAGGGGGGTAGAGGGAAGAACATCCTCGTCCCTCAGCAACAGCAACCCCCGGACAAACAGTGACTTCCGGTGGGGGGGGTTGACTCACTCAGTTCTTCGCCCGATGGCAGTCCATGACCTCGAACCAGTAAATCCTTCACACCATACAATTCGGGCTGAAATTGGTGTTTGAACAACCCCCTCCCTTCAACTACAAGATCTGCTACGAGAAGAAGTAATCTCATACCTACCTCAGCAGGAAATAGGCAGAGGACATTATTCCCGCCTATTCTTCATGAGGAAGCCCTCCGGAAAATACATGCTCATCATAAACTTAAATCGATTCAGGGGTTTCATCAAATACCGGAGGTTCAAGATGGAGTCGTTGAAATCGGCGATCCCTCTTATTGGGCGAGGCTGGCTGATGGCTATGATAGACCTGAGGGATGCTTATTATGTCCCAATCCGTCTGGATCAGAAAGTTCCTGAGGTTCGCGGTCTCCCACGATCGGGGGATCAGCCATCTCCAGTTCAATGCCCTCCCGTTTGGCGTGTCTCCAGCACCAAGGGTGTTTACAAAAATTGTGAGGGAAGCAGTTATTTTCATCCGTCTTAAAGGAATATTTATTGTGACATATTTAGATGACCTGCTCATTATCGCTCCATCGATATCTTGACTAAACCAGGACGTGTCAAAGACCCTGCGGATCCTCGAATCCCTAGGTTGGATCCTGATTCTTCAGAAGTCGGACCTTCCCCAAGGAAAAAAAATTCCTGGTGGTTCTCTTAGACTTGGGGGTGGGTGAAGGACATCCTTTCTTCCCGAGGATCGTCAACTGGACCATCGTCAGAGAATCGTCCGATTCAGAGAACAAAGAAAGGGCACTGACTCTGAGGGACGCCATGTTTGTTCTGGGGTCCCTGATGTTGTGTATCCAGGCGGTGTCCTGGGCTCAGACACATAGCGAATCCTTCATTCATATGTCTTGGTAAACTCGAAGTATCGAAACAATCTGTCAAGAAGAATTCTTCTTCCAGGACACGTGAAATCGGCCCTCTTGTGGTGGCTGAATTACTGAAACTTGAGGCCGGGTGTAAGCTGGGATCAGCTTCCCCTGAAAATACTTTGTGCCAATGCCAGCCTGGGAGGGTGGGGGACTCATGGTGGAGGAATCTTACTTCCAGTGACGATGGTCCCAGGACATAAGAGCCAGATCTTCGAATCTAAGATAATTGAAGGTGGTGGAAGAAGCACTAATAGCCGCTTCATCCCTTATCCAGAACCATCACGTTCGGATCTATTCCGACAACGTAACCATGGTAGCCTACCTCAGACACCAGGTGGGTACGAAGTATGCCAGCCTAAAGGCAGTGGCGGCAAGAATTTGCCTCTGGGCGGAGAATCACCTCTTGTCCATTTCAGCGGTACACCTGAAAGGATTAGACAACATCCAGGCCGACTTCCTCAGCAGGAATGATGTCTGAACCCAAGCGGTCTTCCAATCTCTGACCGCGAGATGGGTGGACCCAGAGGTCGACCTATTTGTGAATGCTCAAAACGCAAAGACGGCAACATATTTCTCCCTCAGTCTCACGTACGGAGAACAGACGCTTTTGCCCATCCATGGGTCTTCAGACTAGCTTATGCCTTCCTGCCGATCCCTATGCTGGCAAGGACGCTACAAAAGTTCCGTTTGGAAAAGGTCACGACAATCCTGGTTGCTCCATTGTGGCCAGGGCGAAGCTGGTACAGCACCCTGTTGGACATGGCCCAGGAAGGTCCCTTACTCCTACCCCAAAAAACCAACCTCCTTCATCAGGGTCCACTACTGTACCCAAATCCCAACAAACTGAACCTGGCAGCTTGGTTACTGAGGCCAACATCCTGAAGGCCAGAGGTCTCTCGGATGGGGTAATCCGGACCCTTCAAAAAAGCAGGAAACCGGTAACCAATGCCATATATGGCAAAGTATGGAAGAAGTTTTCCTGGTGTATTCCTAGTGTCCCTGATCCCTTCTGTTGTGAGTTCATTCTCTGGTCCACCAGTTGTGAGTTCTCCTTCCAGACTCCCTCTGGTGGTAACAGGAGGTAGTGAGGCTGATTTAATCAGTAGAGATCTGCCACCTGATAATGAGGATGACGATTGGACCTCAGGAATCTTAGACTGGATTTAAGACAGCCGACGCCCTACTCTGTGCTGGTGATTGCTTCTGGCTTCTCAGGTCTTAGCTTGAGAAGGCTGGAACAGAGCTGAAAACCAAGTGTTTTTGCTAATGTTCACACTTGATTTTGTTGGTCTATTCAGTTTTGTGTGTTCAGCCAGCCCCAGCTGGGGCTGTGCTGAATTTCCACTCTTATTTATCTGTATTTACCAATTTGCTTTTTAGTCCCTTATTAGATTTGCCTCTTTTTGCTCTGTCTCAGAATATTTCAGAGTGCTGATATAGTGGGAGAAGTCTAGTGACTTCAAGGTTAATTTTGTTATCACAAGTGTTGGACATTATTTTTGCAGGGTTTTTGGCAGATTGCAGACAGTGTCTTTCCTTTCCTATCCTTTATAGTTAGTTTGGGCCCCATCGTTTGCTCAGCCTATTTTACTGCCTGTGTTTGTGTTTTCATCTTGTTTCACTGTCAATACATGTGTGGGGGCTGTCTATTCCTTTGGGGTCTGCTCTGGGGCAGTTAGTTTTCCCTTTTCTTGCTTTAGGCTTATTTACTCCTCCGGCGGTGACGAGGCGTCTAGATCATCGTAGGAACGCTCCACTGCTACTGCTAGTTGTGTGGTTAGGATCAGGGATCTGCAATCTGCATAGTTACCAACCTCTCTGGTTTTCTGGGACTTATCTTTTTGTTGTCATCCTCGGTGACCCATTCATAACACCCTTCCATCCAAATATTGCTCCTAGATTTCCTACAGAAGGGTTTAGAGCTAGGGCCTACCTCAAGCACTCTGTTGTGAGTTCATTTTCCCCTTCACCTTTGATGTCTGATGAACTCCCTCTGCTGGTGAAGAGGTAGTGAAATTGATTGGGATGGGAAGAACCTGTCATCTGAACAGGCGGAGTGTGATTGGACATCTGGAATGTCTGAGTGGATATAAGGCAGCCGACGCCCTGCAGGGTTTGCTGGTGATCTTTTCTGCTCTGAGCTCTGGCATCCAGTTTTAGTTCCTGTCTACTAAAAGCTGTTTTGCCCTGCTATTATTCCATGAGATTTTGTCTGGTTTCCTTAGTGTTTGTATTAAGCCAGTCCTGGTTGGGACTGGCTGAATTCCATTTTTGTCTCTGATCAGTTGATCTCTTTGCTCTGTTTCAGAATATACCGGAGTGCTGATATAGTGATTTTGAAGTCTACCGACTTCAGGGCCTTTTTTCCTATCAGACGGTTGGGACATTTTTGTAGGTTTTTTTTTGGATTGCAGCCAGCATCTTTTCTGTCCTGTTTTTTCGCATTTTTGCGGCGTTTTTAAACACGCGATTTTGCCGTGAAAACGCAGAAAAAAGCATCCCATGCAATCCTATGGCATGCTGCACATGCTGTGCTAATGCTGCGTATTTTTCCGCAGCAGCATTGCATTACGGGAAAATACACGGCATGTTAATTCTTTGTGCGGAATCGCGGGAAAATTCCCGCACACAGGATTGCATTGTTCAGCTTACTTTGCATGTGGCTATGCCCACCATGCGAAAATTAAGCGGAAAATGTGCGGATGGTACCCACGATCTGGAGGAGAGGAGATTCATGTTCTCACCTTCCGGCGTCACCAAGCCTTGGCGATGCTCCCGCCAACTCCCGTTCCCAGGGATGCCTTGCGACAATAACCTTTGATGACGTCGTGGTCTCGCGAGACAGAGACATCAAAGGTCATTGTCACAAGGCATCCCTGGTAACGGGACTTGCCGGGAGCATTGCGAGGATCGGGAACGCTGCGCGGGACGCCGGAAGGTGAGAAACACTTTTTTTTTTATTTTTTTATTTTTTTATTTTTAACATTATATCTTTTACAACTGATGCTGCATAGGCAGCCTCAATAGTAAAAAGTTGGTCACACTAGTCAAACACTGTTTGACAAGTGTGACCAACCTGTCAGTTTTCCAAGCGATGCTACAGATCGCATGGAAAACGCTAGCATTCTGCAAGCTAATTACGCTTGCAAATCGCTAGTTTTTCAGCGGGAATTTAAAATGCTGATTTCCGCGGGAATTCCACACGTGTGCACATAGCCTTATAGGACATTTCCCTCACAACACAGCACTGCCTCACTACTGAGCCTGTACATAAAGGGCAGCACAGATTCATCTCAACTAAAAATCAGGAACAGAACAGACATTTATTGGACATTTCATAACTTTCCCAAATTCTTAAAGGGAATCCGTCACTGGAAGTTGGCGGCATATGTAAATGGCCTGTGTCCGGTCCGATGGGCGGTGTTTCTTTTTTTTTTTCCCGCCCCCTATCTGCAATCTTTTCTGGAATTCTAGTAGTTCTCCATAGTTCGCGCATGCACAAAACAATCGCGCAATTATGCTTTGCCCAACTGCGGGCAAAGCCGTAAATCATTACTGCGCATGCGCCGGTACACTATGTCCTGGAACACAGCGAAATACTTCTGGGACATAGTGTACCGGCGCATGCGCAGTAATGATTTTTGGCTTTGCCCGCAGTTTGGCGAAGCATATTGCGTGAAGCAAGATTGCTTTGCGCACGCGCGAACTATGGAGTACAGCTACTAGAATTCCGGAAAAGATTGCGGACGGGGGGCCAAGGATGGGGAGGAGAAAAAAAGAAACACCGCCCATCGGACCGGACACAGGCCATTTACATAGGCTGCCAACTTCCGGTGACAGATTCCCTTTAATATAATATTTACAGCACATCCTGCACTGAACTACTAGTCTGTTCATTTTATACCGACTCCACCAAAATGTACACCAACGCTACACCCCTGGTGACCACAATCACTGAAAGGCTCAAACCTATTGCAGACCCACAGCTAAGATAACTCAAGTGGGTCAATTTTGAGCTGCTCAAGCATAGAAGAGGAAAACTATGCAGGAATGTGTTTTTTGTCAGCACTTCTCAAAATTCCAAACTTCTTCATTAGGATAAACCACAGTGTGTAATACAATGGAGGTATAAATAGACATTACATTAGAAAATACACTTGTATGTTAACGGACCTGTCATGAACTGGAGGTGTTTGGTTGCCCCCAGTTCGTCAGAGAACTTATTCCACTTTCCAGTTCCGGTTTGGAACTTGCAGCTCTCTGGCGCCCCCCTTACCTAGAGGTCAGTCAGGGAACTACACTTAGGATAAGTAGTTGCCAGAAGGGCCTCCTTGCTGTGTACTGGCTATTGTGCATGCTGCAGTGAGGGCGATATAACCATTCCCAGTCTCAGGCAGGAAATGCACTAATAAATCTCCATCAGTCACTTCAAAAGCCCAGAACACTTTGCTGCCACCAGCTCCTAGTTTGTATGATTAATATCAGGTCCGGAGCCAACCCAATCAGTAGTGTAGATTTAGTTCGGAGAACGTGGCAATAAGGTATTAGAGCAAGGAAAACAAATCTAGTAAATATTCTATCTTTTACTCCGAAAAGAAATATGCAGTGTTTACAAAAAGTATATAAAAGATGTTACAAATGAGACAATCACAGTATGTACAGGCAATTGCAAATTAAAGATGGCTTAAAAGAGATTACATGTTTCAGTCAGTAGTACGCCATGTGGATGGGGGGGGGGGGGGGCAAGATTCAGTCCACAGCATGGATGGTAATTAGCTGTGCTCCTCCCAAGTACTGAACAAGCTGCAAAATGTCTGTTCCTATTTTATAGTTGGCCCAGAAACTAAGGAAAACCCCCCCCCCCCCCCCTGTGGTGACCTCACTGGGTGGCTGGATACCCCCCCCCTTGGAAAGCTACGAAAAAACCTATTAGTCATAACTCTTGGGGGAAAGCTTGTAGAGGGACGACGGAAGTATTATATGTCTTACAAAATTAGCTTACATTTTAAGTCTAAACATGGGGTGGCTGTATAACCCGGTTGGGTAGAAATCCATTTCTTAGATTCTGCTGCTTGCCAGGGCTTATAAATTCACTGGTTCGTGGTTCTACCAATGTAGATGCCAGAAATGTATTTGCCCGGCTTCTATCAATAATCAGTGCTATAATATTAAAGTTTGCATGAACAACGAGCCATTGGTTTGCCATGTGCTCCTAACCTGTTACGTCCAGATCGAACCCTCCATACCATGGTTTCACGTTACAACAGCGTGTGTAGCTGGAGGGAGGGTGAAGGGGGGATTCCGGAAGGGAGGAAGAGGGGGGCTTGCAGCCTGTGTCTGCAGGGGGTTTTGTGTGTGTACTTGTAGACACCTAATTTGGGGGGGGGGGGGGGGGGGGCGGCGTGTGTGTCCCAGTAAATGCAGAGGAAAGTTCTGGAAGTGTACTTTGGATATGAACAGATCCATATTATCGTGACACCTCCCCCTTTTGGACTGCGTTGCGGAGGCAGGACCTCTCGGTACTCCTTCATGCACACCTCGGCAGGCTCGTCCTGGCGGGACAACCCGTCTGCATTGACATGCTCGCTGTCCTTTTTGCGTTTAACGGTAAAGTCGTATTGTTTGGGGCAAGGCTCCAGAGCAGCAACTTTCCGTTCGTACCGGACACAGTGTGCAGCCAGCTCAGGGGGTTGTCGTCGGTCACCACGGTGAAGATGCGTCTGTACAAGTAGGGCTGCAAACGTTGAAGGGCCCAAACCACGGCCAGGCACTCCTTCTCTATGGTGGAATAGGCCACTTCCCTCGGCAGAAGCCTCCGGCTTGGGTGCAAAACTGGGTGCTCTTGGTTTCCATAGTGATCCTGGCTAAGCATAGCACCGACCAAACTTGCTGGCGTCTGTCTGTACCAAGAACGGTCGAGCGCTGTCGATTGCCTTTAGTACAGGAGAACTGCTCGGGGCCGTTTACAAAGCCCAGAAAGCCACCTCGCAGCCGTCTGTCCAGTCAACTGTTTGGGGTAGCTTCTTCCTGGTGAGATCCGTCAAGGGTTTTGCCAGTCTACTATAGTATTATACAAAGCGCCTATAGTACCCTGCAGTGCCCAGGAAAGACATCACTTGCTTCTTGGTCCTGGGGGGTGGGCCAGGACACGATTGCACTCACTTTCCCAGGCTATAACCTCATAGAACCCCCCCTGGCTACCCTGGTGCTCTAGGCAGTGGATCTTGCTCATGCACATCTGGCACTTTCCTTTCTTGATGGTCAAGCCCTCTTGGTGGATGCGCCTGAGCACCTCCTGGAGATGCTGAAGGTGTTCCAGGAGAAACTGAAGACGGCAGTGTCCTCCAAGTACGCCACTGCGTACTTCTCCAGTCCCTGAAGCAGGTGGTTGACCATCCACTGGAATGTGGCAGAGGCATTCTTCATGCCTAACAGCATGGCTGCCTTTATTATCCCCTTTGGACTGTACGAGTCCATGGACTTCTGCGCCTCGGGGCTCAGGGGAATCTGCCAATATCCCTGACTCAAATCATAATGGGTAGATAGCTGGCGCGCACTAACAGCTCAAGCAGCTCCTCGATGCGTGGCAGTGGGTGCGCATCAGAGGCTGTGATGGCATTGAGCCCCCTGTAGTCCACACCGAACTGGGTGGCCCGATCCTTCTTTAGCACTAGGACTACAGGTGAGACCCACGTGCTCTTGGACCTTTGAATCACCCCCAGCTGCAAAATCTCATTGATCACCTGGCATATGACATGCTGCACTTCGTTGGAGATCCGAAGGGGTGTCTGCCGTAGTGGGGCATGTTTCCCGGTGTCCACTTCATGGACCGCTAACTCAGTCCTTCCGGGTCGGTTGGTAAACACAGCCCGGAAGTGTTCCAGCATGACTCTCAGCTGTGATCACTGGGGTGTGGATAGCAGGGCGCTTACCTCCATGTTACCCCCCAGTCCTCAGGCAGGTTACAGACCAGTAGGATGCAGGCTTCATGTTCTCGATGAGCCTTCATCATATTGACGTGGAAGGCCTTACGTCAACCCCGAGCGTGGTCAAGATTGACCACGTAGGTCTGGGTTGAGCCGTTGGTGTACGACGTAGGGCCTTCCCAGGCTGTCTGAAGCTTATCTTTTAGTACAGGGACCTGTACCCACACCTTCTGACCCACTTGTTAGGTCCGCGCTCCTGGGCGTTCTGGTCGTACCAGTGCTTCTGGTCAGCCTGAGCCTGCGCCATGTTGTCCTGCACCAACTATGTCAAGGTGTAAGGACTTGGCCTGCATATCCGTTTCTCTGAAATCCTCGCCTTATGTCTGTCGCTCAGTTTCTGCTTTGCCCTTAGTTTAGTTCATTTTTGCCCTCATCCAAGATGGAGTCACGAGCCTCAACGGGGGCCATCTTATTTCCTGTGTTGATCTCTCTTGTTCCTGTCTGCTCTGTATATAAGGATGCTCTGTATGATTACTCATTGCTTGAGTATACTTGTTCTTGGACTTGTTATCAAGCTGGAAGGACTGCTACCTAGCTCGTCTCTTAATTACCTTGGGATACCCCGCCTGCCTGTGAATCTTGGTCTCATTGTAAAGACTTGTTTCTTCGGATCAGCGCTGCACCCACCTCCACTTCAAGGACTGTTTTCTGCTAGCAGGCCTGGCCTGCTCTCCAGGTCTCCGGATCTGGCAACTTGGACTTCATACGTCTCCACGGTCTGTACGTTTGCTCACTGCGTTATTAGCTTCATCTGCTTTTACCCTGCTGTGTCTTATCTGTAAACCTGCTTGATTCTGATAAATACTACAGAACTGAAAACCTATGAGCTCAGGCCTCTTTTCTAATCCATGTCACTGACCTCCATTACACAGAGTATATAAAGTTATAACAGAATACTCAAGCCATCAAATATGGAGATCTTTGGGTCAGATTCTATGGAGGTACGAATGAAGAAACTTTGCTCATTTGTTTCTGGACTTCATGGGGAGCTGCAGGCTATTAAAACAAAGCTGGGGACCTTAGAATCGCAAGCCAATCATAATGCGAATGTGGCCGATACGTCTATTCAGGCCTTAGCGTCTCAACTTTCAAATGTAGAGACTGCAGCTGTGGTTGCTGCCCCGGCTTCAATTCCAGCTCCGGGTCCGGGTTTTCCTAAACTCCCACCATTCAGGTTCGGTGGTGAAAGAGAGAAATTTTGGGGATTTTTGAATCAGTCAGCTGTATTTCTCTGCACTTGCGGCCCAGTTCTTAACTGATCGAGATAAAGTATTGACTATGATTATGTTGCTAACAAAGCGTTAGCCTGGGCTAATCCATTAATTGAGACTAATGATATATGCCTGAATTCTTTGAATGACTTTACTGCCGCAATGTCTCAAATGTTTGATGACCCCAACCGAAGTTTAACAGCAGAAACCGCATTACTGACACTTCGTCAAGGGAAGCGTCCGGTGGTGGAATATGCAATAGAGTTCCGGAGGTGGGTGCTGGATACGACATGGTGCGATTCTTCAAAGTATGCAGTGTTCAGGAGAGGTTTGTCTGCTTCAATTAAGGACGAACTGGCTCGAGGAGAATCACCTACTAATCTAGCTGACTTTATACATCATTGTATTCGGATTGACATTCGTCTCACTGAACGTCGACAGGAAAAATGGGCTGAGGCTAATCGTAATAACCTCATGTCTTTCCCTTCCTCCACCAGGGAGGCGTCGAGCAAGACTTTATCCCAGACAGAGTCTGAACCTATGCTGGTCGGCGCAGTACGGAGAAAAGTCATTGATACACGTAAGGAACATCGTTTCAAGGAGAACTTGTGTTTCTATTGCGGAAAGTCGGGTCATTATATATCGGAGTGCCCTGGGAAAAATCGCAAGTCCGCAGCTGCAGTGACCGAACTTGACTTTTCAGATATTTCTTCGGTAGGTTCTCAGTCACACAGTCAGGAAATAATGGCTGCAAATTTTGATTTCCCTGATTCATTGGAGGCCTCATCACCTGTGGATATCGCCTTACTTTCTGCGAGTTCTACCACAGCCAGGAGAGATTCGCTCTGTTGCATTTCTATCAAGATCTGGGTACATTCCCGCTGGATCATGTGCTCCGCCATGATAGACTCTGGAGCTTGCAGCAATCTCATGGACACTTCGTTTGCTGAGAAACATGGCATTCTTTCACGAAAGAGGGACTCTCCGGTGTTTATGGAGACCGTGGACAGGTCTCCATTGATATTTGGGCCTGTGAAACTCGAAACAGTCCCACTAAAGATCCATATGGGGGCAGATCATTCGGAAAAAATGTCTTTTTTTACGGATTTCCTCTCCTAATTTTCCTATTTTAGGTCTGCCTTGGTTACGGCTGCGTAATCCTACGATCAATTGGACAACAAAGGAGTTAAAATTTCCAAATGAATCAGCAGCGTCCAGAGAGCTGGCTCCAGTGAAAACAGCAGCCGCGGTCGACTCGACACTACCGGTAGAGTATCGGGATTTTAGTGATGTGTGTGACAAGAAAAATGCGGATAAATTACCGCCACATCGGCCATATGATTTCCCCGTGGAATTATTGCCTAGTGCCGCAATTCCATTCGGGAATATTTATCCACTGTCTGGTCCGGAATTAAAAGCTCTTAAAGAGTATATTGACGAAAATTTAGCTAAAGGGTTTATACGACCATCTTCCTCCCCCGCGGGTGCCCCAATCTTCTTTGTCAAAAAGAAAGATGGTTCACTTCGTCCATGGATTGACTACCGGGAGCTCAACAAAATCACAATCAGGAACTCTTACCCACTTCCACTAATTCCCGAGTTACTTGAGAGAGTTCGACACGCCAAAATCTTCACTAAATTAGATCTTCGTGGAGCATACAATTTAGTACGGATTCGTCCTGGCGACGAGTGGAAAACGGCATTTCGATCACGTTATGGACATTTCGAGTACCTAGTTATGTCTTTGGCCTCCGTAATGCACCAGCTACGTTCCAGCACTTGGCAAATGATGTTTTCAGAGACATACTTATTTTTGTTGTGATTTACTTGGATGACATTTTAATTTTTTCCAGCAATATCGAGGATCATCAGCGACACGTGAAAATGGTTTTGGATCGTCTACGGCAAAATCATTTATACATTAAACTGGAGAAAAATGTGAGTTTCACAAAACAGAAATTCAATTTTTGGGATATGTTATTTCTCCCCAGGGTCTCAGCATGGATGTAAGCAAGATGCAAGCCATTCAGGAGTGGCCAACTCCCAAATCAATGAAGGAGGTACAGCGATTCATCGGATTCGCTAATTTCTACAGACGATTCATTAAAAATTTTTCAGCAATCATTGCACCCATCACTCATTTAACCCGGAAGAAGACACCATTTGTCTGGTCACCTCAAGCTCAAACAGCATTTTCCACATTAAAGTCTAAATTTACGACCGCTCCCGTTCTCGTACATCCTGACCCAGACAAGGCCTTCATAGTCGAAGTGGACGCCTCGGACTGTGCGGTAGGGGCCATACTCTCGCAAAGGACAGGTGAGAAAGATCTCTTGCATCCGTGTGCCTTTCTCTCTCAAAAGTTATCACCTGCCGAAAGGAATTACGACGCTGGCAACAAAGAACTGTTAGCCATTATAACCGCATTTAAAGAATGGAGACATCTGTTACAAGGAGCATCCCAACAGATTGTTATACTCACGGATCACCGGAATCTCGAATTTATGAGGTCGGCAAGATGTCTAAAACCCAGACAGGCTCGGTGGAATCTTTTCCTTAACCAGTTTGATGTTGTCATCTCCTATAGGCCGGGCTCTCGCAATGGAAAGGCTGATGCACTGTCCAGGATTCATTCAGATGAAGCAACTCCGGCTTCGCCTCTAAGGACCATTCTATCTGAGAAGAACTTTGTAAGTGTCCTACATAATCAAGATCTCTTAACGGAGATTAAGGAGGCTTATGCTGCAGATTTGCTTTTGGGGCTACCCCCCACCCAGGTAAATCTAACTTTCAAGAATGGACTTTGGTTTCAAGGACAGCGTTTGTATGTTCCAGAAACAGTAAAACTGAGTGTCTTAAAACTAATGCATGACTCAAAGTTTGCCGGCCATAGGGGAGTTCAGAAGACTCAGGAATTTCTGTCTCGTTTTTTTTGGTGGCCAACCTTTCGGAAAGATGTGCTTCAGTATGTGTCGTCATGTGAGGTATGTGCCAGGTCAAAAGTTCCTCGCTCCTCACCGAAAGGACTCTTGCAACGTCTGCCTGTTCCATCTCGTCCTTGGGGGTCTATTTCAATGGACTTTATTGTTGAGTTGCCTCTGTCACAGGGGAAAAACACCATTCTAGTAGTAGTTGACCGGCTGACTAAAGCTGCTCATTTCATTCCCTGTGCTGGTGTACCAACAGCTAAACAAACAGCAGACAAACAGCAGATCTTGTTGTACAAAATGTTTTTCGTTTGCACGGAGCTCCGGATGAAGTAATATCGGATCGTGGGGTACAATTTACCTCACGGTTTTGGGAAAGCTTCTGTGCTGCTCTGGACATCAAAGTAAAACTGTCATCTGCTTTTCATCCACAGTCTAACGGCCAAACTGAACGGACCAATCAGACCTTGGAACAATATCTGCGTTGCTATGTGTGCCACCTACAGGACGATTGGGTGAGTTTGCTTCCGTTGGCTGAATTCACATATAATAATTCTCAGAATGCTTCCACCAAATTGTCTCCGTTCTTTGCCAACAAGGGATACCACCCCAGTATTCTTCCTCGACTTCCAATAGACATGTCTGTGCCTGCGGTAGCTGACCGCATTTCATCCTTGCAATGCAATTTGGAAGTTCTTAAAGACACTTTAGGTTCAGCACAGGAAAGATACAAGAAGGCAGCAGACAAATTCCGTAAGCCAGCTCCAATGTACAAGGTAGGAGACATGGTTTGGCTCTCTACTAAGAACTTGAAGCTCAGGATCCCAACGTCTAAACTGGGGCAAAAATATGTCGGCCGATATAAGATCAGCAGTATAGTGAATTCTGTAGCCTGTCGACTCAAGTTGCCTAACTCATTGAAAATTCATCCTGTCTTTCATGTCTCTTTGTTAAAGCCGGCAGTGCCTAACCCTTTTCCCGGACGCACCTCTGCTCCTCCTGACCCAGTTCTCGTTGACGGGCAAGAGGAATTCATCGTGGAAAGGATCTTGGATTCACGGGTTCATAGGAGACGTCTCCAATACTTGGTAAAATGGCAAGGATATTCGGCTGAAGAGAATTCCTGGGAACCAGTGGAGAACGTCCATGCTCCTCACTTAATCAGACTGTTCCACAGCAGATATCCCAATAAGCCGGACTTAAGATCGTCCAGAGGACGTCTTTTAAGGGGAGAGTAATGTAAGGACTTGGCCTTCATATCCGTTTCTCTGAAATCCTTGCCTTATGTCTGTCGCTCAGTTTCTGCTTTGCCCTTAGTTTAGTTCATTTTTGCCCTCATCCAAGATGGAGTCACGAGCCTCAACGGGGGCCATCTTATTTCCTGTGTTGATCTCTCTTGTTCCTGTCTGCTCTGTATATAAGGATGCTCTGTATGATTACTCATTGCTTGAGTATACTTGTTCTTGGACTTGTTATCAAGCTGGAAGGACTGCTACCTAGCTCGTCTCTTCGTTACCTTGGGATACCCCGCCTGCCTGTGAATCTTGGTCTCATTGTAAAGACTTGTTTCTTCGGATCAGCTCTGTACCCACCTCCACTTCAAGGACTGTTTCCTGCTAGCAGGCCTGGCCTGCTCTCCAGGTCTCCAGATCTGGCAACTTGGACTTCATACGTCTCCACGGTCTGTACGTTTGCTCACTGCGTTATTACCTTCATCTGCTTTTACCCTGCTGTGTCTTATCTGTAAACCTGCTTGATTCTGATAAATACTACAGAACTGAAAACCTATGAGCTCAGGCCTCTTTTCTGATCCACGTCACTGACCTCCATTACACAGAGTATATAAAGTTATAACACAAGGTCTGCATCTTGTCACGGAAGTGCATGACATACTCCACGATGGACACTTCTTCTGAAGGGTTCGGCTTTTCTTCCCAGGACTCGCTTACCAACCCAAGGGGTCCCCGGACTCGCCTGCGGTACCTCTCGGTAAGCGACTAGCAGGTGTGGGAGGTACCGTTCCCAGTCGCGCCCTTGGGTCTCAACCAGCATTCATTGCATCTGTTTGAGTGTAACGTTGAAGCGCTCACACAAACCATTTTTTGGGGGGTGATTTGCGCTTGATACCAGAGGCTTCTCCTGCATTTTCTTAGAGTGCCTCCATTAGGCGAGACATAAATTGAGTCCCCTGGTCAGTAAGCGTTTCCTTGGGAAATCCTACTTGTGAAAAGATGGCCAACAGTGCATCCACCACCTCTTCCGCCCTAGTTGAGGACAGAGCCACCACCTCCGGGTAGCAGAGTCTGCAACAGTGAGGATGTATTGCTTTCCAGAGCTGCTGGGGTTGGCCAGTGGGCCCACAAAGTCCACTGCAATCCTCTAGAAAGGCTCCTGTATCACTGGCAGAGAGATCAGGGGAGCCTTGGAAACAGGTTCTGACTTATCCACTCTGACAGATGATACAAGAGTGGCAGTAGTTGGTCACATCTGTCCCTATCTTTGGCCAATAGAAGTGTTGAGACAGCAAGACCTTAAGGGGGTTTTACACATGGCGATATCGCTAAAACGTCACTGATTTTGTGACGTCATAGCGATATTGCTAGCGATATTGCTATGTGTGATACTTACCTCCGACCGGCTTCCCCGCTGGTTATCGCTGATCGCGAGAGATCGGCCGGGTCCATTTCTCGTCATCTGCTTCCTGTTGGGCTTCCTGCTGTGTGAGACGAGCGACGCTGGAGGCGGGCGGGAGGACGTCAGGATCGCTGTGGGTGAAAGGTAAGTATCCTCCGCTGCGTCGCTGCTGCATCGCTGTGAGATCTTCCTGTGTGGAAGCTCACTAGCAATCATTTAGCGATGCACCAGCGATCCTGACCGGGTCGGATCGCTGGTGCATCGCTAAATGTAAAAGGGCCTTTAGGTTTGCTGATTCCCCCCCCAAGTGTCCGAGTGGTATCTCATGGGCAATTTGCAACAACTCTCCCCTAAATTGGTACAGGATGACCAGCTTTCTTTCCGTCAACCACTCCTTTTGGGATTTACGTGGAACTGTCTCCTGGTATAACTTCCCTCATTCCCAGAACACCCTCTCCTTTTCAGTCTTGGAGGTGGGCTTCTGGGTGAGGCGTCTCAAGGTATCCAAGCTCGCATATGAGCGCAGAGCAGCCTGGGACTTCTGGCTGGAGGCAACCAGAAGGGACGTCAAGGTCACCTCCCCACGGGAACGCTCTGGGACCTGCCCTGGGTCCATATCCAGTTCAGTCAACCCTCTGACTGAGGAGGGTCCAGAAGGCAGGGTGTTGCCTACATTCTGGGCACTCTGCAGGTGACAGGGGCCACGTAGGCTTTCTCCCCGGGGATTTCCACAGATCCATCAACTGGCGCTGCTATGGGTTCTACCTCCCCATCCACCCCCAATACCTTAGAAGCAGGGCTTTATATGGGGCAGTTACCTTCCACTGTGGTACTGGTCAGTTGCATGGCATCACCTTTCTCACACATCATCATTTTCAGATAGTTATCAGATGTATCATTGTCAGGTAACGCATGCAATTTGACATCATTATCAGCATTAGCATCAACCTTAGTATCAGATTGCGGAGGGGTGTCAGGGACATTCTCCCTTAATCAGTACTCATTAAAACGTCGGTGGGAAAGTTTTCGGACAACCGCACTTCCTTCACCCTGCTCCTGGCACCCCAATCTATAAAGACCCGGGCCATCGGCAAGGGGCAGCGGACGCCCCCAATCCCAGTGGCAGTCAGGGTTTTCCCTGGAATAACCTCTTCAGGGGTCTGCCAGTTTGAGTCGAATGAGAGTTCGTTCAGCCCCGGTGTCCTTGAAGCTTTTAGCGACGTGGCTCCCCACAGTTACTTGCTGCACATTGTCACAAACCCTCCCAACCGCCCACCCACAAAACTGCTGCATTAGGTCCTGAGGCCATGGCTGGGGGTTCTTCTACTTCTCCGGACAAGTGGCGCTGAGATGTTTAGTCCGATTGCAGGAATTCCAGCAGGGAGGAAGAGTGAGCTTGCAACCATGTGCCTGCAAGGTGCTTTGTGTGTACACTCTAGACACCTAATAGGGGGAAGGGGCTGTGTGTGTGTCCCAGTAAATGCAGAGGAAAGTTCTGGAAGTGTACTTAGGATATGAGCAGATCTATATTATCATGACAGGACCTCAAATATCATATGATCAGGGATAACATCCTGTGCCAAAAGGTGAAAAACATTTAAGACATTTTCTAAAATGCAGTATAATTTACATAATTAAAAGTTTATTGATATAAGTGTTCCAACATTCAGAAAATATAATATATAAAATGGGTGGATTCAAACTGGTTTGAGTGTTCATTATTAACCGGGGCCAAAGTTACATGTCATTAGCCACTCGTAGAGTGGTAGAAATAAGAAAAACAAGGGATTCGAAGATCCATTGGAGAGACAAAGAATAGTGTGATTAAGCTGTGTGAGGAACGATTCATGTAATAAGTATAGGCAAGGATGACAATTTTTTGGTGGTGTATATACTATAGAGAGAGAATATATAAATAGTGTGTATATGAACATTTTATTGCATATATTAGTGTTACTGAATATATAACAAAAAGTGTAGTAGAAGTAAAAATAAAAAAACACATTTTTCTCAACCCCCAAGACAGCAGATGTTACCCCTTTCCTAATAGAGACAGGAAATGACAGAGGTTTAATAACCCCCTCCTGCAACCTTCCCCCTCATTTTTCTTTTTTATCCCTACTAGGGATGAAAAGGTCATCCACGGTGTGCTTTGCCGACAAGTCACTAGGGGGAAAGAGATTCAGACCGGGCAGCCATGGAGCAGACTTACCGCTCCTCCCCCAAGCGCTGCTCCCATCTCCATCCTGGGCTTGGGGGACCGCCCCCCCCTTCAGTCCACACCTTCAGGTAAGGTCTGCGGGGGGATTCTTCTGCTGGAGGCTTCTCTGAGCTCTCCAGCCCCTTCTCAGACGTTGTGGATCCAGAGCAGTGTGTCATGCTGGGCGCGCACGCGCTAAGAGTTCCAGGTCTGATGCCTGCGGCAGGATGTGATATCACACGGTTGCCGGCTTCAGCATACAGAGAGGATTCATGTGTTCCATGCTGGAACTAATAAGCAAATTACAGCACAGGTGGTGTCAGCGGGCCCCTCCCCACCCCCCACACCTGGACATCGGAGGGAGGAGGTCCACTAATCAGAGGACAGGTGCTGGATTCCGGTCGCCCACATGAGACCTGGACAAGGAAGACATCTAAGATGGGATCACTGTGTAGTAAACAGCATGGAGGTGTCAGGTTCCTCTTGCTCTGCAGATCCTAGCTCCCTCCCGGTCCCATTGAGTACTCTGGCACGAGGTGTCCATTCCCTGTGTGCAGGTTTAGAGCCTTATTCCTCCCTTTTCTTGTAGGGGAGCAAGGAACCTGCACCAGGAAGCAAGTCCAAGACTTCGCAGACATGTGCATTTTGTTCAAAGAGGCTGGCCTCTTCGCATAAGAAGACATTCTGCAAAGAGTGCACTGAAAAAGTAATTGGGGAAGAGCAACCATACTTGATGGAAGATTAAGGGCCTAATCCAACTGGAGATGAAAACCTCCCTGGCCGTCTTTTCCCAGCCTGCACGCAACCTCTCCCAGTGGCCCTTTAGAAGCAAAAAGGAGGAAGCCTAGTTTAGAGGAGGAAAGGGATGATGACCCTCATGATGAAGCTTCGATCCCAGTCGAACTTCTGGAAGAAGGCAAATTAATCCTGGACCCAGAGGTCTCCCAACAGGAAAGATATTTCTCCTCAGGTGATATAGAGGAACTACTCACAGCAGTAAGCAGGACCATTTAAATTGAGGAGGAGAAGACTGCCCAGACGGTACAGGAAGAAGTGTTTGGGGGGCGGGGCTCTGTTCCAAGAAGACGCAGGAATTTCCCATTCATAAAAAAACATCTGCAACCTGGTCCTAAAAGAATAGGAATCCCCAGAAAAGAGGCTGACCATTCCAGCGGAGATGAAGGACAAGTTCCCTGTGAACGAGACTGCATCATGCTGGTCAGAGATTCCAAAGGTTGACGTCCAGATTGCTTGGGTAGCTAAAAATACCACACTACCATTTGAAGATTCCTCACAGTTGAACACAAGATGGATGGGCTACTGAGGAAATCATAGGAAACCTCAGCATCTTTACTAAATATCATCACCGTATCTACCGGTGACCCTAGCGATGTACCGTTAAATGGGACAGCTGGAGGAACACCTGTCCACAGGTACTCCCAGAGAGGACGTACCAACTTCTCTGCTTTTCCTCCAGAAGGCAACAGGGTTCCTAGCCGATGCCTCTGCAGAATCTGGGAGAGTGGCAGTAAGATCGTTAGGGTTGTCAAACTCTGAGATGAGCTCTCTGGCTGAGATCTTGGAGCGGGGACATGACTTCAAAAAGGAAGCGTTGTTCTATCCCCTTCAAAGGGAAATGCATGTTTGGTCCTGCCATCGATGAGCTGTTAGCGAAGGCTTCAGACAAATAGAAGACCTTACCGGAACCAACCTAGAAAGACTAGGAAAAGACCCTTCCGCCCCCAGCAAGAGCATAGACCTCAGTATAAGAGGAAGGACAAGTCTGGTCGCTGGAGCTAACCGAAAGGAGGAAAATACAGAAATCTTTTTTTTCCCCAGAGACAAAAGAAGCCATGATGCCAACACAGTGGGTGGTTGTATCTCAGACTTTCTTCTACAGTGGCACAAGATCTGCTCAGATCAATGGACTCTACCATCAGTCAGGGAAGAAATAAAGATAGTTTGCCTCGTATCCTACAGAAACAATAAAGACAACATATAAACAAAACCATAGAGAACAGTAGCATAGAGACACCAAAGGGATAATGGACTTTGTCTCCTCAAGTCTTATATGGACACTCCAAAATAGCATATCGACATGAGAACAAAGAGGAGTTCACGTCCAAAATTATAAAATGTAAATTTATTAGCCATATATTCAGTACAAAAATAATACTAACCTACAAATACAATGAAGATCAGGTAATATCAACTGCCATTATCCTGACAAACAAAGTGCTAAGTGCTTAATAGGCAACATGACTGGGATTCAGTATTTCATGGGGATAACAAATAGGTGCGCATCCTAAGAATGAACCCCATTACCCAATGCAATAGTGCTTACCCATCATGGATATAGGATGATGGGTATATCCATACTGATTTATATCGAAAGGATACTTCTGTGAATGCCGTCTTACATGCATCCTCGACACATCTGCGTTCCACAATTAGATCAATTCCGGTTGGGCAATTTTTGTGCCAGGAGGATATGTACTACCGAGGCCTTATTTGAGGCACAAGCTGTGGACCTTGGAGGGGGGGGGTCCTTGGGGGGGAGGTTTTCCCATAGAGGGTATAGTAGGAGGTGTATTAGGAATAGATACTGGCATGCAAAAAGGGCATCTAGGGCTTATCTGCTGGCGAACAGGTGAAGGGTGCCGAAAGCAAAAAATGGAGAGGTAAGATATATATCAACTTATAACCATAAATGGGACATGATGAGGTCGATATTGAATCGACATTGGGCTGTATTGAGAACTGATCCAGTCTTACGTGGATGTCTTCCTGAACGCCCCTTATGACTGCACGGAGGTGCAACATCCTTAAAGACATGCTTGTTACGAAGAAACCAGACCTCTTTCAAGCTGGAACACCAAAAAGTGGCTTTTTTCCATGTGGTGGGTGTTTAGCATGTAAAAATCTAAGGAGGTCTGTCTCCTTCACTTCATCGGACGGTCGCAAAGAATTCAAAGTCAGAGTTTATTACTTGTAGTACCTGTAGTACCACACATGCGGTATACTACACAGTATTCCCATGTGGGTTAATATATGTGGGACTTGCTACTCGTGATTTGCGTATTCGCATACGCGAATATGTAAGGGACATTGTGGCCGCCCGTGAAGTGGATGTTAATAGCCTTAAGTCAATCCCTAGACATTTTTGTCTCAAACATAACTGTAATCCAGAGGGTCTTCGGGCTTGGGGTATTGACGGTCCGTGTAGGAATAAGGGGGGTGACACAAAGCATGTGCTAGCTCAGAGAATGTCGGTGGATTACGGTACTTGATATCATCACGCCGGCAGGTTCCAGTGAGCATTTGAGTTTTGGTTCATTTTTTTTTTTTTTTTAATAATAGTTTGTGTGTTGTATTGTTTTTCATTGTTTTTAACTTATTTTTTGTATTTTTATTAGTTTGATCTCGTGATTTAATATAATCTACTACCATGACGTGTTGGAGTGATAGAGACCTGGTTGGATCAGTGGCTTATACTCTGTGGACAAGTGGAATTATTTCAAGTCGGGATGAAATAGAATATGTATATATTTTTTTTTTTTTTTTTTTTTTTTTTTTTTTTTTTTTTATAATAGGTCACAATTACGGAGTATCTAATAGTGGGCTGGTATTGGGGTAATTTTTTATGTTTGAATATTCAACAATTATGTTGACTTTGGAATATATTAAATATGATGTAAAAGCACTTTATATTTATATATGGTATAATACTATTTCACATTGTACACCTATTGATATAGACATATGTATAAGATAATTTGTTATTTTCTATGCACTTTAATGAGAGAAGTATAGTATACACTTGTATGCATTTTCTTTTTCTTATTGTTCCCTGTGGTCATCCCCCCTTTTAATTAGATGTTCGCTGTGCACATGTCTGCGTCCTGTGTCTCCCGCAGCATTGCCAATGGCGTGGTATCATGACGTGTGCGTGTTAGTGACGTGATTGCGACGTCTTCTGGCACGCAGCGCCTTGCTGCCGCCGGAAGTAGTGCAACTTCCAGGTCGCGGGGCGGGACACATGCGCCGGTAATACGAACACCTGTGAAACTGTATTTTAACCCTGATCCATTATACAACACACCACCGCACCTTGAGGAAGAGGCGAAACGCACATCGGTGGTGGAGCTGCATGTGTCTTGACTATATCCATGATTGTTAAGCACTATTGCATTGGGTAATGGGGTTCATTCTTAGGATGAGCACCTGTTTGTTATCCCCATGAAATACTGAATCCCAGTCATTTTGCCCCTTAAGCACTTAGCACTTTATTTTGTTTGTCAGGATATTGGCAGTTGATATTACCTGATCTTCATTGTATTTGTATGTTAGTACTATTTTTGTATTAAATATATGGCTAATAAATTTTAAAATTTTTTTTTTTTTTGTAAATCCTTTTTATTGGGTTTTCAAAACCTATAAACAAAAACATACAAGTCGAAGGTCTGACAGTATTGGTAAAACTCAGAACATCTCCTCGTATATCAGCATGTTACATACATGTCGAAACCATTTCCGACAGTGGTCAAATAACAGAATAGCATAACTTACCCCCCCCCCCCCCCCGCCTCCTTCTATTTCAGTCATATGATGCTTTCAGAATAAATAACGCTCCTTGCACATCGCGGCGTGGTTCTCCCTCCACTTCCCAACCCTCTGCTCATGAACGAGATTCATCCCTTAACCTTGACTCTCTGAACGTTCCCTGCAGGTCTTCTAGGCTGTACCAGGTTGTGTTGCGGAAAGGCAAGACCAATTTATATTTATCCTCCCTAGAGAGATGTTGAATAATAAAGTCCCTCCACTTTGCAAAAAATTTCGTCGTCTTGGTGTCTTTGTCACTCTCTGCTTCTGTTTTCTCTAATATCATAACTCTTTTTAGTTCCATCATCAACTGGCGGAGGCTAGGGGCTTTCCCGTCCAACCACTGCATTAGAATAAGTCGTTTAAATAAGATTGCTACTGTGTGTAATAGTTGAGTGTTAGGTTTGGACAACCCAGGGACGTTTATCTTATGAAAAATCCACAACATTTTGTCCAATGAAAGGTGGATATTCAACAGGCCGCCCACCAAATTTTTTTACCTCTTCCCATTGTATACATACTCAATCACATTCCCATACTCCGTGAAACATGTCTGTATTGGGGTATAGCATTATGGACAGGCCTGTCGCCTTTCCTGGTTAGCCTGCGTAGCTGGTAAATTAAAACCCAATATAGCTCTGTGCATCATTTGGAAATGGGTGTCCCTCCACCCCTCATTACTCACATGTTTACATAACTCGTTCCACCCAGACACAATCGACTCCCCCACTCCCAATTTCCTGTAGTCTGCTTTCCCAACCCTTAACCAATTCTTGTGGGCCTGGTGGTAGTAGGGACCGTCTCATGGTCAGATAAATCGTCGAGATGCTCACATCGGATATATGCCTAGATAAAAGATTGCCATTCTTCAGAACTAGCCAGTCTTTGTGTATGTCTCGCAGTCAAGTAAACTGGTGGTTTGGTATTTGAGCATACTGCAGGGCATGCGATGGGTCATGCCCCCACCTAGTATAAATTTTGTCCGCAGTCATCCATCTACCCTCCTGAATCTGCATCAGGTCCTCCATAGTGTTAATTCCCTTTTCCTTCCAGATTTTAAACAAAGCATTGTCTTTTTCTTGTCGAAAATCAGTATGTCCCCAAGGTGTCAAATATTTGGATATCTTCCATGCCATACCCAATTTGCATCTAATGGCTTTCCAAGCCGCCCTAGTGTCCCGAAAAATCACTGAGTTTCTCACTTTTGGGTCCAGCACCACACTTGAGTGCAAAATCACTATGAGATCCCAAGGCTTACACCAATCGGCTTCTAGTGTATAGTCAGAGTGCTTATTTGTATGCCTTAACCAATCAAACGTGTCTGGCGATACAGGCCAAGTTATACCCTCTGATATTAGGTAGTGCTATCCCCCCTCCTCCTCAAGAGCATCAACATGCGTTTGCAGATTCTGCTACTGCGTCCCCTCCACAAGAATTCCGAAAAAAGGCCCTGTTTAGTTTATTTACATCTACGTGTCTCAGGAGGGGCAGGGTCTGCAAGGGGTACAGCAAACGAGAAAAGCTAATAATGTTGATCAAGTAGTTTCTTCCCAAGAGCGACAACAGTAGGTCTTTTCATCTTTTTAGTTCATGCAAGATTTTGTTTGATAGCAGCATAATTTAAGTCTATAGATATCTCGTGTCTCTTCCCAAGAAAATCCCTAGATATTTTATTGCCTTGCTTGCTATTGGTATGCAAGCTTGTCCCTGTTCCTGTTGTCTATGGCCCTGGGGCCCATGAGTGAGAAACAAGGCCTCACATTTGGCGTTATTAAGTCTAAACCCTGATATCTCTCCAAAGGAATCTAGCTCCCTCATCAACCTAGGGAGGTCTCTAATTGGATCTGTCATGTAAAGAATATCGTCCGCAAAAAAACTGGATTTTATCTCTCTTTCGCCCACTTTAATCCCTTGGAAGCTTGACCCCCCCCCCCCCCCCCCCCAATTAATCTAGCAGGTGGTTCTATGGCTAGGTTAAACAATAGTGGTGAAAGGGGGCAGCCCTGCCTCGTGCCTCTCCCTAATGGTATCATATCTAACAAAAACCCTGGTGTGTGGACTCTTGCATTGGGGTTAGTGTATACTGATAACAGGAAGTTTCTAAACCCCCCCCCCCTTGCACGCCAAACTTATCCAGCACCTGCTCCAGCCATGGCCATCCCACACTGTCAAATGCTTTTTCTGCATCAAGCATGACCACGGCTGGAGCTCACCCTTGATGATCTCCCAACCTAACCGCCTCCAGTACCATCATAGAGCGTCTTATGTTCCCCAATGCCGACTTCCCTCTCACAAATCCCGCTTGTTCTGGACCCAGTAGTTTAGGAATGATCCCGGGTAGTCTGTCTGCCATAATTTCTGACATAATCTTTAAGTCTTGATTAAGCAGTGAAACAGGGTGAAAACTGGCCGGGTTGTCCGTGGGTTTGTCGCTGTTACAGAACCACTCAGCACCCAGAATATGTTGTGCAGATACATGTATATATAATAGGTTCCATGTGAGATGCATGTCCCTAATGTATCAGCAGTGTCCGCCCTCCCCCTACCTTTGTAATTCCCACAGTAAACATACGCAGGCTCCGGCCACCTGCGGCTTTTGTAATGCATGTCTGGCCTGACGCTTGTCTATTGGCCGGCCCTCTGTATCTGTGTGATATATTCTGTGTCCTGTGAGTAAAGTGTTGTCAGACTGGAAATACATGGAGAAGCAGTGATCTTTTATATGCGCCCATGCACTCAGAGGAATTCCAGCCAGCCATCCAGACTCCAGCCAACGCAGAGCGGACCTCCGAAAACACGGGGTGGTACTGAAAGAGGTACCCCAGCTTGGTAGACCCCGTTACACTGGTGGCAGACAGCGGGATTTGATACCCCTTCTACAGGAGGAAAGGAATGAATGGAAAATAATTACCAGAAGTTAGAGGACTACATTAAAAGACCTGGTGGAAGACCGAGGGTTGATCGCCAGCAACAAAACAAAAGCGGATTTGATAGCAGCCATCATGGAACACGACAGTGCAGTGCCCCCCAATGTGAATGTGGAGGAGACCGAATTCCAGAGGGAGGTAAAGAACAGACTGGCGTTCTATGGCCCAAACCCTGCAGTAGAGATCATACGAGAGGTGATGGCTGATGTGCGTACTGATCTGAAGGAAAAGAGGGCCGAGCGGACCAGGATAGAGCTAGCCAAGATGGAGATGGCAGAGCGGAGAGAGGAGAGTCAGCGAGCAGGGGGAGCTCTGGCCTTCCACCAGGTACCTTCAACAGTAAGCCACAAAAAGATCCAGTACAATGCCTTCCGACATTTGGGGAAGGCTGAGGAAGACATTGATGGCTTTCTGCAGGACTTTGAGCGGCAGTGTTCCCTTCATCAAGTAAAGCCAGAGGAACGGGTTCAGATTCTGGCCAGGAAGCTGATAGGCTGGGCAGCGGATGCCTATCGAACGGTACCTGATGAGGACTGTATGGACTATGAGCGGATCAAAGAAGTGATCTTGGCCCGGTATGCGCGGACACCAGAGGCCTACCGCCAAAAGTTCCGCGGACTTATAAAACGCGTAACCGATACCCACGCTGAATGGGCCTGTAAAGTATGGCGGTCACTGCTACAGTGGGTACAAGGGAGCCAAGCAACCACTAAGGTGGACGTCCTCCAGCTCTTCCTGTTAGAACGATTCTTTAATGGACTAAACCCCGAGACACAGAAATGGCTTCGGGACAGGCGGCCAGCGACTCTTGAGGAAGCCGCTTGTCTGGCCGATGAACATCATGATGCCAGGAGGCCACAGTTGTCCGGATCAAAGGTGGTCATTAGGGGCCCGCCCATGGACCTGGAGGGCCCCAAACCACCGAAGATTGTATGGGGACCAGCTAGAAACCTGGCCTAAAACAGTCCCCCTGGGGCGCGATGCCACACCTGTCAGCTGGGCCACCTGCAAAGACGATGCCCCAACCGGACTCAGCATACACAGTGGCCAAAGGCGGGAACAGCTACCTTCAGCCGGGCTGCTGTATACTGATACCAAGGCGAAGCTGACCCGGCGTTGGGGGGCCTACGATTAACCAAGGGGTGGAAGAGATGGAGGAAGTGCTGCATGAAGTAGACCCTGTGCAGGCAGCCGGGCAGATAATCGACAACAGCATTGACAGGTCGTGTGGGTTAATGGGAAACGTATGCAGGGACTAAGATTCCGGGACAACTTTGACCCTTGTGAAGCCTCATCTCGTCCGGGACCAAGAGAAGACGGACCGGACAGTGGCAGTCCGTGTAGCAGGGGGAGCCATACATCGACTACCCACTGCCAGGATTCACCTGAACTGGGGAGTCGGGGATGGCCTTGTTGAGGTCAGCTTGATGGAGGATTTGCCTGCAGACGTCTTGCTGGGAAATGACTTGGGGCCCATGTTGTCTGCATTCTCGGTGGCCCCTCTGGCTGAGACATATCCTGTGACCATCCGGAGACAAGCTCGAGCTGCGGAGGCGGTATCACACTCAGAGGCCCAGGTAAGACATTCCAGCCATACACGTATTCCCATAGCCAGACACATTTCTTGGGCCACCCCAGATGAATTTAAGAGGGAGTTACTTGAGGATCCTTCATTAGAGGGATATCGTGGGAAGGCACAGGAGGGGAGAGGGGTACTGGAAGGGGAACAGTTTGTATGGAAGCAGGGATTCCTCTACCGGATCACAGAGCAGCACCACACAGGGACGAGCCCCACTATAAAACGACAGCTGGTAGTTCCCAAGAAGTATAGGCAGGAGTTACTGCGAATCTCTCATGATATACCCTTGGCCGGGCACTTCGGCGTCAGTCGCACCAGGCGTCTGACACAAAACTTCTTTTGGCCGGGGGTAACCTATGATGTTCGTCAGTACTGCCAGACCTGTGACAGTTGCCAGCGCATTGGCAAGATGGGGGATCGATGCAAGGCCAAATTACGCCCCCTCCCCATTGTGGAGGAACCGTTTAGCCGAGTAACGGTCGATCTGATAGGGCCGTTAGCCAAACCCAGTCCGTCAGGCAAAAGGTATATATTGACAGTGGTAGATTATGCCACACGGTATCCAGAGGCGGTTGCGTTACCTAACATACTGGCAGAGACGGTGGCGGCCGCCCTGCTCCAGGTTTTCTCACGGGTTGGATTTCCCCGGGAGATTATCTCGGACCAGGGTACCCAGTATACAGCAGAGGTGACCAACCAACTGTGGAAGCTGTGCGGCGTAAAGTCCATTAGAAGCGCCCCGTACCACCCACAAACCAATGGGTTGTGTGAACGCTTTAATGGGACATTAAAACAGCTCATTGGGACTTTTACCAGGACCTACAGGGACTGGGAGAAATTCTTGCCACACCTCCTGTTTGCCTATCGGGAGGTGCCCCAAGAATCCACGGGGTTCTCCCCGTTCGAGCTGGTATACGGGAGACGGGTAAGGGGACCCCTAGACTTAGTGCTGGAACACTGGGAAGGGGAGGGCCTCATAGAAGGGGTACCTATTGTACCCTATGTGCTGGAGTTCCGGGACCGCCTACAGGAGCTGACCCAGGTTGTTCGTGAGAACCTGCAGGCGACCCAGCGGCGCCAGCGCGTATGGTGCGATCGGAGGGCCAGAGAGCGCACCTTGGAAATAGGACAGAAGGTCCTGGTGTTAGAGCCCACTAAGCAGAACAAGTTGCAAGCTGCATGGCAGGGGCCCTACCAGGTAGTGGGGAAAATAGCCGGCACAACCTATAATGTCGCCGATTGTGACAACCCCAGGGTTATCCGCATGTTCCACGTGAATATGCTGAAGCCCTACCGGGAACGTCCTGAAGAGGTAGTGGCCATCTGTGCACCTGAAGCGAGGATTTAGAAGGACTTCCCTTGCCGGATGTCTTAGGGGAAAGGACTCAGTTTAAAACATGGGACCAGGTACACTTGGGTGAAGACCTAGGCCCCCGGGAGAGACAGCAGGCGGAGGTGTTGTTGAGGCTGCGACAGAGGATGTTTTCAGAGAAACCGGGGTACACTCGCCTGGCACAACACAAGGTTGAGACCCAGGATCAGACCCCCCCCTATGACAAAACCCCTTCCGCGTCCCTGAGTCTGTACGAGAGGGGATGCGACAAGAGATACAAGAGATGTTGCGTTTAGGGGGTCATTAAAGAGTCAGTCCCTGGGCATCCCCCATAGTGTTAGTGCCCAAGAAGGATGGGACTACATGGTTTTGTGTAGACTATCGTAAGCTCAATGAGAAAACAGTGACGGATGCATACCCCATGCCGCATGTGGATGAGTTGTTAGACCGGCTGGTGGGGGCAAAGTATTTGACCACCATCGATCTATGCAAAGGCTACTGGCAGATTCCCCTTAGTCCTGACGCTATTCCCAAGTCGGCATTTGTCACCCCATTCGGCTTATTCCAGTTTCGAGTTATGCCATTCGGGATGAAGAATGCCCCGGCGACCTTCCAAAGGCTTCCTGACCGGCTTCTGGATGGTCTCCAGGACTATGCTTGTGCCTACCTGGATGACATCGCCATCTACAGTGCAACATGGGAGGAGCATCTAAATCACCTAGAGACAGTATTGGACAGGATCCACCAGGCCGGAATCACCCTGAACCCAAACAAGTGTCACGTGGGCAAAGCAGAGGTTCAGTATTTAGGGCATTGGGTGGGAAGTGGGAAACAGCGACCAGAACCAGCCAAGATTGAGGCCATAGCCAAATGGCCCATCCCATGCACTAAAACCCAGGTCATGGCGTTTTTAGGGACAGCGTGGTATTACAGGAAATTCGTTCCCAATTACAGCAGCGTAGCCAAGCCCCTCACTGATTTGACCCATAAGAACCAACCCCGCCAGGTAACCTGGACCCCAGAGTGTGAGGAAGCCTTCCGCCAACAAAAGGACGCCCTCACCAATACCCCTGTATTGGCCACACCCGATCCAACTAAACGTTTCCTGGTTCACACAGACGCTTCTATGTTTGGATTGGGGACAGTACTGAGCCAAATCGGGCCGGACGGTCAAGACCACTCGGAAGCGTATCTGAGTCGGAAACTACTGCCTCGTGAAGTAAGCTATGCGGCCATCGAGGAGGAGTGCCTGGCGGTAGTATGGGCACTCAAGAAGTTGCAACCATATTTGTATGGACGACAGTTTTCCTTCCTAACGGACCATAATCCCCTAGTCTGGCTTAATCGGGTCTCCGGAGACAACGCCAGATTGCTGTGGTGGAGTTTAGCCCTACAACCTCTGGACTTCACCATCCACCACAGACCCGGCAAACAAAATGGTAACGCAGATGGACTAAGTCGACAAACGGAACTTGTACCAACCCCATAAACTTCGGTCATCCCCAAACCGATCCGTTGAGGATCAGACTGTGTATGCCGATCGCGTCGCTGAAAAGGGGGAGCCGTGATACAGAACCACTCAGCACCCAGAATATGTTGTGCAGTTATATGTATATATAATAGGTTCCATGTGAGATTCATGTCCCTAATGTATCAGCAGTGTCCGCCCTCTCCCTACCTTTGTAATTCCCACAGTAAACATACGCAGGCTCCGGCCACCTGCGGCTTTTGTAATGCATGTCTGGCCTGACGCTTGTCTATTGGCCAGCCCTCTGTATCTGTGTGATATAGTCTGTGTCCTGTGAGTAAAGTGTTGTCAGACTGGAAATACATGGAGAAGCAGTGATCTTTTATATGCGCCCATGCACTCAGAGGAATTCCAGCCAGCGTCCTTCATTCAGACTCCAGCCAACGCAGAGTGGACCTCCGAAAACACGGGGTGGTACTGAAAGAGGTACCCCAGCTTGGAAGACCCCGTTCCAGTCGCCCTTAGGAATGAGCTTTGATATAAGCTGTGTTCATATTATCAGGAATGGCTTTACTCTTCAGGAAGTCTATATAGATTTTTTCTTAAGTATGGGGTAATCTGCTCCTTCAAGATTTTAAATAGACTAGCGTCGAACCCGTCCGGGCCAGGAGCCTTATGAATCAATAACCTTTAGAGATTTCTTCTTCTGAAATTTCCCTATTAAGCTCTAGTAGCTCAGTCTCCGGGATCATCGGGAGCTCCACACCCTCCAACCACCTCCCGCCCTGTGCCTGGTCAGAACGCCAGGGCTCGTACAGTAAAGCATAAAACCTCCCCAGAATGTTATTTATCTCTCGTGGATTAGTCGTTGTGGAATCATCCTGCCGTTTGAGCGCTGCCATTTGGGTCCCTGGACGACGGCCTCTGGCAAGATTTGCCAACATGCACCCTGCCTTGTCTCCAAACCTATGAAGCTCCACATCTCTCAAAGACTTTCCAATCATCTCCCTTTTTCTAGCCCACGTATCAAATTCTAGTTTTGCCTCCAGCCAAGCTTTTTTGTTATCCTCTGCGGGTTGCTCTTGAAACTTATTGTACACTTGTCTAACAGTTACTCGTCTTTAAATATTGATTGGCCACCCTTTTCTTTATCACTGAGGTATGAACTATAATTTTACCCCTGAGAACGGCTTTGGCCGCCTCCCAGAGTAGTGTGTGATCCGTTGTAGACTGGTGGTTATGATGCAGATATTCCGTCCACCACTCTCCCAGCAATTTAGCAAAATCTTTGTCAGTTTTTAAGAAATGAGGGAACCTCCATATTGTGTCCGAGCCTCTTGGGTGCATGTCAAGAAGTGTCAGGGTAACTGGGGCATGATTGGAAATGACTAGGTCATCTATCTCAGCCTCTTTTACTTTTGAATGTCACATTCTCACAAACTAAGAACAGGTCAATACGGGACCATGTATTATGTGGGTGTGAATAGTGAGTATATTGATATTCGATCGGGTGTTGTCTCCATACATCCTGAGTCCTCAGATCAGAAGCAAGGTTGCAAAGCGGAGAGGTCCCTCCCCCCCCCAAAGCAAAGCCACTCTTCCCTCCCCCAAATCTTGATAGTCTAGCATGACCTCATTCATGTCACCTCCGATTATCAGATTGTGTGTACCAGTCGTCAGTATTGAAGTGCTTAGGGTCTGCAAGAAAACATCCTGAGAAGAGTTAAGGCCCCGTCACACAACAGCGATCTCACCAGCGAGATCGCTGTGTGTGACAGCGATCAGCGACCGCCCCCCCTGCCGGTATCGCTGATCGCTGCAAGAAACTTCTGGATATATTTTTCGTCGCTGGTCTCCCGCTGACGAGCACGCATCGCTGCGTGTGACAGGCGGGAGACCAGCCATCAGCTGTAAAAAATAGAATTAAAATAAAAAATATTGTTATTCTCACTGTGAGAATCATGTGGGAATAGTGGATGAGGGCAGGTATATCTCGCCCAGATACCTTTCCTCTGTGAATACAACAGGATAGCCCAATACTTTATACAAAACAAATGGCAATGGCCTCAGGTAAGGGCCTGCCATAATCATAGATGGTTCTACTCCATAGATATCTATAAAAACCAAGAGAAACGGAGTACTCGAATCCAGAGTTGTGTATAAAAATATCAAATTTTATTAACACCCAAAAACACAGGGAAAAAAAAAAGCGTACAATAATCATAGCATAATTGCATATAAAATAGGAGATATCTCCTTGAGAAAGCGCTATCTGTAAGCGCGAAACGCCCGTCGGAGATGTTTTCACAGCCTGGGGCACTTGAGCACCATTAGGTAAGTGTACTTAACGCCAGACCACTCCTTGTGACCATGGCATTGTTAGCGTTTTTGGGACCGTGACTGCTTATTTGTTATGCTCTACTTACTCCTGCCATGTGATATTTATTCCGGTTATGATATACTTATTTTTATACATAGGCAGCAGTTTTTTGCCCGCACTTTGTAAGGGCTCACCCACTGTAGGTGGGCTTAGTGCAGTGGCGCCCTAGTTGTGACTCCTATATGGATATTTTTTCACAACCTGGCCACTTGAGCTTTCTTAGGCAAATATTCCCATTGCTATTGTACTGTTTATTACCATGGCACTGCTGGTGGCTCTTGGACCATGACCACCCATTTTTCTTTCCGCTATGTGCAGTTTGCCCCTGCCATTTTTTGATATCCACTATGGCTTTAACCATTATATGTTCTCCCATATAGGCAGTGTCACTCTGTATGTACTAATTTTAGGGCTTATTTATATGGGTGGGCTTTACGTGATGGTGCTCAATGTGTGACCCCCACATATCCCTTTTCTTGGTTTTTGGTGTCATATTTTATATGCAATTATGCTATGATTTTTGTACGCTTTTTTTTTTTCCCTGTGTTTTTGGGTGTTAATAAAATTTGATATTTTTATACACAACTCTGGATTCGAGTACTCCGTTTCTCTTGGTTTTTATACCTTTCCTCTGTGGCCTAGTCTGGTCAGTATCGCACCTGGTTACTAATGAATAATGGGAGGCGGATATAAAGGATGCCAGGTGGTTGTGTGAGTGTCTCAGCCTGGGAACACAGAGAGCCTGTCTGTGTGAGAGACACACGTGAGTGGAAGCAGTGCAAACTGCAACTGTGGTTTGGCTGGACGGGAGAAGCCCGCCAGTTGGTATTAGGTTGTACCTTGTTTAGTTAGTGCCGGACAGGCAAGGATTTGTTTTATTTCTTTTATGCATTGCTTTCACCGTTAATAAACCTGACCCAGTGTCATTTATACCCGAATCCCAGCTCTGCGCCTGAGTTTCATGCTGAACGCACGTGACCTTTGACCCCAGCAAAGGCGATCCCTGAGTGTTTTATCACATTGTGGTGGAGAACGCGGGCATCACGTTGCAAGCATGAGCATGGAGGACGTGGTGAAAGCGCTGGTACAGTCCAGCAAGAAGCTAATCGCGTGATGATGGCTCAGCTGAAGGAGTTGGTGGACATGACAGCTACCGATCGTTCGCTTCTCCAGCAGGTGGCGCAGCGCCTGGCAAGCCTACATGAGGTTAACCTGGAAGCCGAGTCGAGAGTGATTCACGTGAGTCAGTACTGGCAGAAGATGACGACCGAAGATGACGTCGAGGCATACCTGACCACGTTTGAACGGACGGCAGTGCGAGAAAAATGGCCGAAGGCACGAAGGCCGGCCTGATTGCCCCGTTTCTTTCCGATGAGGCCCAAAAGGCTTATTATGACTTAGAGCCTGAAGCTGCGCAGGACTTTGACAAACTGAAAGCCGAGATCTTGGCCCGGCTGGGAATGACGACCGCTGTCCGTGCACAGAGAGTGCATCAATGGACTTATCAGCCGGATAAACCACCGCGGTCACAGATGTTCGACCTGATCTACGTGACGAAGAAGTGGCTACAACCCGAGGTGCTGACAGCGCCAGAGATAATCCAGAGAGTCGTCACGGACAAGTACCTGAGAGCTCTACCGCCAGCCCTGAGGAAGTGGGTAAGCCATGGAAATCCTACGACGGCAGATCAACTGGTGGATCTGGTAGAACGTTACTCCGTGGCGGAAGGACTCCGAGACGCTACCCCACCTCGTTCTTCATCGTCTCCACGTGGAACCGGTAAGACTGTTCCAGGGAGTAGAGGAGATGGAAAAATCCCTAAGACAGTGGGGGAGGAAAACGGGACTGCCCGCACTGCGAGGCCGAGAGTAACGAACTATGGTCTAAGCAAGGGGCCCGTTAGGTGTTTCCGCTGCCAAGAGATGGGACACATTGTTGCGAACTGTCCGCTCACTACTGAACCCATGCAATGCGACGTCACAGACTCTAAAAACCGCATGTCTATGGTTGCACGGGTAGTGAGTGTGAATGCTGGTCAAAAGGAGGTGGAAAAACACTTGTGTGATTTAACTGTTGATGGAAAAAATGTGGTGGCATTGTTAGATTCGGGAAGTGTGGTGACTCTGGTGAAGGCCAGTCTGGTGTCAGCCCCGACTGGACCATCAGACAAATTTTCTGTAACGTGTGTGCATGGAGACACCTGTTCGTACCTCACCACGGTCATATGCATTACTACTTCCTATGGGTCTGTGCAACATAAAGTGGGACTCGTCCCGGCGTTATTGCATGATGTTATCCTGGGCTGGGATTTTCCCCACTTCTGGCAATTGTGGGAGAATCAGTTGATACCCCAGGGTAATAGTGTCCATGATTCTTCTCCCAGGGAGCGTGTGGGTCCCGAACCCCTGGAAGAGGTCTCCCCGAAAGACTCGGGGGAGGAGTCTGCTGGAAATGACCTGCAGTTCCCGTTTTCAGTCATGGCGGGTGATACGGAGGAGACCAGGGAAGAGGAGTGGGCCGACAGCCGTCAACCTCTCCATTTGCCGGATTTGGAAGTTCAGAAAGATGACTTCCAAAGCGAGCAAATAAAGGATCCTACCCTTTCTCAGGCAAGGACAAATGTAAAAGTGATTAAATGGGGTACCCGTAGAACCTGGCTCTAGGTTTGGCATATCCTTACATGGTTCTGGAGAATGAGTTACTCTATCAGATAGAGAAAAAGGGGGAAGACACGGTGCAACTATTAGTCGTGCCCAAACCCTACCGGCGGCAGGTGCTGGACTTGGCCCACGGACATGTGATGGGAGGTCACCTGGGTGTCCAGAAAACCACCGAAAGGATATTACACTGTTTTGTTTGGCCAGGCATGCATCACGATATTCGTGTATATTGTGAGTCTTGTCCTGACTGCCACGCCTCGGCGCCTAAGCCCCGGTTCTGTAGCCCTTTGGTACCCCTACCTATTATTGAGGTCCCGTTTGAGAGGATTGGGATGGATTTAGTAGGGACCCTTCCACGGTCTGCACGTGGACACCAACATATCCTGGTTATCTTGGATTATGCCACTCGTTACCCAGAGGCCATCCCTTTGCGTAACACGGCCACCAAGACGATTGCCAAGGAACTGGTGCATGTGTTTAGTCGGGTTGGTATACCAAAACAGATACTCACCGACCAGGGGACCCCCTTTATGTCCAGGGTAGTGAAGGAGCTCTGCCAGTTGTTACAAATCGAACCGTTATGCACATCCATGTATCACCCTCAAACATCGCTGCGTGTGACAGGCGGGAGACCAGCGATCAGCTGTAAAAAAATAGAATTAAAATAAAAAATATTGTTATTCTCACTGTGAGAATCATGTGGGAATAGTGGATGAGGGCAGGTATATCTCGCCCAGATACCTTTCCTATGTGGCCTAGTCTGGTCAGTATCGCACCAGGTTACTAATGAATAATGGGAGGCGGATATAAAAGGATGCCAGGTGGTTGTGTGAGTGTCTCAGCCTGGGAACATAGAGAGCCTGTCTGTGTGAGACATACACGTGAGTGGAAGCAGTGCAAACTGCAACTGTGGTTTGGCTGGACGGGAGAAGCCCGCCAGTTGGTAGTTAGGTTGTACCTTGTTTAGTTAGTGCCGGACAGGCAAGGATTTATTTTGTTTTATTCTTTTATGCATTGTTTTCACCGTTAATAAACCTGACCCAGTGTCAGTTATACCCGAATCCCAGCTCTGCGCCTGAGTTTCATGCTGAACCCACGTGACCTTTGACCCCAGCAAAGGCGATCCCGGAGTGTTTTATCACATCACCTTCCGACGTCCCGCGCAGCGTTCCCGCCTCTCTCCACGCTCCCGGTCCCAGTGCTCCTTCGCGAGAATGACCGCGAGATGTCGCGCTCCCACGAGATCGCGACGTCTCGTGGTCATTATCGCAAAGGAGCACTGGAACCGGAGCGTGGAGAGAGGCGGGATGGCTGCGCGGGACGTCGGAAGGTGAGAATAACAATATTTTTTATTTTAATTCTATTTTTTACAGGGATGGCATCAGCGAACACAGCGATGCCGGGCGCTCGGCATCGCTGTGCTGATCGCTGGTGAAGCTGTCTGTTTGACAGCTCACCAGCGATCACATAGCGACTTATCAGCAATCCTGACACCTTGATATCGGTGTCGGTATCGCTGGTAAGTCGCTATGTGTGACTCCAGCTTTAGGAGTGTAGACATTATGGATGTCTAGTGTTCCGCTGGGGGTTTCTAAAACCACTCGTACATGTCGCCCCTGATCGTCATGTTGATACGTTACCAGTTTATGTGGAAGTGATTTATTGGCAAGGATGATCACCCTTCTCCTCCTGCCTTCCTTTGGCTCCCACCCAAAATCTGTGCATAGGGAACATGTGTTGAGGCAAGTGCGTCTCCTGGAGTCAAACTGTCCCCCTATAGTCTTTTTAAGTGTCTAAGTACCAGGGACCTCTTTTCTGGGGTCTTAAGACCCTTTTCATTCCACGTGTTAATCCTAACCATGCTTGTCAGTGACTTGTTTCAATATCTTACAGTCTGGCTGCATAAAAAGTATTGGGCGGGACAACCAACCACCGCGTCCAGATGTGCTGAAAGGCGTAGACCGCAACATGACGAAAGCATCCAAGACGTTACAGTACATGTCCATTGATGGAAGACTGAATCTTGAATTAAATACCCCAATGAGAAATATTTACAACATCCCCTTCCCCAATTTTCCCTCCCCCTCCCCCCTTTACCACATGTGTCACAAGAACTTCCATTTTTTCCACCGTGACCTTCCACTTCCATCTCACCAGCCCGAACAAACTAATAAAATTACTAAAATTACTTCACTGGCTGTCAGGGGAAAAAAAAAGAAAAGAAAACCCCCATAAAGCAAAAAAAAAAAACAAAGTTCGGAGCGAAGAGAATGCTAGCAATATATATCTACGTGTCCGAAGGGCGAGCATCGACAAGTCCCGCCAGTTCACGATACCTTCATCAATCTAGTGCGAAGATGCAACGACCAGACTTCAACACCAACAGGCAACGGCATTAAAACCTCCCAGGGGAGGATTTCCTATAAGGACAATTCTAAACAGGGACAGCAACAGACAGCGGGGGAGCCGGTCGGAGGTAAGTATCACACATAGCGACATCGCTGCTGCGTCACAAAATCGGTGACGCTTTAGCGATATTGCTATGTGTAAAACCCCCTTAACATCTACAGATGACAACCCAGATCTTATCGTCCTGCTGGATAGTGAACCTCAAAAAATTAGATATGGTTTCTACAACAACAAAGACGTTCTTGGGAGTCCTACTAGACTCACACAGCCAAACATCTATCTTGCCCAAACAAAAACGGATCTTGTTAAAATCAAAGATAAAGATACTACAGAAAGAAAAGAAAGTGGTGTCATTAAGATTGGCCATGTTGTCTCAGATCTATGACACCCTGCATCCAGTTGGTATCCTGGGCACAAGCACACACCAGAACACTTCAGACACACATCCTGGCAAACTGGGACAGATCTCCCGAATCCTTGAACAAGAAGATCTGGCTGCCGCCTCGTGTAAAGACCTCATTGGCATGGTGGCTAAAAACAGAAAATTTGAGCAGAGGGGTTCACTGGACATAAGACCCAGCGATCACTATAAAAGTGGATGCCAGCGGGAAAGGATGGGGAGCCTTGGTATCTCAACACGTATTCCGGGGATGCTGGTCAGACAAGATAAGCCGACGATCCTCAAACTACAGAGAACTGAAGGTGGTAGAAGAGGTCCTCAGGACTTCAGTAACCCTAGTCCATGATACCTATGTCAAAATATACTCTGACAACAGTTGACCACCTTAGTCATCAAGGAAGTACAAGACACGAGGACCTGAAGGCAATATCAGACAGAATATTCTTGTGGTCCGAAGAACACCACCTCTCCCTGTCAGCTCTGCACATAAAGGGTGCGGTAAAAGTACAGGCTGATTTTTCTGTGGAGAACAGAACTCTATCCAGGGGAATGGAGTCTAGATCCAGAGGTCTTTCAGATACTGACCAGAAGGTGAGGCCATCCACAGGTAGATCTATTTGCATGTGGACAGAACGCAAAAGTGGATGAGTATTCACTAAATGCAGCCGAACCCTGCTTAGGTGTAGATGCATTAGGCCACCCATGGACATTCAGACTGGCCTATGCCTTCCCTCCATTACCTTGACCCTTTCCACGCTTATCTTTTGTAGAACCCTTGGTAAGATGGGTAATTTGGTAGTGCCATTCTGGCCCAAAAGAAGCTGGTTCTGGACTTTTGCCAACCTCAGGATAGAAGGGCCAGTAGAGCTACCCCTGGTCAGAAGCCTCCTCCACCAGGGACCAATATTTGATCCAGATCCCGAGAGGTTACATCTGAAGGCCTGGCTTTTGAGTTCTCAATCCTGAAGGACCAGAGGATTGTCAGAAAGGGTCATTATGACACTGCAGAAAAGTCAAAATGCAGTGACAAACTCCATATACCAGAAGATATGGAAGACCTTTATTTTCATGGATTGCACCCGAATGGCCAAACCCACACCAGCCAAACTTGGCTAGGATCCTGGATTTTCTGCAAGAAGGGCTAGAGAAGCGTCTGACCTAGCACCCTCAAAGTTCATGTAGCCACCCTAAGCTCATATACTGACCAGACGTTAGCTGACCACTGATGGATTAGAAGGTTTATGACAGCAGCTTCTCGCATAAGTCCAAGAGCTACGAACTTGGTTCCATCCTGGGACTTCAGTGTGGTCTTGAAGGGGCTCACACTACCACCTTTCAAGCCCTTGTCCTCCATAGACGAAGACATAGTGGCCTTACTGGTAGCAATACCTACAGCCAGGAGAGTGGGCGAATTACAAGCTCTTTTGATCAAAGAACCCTACATGAAGATATTGCAGGACCGACTTATTCTGCTTTTGGATCCGTCATTTCTTCCCAAAGAAGTCTCAGAATTTCACAAGTCTCAGGAGATAATTCTTATCTCTTTCTATGAAGAGCCGGGAAATAAGGAAGAAGAGCTCCACACTTTGGACATCCGGAGAACGGTACTCCATTACCTTCATGTGACGGAAAAAACTAGGAAGGTCAAAAAGTTGTTTGTTCACTTTTTTGATGCCAGAATAAGGGAAAGAAGACTTCCAGATCCACGATCACCAACTGGATCAAGAGGGCAATCTCGGAGGCATATCATGTCCAAGGCCTTCCACCGCCAGAGAAATTTATGGCTCACTCTACCAGATCAAATATTCAAAAGGATAAAAGGAACAATCTCACCCATTGTTGGTTTTCCTCTATCCAGTTCAAGGAGCCGGGGTCCATATATTGTCCCTATCAGTCCCTATTATGGACTGATCCTGACACTCCAAGACTCCTTCCCTTACAAGGGCAGTCCACAGCTAGCCCAGCCACAGGCCAGCTCTGGACTGACCCTGTGTGCCTCCTGGTGCGTTTCCTCAATATCTTTCTTCACCAGGGGATTGGCACATATTTTCCTTTGCCAGAAGTAACCGGGCAACATATCCCACCAGGGATAGCACAGAGACAATAGCACTCACAATAGCTCAAGCCACCTCTCATATAGTAAATCCAATCAATAATCAAAAGTCAAAACACCAGATTAAAATGATTCAGGTTCCATATGGGATATAGGTCTATTCTTAATCAATCCACAGCGCTCATTAAACATAAACAGCACAGATATGGCAATTACTTTGTTCCTAAAATCCCCAACATGTGTAGTTTATTCAAGCTTATTACTCACAGGTAGCGTACCATCAACCGTGCCATATTATAGCGTCCACTTCCTGACTTCCACAACCAGGTATGCCTCCCGATCTCCTTTCCGGTGTGTGGAACGCCAATACTACTTCTGGTTTTACCGGTGTGCGTTCCACTCGGTCGTCTTAATAATCAAAGTATGGGGCCTTTCTCATCCCCTTCCTGTGCGTTGAGTGCCAATACCACTTCTGGTTTCCCCGGAGTGCGCTCCACGAAATCACACCACAGTGCATTTCCCTCCCCTTCCGGTGCATGAACCGCACAGAGCACTTCCGGTTTTGTCTGTGTTGCACCAATACTTTAAATCATTATTGCTCCACCTATTACGTGTAGAGCGCAAGTAATAAGATTATCTGTATTTCCTTACTCCGGGGGCACATTTACAACAAAGCCATATATATGTAAATATACATATATTTTAATACTTAATAAGGGGATTTTTTACTCCAGTTAGAAATGGAGACAATATTATTATTCCATGTCATATATTTGTGGATTCCAGGTATTACAGCAAGTTTCCTCCAAAGAAAAGTACTTTTAAATAAAACAAGCAAATGTCAACTGCTCATTCAAGCCAAGAGCGGAGACTGTATTTAGATGAAAGATCCATCTCGCTTCCATCTGTAGGATTAAACGATTACAGTCTCCCCCCTCTTACTGGTTTCCTCACTTTTTCCATGCCAATGAATTTAATTGCCGATTTTTTAACCTGATGAATCTCATTTATATGTCTTGAAGTGGTATTGGCACTCCATGCACAGGAAGGGGTTGAGAAAGGCCCCATACTTTGATTATTAAGAAGACCGGGTGGAACGCACGGCCATAAAACCGGAAGCAGTATTAGCGTCCCACACACCGGAAAGGAGATAGGGAGGCGTACCTGGTTGTGGAAATCAGGAAATGGCACAGCTGATGGTACGCTACCTGTGAGTAAAAAGCTTGAATAAACTACACTTGTTGGGGATTTTAAGAACAAAGTAATTACCATATCTGTGCTGTTTATGTTCAATGAGCGCTGCGGATTGATTAAGAATAGACCTATATCCCATATGGAACCTGAATCATTTTCAATCAGGTGTTTTGACTTTTGATCATTGATTGGATTTACTATATGAGAGGTGACTTGAGTTATTGTGAGTGCCATTGCCAGTACCTCTGTGCTATCCCTGGTGGGATATGCTGCCCAGTTACTCCTGGAAAAGGAAGATATGTGCTAATCCCCTGATGAAGCAAGATATTGAGGAAACACGTCGGGAGGCACACAGGGTCAGTCCAGGGCTGGCTAGTGGCAGGGCTAGCTGTGGACTGCTCTTGTAAGGGAAGGAGTCTTGGAGTGTCAGGATCAGTCCATAAAAGGGACTGATAGGGACAATATATAGACCCTGGCTCCTTGAATTGGATAGAGGAAAACCAACAATGGGTGAGATTGTTCCTTTTATCCTTTTGAATATTTTATTTGGATATTGTATTTTTGAGCTCCTAAGGAAATGCCTTTGAATTGGTTGAGCTAATTTTGGATCCACTTAGTTCTATATTATGATGAAAAAGTCAAGGAATTGAATTCTCTTCCCAAACAGGGAGTGAATAAGTTTACAAAATATCCTGGACAGGGATGTAAACAAGTGTTTTATATTATATATTGTTTTTGTATTTGTGCACTAGTGTATTGATTCACTTTAGAGTTAGAATGGTGAAAACCCCTTTTAGAAAACTAGTTAGTAAAATCTAAGTGTTTTGCTATATTTCCTACTCCTTTGTGATGTGGTAGAGATAGTGGAAGGAGATAGTTGTTGCTTCTCTTGTTATATACAACTCCTTCTACCAGAGCAACATCTTTCTCCTGGCCCAAGAAAGCCAGTGCTTCCATCGAGCATATATGTGCAGAGCTGCTACCTGGTCCTCGGTCCATGCGTTCTCCAAGCATTACAGGCTAGACCTGATGTCAGAAGAAGGCTTAGCCTTCGGGAGAAAAGTTTTCCAAGCTGTAGTTCCTCCCTAAAAAATTGTTCTTGGGTACTGGTCCAGGTGTGCTGTTGTGGGGGGGTTACTAGAGAAAATAGAATTACTTCCCAGTAATTCGGTTTCTAGTAACCCACCACGACAGCATGGGTAATTCCTCCCTTTGCTTAAATTTCGTTCTTTAAAAAATAAATATAACTTGAAGCATTCCTTCTCCTGTGGTCCTTTATAATAACACTGACCGGGAGGATATAGGAGGGGTTATTTAACCTCTTGTCATTTCCTGTTGCTGTTAGGAAAGGGGTAACCTCCTCCAGGTGTGCTGTCGTGGTGGGTTACTAGAAACCGAATTACCAGTGAGTCTAATTCTATTTTTCCATAAATGCTCTTTTAGGCCCAAACTTAGAATTTTCACAAGGGTAACAGGAGAAAATGGACCCCGAAAATTGTTGGGCAATTTCTCCTGAGTACACAGATACACTACCGTTCAAAAGTTTAAGGTCCCCGAGACAATTTTGTGTTTTCCAAGAAAACTCATACTTTTTTTTTTTTTTATTTGAAATAGTTTCTCCTTAAAAGTTTGCTTTTGTCAAAGAATGCTCCCTTTGCTGCAATTAAAGCATTGCAGACCTTTAGCATTCTAGCAGTTAATTTGCTGAGGTAATCTGGAGAAATTTCACCCTGTGCTTCCAGAAGCCCCTCCCACAAGTTGGTTTGGCTTGATGAGCACTTTTTGCATACCATACGGTCAAGCTGCTCCCACAACAGCTCAGTGGGATTGAGATCTGGTGACTGCTCTGGCCACTCCATTACATATAGAATGCCAGCTGGCTGCTTCTTTCCTAAATCGTTCTTGCATAATTTGGAGGTGTGCTTTGGATCATTGTCCTGTTGTATAATGCAATTGGCTCCAATCAAGCGCTGTCCACAGGGTATGGCATGACATTGCAAAATGGAGTGATAGCCTTCGTTATTCAAAATCCCTTTTCCCTTGTACAAATCTCCCACTTTACCAGCACCAAATCAACTCCAGACCATCACATTACATCCACCATGCTTGACAGATGGCGTCAGTAACTTCCAGCATCTTTTCAGTTATTCTTCTATGTGATCAAAACACCTAAAACTTGGATTCGTCTGTCCATAAAACCTTTTTTCCACTCTTCCTCTATGCAATGTCTGTGTTCTTTTTGCCCATATTAATCTTTTCCTTTTATTAGCCAGTCTCAGATATGTCTTTTTCTTTGCCACTTTGCCCTGTAGGCCAGCATCCTGGAGTCGCCTCTTCACTGTAGACGGTGACACTGGTGTTTTTCGTGTACTATTTAATGAAGCTGCCAGTTGAGGAACTGTGAGGTGTCGATTTCTCAAACTACAGACTCTAATGTACTTGTCTTGTTGCTCAGTTGTGCAGCTGGGCCTCCCACTTCTTTCTACTCTGGTTAGCGCCTGTTTGTGCTCTCCTCTGAAGGGAATAGTACACACCGTTGTAAGAAATCTTCAGTTTCTTGGCAATTTCTCGCATGCAATAGCCTTTCTAAGAACAAGAATAGACTGTGGAGTTTCACATGAAACTTCTTTTTTTCTGTCCATTTTGAGAGTTTAATGGAACCAACAAAAGTAATGCTCCAGATTCTCAACTACAGTAGCTCAAAGGAAGGTCAGGTTTATACAGTTAGGTCCATATATATTTGGACAGACAACATTTTTCTCATTTTGGTTCTAGACAACAATGAATTTTAAACAAAACAATTCAGATGCAGTTGAAGTTCAGACTTTCAGCTTTCATTTGAGGGTATCCACATTAAAATTGGATGAAGGGTTTAGGAGTTTCAGCTCCTTAACATGTGCCACCCTGTTTTTAGAGGGACCAAAAGTAATTGGACAATTGACTCCAAGGCTATTTCATGGACAGGTGTGGGCAATCCCTTCGTTATGTCATTCTCAATTAAGCAGATAAAAGGCCTGGAGTTGATTTGAGGTGTGGTGCTTGCATTTGGAAGGTTTTGCTGTGAAGGAAACAAGCGGTCAAAGGAGCTCTCCATGCAGGTGAAACAAGCCATCCTTAAGCTGCAGAAACAGAAAAAACCTAACCGAGAAATTGCTACAACATTAGGAGTGGCAAAATCTACAGTTTGTTGCATCCTGAGAAAGAAAGAAAGCACTGGTGAACTCATCAATGCAAAAAGACCTGGGCTCCCACGGAAGACAACAGTGGTGGATGATCACAGAATAATTTGCATGGTGAAGAGAAACCCCTTCACAACAGCCAACCAAGTGAACAACACTCTCCAGGAGGTAGGCGTATCAATATCCAAATCTACCATAAAAAGTAGACTGCATGAAAGTAAATACAGAGGGTTCACTGCATGGTGCAAGCCATTCATAAGCATCAAGAATCAAAATGCTAGACTGGACGTTGCTAAAAAAAATCTAAAAAAGCCAGCACAATTCTGGAAGAACATTCTTTGGACAGATGAAACCAAGATCAACCTCTACCAGAATGATGGAAACAGAAAAGTATGGCGAAGGCGTGGTACAGCTCATGATCCAAAGCATACCACATCATCTGTAAAACACGGCGGAGGCAGTGTGATGGCTTGGGCATGCATGGCTGCCAGTGGCACTGGGTCACTAGTGTTTATTGATGATGTGACACAGGACAGAAGCAGCTGAATTCTGAGGTATTCAGAGCCATACTGTGTGCTCAGATCCAACCAAATGCAGCCAAACTTGCTTGGTCGTCGTTTCATACTATAGATGGACAATGACCCAAAAAACATAAAGCCAAAGCAACCCAGGAGTTTATTAAAGCATAGAAGTGGAATATTCTTGAATGGCCAAGTCAGTCACCTGATCTCAACCCAATTGAGCGTGCATTTCACTTGTTAAAGACTAAACCAGACAGGCCCACAAACAAACAGCAACTGAAAACCACCGCAGTGAAGGCCTGGCAGAGCATCAAAAAGGAGGATACACAGCGTCTGGTGATATCCATGAGTTCAAGACTTCAGGCAGTCATTGCCAACAAAGGGTTTTCAACCAAGAAATGAACATTTTATTTACAATTATTTAATCTGTCCAATTACTTTTGGTCCCTTTAAAAACAGGGTGGCCCATGTTAAGGAGCTGAAACTCCTAAACCCTTCATCCAATTTTAATGTGGATACCTTCAAATGAAAGCTGAAAGTCTGAACTTCAACTGCATCTGAATTGTTTTGTTTAAAATTCATTATTGGTAATGTCTAGAACCAAAATTAGAAAAATGTTGTCTCTGTCCAAATATATGGACCTAACTGTAGCTTCTCTAATCAGTCACTGTTTTCAGCTGTGCTAACATACTTGCAAAGGGGTTTTCAAAGGTATTCTAACTTATCCATAAGCGCCTTACACAGTTAGCAAACGCAAAGTACCATAAGAACACTGGAGTGATGGTTGATGGAAATGTAAATACAAATAAAATGACGGTCAAGGAGCGCTCAAGCAAGCAATGCCAGGGTTGGGAAAATTCTTTAGCTAAAATTCTCCCACATTGCTTGTTTAAATCGCTCCTTGACAGTCGTTTTATTTGTGTTTTGTTTCCTGTCCCTCTTTGAGGGTACTCGGCAGGAGCTGCCACGGCGTTACCTTTTTTTAAAAATTTTTTTAAATTTTTTTCTTAATCTTTAAAACTACCTCCAGAGGCTTAAGGGGGTTTTACACATAGCGATACCGCTAGCAATATCGCTAAAACGTCACTGATTTTGTGACGCAGCAGCGATATCGCTACATGTGATACTTGCCTCCGACCGGCTCCCCCACTGTCCATCGCTGATCGCGCGAGATCAGGCGGCTCCATTTCTCGTCGTCTGCTTCCTGCTGGGCTTCCTGCTGTGTGAGACGAGCGACGCTGGAGGCGGGCGGGAGGACGTCTGGGTCGCTGTGTGAAAGGTGAGTATCGTGCGCTGCGTCGCTGCTGCATCGCTGTGAGATCTTTCTGTGTGACAGCTCACTAGCGATCATTTAGCGATGCACCAGCGATCCTGATCGGGTCGTATCGCTGGTCGGATCGCTGGTGCATCGCTAAATGTAAAAGGGCCTTTAGTTCTCGGCACTCCCTAGTGACTTCTGTTTTCACTGACGTTTCCTATACCTTCTGGGCTTTTGGAAAAGGGCCTCTATACACCTATGAAGATATTGCATTACAAACTAGACGTTTGCAGCTAGTATAGTCATTTACCACATTAATAATGTATGTATAGTGTATTTCTGAATTAATGTTAGCGTCATTGGAAAAAACTGTGCTTTTCTTTCAAAAGTAAATTTCTAGGCGACCCTAAACTTTTGAACGGTAGTGCATTTCCCTCTTTATTTTTTTTCTGTTCTTGGAGAACCCCCCCTTTAAGCCACAAGTCAACGCCTATCACAAGAATCAGTAAGAATGTGTTTTATATATCTCTGCTCCTGCTTGGGCTTCTTTTACACTTCACGTGTTTTTTGTGAGCATTTTTTGGTGGCCGTATTGCAATGATTTTCACTGTCTCCCGCAAAAAAAACTTTCTCATATCACCGTTTTTCCCTGTTTTGACAAATTGGTGGGGAAAAAACTGGCGTTCCGTAAATACACGTGTACCACAAAATCAAACTACCATATGTTTTTGCGGCACCATTGAAATCTATTGCGGCCGTGTCCGTAAGCCATGACAAATATTGAGCAAGCTCGATATTTTTTCACGGCCGTATATACAGCGCACGGTGCTCCGATGCATTTTTTGCGGCTCCATAGAAATCTTTTGGGGCCGCAAAGACACGGCAAGTATAAAAGAACCCTTAATTTCTTAATTTTATCTCACAAGAGAATCAGACTGGACACTGTTTTATTGCTGGCTTCCATAGTCCTCTTTTGATTTAAGGTTTTTTTTTTTCTTTTGCAGGGCTTAAACAAATGAGAGCTAAACTTGGCAAAGTTGACTGCATTGTGGAAGTGCATGATGCCCGAATATCCTTTTGGTGGAGTAACAAGTTTCATACATCACATTTTAACCTTTCTGCACCCTCTGACATAACTGTACATAATAGTGCGCGCATGTGTGGAGCAGGCTCAGGACCATAACTAGCAAATGTCTTTTGTAATGGACTGCCAGCATCTGATCAGAACAGTAGCTATTCAAGTGAACCTCAGTTGCTGCTGTTAATTTACATGATTCTGTGAAGCACAGACTGCATCGTTTAAATGCTGCTGCAGCCAGTCCGTGTGCTTCCTTATTTGTTCATATTGATTTTCCCCACCCTGTGACACGACTACAGGGTGCTAATGGGTTAGTGTGACAGACGGAAACAATCTTTGAACTCATCAGGAGCTAAGCCACAGACTGAGCTTCAAAGGAGATTGAGTGAGCGAGCGAGCCCTAACTCGCATATTAGCATATAAAAAATCGATCCCATTCTCTCACTCAGAAAAGTGGTCCTTTTTTTTATTTTTTTTCTCACTTCTCATCCATGTGCTGTCTGTATGTAATCCTTCTTTTTTAGTAGTTATTAAAGGGAGCCTGTCAGCAGGATTGTGCACTGTAACCTACAGTCAGGTCGGCGCCATTATACTGTTTAAAATAAATGATACCTTGGTTGATGAAATCTGTCTTGTGGTTGTTGTCTAATCTTTATTTTCAGTTTTGAGTTGGCCTGTGGGGGAGGGGTTTTTATTGAGGTGCTCTGCTTAGGTATTCATACTGATGGCTTATGACTGGTCACTGATCCCTCACTGACCTGCCCCCTATTTTACTAAATAAATATAGATAGATATATATATTAGCTGAAGAGCCCGGTGCTGCCCGGGCATAGTAACTAACTGTGGTTAGTTATAGCAAATTATAATTATCCTCCATCCCATAGTCCCGTGCCCATATACCCATCATACATATCCACCATCCCATAGACCTGTGCCCATATACCCATCATACATATCCTCCATCCCATAGTCCCATGCCCATATACCCATCACACATCCTCCAGCCCATAGTCCCATGCCCATATACCCATCACACATCCTCCAGCCCATAGTCCCATGCCCATATACCCATCATACATATCCTCCAGCCCATAGTCGAGTGCCCATATACCCATCACACATCCTTCATCTCAGTCCCATGCCCATATACCCATCATACACATCCTCCAGCCCATAGTCCCATGCCCATATACCCATCACACATCCTCCAGCCCATAGTCCCATGCCCATATACCCATCACACATCCTCCAGCCCATAGTCCCATGCCCATATACCCATCATACATATTCGCCATCCCATAGTCGAGTGCCCATATACCCATCACACATTCTTCATCTCATAGTCCCATGCCCATATACCCATCATACATATCCGCCATCCCATAGTCCCGAGCCCATATACCCGTCATACATATCCTCCATCCCATAGTCCAGTGCCCATATACCCATCACACATCCTCCATCCCATAGTCAACCATTATGACATCATAATGAGTGGCGGGGCTTGCAACCTATGATGATGACAGCGTCGCCATGGCAACCATTGTGACATCATAATGAGGGGCAGGGCTTGATACGCACCCACTTTTTCCCCAGTATGTAGATAGGGGCAAAATTGTTTGGTGAATTGGAAAGCGCGGGGTTAAAATTTCGCCTCACAACAGCTCTCGGGGTCCAGACGTGTGACTTTGCCAAATTTTGTGGCTGTAGCTGCGACGGTGCGGATGCCTATCCCGGACATACATACATACATACATACATACATACATACACACTTGAGCTTTATATAATAGCTATATACACGCAGTTTTTGTAAAATAAGTAATTTAAATAAGTAATTCTTGTTTTGGGGGGTACCCCCTCGTTTATGTGATTGCTCCATATAATGCAAGTTTTGCTTTGCTGTCCTGTCCGGACAGAAGAGTAGGACATTGAATTACATGTAGCAATAACTGCTGACACTTCAATACATCACTTTTTCTTTTATGTTCAACTTAGAATGCCATTTTTACTCCCTACCACTGAAGCACCGCTTCTCAGCCACATTTCCCAACCATATCTCCTAGTGTGTGTGTGTGTGTGTGTATATATATATATATATATATATATATATATATATATATATATATATTATATGAAAAAAATTAAAAAATCACCTGCTGCATGATTGCAACTATAATGTGCATTTTATTTGATGCAATAAATAAATTCATAAAAAAACCCTCTTCTAAGACGGCGCCGATAGATGGTACCGTGCAGGCGGCACCATCTTGCTAGAGTAGAAAAAAAATTGTCTCCTCAAAGATGGCTCTGCCAGCAGCTGCACAATAGCATATATCGGGAGACCATTTTATTTCTCTAGCAAGATGGTGCCGCCTGTGCAATACCATCTATCAGCTATCATGGAGGAGGCATTTTTTTTTTTTTTTATTTATAGCTACAAATAAAATAAAGGCACATTACACATGCGATCGTGCTGAAGCCTTTTTAATATAATTATATTACATTAGCGAAGATCTGAGGCTGTGGGTTGTAATAATCATCTAGGCAGGTTAATGATGCAACTGTTTTTTATTCCATACATCCAAGGTTTTGCAACAAATCCAGGTAGATGACCAAAATATAGTGTCCACAAGATCACCTCCCCGAAACCGTTGGTCCCACTCCCCCGGTGCCAGTCAATACTCATGGTCTCGCAACTTTTGGTTTGCCCACAGATTTCGTATCTCCCGTTAGTTTAGTCTGTAGGCACAGTCTAGGCTCCTCCAGACAACAAATAACACAACCGACGTCCATGTATCCTGAACCAATGATCCTCAAAGTTTTTGAAATCCAAATGACAGATCCCTCATCCATAGCAGGGGGATCCAGCCCAGCCCGCAACTGATCTCCAAAATTCCATAGACCATAAATCCTTCTCAGCTTGGATCCTCTCCCTTTTAAGTCACTCCAACAGCTGCCTGACTAAACCTGTGACATCTTTTTCTCCCTCCCCCTTAAACATTTTCCTTTTAGCTCAAAGAATGAAGCATATTCCATAAACCCATCACCTGAGATTCCATGTGAGACCCCCTGTGGGGACTGCTCCCCTGGGTCTACTATCCCCATCCACACAATGTGCCTAAGACTGAGAGTACTACGGTTTCAGATAAGGATGAGATTAGTTCACAATTGCGTTTTTCTCTTCTGCGTATGGCTGCGTACTATCTCCCTTAAGCTCCACCTACTTCAGCACGCGTCCTGCGTTGTATGCGGATGCGTTTGCATGCAGCGTTTTGACGTGCCAGCTGAACGCAAGAATGCAACATAGTGTTCGGCCGCACGTCAAAATGCTGCATGCGGACACATCCGCATACAACCGCATGTCCCTGCGTACCCAATGTTAAAGATGGGTACGCAGGACGACACAGGACGCATGCGGAAGTAGGCTGAGTTTAAGGGAGGAAGTACGCAGCCAAACACAGAAGAGAAAAACAAGTGTGAACTTAGCCTTAATAGAAGGATTGCTTTACATTTACCTTTTGGCAATCTCCTGTCTGACCTTAGGTATACATAAGATCCAACCTGCATGCCTTCCTCTGCTTGCTGTCACTGGATGGAAACATAGATGAGGATGAACTGACGAATAAGCAAATCGCTAATAAAACACAGCAAGCAAATATCTAATATACAACAATATCAATGCAACTGGTGCTTTGTGTTGGGGAAAAAGTCTGTATCCCTTAGGGTGGTTTTACACTTAGCGTATTTTTGCATGCCGATTTTGCGGCCCCAATAGCTTTCTATGGGGCCGCAGAATCCGCCCGCAAAAATTCAATGGTGCGCCGTGTAACGTACGGCTGTGAGGGCCATATATACGGCTGTGAAAAAATATCGAGCTTGCTCGATAATTTTCGAGGCGTATGGACACGGTGCCCATTTAAATCAATGGAGCCACAAAAACAAACTCAGTTTGTTTTTGCGGCACGCCGTTTTTTTTTTCTCCAATACTATTTCCATAGTATTGGGGGAAAAAAAGGCGATCCGCAAACATTTTTTTGCGACCCGTTATTGCGATACACCACAAATGCGGCGGTAGGGGCCCCAAAAATCTTTTCGGATCGCCGTTTTTCTTTTTTGGAATAGCTTTTGAAAAGTCGAGGGGTGGTGGGTGGGTGGTAAGGACGTTATCAATAAAATTGGAAAAAAAAAAACAGGAAATTGTCAAGGAACAAAGAAAAAATAAAAAACTCCAGTGCCATTTTCTTCTGGTCTTCACAGTGTGCAGAGCTCCCTGTCCTTTGTTTGTTGCAAACTTTGGTTTTCACTTTTATGAACATGTCTAACCGTTTTGAAGATGATGTGATTCTGTGTTGGTTGCTTAACCAGCATTTAGAGCATGAGCAGAGAGCATCTGCACTTGCACCAAGGAGGCTGTGGGTGCACCCAATTCTGTTGCAGCGTTCTCAATTCTCCGGAACAGCGGCTTATTGTGACATTGAGGTAATGACAACCTTATTTTAAATAACTAATTTAGGATTTTAATGTTTTAATACTTACTGATGTCTATAGATTCCTTTCAACAGGCAACTTTTTCTCTGCACTTCATTTTGAGTTCCTGTTAGGGATTACTACAGTGTCCAAGATACTGTAGTTGCAGATTCCTGTTTGATATTGTGGGAGCGACTAAAGGAAATTGTTTTAGATCCACCAAAGCAGGAAACTGGCTAGTAGTGATGAGCGAGTATACTTGTTGCTCAGGTTTCCCCGAGCATGCTCGGGTGATCTCCCGAGTATTTTGGTCTGCTCGGAGATTGTCGCCTCAGCTGCATGATTTATGGCTGCAGGACAAGCTGAATACACATGGGAATTCCCTAACAAACAGGCATTCCTCACATGTGTTCAGCCTGTCCAGCAGCCATAAATCATGCAGCTGCATGGACAGAAACTAAATCTCTGAGCACGCTAATATACTCGGAGGTCACCCGAGCAACGAGTATACTCATCACTACTGGCTAGCTATAGCAGCGGACTTCCAAGCAAACGCAGTTTCCACACTGTATCGGTGCGCTGTATGGGAAGCATATCCGGGTCAAAAAACTGTCCTTCTCCGGCTCAAAATTTTTCAGTTATAAACATTATTTTTCTATTGTCCTAATGGCTATTGCTGACAGCAATTATAATTTGTAATGGTCAGCATTGGGGCTTATGGGAGCACATCTGATGCAAGGATCTTGAGTAGCTCTTGAATTGAATACCATTTGAGGAACAAGCAATTAAATGTCCCTGAAGCTGCTGCATTACCGACAACACAAACCACCTATTTCCATATGTCTTGGTTGCTGATGAGGGTTTTGGACTCTCCCCAAGTGTCATGCTGCCATTTCCCGACAGTCTTTAGATTCTCGGAAGAGGATCTTTAATTATAGACTTACTAGAGCACGAAGGTACATTGAGTGTGCCTTTGGGATCCTGTCAGCAAAGTAGCGTGTACTCATGAGCTACATGGAAGTGGGACCAGAGAGTGCAACAAATATTGGAAAGGCGTGTGTGGTGTTACACAATTTTGTTAGACGGCATGAAGTTAACAAAGAACCCTTGCTTTCTGTGGAAACTTCATCGGACAGCACAATCAACACATTGGATCAGCAAGTTAATTTTGGTCGCCCTGCTGCAGCTGCAATTGCAATTCGAGAGGTTTTTGCAGATTTTGTGTCTTCCCAAGGAGCGGTCTCCTGGCAGCAGGTGGCCATTTCATCAAATGAATATTAAGACCCAAAGTGTGGATTGTGCTGGCTGATTTCCCTGGACTTACTGATCAAAATCAAAACACATTCTCACAAATGTACTTTACTAAATTTTAATTTTAACAATTTTTTTTTTTGGTCAAAATATTTTATTCAAAAATATTTTTGAAATACAAAAAAACAAACATTTCCCACATGGCCTTTAAAAAAAAAAAAAAAGAAAAAAAAGAAAAGGCATTTATAATTATAACTGGTCAGGTTGCAATTCCATTCACATATTAAGGATATTGGGGATGACATGGTCAAGGAATGTTCAGAAGATTGAGGAGTGCTAAAAAGACTAGATGAGCCCTGAAATTGCAATGTGCCCCCGGAAGACTGGCAGAGTTGCAGTACCCTGACACTGCATGAAAGAATCGTGTACTCTATGCCTCAGTGACTGCTTAAACCCACCAATAGCCTCAAATCAATTGGATGGGGTTCTTTTGAACTTATGTAGATTACACTGTTGATCCTGTTAATGCAGCTCTGCTTGTTTTCCAGGAGCACATTGCGAAAATATGGGCTGAAGCTTTTTAACCCCTTTCTGCCATATGACGTACTATCCCGTCCATGTGCCCTGGGACTTAATTCCCAGGGACGGGATAGTACGTCATAGCGACCAGCGGCACTCACGTGGTGAGCGCCGCTGATCACGGCCGGGTGTCAGCTGATTATCACAGCTGACACCCAGCACTATGTCAGGGGCGGTTCGACACGTTAACCCCTGGTACACTGCGATCAAACACGATGTGCTGCGCTGCTTCGGGGGCCTCCTTCCCTGCTGGTCCCTGGAACCAATAAGGCGCCGGCTTCCTCAGTGCCTGCAATGCGCCGGCATGAGGAAGCCTGTGAAGCGCCTGTGTCAGATCGCTGATCTGTCACAGCAATCTGTGATGAGACAGATCAGCAAAATGTCACATGACAGTGATGTCCCCCCTGGGACAATGTAATAAAGTTAAGAGTGTAAATTTGTAAAAAAAAAAAAAAAAAAAAAAAAATCGCCAAAGAAATAAAAAAAAAAAAAAATTCCCTAATTCATTTTTTGGAAATAAAAAAAAAAACAAACAAAAGTACACATTTGGTATCGCAGTGTCTGTAATGACCCGTCCTATAAAACTATCCCATGAGTTAACCTCTTTAGCAAACCTCTTAAAAAATAAAAAGCAAAGCAAAAAATAATGCTTTATTATCATACCGCCGATCAAAAAGATGGATATAAATAACCATGGAACCGCTGAAAACGTCATCTTGTCCTGCAGAAAACAAGCCGCCACACAGCGTCATCAGCGAAAAAATAAAAGTTATAGCTCGCAGAATAAAGCGATGTAAAAATAATTATTTTTTATATAAAATTGTTTTCATTGCATAAAACCGCCAAAACATAAAAATGTTTTTATGAGGTATGGCTGTAATGAGGTATCGCTGTAATCGTACTGACCCGAAGAATAAAACCGCCTTATCAATTTTACCGCACGCGGAACTGTGTAAACGCACCTCCCAAAAGGAATTCTTGAAATGCTGGTTTTTGTTCATTCTGCGCCCCAAAAATCGGAATAAAAAGCGATGAAAAAATATCGCGTGCCCGAAATTGGTACCATTAAAAACGTCAACTCGTCCCGCAAAAAATAAGGCCTCACATGACTTGGTGGGTCAAAATACGGAAAAATTATAGCTCTCAAAATGTGGTGACGCAAAAACTATTTTTACAATGAAAAGCGTCTTTTAGCGTATGACAGCTGCCAAAAATAAAAACCGCTATAAATAGTAAATCGTTTAAACCCCCCTTAGTGAAAAAAAATAAAATTAAAAAAATGTATTTCCTTTTTCCCATTAGGGTTAGGGCTAGGGTTAGGGCTAGGGTTAAGGCTGAGATTAGGGTTAGGGGTGTGTTGGGGTTATGGTTGGAGTTAGAATTGGGGGGTTTCCACTGTTTGGGCACATCAGGTGCTCTCCAAACGCAACATGGCGTCTGATCTCAATTCCAGCCAATTCTGCGTTGAAAAAGTCAAATGGTACTTTTTCCCTTCCAAGCTCTGTCATGCGCCCAAACAGTGTTTTACCCCCACATATGGGGTATCCGCCTACTCAAGACAAATTGCAAAACAACTTTACCCTTAGGAAAATAAAAAATTGGGGGCAAAGATATCATTTTTGTGCAAAAAAAAAGATTTTTTTTATTTTCACGCCAAAGTGCTCACCACACATCTAGATAAGTTCCGTGGGGGGTCTAGTTTCCAAAATGGGGTCACTTGTAGGGGGTTTCCACTGTTTAGGTACATCAGGGGCTCTCCAAAGGCAACACGACACCCACAGACCATTCCATCAAAGTGTGCATTCCAAAACGTCACTACTTCCCTTCCGAGCTCTGACGTGTGCCCATACAGTAGTTTTCTCCCACATATGTGGTATCAGCGTACTCAGGACAAATTGGACAAGAACTTTTGGGGTCCAATTTCTCTTGTTACCCTTGGGAAAATAAAAAAATTGGGGACTAAAATATCATGTTTGTGGAAAAAATGATTTTTTTTTTATTTTCACGCCTGGGCATTATAAACTTCTGTGAAGCCCTTGGGGGTTCAAAGTGCTCACCACACATCTAGATAAGTTCCTTGGGGGAGGGTCTAGTTTCCAAAATGGTGTCATTTATAGGGGGCTTGCACTGTTTTAGGCACATCAGGGGCTTTCCAAACGCGGCATGGCGTCCAATGCCAATTCCAGCCAAAAAAGTCAAATAGCGCTGCTTCCCTACCGAGCTCTGCCATGCACCCAAATCGTGGTTTACCCCCACATATGGGGTATCAGCGTACTCAGGACAAATTGCTCAATATCTTTTGGGGTCCTGTTACCCTTGGAAAAATAAATTGAGGGTGAAAAGATCATTTTTATGGAAAAAATGATTTTTTAATTGTACGGCTGTACGTTATAAACTTCTGTGAAGCCCTTGGGGGTTCAAAATTCTCACCACACATCTAGATAAGTTCTTTGGGGGGTCTAGTTTCCAAAACAGTGTCACTTGTGGGGGGTTTCCACTGTTTAGGTACATCAGGGGCTCTCCAAACGTGACATGGCGTCCGATCTGAATGCTAGCCAATTTTGCATTGAAAAAGTCAAACGGCGCTCCTTCCCTTCTAAGCTCTGCCATGCGCCGAAACAGTGGTTCCCCCCCCATATCAGTTATCAGCGTACTCAGGACAAATTGCACAATAACTTTTGCAGTCCAATTTCTCCTGTTTAATTGCCTTAAGGGTGCACTAGATAAGTACAGAAAGCTATGCAATGGAATTACAGTGGATTTGCAGTCAGAGTAAAATATAACAATAGGGTACAAGACTTAGAGATATTAAGCTGGAGGTTAATTTACCAGGTTGCATGTGGGTGCCGGGAGCTCTGCAGTCCACAGGTACAAGAATCTTAGTTGCCGGACAGACCCCCAAAGCATGGGCCGCTGCTCCCCTTGGCAGATCTGTCCCCAGTTCCTTCTTAGATCATCATCGTCTGGTTCTTCTGTGTGAGTGTCTCTGCCATGGGCTGCTAGTTCTTAAACACACTAGGTTCCTCCCCCTATGTCAGAGGGTGGGCTAATAGTCTCCACCCTTTAGCTCTCTGCAGAACTTATTCCCAATATCTAAGAAAGGGGGTAACTTTCTACAGCATGGTTGGATCAGGACATGAGAGGTACCAGTGAATGCGGTTTGTTTTGCCCGTCGTGTGGAGAGCCAACATGGGCCCATTGGGTCACTGTGGAGGGCCAATCTCTATATCTCAGGTCCCAGCACCCTCACCGACTCAGGAGTCACGCTGCCAGATGCGCAATTTCCCAAGGGTCACTCGGATAGGAGTCCATAACTCGCAAGATGTGATCATAATCCATGATCTTAGGATGGAGCCGTAGCGACTGGGACACACAATGGATGTGTATTCCTGTGTCTGGCTGACAGGTATATTCTAATTAAAGCCCTCAGGCATTTTCCTTCCCTATGCTGGCGCGGCTCCTTACCTAAGCTTTGAAGTTCTGTTTTGGGCCTTATTTCATCATACTAAAAGGCCTTGCTATTCAACATTGGAGCACTAATTCCTGCTTTATGCACACAGGCCCTGGTGGGGTAGGAGCAGTTGGCTGCCTGTAATTCTGGTGAACTTAGACCAAAATGGATGCCAAGCTCAGACATGAGGCGAGCATTAGGCCCCATACCTAAGATGGCGGCTGCTCCTTCATCAAACCTCCCTTCTTTAGAGGGTGCTAGGGGGTATCACAATCCTGTGTTCCCCCATGTGCCCTTCCGCACCCTCTCCTTGCCGGGACAATCCATCAGCGTTACCATGGTCCCTGCCTCTTTTGTGGCGAATGGTGAAGTGATACTGCTGGAGAGCGAGGCTCCAGCGTAGCAACCTCCCATTCGTCCCAGAGACCGTGTGTAACCAGCTGAGGGGGTTGTGGTCTGTTACCACGGTGAATTGGCGTCCGTACAAGTATGGCTGCAGACGCTGCAGGGCCCACACAATTTCCAGACATTCCTTCTCCATCGTGGAATAGGCCACTTCCCTCGGCAGGAGCTTCCGGCTCAGGTACAGAACGGGGTGTTCATTACCCGTACTGTCGACCTAGCTGAGCACAGCACTGAGGCCGAAGTTGCTGGCGTCGGTCTGCACTGCGAACGGCCGCGTGAAGTCGGCCGCCTGTAGTACCGGAAAACTAGAAAGGGCGTTCTTGAGCGCCTGGAAAGTTGTCTCGCAGGCGACTGTCCAGTCGACTGCGACGGGCAGCCTCTTCTTGGTGAGGTCCGTCAGGGGCTTGGCCAGGGCACTATAGTGTGGAACAAACCTCCTATAGTACCCGGCAGTCCCCAAGAAGGACATCACCTGCTTCTTGGTCCTGGGGGTGGGCCAGGATTCGATGGCATCCACCTTCCCGGGCTCTGGCTTCAGAACTCCCCCCACCTACCCGGTGTCCCAGGTAGTGGACCTCTCATACCCAGCTGGCATTTTTCCGGCTTAATGGTCAAGCCTGCTCGCTGGATCCGCCGGAGCACCTGCGCCAGGTGCTCTAGGTGATCCTCCCAGGTGGGACTGAAGATGGCGATGTCATCTAGGTACGCGGTTGCATACCCTTCCAGTCCCTCAAACAGCGTGTTGACCATCCTCTGAAAAGTGGCAGGGGCATTCTTCATGCCGAATGGCATCACCGTGGACTCGTACAGCTCGAATGGGTTGATAAAGGCACAGCATTCCCGTGCCCCAGGGGTCAGGGGACTTTGCCAATACCTCCTGCTCAGATCCATGATGGTCTGTTACTTGGCTCCGGCGAGCTGATCGAGCAGATCATCGATGCGCGGCATTGGGTACGCATCGGTGACCGTCACAGCATTGAGCCCCTGGTAGTCCACCCAGAACCACGTAGTTCGGTCCTTTTTCGGGACGAGGACTACAGGCGAAGCCCACGCGCTCTTGGACACTTGGATCACCCCCAGCTTCAGCATCTCGTCTATCTCTTGGAGCATGTGCTGCTGCACCTCAAGAGAGCCCCGATATGCTGAACGCCGGGTCGGGGGGTGATTGCCGGTGTCCACGTCATGAACGGCTGTCTCAATCCTTCCGGGCAGGCTGCTGAACAGCTCCCGAAAGGGGTGCAGGTGACCGCCAGCTGGGAACGTTGTTCCTCCGAGAGCTGGTGGCCAACCCCCACATCCTCGATGGATCCACCCGCCTTGGCTTGGGTGAGCAGATCCAGGAGGGTTTCTACCTCTCCTTCCTCGGGAAGGTTGCACACTGGGTGGGCACAAGCTTCCCGCTCATGATGGGCCTTCATCATGTTTACGTGGAAGGCCTTCCTCCTTCCACGGGCGTGGTCCAGGGTGACCAGATAGGTGACAGCGTTGAGCCGCTGGTGCACAAGGTATGGACCCTCTTGGGCCGCCTGAAGCTTGCTTTGAGGTACTGGGACCAGTATCCACACCTTCTGGCCCACCTCGTAGGTCCGCTCACAAGCATTCTGGTCGTACCACTGCTTCTGGTCAGCCTGGGCTTGGGCCATATTGTCAGGCACCAGCCGTGTCAAGGCCATTATTCTGTCCCGGAAGCGCACGACATACTCAATGACCGACACTTCAGGGATGGCCAAATCCCCTTCCCATGCTTTCTTCACCAGAGCAAGGGGCCTCCGTACACGTCACCCGTACAGGAGCTCAAAGGGGGAGGACCCCGTTGAGGCCTGTGGGACCTCCCGGTAGCCATACAGCAGATGTGGGAGATACCGCTCCCAGTCTCTCCCGTGGGAGTCGACCAACATCTTCAGCATCTGCTTTAAGGTGCCATTGAACCGCTCACACAGGCCTTTGGTCTGTGGGTGGTACGGGCTGGCTACCAGATGTTGCACCTGTACCTGCTTACAGAGAGACTCCATCAGCTGCGAAATGAGCTGGGTCCCTTGATCGGTGAGCATTTCCTGGGAAAACCCCACTCTGGAGAAAATCTCCAGTAAGGCAGTGGCCACTTTGTCAACCCGAATGGACGACAAAGCTTCCGCCTCCGGGTACCGGGTGGCATAGTCCACTACCGTTAGTATGAAGCATTTCCCGGAGCGGCTGGGAGCGGACAGAGGTCCAATGAGATCCACAGCCACCCTCGAGAAAGGCTCTTCGATGATGGGCAGAGTTACCAGTGGGGCTTTGGGGCGCCGCCCCGCCTTCCACACCCTCTGACAGGTGTCACACAAGCGGCAGTAGGTAATCACCTCGGTCCTCATTCCCGGCCAGTAGAAATGCTGAGCTAGCCTGGCCCTGGTTTTTGTGATCCCTGGGTGTCCGGCCTTGGGAATCCTGTGTGTGATCTGCAACAATTCTGCCCTGAACGGATAGGATACCACTAATTGTCGGTCCCTGGGCCACGCCTCCGGTGAACCTGGCTGGACCGTTAACCGGTACAGCCGTCCCTGGTCCCAGACCACTCGCTCACGGTCGGACTCCAGGGGAGGCTGTGCCGCCTGCTCCTTGAGAGCTTTCAGGCTAGCGTCAGCTTCCAATGCTGCCTGAAATCCCTGACTCGATGTGGCAAGAATTGACGAAACTGCCACATCCTCTGTCAGCTCCCCGGGATCTGTCTCCTGGCCACTGTCTGACTCGGCAGCCACTTGGTCGGAGAGGGGTAAACCGTCGGACCTCCGCGAGGCTCCTTGGGCTCCGGCGCTCCTACTCCTGGTAACAGCGGCCATGACCGCTGAGACCACAGGTTGCGCCTGCTTCCCCTCGGCCCCCGACCAAGTCGCCGGGTCAGGCAGACTTCCCTGGCCTCCTGACATCCCGGATGCGGGGAACTCCTGCCCTGGGGTCTTGCTTGGTGGCTCCTCTCCCGGGACGCCCCTCCCCCCATGGCCTGTTCCTCTTTCTGCAGAGGCCCTAGACTCAGCAGGCTGGATTCACTTAGGGGCCCTATACTGCCCATAGCAGCCCCTCCCTCCACCTCTGAGCTCTGCCCTGCAGTCTTCTCACCTGTCCTCACTGTGAGCCCTGTGTGTGTAGTGTCAGTGCATGGCTTACTATCAGGTTTCACTCCCTCCTCCACTGTTGAAGGCACATTCAACACATTAACATTAGCATTCACAGTAGTCATGAGATTCTTGGGGAGCCGGACTTGGGGGTTCAGTGGCCACATACTGAGACACTAGCCGCCCCAAATCGGTCCCAAGCAACACATTGGCAGGAATATTTGGCGTTACTCCCACCTCCCGCATTCCCCTCCCGGCGCCCCAGTCCAAAAACACCTTGGCGACAGGCAGCGCCGGTTCAACACCTCCAATTCCGGAGATGGAAAGGGTTTTCCCATGCACCAAATCTTGAGGGAACACCACCTCAGGACGTATCAGGGTTCGTTCAGCGCCTGTGTCCCGCAGTCCCATGACCGCTGAGCGGCCGATGATGACGGGTTGGTAATTGTCCAGGGACCTCCCACCACCCCCTCCCACACACAAAACAGTGGACGGTTTCTGGGACAGTGATGGGACTTTATGGCGCTGGGGACACGCAGCCTTAAAGTGTCCCGGCTGGTTGCAATGATGACAACGTCTAGGTTCTGCTCCTGGCTTACCCCCTCTCCAGGTGCTGCTGGCAGGCTTCTTTGGCTCGGAGGCCCTGTTGGCATACTCGTCTGCCTGGGCGGCTGTAGCAGAAGACCCCTTTGGTTTCCGGTCACGGAGGAACTGCTGGAGGTCCTCTGGGCAGTTCCACGAGAACTGCTCCGTGACAAACAGTTCCTGGACCTCCTGGCGGGTGGTGAGCTCTAGACCCGAGGTCCAGTGCTCCGCAGCTCTCAGCAGGGCCCGCATGTGGTCGGTCCAGGTGTCTTTTGAGCCCCGCTGCAGGCTCTGGAACTTCCTGCTGTACGACTCCGGGGTGAGGTTGTAGTGCTGGATCAGGGCCCGCTTGATGCTGTTGTAGTCCTGCTCCTCCCCGGCAGTTAAGTCCCCCAAAACTTCCATTGACTTACCCCTCAAACGGGGGGTCAGGTACCTTGCCCACTGATCCAGGGCCAGATGGTGTTGGAGGCAGGTTTTCTCAAAGGCCAGCAGAAAGGAATTCAGGTCTCCATCCTTTTCAAGCAGGGGGAAGCCCTCCGCCCGGACCTTGGAAGCCTTGGTCCCCGATGGGGCTGGAGTGTCCAGCGTGAGCCCTTGCTGAGCCATCTCCAGTCGGTGCCGGCGCTCCGCAGCTTCACGGCGTTCTGCAGCCTGCAGCACACGTTCGGCATGCTCACGCTCCGCTGCTTTCTCTGCCGCCACCAGGAGTCTGTCATGGGCGGCGTTGTTACCAGCCTCGAGCTGTGCCATAGCCGCTTGGAAAAGGGCCTCCGATCTGTACAGGCTGGGGTGGGCAGGTGCTGGACAGTCCACTGCGGGACTGAGCACGGGGGTCTGGCTCCTTGGGGAGCCCTGGCTGTGCTCCCCCTTGCCTTCATTGGTATTGTCCTCCACCACCTCCTCATAGACCATAGCATTGGCCTCCCCCTTTGCCTTACTCCTGGTGCCTTCCGCCATCTTGGGAACCTCTGGTTACTGACACAGCTGCAACACTGGCCTCGCACACAACTTATTATATTTGCACTCTGACCGTCTAGTGCTGGGCTGACCTTAAGACCACAGCAGTGAAAGTTACCGCTGGTAGTCTCTAGTGTCTGGGAGTAGGGGTCCCACGCACACTATTACTCTGATCCCACCGCTGCCACCAATGTGGAGGACACAGGACCCGTTCCTCCCACGTCACCACTGTGACGTAACTACACAGGCACAGCTCTCCGACGCCCCCCTGGTCTCTCAGGTCAGTAAGGGAACTGCACCTAGAGCAAATGGCCGCCGGGGAGGATGTCCTGTCCCGCTGGGTATTCTAAGATTCGTGATCAGAGTAAAAGCATCAGCCCAAGATTAATTTTATAGTTTAATTGCCTTAAGGGCGCACTAGATAATTACAGAAAGCTATACAATGGAATTACAGTGGATTTGCAGTCAGAGTAAACTATAACAATAGGATACAAGACTAAGAGATATTAAGCTGGATGTCAATTTGCTAGGTTGCATGTGGGTGCCGGGTGCTCTGCAGTCCACAGGTACAAGAATCTTAGTTGCTGGACAGACCCCCAAAGCATGGGCCGCTGCTCCCCTTGGCAGATCTGTCCCCAGTTCCTTCTTAGATCATCATCGTCTGGTTCTTCTGTGTGAGTGTCTGTCTCTGCCATGGGCTGCTAGTTCTTAAACACGCTAGGTTCCTCCCCCTATGTCAGAGGGTGGGCTAATAATCTCCACCCTTTAGCTCTCTGCAGAACTTATTCCCAATATCTAAGAAAGGGGGTAACTTTCTACAGCATGGTTGGATCAGGACATGAGAGGTACCAGTGAATGCGGTTTGTTTTGCCTGTCGTGTGGAGAGCAAACATGGCCCCATTGGGTCGCTGTGGAGGGCCAATCTCTATATTTCAGGTCCCAGCGCCCTCACCGACTCAGGAGTCACACTGCCAGATGCGCAATTTCCCCAGGGTCACTCTGATAGGAGTCCATAACTCGCAAGATGTGTTCATAATCCATGATCTTAGGATGGAGCCGTAGAGACTGGGACACACAATGGATGTGTATTCCTGTGTCTGGCTGACAGGTTTATTCTAATTAAAGCCCTCAGGCATTTTCCTGCCCCATGCTGGCACGGCTCCTTACCTAAGCTTTGAAGTTCTGTTTTAGGCCTTATCTCATTATCATACTAAAAGGCCTTGCTATTCAACATTGGAGCACTAATTCCTGCTTTATTCACTATGCACACAGGCCCGGGGGGGGGGGGTAGGAGCAGTTGGCTGCCTGTAGTTCTGGTGAACTCAGACCAAAATGGATGCCAAGCTCAGACATGAGGCGAGCATTAGGCCCCATACCTAAGATGGCGGCTGCTCCTTCATCACAATGTCCATTTGTCTTATAGTCTATTAAGTGGCCAGTTCCTCACACTGTAAAATAGGGGGCAGGTCACAGAGGGATCACTTACCTGTTAGAAGCCATACAGATGAATATCTAAGCAGAGCAGCACGTGAAAACCCCCACACAGGCCACCACGGAGCACAAGCATATCATTAAATGAAAACTGAAAATAAAGATGAAACAGCAACCACAAGACTGATTTAATCAACTTGGGTACCATTTTAATCAGTATAACTGCGCCGACCTGACACTGTAGGTTACTCGGCACAATCCTTCTGACAGGTTCTCTTTAAAGTGAACCTGTCAGCTGTTTTGGCCGATAGAAGATACGGCCTCTGCCATTCAGGGCTTATCTACAGCATTACACCCTTCAAGACAGTGACCGTATCTTATATCGGCCAAAACTGCTGAAGGTTCGCTTTAAATGGAATCGGTCAGCAGGTTTTTACTATGTAATCTGAAGACCGCATGAGGTAGGGGTTAAAACATAGAATTCAGTCTTTTTTTTTTTTTTTCTTCTCAAACTCTGTTTTGTTTGCTTGCTGTAATTGTTTTAGCACCAGGAGCTTATTACTGGGTCACATGACTTCTGGTCTGAATTTTCCCCCTCCTGTTGTTGTTGTTGTTATTTATTTATATAGTGCCATTAATTCCGTGGTGCTGTACATAAGAAGGGGGGGTTACATACAAAGTTATAGCTATCATTAACAGTAAACAAATTTACAATGACAGACTGGTACAGAGGGGAGGGTACCCTGTCCTTGCGGACTTACATTCTACGTGATTGTCACTTCACTGTCTATGGACATCGTACATACAGAGCCTAGTGTGGGCAGGAGCAGCTTTCTCTGCTCTGCTTCATTGTGTCAGAACAGATGCACCCAGTAATTTAAGTGATCAGAAAGGGAGACCCTGGTGAAGCGGAGCTGCAGAGACCGCACCAGGAAGGGGTAAGTATAGCGATATTCACCTGTTCGGGGTCCATCGCTGCTCACCGCTGTCTGCTGCATTCTGTCAGTGACGTTTAGGCAGCAGGGGGCGTGGTGACGTGGTTAGTGCGCGCTGCACCCTCTGCTGGCTGAACGGTGACTGACACAGGAAGCGGCAGACAGCGGTGAGCAGCGATGGACCCCCGACAGGTGAATATCTCAGGTGCCGGGTCCTGAGCAGGAGAGGCGAGTATGACTTTTTTTTTTTTTTTGCAGCATATAAAGGCATAATATATGGAGCATCTTATGGGGGCATAATCTATGGAGCAGCATATGGGGGCATAATCTATGGAGCATCTTATTGAGCCATAACCTTTATGGAGCATTATATGGGGCATATTATTTTATGGAGCATCTTATGGGGCCATTATTAACCTTTGTGCAGCATTATATGGGGTGTATTTTGTATGGAGCATCTTATGAGGCCCATCATTAACTGTATGGAGCATTATATGGGGCCCCTGATTCAATATGGATATTCAAAAACATTTACCCTACTGATGTCTCAATTAATTTTACTTTTATTGGTATCTATTTTTAGGCTATGTGCATACGTAGTTTTAGTGCTGTGGATTTTCCCGCTCGGATCTGTAAAAATCTGCAGGTGAATCCGCAGGTCAAAAGACCTGCGGTTTACCTGCGGATTAGCCTGCGGTTTAGCCATGCGGTTACACACCTCTACAATGGAGAAGGTGTGAAACCGCAGCGGATTTCGCAAAAAGAATTGACATGCTGCGAATTTGAACCCGCAGCAAATCCGCGCGGAAAAATCCGCAGCATGTGCACAGCGTTTTTCAGTTTACCTTTGAAAACAATGGTGCTGTACAACGCACCTAAATCTTCTGCGGACCCGCAGGGCCAGAAAAGCTACGGATCTGCAGTAGAATCTGCACCGTGTGCACATAGCCTTTTTTTTAAATTTACCAGTAGCTGCTGCATTTTCCACCCTAGGCTTATGCTAGTCAATAAGTTTTCCCAGTTTTTTGAGGCAAAATTAGGGTGGTCGGCCTATACACTGGTTGGCTTATACACACTCATATACGGGATTTATTTCTCCCACCCATCAGATTCTAGACTTATATCGTAGCATGCTGAGATTATTTTCTCATACCCAATACAACGGCGAAGAAATATGCAGATCTGCACGGCCTCATTGAATAACATTTGGTCTGAGTACAATTTTTTTTTGCCATATTAGATTAGCGAAATTACTATTGTATAATTCACACAAGACCGTATTGAAAGGGGAAAAAAGATAGGGTATGTGAACCGATATAGTAAAATATACATTATAATATTTAAAATGACTTGTATATATTTAAAAATTGTTCTTATTCAATAGGCCTAAATATAATGGACCACAATTAAGTATTCCCCTTTTATTGGTCTAGGTCCACCAATAACCCAATGTGCAGTGTACATGGTTAATATTAACACATTACCAAGGGGGAAAATACACCTTATTTAACTCCTTAGTGACCGAGCCAATTTTGACATTAATGACCAGATGACATTTTTCTCACAAATTAACCCCTTTCTGACAGCTGATGTACTATACCGTTCATGTGAACCGGCACAATTTGACCATGGACGGTATAATATGTCATAGCGATCGGCCACACACACGGGTGGTGTGCGGCCGGGTATCAGCTGATTCTCACAGCTGACTTACGGACCACTCCCGGCACTTTAACCCCCGAAATGCTGCAATCGAAAAGAATGGCAACATTCCAGGAGCAGGCAGAGGGCTGACCTGCCTTTGGATCGGAGACCCCATGGCATGAAGCGAAGTCCCGATCGCTGCCATGGTAACCCCATATCGTCATGACAACAATCGGGTTATCAGAGCTGGGAAACTTCCCATCCTACACAGTGCATGATCACCAAGTCTCTCAGGTCAGTGTGCAGTAAGTGCGGTGCTGACAGCTTCTATAGCATGCAGATGCGGCTTCATGTGCATGCTATATAAGTGATCAGCCTGCAAAAAGTGATGGTCCCATTATGGGACAGTGTAAAAATTAGAATGAAGTAAAAAAAAAAACAAACTAAATTGTAAAAATGTTTTAAAAAATAGACTAAATATTGATTATTATCACTAAATAAATGAAAAAATCTAAATAAAAGTACACATTTGGTATCACCGTGTCCGTAATGACTCGACCTATAAAACTCTCCCACTAGTTAACCCCATAAACCCCCCCAAAAATCATTAACAAAAAGTGGAATAACATGCGATTAAAAAGACGGCTATAAATAAACATGGTAACACTGAAAATGTCATCTTGTCCCGCAAAAAACAAGCCACCATACAGCGTCATCAGCGAAAAAATATCAGAATAAAGTGATGCAAAAACAAAATATAGAAAAATTACAGCTCTCAAAATTTGGTGATACAAAAACACTTTTTTGCAATAAAATGCTTCTTTTAGTGTGTGACAGCTACCAAACATAAGAACCTGCTATAAGGCCTCCTTCACGTGTCCTGATATTTTTGGTACAGGAGATGTCAGTGTCCATGTGTGTAATACTTGCGGCACACCTGTGGAATGTGTGTGTTGCATCAGTACCACATGGACGGGTAAGAAGCGTTACAGTAAGTGCTTTTACCCAGCGCTGGGTGCTGAACACTGCTCTCATCATTCTCCCCTTCTCTGCTGGCCATCGGGGCGAGCAGGGGAGAATGATGAGTTACATTTAACCCCTTAACGACCGCCGATGCGCCTTTTAACAGCGGCAGTTAAGTGTACTTAAACCACAGCACCTCTTTTTTAATGGCGCTGAGGTTTAAAATTATAGCGCCCCCCCCATAGCGTCGGAGTTTTTCCGAGGTCTCGGCTGTCGGGGGTAGCCGAGACCCCAGAGAACATGTTGCGATCACCGTTATTAACCTTATATCTGCAACCGGAAAAAAAAGCCCAATCCCCCCCTCCATTTAATTTCTTTCCTCAGATGTGATCGTACATCAGAGGAGAGAGAAATGGGGTCCCCTGATCACCTCCCTGGTACCTCCGTTGTCCCTCGGGCCTCCAGCTTCTTCCGGGAGAAAATGTTGGGCGCATGCGCAGGGTGCCTGCCGAGATCGGCCGGCAACAATAGAATTTTTTTTCCTATTTCATTTTGACCACTGTGATGGGGTCCATCGTTATGATCAAAATAAAAAAAAAAGTTAATCAAACCCTCCTTTATCACCACCTTAAAGAAAAATAATAAAAAAAAATATGTATTTCGGTTTTCCCATTAGGGTTAGAGTTGGGCTAAAGTTAGGGTTTGGTTACGGTTAGGGTTTTGGTTTAGGGTTGGAGTTAGAATTGGGGGGTTTCCACTGTTTAGGCACATCAGGGGCTCTCCAAATGTGACATGGCGTCCAATCTCAATTCCAGCCAATTCTGCATTGAAAAGTCAAACGGCGCTCCTTCCCTTCTGTGCTCTGCCATGCGCCCAAACAGTAATTTACCCCCACATATGTGGTATCAGCGTACTCAGGACAAATTGTACAACAACTTTTGGAGTTGAATTTCTCCTGTTACCCTTGGTAAAATATAAAAAAATTGGCTCTAAATTACATTTTTTGTGAAAAAAAAGTTAAATGTTAATTTTTTTTAAACATTCAAAAAATACAAGAAGCACCAGCCTGATGGGTTAATAAAATTCCTGTGAAGCACCTGATGGGTTGGTAAACTTCTTGTATTCTGGTTTTGAGCACCTTCAGGGGTGCAGATTTTAGAATGGTGTCACTTTTGGGTATTTTCTGTCATATTGACCCCTCAAAGTGACTTCAAATGTGATGTGGTCCCTGTTTTGTCCTCGCTAAATGAAGAAGACTTCAGGAAGCTTATACAGGCAGCTAAACCGCTGTACTGTGGTCCAATAAGGAGACTGTAGGTTGAATCTGTGTTTTATTGAAAGTGGTGGTATATTGGCGCGGTGAAACTACAATACAAACATATATACAGTCAGTACAGGGTGCATAGAAATACATAATATACACTTAGGTCCATATATATTTGGACAGAGAACATTTTTCTAATTTTGGTTCTAGACATTACCAATAATGAATCTTAAACAAAACAATTCAGATGCAGTTGAAGTTCAGACTTTCAGCTTTCATTTGAAGGTATCCACATTAAAATTGGATGAAGGGTTTAGGAGTTTCAGCTCCTTAACATGGGCCACCCTGTTTTTAAAGGGACCAAAAGTAATTGGACAGATTAAATAATTGTAAATAAAATGTTCATTTCTAGTACTTGGTTGAAAACCCTTTGTTGGCAATGACTGCCTGAAGTCTTGAACTCATGGACATCACCAGACGCTGTGTATCCTCCTTTTTGATGCTCTGCCAGACCTTCACTGCGATGGTTTTCAGTTGCTGTTTGTTTGTGGGCCTTTCTGTCTGAAGTTTAGCCTTTAACAAGTGAAATGCATGCTCAATTGGGTTGAGATCAGGTGACTGACTTGGCCATTCAAGAATATTCCACTTCTTTGCTTTAATACACTCCTGGGTTGCTTTGGCTTTATGTTTTGGGTCATTGTCCATCTGTAGTATGAAACGATGACCAATCAGTTTGGCTGCATTTGGCTGGATCTGAGCACACAGTATGGCTCTGAACACCTCAGAATTCATTTGGCTGCTTCTGTCCTGTGTCACATCATCAATAAACACTAGTGACCCAGTGCCACTGGCAGCCATGCATGCCCAAGCCATCACACTGCCTCCGCCGTGTTTTACAGATGATGTGGTATGCTATGGATCATGAGCTGTACCACGCCTTCGCCTTACTTTTCTCTTTCCATCATTCTGGTAGAGGTTGATCTTGGTTTCGTTCAAAGAATGTTCTTTCAGAACTGTGCTGGCTTTAGATGTTTTTTTTTTTTTTTAAGCAAAGTCCAGTCTTGCCTTTTGATTCTTGATGCTTATGAGTGGCTTGCACCGTGCAGTGAACCCTCTGTATTTACTTTCATGCAGTCTACTTTTTATGGTAGATTTGGATATTGATACGCCTACCTCCTGGAGAGTGTTTTTCACTTGGTTGGCTGTTGTGAAGGGGTTTCTCTTCACCATGGAGATTATTCTGCGATCATCCACCACTGTTGTCTTCCGTGGGTGCCCAGGTCTTTTTGCATTGATGAGTTCACCAGTGCTCTTTTCTTTCTCAGGATGTACCAAACTAGATTTTGACACTCCTAATGTTGTAGCAATTTCTCTGATGGGTTTTTTCTGTTTTTGCAGCTTAAGGATGGTGTCACGTCGCCGTCAGACTCGGGGCCTGCTGTTCCGCCCTCAGCCACTAGGAGGCGACGGACTCTCACGCCGCCCTCGGGCTCGGGGCCTGCTGTCCAGGCCTCGGCCACCAGGAGGCGCCGGACTGACACATCGCCATCGAACTCGGGGCCTGCTGTTCCTGCCTCGGCCACTGGGAGGCGCCGTGGCTCGCTCCCGAGTGATGGCGGCAACAGTGAAAGGGCTTCTGCGCAGGCGTCTAGTGGACGCAGACTCCGCTCCTCTGTCAATCATGAAGGGGTTGGTGCATCATCGTCAGGTCTGGTCCTGGGGGTGGTCCTGATGACATCATCAGCCCGGGAGCCTGTGAGGGATGACCTGATCCCTCAAATACCTTGGGACTGGGCTTGCAAGCCGCCGGATATATTCTTGGTTCCCCTGTGTGCTACTTTGTGATTTACTATAGTTTAGGCTGACCTCAGCCTGGATTTCTGACTATTCTATTGCCTACCGTTTTTGTACCGTTACCTTTCTCCCGACTACTGACGCTGACCTTGGCTTGGATCCCTGACCTCTCTTCTGCCTGCTGATTCTGTACTTCTGCTATTCTCCCGGTTTGTGACCTTGGCCTGGATATTCGACTCTGCTACCTCCTGCCATTTTTGCACCTCTGCCGCCCTCCTGTTTTGTGACCTTGGCCTGGACTCTCGACTCTGCCTCTGCCTGCCGTTTCTGTACCTCCACTGCTTGCCTGGTTCTGACGACGTTTTTGGCTCCTTCCTGCTTTTCTATTGGCGACCGTTCTGCTCTGGCGCACTGCCCCTATTTTGACAGTGCCTCCTGGGCTCTGCTGTAAATCCAGATCCCTGTATAGGGGTAAAGGGTATCTGGGTTACTCGGGGTGCTGTCTTTCTGCAGCCCAGACTTGCAGACGGATGTTACAGATGGCTTGTTTCACCTGCATGGAGAGCTCCTTTGACCGCTTGTTTCCTTCACAGCAAAACCTTCCAAATGCAAGCACCACACCTCAAATCAACTCCAGGCCTTTTATCTGCTTAATTGAGAATGACATAACGAAGGGATTGCCCACACCTGTCCATGAAATAGCCTTGGAGTCAATTGTCTAATTACTTTTGGTCCCTCTAAAAACAGGGTGGCCCATGTTAAGGAGCTGAAACTCCTAAACCCTTCATCCAATTTTAATGTGGATACCCTCAAATGAAAGCTGAAAGTCTGAACTTCAACTGCATCTGAATTGTTTTGTTTAAAATTCATTGTGGTAATTTCTAGAACCAAAATTAGAAAAATGTTGTCTCTGTCCAAATATATATATGGACCTAACTACATAATACATTACAAATCAACATTAGCACTAATAGCTAACCCAGGGGAAGGACTGGTTAACCAGGCTGATATGGAACAGAAATTATATACAGGAAGCATGATTACATACCAGCGATGCTGTCACAAGGGGAGAAGAGAAATGAGATGCTTCCAGGGTGCAAGTTGAGGGAGGGGAAAAATGGAGAACTGGAGGGTAAATGGGGGCTGGACTAACCATAATCCTTTGCAAAACTTACCAGGGTGCATTGCGAATGGAGGGAAATGGGAAAATGAAAGTAAAACACACAATAACACTGCTGTTATGACTGGTCACTAGACGGAGCCAGAAAACACTGAAAACATTCAACCAGCAGATAATCAGGGATTCTGAATTAAATGTCGGAGACAGAACACTCCCCGTCTGGCATCAAATGGATGTCACTATTCTTTTTCTCCAAAGACAACAATAAGACCAGCTCAGTTACTGGTCTGGAGAATGTCTTAAGTCCATTCCCTTTGGCCATCCTCAGTTCGACTTTGTGGACGTTGTCATCCTTATTTGGGAATCTTGCGGTCACTATTCCAAGTGGCCACTGGTTCTGATGGACTTGACAGTCTTTCACTAGGTCGAGGTCACCAATCTTCAGATTAGGCCTGGTAGATTGCCACTTCGTCCGTGGCTGCTGGGTAGACAAGTATTGTTTGCGCCACCTGTCCCAGAATGTGTTTGCAAGACTTTGTACCTGTCTCCATTGGCGCTTGTAGAGGTCCTTAGCGTCAAATCCTCCTGGAGGGGCACTGGATAGTGCTGTTTTCTGTGTGAGGAGAGTAGCTGGAGTCATTGTATGAAGTGTAGACACCTGAGGGCAGATTTCAGCATCTGAGTCCTCTCCCACTAGTTCAAAGGTGTCTGGGAAAACGTTTCTCAGTGTACAATAGTTTTGGTCCTGAGAGCCATGTTGTGCTTCCTAGTCGACTTGCGTCAACTGCTGTAGTTGCGTGATCTGCAGGGTTTTGGTCCGTAGGAATGTAATGCCACTGTTTTGGATGAACTGATCTCCTAATTCGTAGCACTCTGTTGTTGACAAACCTAGAATCGTCTAGTTTCATTGTGGATGTGTCCCAGGACTACTTTGCTGTCTGAGTAGAACTTGGCTTGTCAGGTCAATATCCATCTCGGATGCGATGAACTCGGCTAACTCGACGGCTAAGACTGCAGCACAAAGTTCTAACCTGGGTATAGTGTGCTCTGGTTGTGGAGCAAGTTTGGCCTTCCCCATAACGAATCCAATGTGGCTTTGACATTTGGAGTCTACAGTTTTGAGATAGGCAATTGCTTTGACAGAAGCATCTGTGAATACGTACAGTCTTTGGCTTTGTATTTCTGTAGATGGCATAGGGGTGTATGGTCCTTGGCACATTCATGTTGGAGAGGGCTGCTAAAGAGTTCTTCCATACTTCCCACTGGATCCTCTTATCAGGTGACAGAGGTGCATCCCAGTCAGATGTCTCCTTAGTTAAGTACCTTAGTATGGCTTTGCCTGTAACAGGAGCTGCAAACCCAAGGGATCATACAAGCCGTTGATGGTAGACAGGACACCTCTGTGTGTGAAAGGCTTTTCTTCCTGGCTGACCAGAAAGGTGAAAGTGTCTGACTGTAGATTCCAGAGAAGCCCGAGGCTGCGTTGCATTGGTGTGTGGTCTGACCCCAGGTCCAGGTCTCTGAGACCGTTACACAAGTCTTGTGAAGGGAATGAGTTATTGGCTGTTTGAGGCTATTTTGTGAAGCCTGAGGTTAGAGCAAGCAAGCATCTCTTGGACTCTCCTGAGAAGACTGATGGCAGTCTCATTTGAAGGCATGGCTTTCAGGCAGTCATCAACATAAAAGTCCTTTTCTATGAATTGTCTGATCCGTATTCTGTTTCTCCTTCTTGAGCTAACCTTTTGAATCCATAAATGGCAACTGCAGGAGAAGGACTATTGCCAAAGATGTGCACTCTCATGCGATACTCTGTGACCTCTTTAGTAGGATCATTGTCTCTGTACCAGAAGAATCTTAGAAAGTTCCTATCTCTCTCACAAGGAGTCTTAGAAAGTTCCTATCTCTCTCTCTCACAAGGAAACAATGGAACATTTGCTGGATGTCAGCGACGAAAGCAATGGAATCCTTATGGAAGCGCGTAAGTACTCCCAGCAGTTTGTTATTGAGTTCTGGTCCTGTCAGAACATTATTCAGGGAGATATCATCAAACTTAGCACTGGAGTCAAACACCACTCTAATCTGGCCCGGTTTCTTGGGGTGGTATACTCCAGACATGGGTAGGAACCAGCATTCTTCAGAGTCTTTGAGAGTGGGAGCTAGCTCTGCATGGCAGTTCTCAAAAATCTTTGACATGAAGGAGAAAAAGTGATCTCTCATCTCTGGTTTCCTTTGTAGATTATGTTTAAGAGAGGAGAAACATTTTAATGCTTGATTTCTATTGTTCGGTAGACGTGGTCTGTGGGTTCTGAAGGGAAGAGGTGCGACCCAGCTGTTAGTCTCTTTTTTGATCATCCAAAATAGCATACAGTCTCACAGCTTTGTCTCTATGGCCCTTTGGGTACACTGACGAGGCATATCTTTGAACAGGACCTACTGTCTATTGTCCCTTTACAGACTTCAGTACATTGTGAAGTGATCTCTGGCGTAGCTGCATCAGTGCTCCTTTCCTCCCCGCCATGCTCACTGTGAACTGGTGTGTTTTGTACACTCCATGGAGCTGGGCCAGGGTGTAGGGCAGTGTTATGTTCTGTGGTGCCACATTCTGTGCATTTTACACTAACCTTACAATCCTTGGTGAGATGAGTGGTGGATGAGCAGCACTTGTAGCAGATACAGTTGTCTTTCAGGAAGCTTCTGCAATCTGGGATAGATTTTCCCCTGAAGGTTCTGCATTTCGGGAGAGGATGAGGCTTCTGATGGAGCGGGCACTGCTTGTCAGGGTCCTGTACCTTTGTCTCTGATTGAGAGCGGCCAGCAGACCTGTAATTGGAACTTGGAGAAGAAACATAAGGCTATGTGCACACGCTGCGGATTCTGATGCGGATCCGCAGGGGTTTCTGGCCCTGAGGGTCCGCAGCAGTTTCTGCTGCGTTGTACAGTACCATTGTTTCCAATGGTAAAACCAAAAACAATGTGCACATGCTGCGGATTTTTCCGTAGGTTACAATCCGCAGCATGTCAATTCTTTGTGCGGATTCCGCTGTGGTTTCACACCTTATCCATTATGAGATGTGAAACCGCAGGGCTAAACCGCAGGCAAACCGCATGACTTTTGACCTGCGGATTTACCTGCGTTTTTTTTACAGATCCCCGGGGACAAATCCGCAGCTCTCATAAGTATGTGTGCACATAGCCTTAGTCTTGTGCACTGCCACAGATGTTCTGCGTGGATTTGCAGCTGGTGACTGTGTGGCATATGACATTGCGAAGTCAAAGCTGGGATCATTTCTGATTGTCACTTGTTCATGTATAAAATCAACAAAAACGGAGAAGGGAGGGAATGGAACACTGTGTTTGTACGTGGCACCACGTGTGAGCCACCTCTCCTGTAGATTGTAGGGCAACTTTTGGACTATAGGGTGAACACCTTTTGGCTGTGTCAAGGAATGCAAGTCCTTGTAGGTCACCTTCACATTTAGCAACTAGGACTTCTTTTAGCAGGTCACCTAGTTCTCTAAGTTTCTGGAGACCTTTGTTATATATTTTAGGAAAGTCATTGATTCTTTTGAACAAGGTGCTCTCTATTACCTCTGCTGAGCCGTAACACTCATCTAGCCTCTTCCAGATCTCTTTAAGGCCAATTTGAGGGTGGTTTATATTAATGTCTCTGATCCTTACTGCGTGTTTGACTCTTCTCCCAGGTATTTGACTAAGGCTAGTTTAACACTGGCGTTTCACTGACCTGCGTCGGTCTGTTGACTAAAGATAGGGTACGCAGGTCGCATGCAGCGTCATGCGCCCTTAGGCGGAGCGGCCGGGAGGAGGCGTGGCCGGGGGCGCAGCTTAGGCTGGTTTCACATTTGCGTTTTTTAGCGCTGGAAAAAAACGCATATGTGCGCATGCGTTTTTTCCCCTATATTTAACATGGGTGCGCATACCTGCGCGCTTGTAAGCGCATGTATGCGATTTTCATGCGCTGCGTTTTTTTGGGGTGTGCGTTTGTATTTTCCAGACGCAGCATGTTGCATTTTTTGGCCCTGCAAAAAAGCGCATGCGCACATATGCGCACGTTTTGCGCTAAAAATGGCCATTATAGCCTATGGATGCGCATATGTGCGCACTGGCATGCTCATGTATGCGTTTTTTTGCATATGCGTTTTTTTTTTTTTAACCATGGAATTTAGGGGTTTGGGTTAGAGTTAGGGTTAGTTAAGGGGGTTTAGGGTTAGGGTCAGGGTTAGGGTTGGGGTTTGGGTCAGGGTTAGGGTTAAGTATGGTTTGGTTAAGGGTTAGGGTCAGGGTTAGGGTCAGGATTAGGGTTAAGTATGGTTTTGTTAAGGGTTAGGGTCAGGGTTAGGGTTAGGGTTGGGGTCAGGGTTAGGGTCAGGGTTAGGGTTAAGTATGGTTTTGTTAAGGATTAGGGTCAGGGTTAGGGTCAGGATTAGGGTTAAGTATGGTTTTGTTAAGGGTTAGGGTCAGGGTTAGGGTCAGGATTAGGGTTAAGTATGGTTTGGTTAAGGGTCAGGGTTAGGGTTAGGGTCAGGGTTAGGGTTAAGTATGGTTTTGTTAAGGGTTAGGGTTAGTTAGGGTTTAGGGTTTGGGTTAGGGTTAAGTATGATTTGGTTAAGGGTTAGGGTCAGGGTTAGGGTTAGGGTCAGGGTTAGGGTTAGTAAAGTCATGGTTTGGGTAGTGTGAGGGGCCACCTAAAAATGTTGGAAAAAAACGCAAACGCGGTAAAAACGCACTAAAAACGCATACAAACGCATAAAAACGCTGCGTTTTTTTCATGCATGCTCATAAAAATGCTTGAAAAAAAACGCAGCAGTTGTATGCTTTTGTATGCGTTTTTTCAATGCGTTTTTTTGCGGGAAAAACGCGCTGCAAAAAAAAGCAAGTGTGAAACTAGCCTTAGCGGCGGCCGCGCGCAGACCGACGCAGGCCAGTGAAACTAGCCTAAGAGGTCTATCTCTTCTCTGTGTTGTAGCCCTAAGTCTCTAGTGACATTTTGGAAGGAAGCTTTCCAAGCTATGTAACCTTCAGCATGGTCAGTGAATTTCATGAGTCCCTTGGCAACCAGATCACGTCGTGTGAAGAGCTTAGTAAATTCTGTTGTGAACCGGTAGTCAGCAGAGTATACTGGTGATGGGGTGACTCTGATAGTGATGTGAGGTGTGTTCATACCCGTTAGTATCCTCAGGGTGGCGCCAGCCGGTGTCATATTGCTTCGGTCTGACGTGCGGTGTGTCAGCAAGGTGATTCACATTGGGTTACCTGGCGAGGGGCAAGGTAGTCATTAGCAGAACTGTTTTGCTCCACGTTTTCCTGGAGCTGAGCCTCATGATTACTCACTTGCTTCACTGGATGTGTCGTGTTCTTAGTTATCATGTATTCAATGTGAATTTGCAGTTAAACTCCGCTGCTGCAAGGATAAATTCCAGGAGAGAGATGTCATAGATTCACAGTGGCTTTATTCAGTGCATTTCAGGGGCCTTATTTCCTGATGAAGGGGGCATGAGACCCCTGAAACGCGTTGAATAGAGCCATTGTGAATCTATGACATCTCTCTCCTGGACTTTATCCTTGCAGCAGCGCGGAGTTTAACTGCAAATTCACATTGAATACATGTTTTCTTCTCGTCCCTGAGGACCTGTGGATCTGCAGCAGCTGCTAGACTATATGCTCTTATCTCATCCTAACCAGGTGAGCAAGTTTCTTGTTATATTTCTTCCTTTGTAACGTGGATAATGACCTATTGCGCTTTTTTGTCTCCCCATTCCTTTGCAATAGTGTTCTTGGTTATAGTTTGGATCAGGAAGTTCATTAACATACTGAGATGTGCTTTGTGGCGAATCTTGCAGTGGCAACTCCAGACTTGACGTACTACTTCGGCTATGAGGCTTAGGGTTGTGCGCGGTTTCTAGTGATTCTGCTTTGGCTAGTGCTGCGGCAGCTTCTCTTTTAACTGCTAGGCTCTCTAAGACGGCATCCACACGTGCTTTCTCTTACTGCATCTTTCTCTCTTGCTCATCTCTTTCTAAGCATAACCTTCTCTCTTGCTCATCTCTTTCTAAGCGTGACTTCTCTCTTTCTAAGCGTAACCTTCTCTCTTGATCCTCTCTCTATGCGTGACCTTCTCTCTTGGTCTTCTAATCATGCTTTCCCTAATTTAAGTTCCATCTCTTCTACAGCAAAGGTTGCTCGCATTTTCGTGGCTTCAGCATTTGCACAGGCAATGGCGACCGTGCTGCTAATGGATACAGTCTTTGAGGAGACAGAGGTAACAGATTTTGCCCTCTGTGATTTGTGGGACATGGTGTCTTGGGGGAATGCTTGGCTGTGCAGAGATTGCTGTAGCTGTATTAGTCTCTGTGTAGCCGGTGACTTGAATCTCACGAGGTGGGTTAGTGCAGTTTCACTAGTTCCTGCAAGCTGGATGAAGGGCTGTCTTTTCCCTGAATTCCACTAGCTGGATAGCCGCTGTTTCACTGCGATCCTGCAAGATGTAAGACTGTCTCTTCCCTGAATTCCCACTAGCTGGAGGGCCGCTGTTTCACTGTTCTGTCCTCACTAAATGAAGCAGACTTCAGGTAGCTTATACAGGCAGCTAAACCGCTATACCGGGGTCCAATAAGGAGACTGTAGGTTGAATCTGTGTTTTATTGAACGTGGTGGTATATTGGTGCGGTGAAACTACAATACAAGCGTATACAGTCAGTCAGTATGGGGTGCATAGGAATACATAATATACATAATAATTACAAATCAACATTTGCACTAATAGCTAACCAGGGGAAGGATTGATTAACCAGGCTGATATGGAACAGAAATTATATACAGGAAGCATGATTACATCCCAGCAATGCTGTCACAAGGGGAGAAGAGAAATGAGATGCTTCCAGGATGCAGGCTGAGGGGAAAAATGGAGAACTGGAGGGAAAATAGGGGCTGGACTAACCATAATCCTTTGCAAAACTTACCAGGGTGCATTGCCAGCGGAGGGAAATGGGAAAATGAAAGTAAAACACACAATAACATTGCGGTTATGACTTTGGTCACTAGATGGAGCCAGAAAACATCCAACAAGCAGATAATCGGGGATTCTGAATTAAATGTCGGAGACAGAACAGTCCTTTAAAAAAAAAAAAAAAGTTGTAAAAATGAGAAATCGCTGGTCAACTTTTAACCCTTATAACTTCCTAACAAAAAAAAATTTGGTTCCAAAATTGTGCTGATGTAAAGTAAACATGTGGGAAATGTTGCTTATTAAGTTTTTTGTGTGCCATATCTCTGTGATTTAAGGGCATAAAAATTCAAAGTTGGAAAATTGCAAAATGTTATGCCAAATATCTGCTTTTTTCACAAATAAGCGCAAGTTATATGAATTAAATTTTACCACTAACATGAAGTACAATGTCATGCTGCTCCGAGGGTCTCGGGGAAGGACGCAAGGAGCCCCTCCCTGCGCAATTCTTCTCTGTGCCTCGGTGCACTGCAATTATGTTTGATCGCAGTGTGCCAGGGGTTAATGTGCCGGGGGCGGTCCGTGACCGTCCCTGGCACATAGTGTCGGGAATCAGCTGACACCCGGCCTCGATCAGCGGCGCTCCTCCAGGGAGTGCCGCTGTTCGTGTGACGTACTGCTCCGTCCATGGGACTTAGGTCCCAGGTCACATGGACGGAATAGTACGTCCAATGTAGGAAAGGGGTTAATAACCAGAAAAGGCTGTGCAGACAGCTGCGGGCTATTAGTAGCCTAGGAAGGGGCCATGGATATTTGGGACCCCCCGGCTACAAACACCAGCTCTCAGCCACCCCAGAAATGTTGCATCTCTAGGATGCGCCAATTCTGGCACTTATCCTCTCTTCCCTGTAGTGGTGGCATATGGGGTACTAGTTGTGGGGTTGATGTCAGCTTTGTATTGTAAGGTGACATGAAGCCCACGACTTCATGAATCCTTTAGTTGTTACAGGTTAAATAAAGATGCAGCCAGAATAATGTATTTTAATTAAATAAAACACAACACAGTTTGCCATATTTATTATATACCTAGTTCCTCCGATGCCCTCGATCTATTGCAATAAAATTATAAACCAACAAAAATACTCCCACGACGATCTCCCGTGTAGAGCTGTCACATCTGGAGATGTGACCGCTCTAAGGGCCTCCGGTGACACACTGACCGGAGAGAATACTCCCGCAGTGTACTTCATCGGAGTTCATGCTCTCACTTTACAGCACTATCGCTGTGTCGCAAGTGACAGGACGAACTCTCGAGACCTCTAGGCGGCGGAAGGAATGGATACACTGCAGAGGATCCTCTCCTGTCACTGTACACCAGAGCCCCTGTAGAATTGTCACATCTCTCAATGTGACAGCTCTACACGGGGGATCGTCGTGGGACACTCATTATTAAATGGATTACATCGGAACAGGGAGTATACTGTTGGTCTGTTTTATTTATTTTGCAGGCGATCGAGGGTCTTGGGGATTAGCTGTTTGGTGAGCATGTACTGTATTATTTTTTTTTATTTTTTTTACTATTCAACTCAGTAGCTGGATGATGGGACTACTACTGTTCCAACATCGGCTAATGCTGTCACTGTAGCAGACATAACCGGATGGGACTAGTAGTCCCATTGGTCGATGTCTACACACACAAACGCGCACACACACACCGTGCACCCGCAGACAGACCCACACACATTCTTCACAACCATAGTCTTGGCCCACACACGTTCCTCCCTATCTGTAGCGTTTTCTGTCTATGCACAACACTGCGGATTTGATGCAATTCTGCGTGTCCAAAAACGCTGTGGATCCGCATCAAAATCCGCAACGTGTGCATATAGTCTAAAACCTTTTAACTTTAAATTAATTCCAAAACTGTTTAAAGTACAGTAATAAGTAACATTTCCCTCATGTTTAAGTATTTTATGTGACATATCTCTGATTTAAGGGCATGAACATTCAAAGTTGGAAAATTGTGAAATTTTCGCCAAACTTCTGTTTTTTTTTTTTTTTTTTCTTCAATGCAAGTCATATCAAAGAAATCTTACAACTATCATGAAGTACAATATGTCACGAGAAAACATTGTCAGAATCACCGTGGTCTATGGAAGCATTGCAGAGTTATTACCTCATAAAGGGACTGGTCAGAATTGTAAAAATTGGTGTGGTCATTATAACATACAAACCACCCTTGGGGTTAAAGGGGTTAAAACCCCAAATCATTTACCTATCCACTCCAGAACACTAAGGCTGGTTTCACACTTGCGTTGGGCAGAGCTGCGGAGGGCTGCATAGTTCCTCTGTTAAGCCCCGCCCATTGCCACACCCCTTCCATTCAGCTCCGACTACTTCAGCATGCGTCCTGCGTACCTATCTTTAATGTTAGGTATGCAGGCCCTGCGAATGTATGCGGATGCCTCCGCGTGCGTCATTTTGACTGCGTCGAACACAAGTTGCATTTTGTTTCGGTTGACGCAGCGTCAAAACGACGCATGCTGAGACATCCACATACATCCACATGGCCTGCGTACCCAATGTTAAAGATAGGTATGCAGGACGCATTCCGACGTAGGCGGAGCTGAATAGAAGAGGTGCGGTAGTGGGTGGGGCTTAATGGAGGAACTACGCAGCACTCTGCAGCTCTGACCAACGCAAGTGTGAAACCAGCCTAACTGCTAAGACTCGCTTCCCTATTTTCACGGGTATTACCCAGCAAACTTCCTCTTTTTTTAGGATCTCAACACTTGAATTAGATGTTTCAGATGGATTAAGGATGAGTGATCTCTAAATCTTTAATCATTCCTTGGCTCATCAGGTAACGTCCATTTCACTTTTGAAACGAGGTCTTTTTTTACTCCTACATCCTCCTTTGGTCCCTTCAATTGGACTAAGGATCTGAGTTAATTTGCTAGAAACCCAGCATTGCATAAATACCATTTGAACAAAGATAGGGACACTTTGATGGTAAGAAAGGATAAGCGACTCGTATATTAGAGGAATTGCAAAGGGACTGTACACCATCCTGGAAAAATTATAGCTTTCAAAATGTGATGTAAAAACTTTTTTTTGCAATGAAAAGCTTCTTTTAGTGTGTGACAGTAGCCAAACATTAAAAACTCGCTATAACGCCTCTTTCACATGTCCTGATATTTCTGGATATGTTCATGTTTGTAATACGTGTGGCAACCGTGTGCCGCATCAGTACCACACAGACGGGTGCCAGGGAAGAAGCGTTACAGTAAGGACGTCCCCGGCGCCTGATGCTGAACACTGCTCTCATCATTCTCCCATGCTTTGCCAGCAGTCGGCAATATTTACGTAATAAAAGAGCAGGCGGCAGCTGAAGGGACTATTACTCCCATCAGCCTACCCCTGCTGCTGCTAATAACAGTGAAAGCAATAGTGACTGATGGAAGTATATAAATAAATGAAGAAAACTGCATGGGTGCCCCTGTATTTTCTGTAACCAGCCAGGCGAAACGCACAGCTGGGGGCTGCAATCCTAAGCTGTCATCTTCAGCAAGGTGGGTTATCAAGAATAGATGGGTCCCCATGCTTGTTTTTTTTTTTTATGTAATTTAAAATTTCCTCCCCCCACTTTTGACGATCAGCCTTGCTAAAGCTCACAGCTGGGGGCTGGTATTCTCCGGCTGGTATGGGGCCATGGATATCCCCCCCCACTTATAAGACACCTATCCATTACTAATCCTTTAGTTACATGATAAATAGAGACACAGCTAGAATAAAGTCTTTTATTAGAAATTAAACAGTTTGTTATTTTTTAAAAAAAAAAAGTAAAACAGTTATACTCACCAAACTCCTTTTCCACCAAAGCCCTTGGTCTCCTGTAATAGAACAAAGATGCGACTGTCCAGGCTGAGAACCACTGGTGGATGAGATTCTGGGAACGCAGCGTCAGTGATGAGGTGACGTCATAATGGTTACTTCTGGTCACTGAGGCTCTGTTCCCAGCTGACCCGAACTGCAGTGACTTTGGTCAGATCCCCAATAGCGCCGTTAGCACTCACGGTGCTAGTGGGGATTTCACCACAGCTCAGCCCGGCTGGAAGCGAAGCCCAGTGACCAGGCCCGGATTGGCAATATAACCAACCGGGCATTTTCCCGCTGGGCCGCTGTCACGTGGGCCGTGGGCGGCAGCGCCCGATCATCTGGCCGCTTGCCAGCCGCTGCAGCCACTGTTGCTCCTGCCGCCGGCCCTCTGCGGGCACGGCGGTGATAGTTTAAAGTTCCTCCCGCACTGCAGGGAGATAAGCCACCACGCCCCCCCCACACACACCCCATCCTCGCCGTAGCATGAGACACCCCCCCCGCAGCCACTCACAGCGTCGCACTCGCTTGCCTGCTCGCTCTGTTCGCAGGACCTGTGATGAGGTCACAGGAGCGGAGGAGTCAGGGGGTCACATGATCAGGAGCCTTTGTCCAGACCCCCGATCATGTCACCCCTGACTCCGCCCCTCCTGTGACCTCATCACAGGTCCTGTGCGCTCAGCCTTACCTCTACCGTCTGTAAGACTCTGCTTTGCTGTTGTCATGGTGCTGGTTGAGGTAAGTATGTGTGGGGTCAGGATTTACAGTGTGGATGTAGCAGAGCCGTGTGTGTACGAGGTGTACGGAGCGGAGCCGTGTGTGTACGAGGTGTACGGAGCGGAGCCGTGTGTGTGTACGAGGTGTACGGAGCGGAGCCGCGCGTGTACGGAGCGGAGCCGCGCGTGTACGGAGCGGAGCCGCGCGTGTACGAGGTGTACGGAGAGGAGCTGCGCGTGTATGGAGTGGAGCCATATGTGTACGGGATGTACGGAGCGGAGCCAAGTGTGTACGAAGCATACAAAGCGGGCTTTTCCCACGGACACAGGAGTACACGGCGGAGCCCCGAGGAGCATTTTAAAACACACACATGACGTTCCACCTAAAGTGATGTGCTGGAAGCTGACCGGAAATGAGATAATTTCTTGAGGAGATTGTGACGGAACCAGGAAATCTTCAGACCCATCACAGTGTCCTCCTCCGACAGCACAGACAGCAGGATCGCCTTGGAATCGGGGATGCCGGCCATGTGAGCGGATCATGATAGGTCCTGCACCGGGAGGCTCAGGTGGGCACTACAATGGGAGCCGGGCTGCTATAGTATCTTTGTAGAATCTTTATTTCTTTCTCTCTTTTTCTTTCTTTCTCTGTTCTTTCATTCTCTGTTCTGTCTTTCCCTCATTTTCTTTCTCTCTCTGTTCTTTCTTTTCTTTACTTCTTTCTTTCTCTCTCTGTTCTTTCTCTGTCTTTCTCTGTTCTTTCTTTCCCCTCTTTCTTTCTCTCACTGTTCTTTCTTTGTCTCTCACTCTTTCTTTCTTTCCCCTTTCTTTCTCGCTCTCTGTTTTCTTATTTCTCTCTCTGTTTTCTCTCTTCCTTAGTGCCAGTCAGTGTGCCCATAATGCTAGCCACTGTGCCCTCAGTACCAGTCAGTGTGATCAGCAGTGCTAAATGGGTGCGATTATGTGTGGACATGGGTGTGACTAGTTGTGAAATGGGTGTGGCTGGGCGTGGCCAAAATTTGCAGCGGCGTGCTGTGCGCGCCGCAGTCTTTGTCCGTCTTTCCCTTCTTCAAAAGTTGGGAGGTATGATAGGGGCGGCTAATCTCCTCTCACTTCTTGTAAACTACAAGTGTACAAAGATATTATATAGTCACCAAGTGACTAGTGGGCCTGTGTAACTTCAAATGCCAGGGCTGAATTTTAGTCCCAGTCCGGCCCTGCCAGTGACTGTATGCTGAGAGCTATGTTCAGCACCTGGTGCCGGGTAACAGCGCTTCTTCCCTGTCACCAATGCATGTCACATGGATGACATCCATGTGTGTTATGCGTATGCATGTATACGGGACATTTTGTGGCCCGTTCTGACATTAAAAAATGGACATGTCAGTGTGTTTTGCCCACAGACACACAGTCCGTGGAAGCCTGTGAAGCAAGCAGGAGGGTGGCATCACAAGAAAATGGGAGGCACCATACCCGGACCTGTGACATCCATTGGACCGAACCACCCACGGGTGAGTATAATAAAAGTTGTTTTTCGTATCTTTCAGGTCGGATCGGGGTCTTATCTACAGCATTATAGAATGCTGTAGATAAGCCCTGAAAGGCAGTGGCCATATCTTATATCAGCCAAAACTGCTGACAGGTTCGCTTTAACCATTTTGTGAGGCATATTTCTGTGATTAAAGGGCATGAAAATTCATAGTTGTAAAATTTTCACCAAATTTAAATTTTTTTTACAAATAAACGCAAGTCATATCAAGTAAATGTTACCACTATCATGAAGTACAATATGTCACGAGAAAACAGTCTCAACATCACCGGGATCCACTGAAGCGTTCCGGAGATATTACATCTTAAAGAGACAGTGGTCAGAATTGTAAAAATTTGCCCAGTTATTAACATGCAAACCACCCTCGGGGGGTGGTATAGGGGTTAAAAGAGCTAATGCCTAGAGATGACTTGACAAACCTTCTGGTAAAGGATTAAATATAGTCCTAATGGACTTTACGAACTATATGAACTATATGTAAATAGTTAGAAATTTGAGTGATACTAAAATGTATATACTATTCAGTGAGATAATCCCGCTGAAACTTTTCTTAAAGATTTGGAGACTATCCTAAATGAGGCACTCGCTGATACATTAATCTCAGGAAAAGTATTCTTTTGTGAAAAAAAAAAGCAAAACTGTGATCATGCAGGCACCAGCGCTGTAGCATGACTGAATCTCTAATATCCATATATTCATTTTATTTAGCTATATAAATTTCTTAAGAATTAAAAATTCTTCCTCAAAATGGTGACACTGCGCCTGCACAGTAGCTTATTTCAGAACAAAACAGATGCTACTGCGCAGGTGCGGCCAGCGCCATCTTGGAGACAATTTTTTTTTCCTCCAATGGCGCTTGTGCAGTAGCTTCTATTGCATTCCAATTTTAGCTGCTGTGCAGGGGCTGCTGTCACCATTTTGAGGAAGATTTTTTTTTTTTTTTCTTAAGAAATTTATATCACTAAATAAAATGAATATATGTTTTAAGTTTATTTTATTTTTTTTTATTTTTTTTTTTAACTTGCGCACTGACAATTAAATTGAACTAAGTCATAAGACCTGTGCACTTGAGTGAAGAGATGCGACATGTGTGGAGACGTCAGATGTGAGATTATTGGCCAGCTGTCCCGATGACGTGGTTTTTCTAACATGCACTACAGAATTGTTAGGAGAGGCCAGAAGGTGCAAATTTTCCCAGCTTTATAAAAATCCAGCCTCTTCTAACCTTGTGACAAAAAAATAGCAACCATGAGTTCTTCTAAGCAGCTGCCTAGCACTCTGAAAATAAAAATAGAGGCCCACAAAGCAGGAGAAGGCTACAAGAAGATACTAAAGCATTTTCACGTTTTTCTTTCCTCTGTCTGAAATTTAATTAAGAAATGTCAGTTAACAGAAACAATGGAGGTCAAGATAAGGTCTGGAAGACCAAGCAAACTTTCATTGAGAGCTGCTCATAGGATTGCTAGAAAGGCAAATCAGGCCCCCACCTCGCTTAACTGGAAAAGACCTTCAGAAACATTTAGCAGTCTTTGGAGTTGTGGTACCTTGTTCTGCTGTTGAGAGACATCTGCACAAATATGGCCTTCATGGAAGAGTCATCACAAGAACACCTCTCTGGCGTCCTCACCATAAGATTCAGCTTCAGAAGTGTTCAATAGAACATCTAAACAAGCCTAATGCATTTCAGAAACAAGTCCTATGGACCAAAGAGAGTAATAGAACTCTTGGGCCACAATGATCAAAGGAATGTGTGGAGAAAAAAGGGCTCATAATTTCAGGAAAAGAATATGTCGCCAACCATGAAACATGGGGGTGAATCAATTGTGCTTTGGGGTTGTGTTGCAGCCAATGGCACAGGGTACATTTTGCAGGTAGGTGGAAAAATGGATTCAATGAAATGTCAACAAATTCTTGATGTAAATAATACCATCTGTAAAAAAAAAAAAAAAAAAAAAGTGAAGTTGAAAAGAGGATGGCTTCTACAAATGGAAAATACTCCTAAACACAGGTCAAAATCCACAATGGAATACCTCCAAAAGGCGCAAGCTGATGGTGTTTACTATGGCCCTCACAGTCCCCTCATCATTGAAAATCTGTAGCAAGACCTCAAAATAGCAGTGCATGCAAGGCAATCCGGGAATCTCACATGAGTAAGAATTTTCCGAGGAACAAAGGATGAAAATCCCTCAAAAAAGAATTGAAACATTCTTGGCTAGCTACAAAAAGTGTTTACAAGCTGTGATAATTTCAAAAGAGGGTGCTACTAGGCACTAACCATGCAGGGTGCCCAAGCTTTTTCATTGGCTCATTTTCTTTTTTGTAACTTTTAAAATATAAAAGAGGAAAAATATTCTTTTTTGGCCTAAATTACAAAGGAAATGTGTCATCTTTTAGTTTTAGGCCTTTTCGAGATCATTTAATCTTCAACTTTCTTAACTGTTCACAGTAACAGTAATTTTGACTAGAGTGCTCTGACTTTTACATGCCACTAAAATTATAATATCTGATATTATACAGTGGGGAAAAAAAGTATTTAGTCAGTCAGCAATAGTGCAAGTTCCACCACTTAAAAAGATGAGGCGTCTGTAATTTACATCATAGGTAGACCTCAACTATGGGAGACAAACTGAGAAAAAAAAATCCAGAAAATCACATTGTCTGTTTTTTTTTTCATTTTATTTGCATATTATGGTGGAAAATAAGTATTTGGTCAGAAACAAAATTTCATCTCAATACTTTGTGATATATCCTTTGTTGGCAATGACAGAGGTCAAACGTTTTCTGTAAGTCTTCACAAGGTTGCCACACACTGTTGTTGGTATGTTGGCCCATTCCTCCATGCAGATCTCCTCTAGAGCAGTGATGTTTTTGGCTTTTCGCTTGGCAACACGGACTTTCAACTCCCTCCAAAGGTTTTCTATAGGGTTGAGATCTGGAGACTGGCTAGGCCACTCCAGGACCTTGAAATGCTTCTTACGAAGCCACTCCTTCGTTGCCCTGGCGGTGTGCTTTGGATCATTGTCATGTTGAAAGACCCAGCCACGTTTCATCTTCAATGCCCTTGCTGATGGAAGGAGGTTTGCACTCAAAATCTCACGATACATGGCCCCATTCATTCTTTCATGTACCTGGATCAGTCGTCCTGGCCCCTTTGCAGAGAAACAGCCCCAAAGCATGATGTTTCCACCACCATGCTTTACAGTAGGTATGGTGTTTGATGGATGCAACTCAGTATTCTTTTTCCTCCAAACACGACAAGTTGTGTTTCTACCAAACAGTTCCAGTTTGGTTTCATCAGACCATAGGACATTCTCCCAAAACTCCTCTGGATCATCCAAATGCTCTCTAGCAAACTTCAGACGGGCCCGGACATGTACAGGCTTAAGCAGTGGGACACGTCTGGCACTGCAGGATCTGAGTCCATGGTGGCGTAGTGTGTTACTTATGGTAGGCCTTGTTACATTGGTCCCAGCTCTCTGCAGTTCATTCACTAGGTCCCCCCGCGTGGTTCTGGGATTTTTGCTCACCGTTCTTGTGATCATTCTGACCCCACGGGGTGGGATTTTGCGTGGAGCACCAGATCGAGGGAGATTATCAGTGGTCTTGTATGTCTTCCATTTTCTAATTATTGCTCTCACAGTTGATTTCTTCACTCCAAGCTGGTTGGCTATTGCAGATTCAGTCTTCCCAGCCTTGTGCAGGGCTACAATTTTGTTTCTGGTGTCCTTTGACAGCTCTTTGGTCTTCACCATAGTGGAGTTTGGAGTCAGACTGTTTGAGAGTGTGCACAGGTGTCTTTTTATACTGATAACAAGTTTAAACAGGTGCCATTACTACAGGTAATGAGTGGAGGAAAGAGGAGACTCGTAAAGAAGAAGTTACAGGTCTGTGAGAGCCAGAAATCTTGATTGCTTGTTTCTGACCAAATACTTATTTTCCACCATAATATGCAAATAAAATGAAAAAAAAACAGACAATGTGATTTTCTGGTTTTTTTTTTTTCTCAGTTTGTCTCCCATAGTTGAGGTCTACCTATGATGTAAATTACAGACGCCTCTCATCTTTTTAAGTGGTGGAACTTGCACTATTGCTGACTGACTAAATACTTTTTTTCCCCACTGTAGTTACCACTCTAGGCATCCAACTCCTTAATGCGAAGAAACGTTTTCTAAGGCCCTCCTGCATGTTGTCCAGGGAGTAAGGGGGCAAGTTTACCTTTCAAATGGTGTATCATTTGTGTGTGGGTGCAGTATGAACAGGGAAGCAAAGGATTCCCTGAAAAACAGTGTTTAGAAATAATAGAATAGATCATAGTTACCACTCTAGGCATTCCACTCCTGGGAAGAAATCTTTTCCAAGGCCCTCCTCTGCATGTTGTCCAGGGTGTATTGGAGTGCATCCTTCTAATTTTTGGCAGCCCTTGCACTTGGTGCATACGCGTTACCAGTCTAGGAGGTCCACGCCTTTAAAAATGGGATAACAAAAGTAAACCCAAAATCTAGTTTTTAAATGAAGGTCTTCATTTTTAAGGGAAAAATCTGCCATTTTAACCCCTTTAACGACCAATGACTGATCTATCAGTTTATCTAATCGCCGGAGCCCGCACCTTTCCCGGTACATGTCAGCTGTTTTGCACAGCTCATAGCAAGTCAGCAATTCTGCTGCATGCAGGCAATCTGATCATCGCCTGTATGTAGCAGTGCTGATCGGGTTATAGCAGCTTCTTTTCTTGACTTTTGAAGCATCCCAAAAGTGAAAAAGTTTTTAAAAATATATAAAAAAACAAAAAAAAAAACAAATCACCCCGCATCGCCCCATTCAAAATAAAACAAAAATTAAACATGCTCATATTTGGTGTCGCCATGTTCAGAATTGCCCCATCTATCAACAAAAAAAAGATTAACCTGATCGATAAACGGCGTAACGAGAAAAAAAAGTCAAAACGCCAGAATTTTTTTTTTTTTTTTTTTTTTGGGGTCACCGCGACATTGAATTAAAATGCAATAACGGATGATCAAAAGATCATATCAGCACCAAAATGGTATGATTAAAAACGTCAGCTTAACGCGCAAAAAATAAGTCCTCACCCGACCCGAGATAATGAAAAATGTAATCGCTATGGGTATTGGAAAATTGCACTTTTTTTTATTTTTAACAAAGTTTGGAATTAGATAAAGAACCTAGACATGCTTGGTGTCTATGAACTCATAATGACCTGGAGAATCATAATGGCAGGTCAGTCTTAGCATGTTGTGAACCTAGTAAAAAAGCAAAACAAAAAACAAGTGTGGGATTGCACTTTTTTGCAATTTCATTGCACTTTGAACTGTTTTCCCGTTTTCCAGCACACAGTGTTAACCCCTTTCTGCCATTAGACGTAGTATCCCATCCATGTGCCTTGGGACTTAATTCCCAAGGACGGGATAGTACGTCTAATGCAATCAGCGGCGCCCACGTGGTGAGCGCTGCTGATCGCGGCCGGGTGTCAGCTGATTATCACAGCTGACACCCGGCACAATGTGTCAGGGGCGATCAAGGACCGCCCCAGACACGTTAACCCCTTGTACACCGCGATCAAACACGATCGCGGTGTACCGCGGGTTAAAGGGAAGCATCGGCAGGGAGGGGGCTCCCTCCGTGCTTCCCTGAGCCCCCCATGGCAGCGCAATGTGCAGCGCTGCTGCTGGGGACTCCTTCCCTACAGGCCCCCAGATCCAAGATGGCGATGGGGGCCTTCGGGGGCCTGTAGGGAGCGGACTTCCTCACTGCCTGCAAAGCGCAGGCATGAGGAAGTCTGCAGCAGTGCCTGTGACAGATTGCTGATCTGTCACAGCGATCTGTGATGTGACAGATCAGCGATCTGTCACAGGACAGTAATGTCCCACCTGGGACTATGTAATAAAGTGTTAAAAAAAAAAAAAAAAAAAGGGTAAAAATAATTTAAAAAAAAAAATCGCTAAATTAGTAAAAAAAAAAAAAAAAAAAAAAATATTCCCCAATAAATTCATTTTTTGAAAATAAAAAAAACAATAAAAGTACACATTTGGTATCGCTGCGTCCGTAACGACCCGCCCTATGAAACTGTCCCATTAGTAAACCCCTTTAGCGAACCCCTTAAAAAGTAAAAATAAAAAACGAAGCAAAAAATGATTTATCATACCACCGAACAAAAAGTGCAATAACGCACGATCAAAAAGACGCATATAAATATCCATGGTACCGCTGAAAACGTCATCTTGTCCCGCAAAAAACGAGCCGCCATACAGCGTCATCAGCGAAAAAATAAAAAAGTTATAGCTCGCAGAATAAAGTGATGCAAAAATAATTATTTTTTATATAAAATTGTTTTCATTGCAAAAAACCAACAAAACATAAAATGACCTAAATGAGGTATCGCTGTAACCGTACCGACCCAAAGAATAAAACCGCTTTATCAATTTTACCACACGCGGAACGGTGTAAACGCACCCCTCCAAAAGAAATTCATGGAACGCTGGTTTTAGTTCATTCTGCGTCCCAAAAATCAGAATAAAAAGTGATCAAAAAATGTCACGTGCCCGAAAATGGTATCAATAAAAACGTCAACTCGTCCCGCAAAGAATAAGACCTCACATGACTTGGTGGGTCAAAATACGGAAAAATTATAGCTCAATATGTGGTGATGCAAAAACTATTTTTACAATAAAAAGTGTCTTTTAGCATGCGACAGCTGCCAAACATAAAAACCGCCATAAATAGTAAATCAAACCCCCCGTTATCACCCCCTTAGTTAGGGAAAAATAATAAAATAAAAAAAAGTATTTCCATTTTCCCATTAGGGTTAGGGCTAGGGTTAGAGCTCAGATTAGGGTTAGGGGTGTGTTGGGGTTAGGGTTGGAGTTATAATTGGGGGGTTTCCACTGTTTGGGCACACCAGGTGCTCTCCAAATGCAACATGGCGTCTGATCTCAATTCCAGCCAGTTATGCGTTGAAAAAGTCAAATGGTGCTCCTTTCCTTCCAAGCTCTGCCATGCGCCCAAACAGTGTTTTACCCCCACATATGGGGTGTCAGCCTACTCAGGACAAATTTCAAAACAACTTTTGGGGTCCAATTTCTCCTGTTACCCTTAGGAAAATAAAAAATCGGGGCAAAAATATCGTTTTTGTGGAAAAATTGATTTTTTTTATTTTCACGCCCAGGCGTTATAAACTTCTGTGAAGCACTTGGGGGTTCAAAGTGCTCACCACACATCTATATAAGTTCCGTGGGGGGTCTAGTTTCCAAAATGGGGTCACATGTGGGGAGTTTCAATAGTTTAGGTACAGCAGGGGCTCTCCAAATGCACGTGACACCCGCAGACCAATCCATCAAAGTCTGCATTCCAAAACGTCACTACTTCCCTTCCGAGCCCCGACTTGTGCCCATACAGTAGTTTTCTCCCACATATGAGGTATCAGCGTACTCAGGACAAATTGGACAACAACTTTTGGGGTCCAATTTCTCCTGTTACCCTTGGGAAAATAAAAAAAAATTGGAAACTAATTAATCATGTTTGTGGAAAAAATACGATTTTTTTATTTTCATGCCTGGGCATTATAAACTTCTGTGAAGCCCTTGGGGGTTCAAAGTGCTCACCACACATCTAGATAAGTTCCTTAGGGGGTCTAGTTTCCAAAATGGTGTCATTTGTGGGGGGTTTCTACTGTTTTGGTACATCAGGGGCTTTCCAAACGCGACATGGTGTCCGATCTCCATTCCAGCCAAAAACGTCAAATGGCGCTGCTTCCCTTCCGAGCTCTGCCATGCGCCCAAATAGTCATTTACACCCACATGGGGTATCGGCGTACTCAGGACAAATTGCACAATAACTTTTAGGGTCCTGTTACCCTTGGAAAATTAAAAATTGGGGGTGAAAAGATCATTTTTGTGGAAAAAATGATTTTTTAATTGTACCGCTGTACGTTATAAACTTCTGTGAAGCCCTTGTGGGTTCAAAGTTCTCACCACATATCTAGATAAGTTCCTTGGGGTGTCTAGTTTCCAAAATGGGGTCACTTGGGGGGGGGGTTTCCACTGTTTATGTACATCAGGGGCTCTCCAAGCGCGACATGGCGTCTGATCTGAATTCCAGCCAATTTTGCATTGAAAAAGTCAAACGGCGCTCCTTCCCTGCTGTGGTCTGCCATGCGCCGAAATAGTGGTTCCCCCCCACATATCAGGTATCAACGTGCTCAGGAAAAATTGCACAATAACTTTTGCAGTCCAATTTCTACTGTTACCCTTGGTAAAATAAAAAAAATTGAACCTGAAGTATTTTTTTAGTGAAAAAGTTAAATGTTCATTTTTTTTTTTAAAATATTCAAAAAATTCCTGTGACGCACCTAAAGGGTTTATAAACTTCTTGAATGTGGTTTTGAGCACCTTAAGGGGTGCAGTTTTTAGAATGGTGTCACTTTTGGGTATTTTCTATCATATAGACCCCTCAAAGTGGCTTCAAATGTGAAGTGGTCCGTAAAAATAAAATGGTGTTGCAAAAATGAGAAATCGCTGGTCAATTTTTAACCCTTATAACTTCCTAACAAAAAAAAATTTTGGTTCCAAAATTGTGCTGATGTAAAGTAAACATGTGGGAAATGTTACTTATCAAGTTTTTTGTGTGCCATATCTCTGTGATTTAAGGGCATAAAAATTCAAAGTTGGAAAATTGCGACATGTTCAAAATTTTCGCCAAATTTCCGTTTTTTTCACAAACGCAAGAGGTTTCATTTGAATGAAATTTTACCACTAACATGAAGTACAATATGTCACGAGAAAACAATGTCAGAATCACCGGGATCCATGGAAGCGTTTCAGAGTTATTACCTCATAAAGGGACAGTGGTCAGAATTGTAAAAATTGGCCTGGTCATTAACGTGCAAACCACCCTTGGGGCTTAAGGGGTTAATCTACTATATAATAGTCTAATTATGTCTGTCTGTTTGTAACAGAAATCCCACGTCGCTGATTGGTCGCGCCCGGCTGGCCACAACCAATCAGTGACAGGCACAGTCCGGCTGTGAATTGGTGCGGAATTCAAACGACGCACACCACCGCTACTGTTGGGAGATCTGCGGCGCTAGCCGCTGATCTCCCGAAGGTTGCCGCGGGTCATCTCCTGCCGCACGGATTTACCACAATCAGTGATATTGGCGCAGAATTTAAAGGGGGTCTGTCACCCCATTTGTGGCCTATCTGCTGCAGCCACCGCCATCAGGGGCTTATCTACAGCATTCTGTAATGTAGATAAGCCCCCGATGAAACCTGAAAGATAATAAAAACACTTTAGATTATACTCACCAGGGGGCGGGTGCGGTGGGTGTCGTGGTCCGGTCGGCGCCTCCCATCTTCATACGATGTCCTCCTCCTTGCTTCTCCCTCGGCTCCTGCGCACGCGTACTTTATCAGCCCTGTTGAGGGCAGAGCAGAGTACTGCAGTGCGCAGGCGCCGAGGGAGAAGCAAGGAGGAGGACCTCATCGTAGGAAGATGGGAGGCGCTGGACTGCGACACCCACCACACCTGCCCCCTGGTGAGTATAATCTGTGTTTTTCTTATTTTTCAGGTTTCATCGGGGGCTTATCTACAGCATTACAGAATGCTGTAGATAAGCCCATGATGGCGGTGGCCCCAGCTTATGCGGCAAAAATGGGGTGACAGATTCCCTTTAAATAAATTACATACATATTCTAGAATACCCGATGCTTTCGAATCGGACCACCATCTAGTTTTATAATAAAGACCTTCATTTAAAAACTGCATTTTGTAAATGCTTGTTATCTTTGTCTAATATTTCAATTTGTTTGGTTTTCTGAAACATTTAAAGCCCCCGTCACACATAGTGATCTCGCTAGCGAGATCGCTGCTGAGTCACAATTTTTGTGACGCAACAGCAATCTCACCAGCAAGATCGCTGTGTGTGACACTGACCAGCGACCGTCCCCCCTGTCGGTTATCGCTGATCATCCTGGAATAGCCAGGACATTTTTTTGATAGCTGGTCTCCCGCTGGCCAGTACGCATCGCTGCGTGTGACAGGCGGGAGACCAGCGATCAGCGCGCTGGTAACTAGGGTAAATGCAGGGTTTCTAAGCACCATGGGGTGCTTAGAAACCCGATGTGTACCTTAGTTACCAGCACGCTGATGCAGGGAGCTGGTAACCAAGGTACACATCGGGTTTCTAAGTGATGCGCGCTGCTTAGAAACCCGATGTGCATCAGTGCGCTGCTAACTAACGTACACAGCAATGCCGGGCGCTCGGTGTCGCTGGTGCTGATCACTGGTGAAGCTGTCTGTTTGACAGCTCACCAGCGATCATGTAGCGACTCGCCAGCGATCCTGACAAGTTGATATCGTTGTCAGAAACGCTGGTGAGTCGCTATGTGTGACGGGGCCTTAAGTGTGACAAACATGCAATGGAATAGGAAATCGAGTCACACTTTTTCACACAACTGTACTGACCCTACGTAAAATGTTCTTCACAGTATAATGTGCCCCACGTGGTGCATCCTGGTATAATATCATCCCCACTCCCACCCCCATCTTGGTATATTATTTCCTTCCCAAATCCTGGTTTATTTCCTACTCCATAACCCCCCCACCCGGGTATATGTTCCTCCACCCCCACTCATCCATCATGGTATGTGTCTCCCAAACCTTCGCCCAACCCCACCCTGGCATATGTTCCCCTCCCTATTCTGGCATTTCTCCCCCATATATTGAATGCATAGAAAAAACACACTCTTCTACTCGTGTTCCCTCCACTCTCAGGCAGAATGGTGTCCACTCGTGTCAGTTTGTTCAGACCACAGCAGCGTGATGATTTCCCGGCGGTGCTCTAAACACATACACATGAGTGGTGATCGCAGTCTGTACTGTAATGATGACAGGCTCTGATCACATCTTACCCCCGATATCTCACCACCTCCTCTCCATTTATTCCATGGTGCTTTACATGTTTTTTTAATGTATACTCCTCCTCACAAGTACAATCTTAATACGAGTCACGACTGCTACAGGAGGAGGAGAGGACCCTGCCCGTGAGGGCCCACAATCTACAAGGGATGGGTGAGGATACAATAGGTGAGGGCAGAGCTGGTCATGCAGCGGTTTGGTGGATCGGTGGTTACTGCAGGTTGTAGGCTTGTCAGAAGAGGTAGGTCTTCAGTTTCCTTTTGAAGGTTTCCTCGGTAGGCGAGAGTCTGATATGTTTGGGTAGAGAGTTCCAGAGGAGGGGGGATGCAATTGTGGGAAGAGAAGACTTGAAAAGAAGATCTTGTGAGGGTTGGAGGTCGCGTGCTGCTAGGTACCGGGAGACAAGGTCACAGATGTATGGGGGAGACAGGTTTTGGATGGCTTTGTATACCATAGTAATGGGGAGTCGGTGACGGAATTGACAGAGGAGAGGCCGGGGAATAGCAGGGGGATAGGATGATTAGTCGGGCAGCAGAGTTTAGGCTAGATTGGAGGGGTGCGAGAGTGTTAGAGGGGAGGCCTCAGAGCAGGAGGTTGCAGTAGTCAAAGCAGGAGATGAGGGCATGCACTAGAGTATTTTTCAGATTCTATGTTGAAGAATGTACGGAACCGGGAGATCATTTTGAGTTGAAGTCGGCAGGAAGTGGAAAGAGCTTGGATATGTGATTTGAAGGAGAGATCAGAGTCAAGTATTATCCTGAGGCAGCAAGCTTGTGGGACTGAGGAGAGTGAGCAGCCATGTACTTTAATGGATAGGTTTGTTGGGGGAGTCGAATGAGATGGGGGAAAGAAGATTTCTGTTTTGTCCATGTTAAGTTTTAGAAATCTAGTGGATAAGGATGAAAATAGTCGACAGACATTGTAGGATTTAGTTAGTAGGGAGGTGATATCTGGCCTAGAGAGGTAGATCTGTGTGTAATCAGCATAGCGGTGATACTGCAAGCTGTGAGATTCTGTGAGCTGTCCCAGGCAGAAGGTGTAAATGGGCAAGAGCAGGGGCCCTATGACTGAACCTTGCAGGACTCCGGCAGGGGGTGATGTGAGGAGGTGGTGTGTGAATGGAAAACACTGAATGTCTGGTCTATTAGGTATGATGCAATCCAAGATAGGGCCAAGTCTGTGATGCCAAGAGATGAGAGGGACTGTAGTAATAGGGACTGGACTGCATGGCTCCTCATCACCCATCCTGGTAAGAATGGCTCCTCATCCTTATCCTGGTGTGCATGGCTCGTCATCCCTATCCTGGTGTGCATGGCTCGTCATCCCTATCCTGGTGTGCATGGCTCGTCATCCCTATCCTGGTGTGCATGGCTCGTCATCCCTATCCTGGTGTGCATGGCTCGTCATCCCTATCCTGGTGTGCATGGCTCGTCATCCCTATCCTGGTGTGCATGGCTCGTCATCCCTATCCTGGTGTGCATGGCTCGTCATCCCTATCCTGGTGTGCATGGCTCGTCATCCCTATCCTGGTGTGCATGGCTCGTCATCCCTATCCTGGTGTGCATGGCTCGTCATCCCTATCCTGGTGTGCATGGCTCGTCATCCCTATCCTGGTGTGCATGGCTCGTCATCCCTATCCTGGTGTGCATGGCTCGTCATCCCTATCCTGGTGTGCATGGCTCGTCATCCCTATCCTGGTGTGCATGGCTCGTCATCCCTATCCTGGTGTGCATGGCTCGTCATCCCTATCCTGGTGTGCATGGCTCGTCATCCCTATCCTGGTGTGCATGGCTCGTCATCCCTATCCTGGTGTGCATGGCTCGTCATCCCTATCCTGGTGTGCATGGCTCGTCATCCCTATCCTGGTGTGCATGGCTCGTCATCCCTATCCTGGTGTGCATGGCTCGTCATCCCTATCCTGTGTGCATGGCTCCTCATCCCTATCCTGGTGTGCATGGCTCCTCATCCCTATCCTGGTGTGCATGGCTCCTCATCCCTATCCTGGTGTGCATGGCTCCTCATCCCTATCCTGGTGTGCATGGCCCCCTCCTTATCCTGCTAAAATTGTCCCCCACCCCAATCCTGGTATGCATGGCCCCCATCAGAAAAACAAAAAAATAAACCATTATGCCTGCTGTGAGGGCTCTCACAGGGGAAGGGGGCATTGATTTCACTCACCTCGGGGGAGGCGAGAGAAGGACCCACATCGATTGGCTCTCTGGCACCACCACTTGCTCCAGGTCAGTCAGGGAACTGCACCGAGGGCAAATAGTCCCAAAAAGGCTTCCCTTATATGTGTGAGTTAGTGAGGTGCTCCCAGTGAGGGGGGATATACAGTGGGGCAAAAAAGTATTTAGTCAGTCAGCAATAGTGCAAGTTCCACCACTTAAAAAGAAGAGAGGCGTCTGTAATTTACATCATAGGTAGACCTCAACTATGGGAGACAAACTGAGAAAAAAAAATCCAGAAAATCACATTGTCTGTTTTTTTTTCATTTTATTTGCATATTATGGTGGAAAATAAGTATTTGGTCAGAAACAAGCAATCAAGATTTCTGGCTCTCCCAGACCTGTAACTTCTTCTTTAAGAGTCTCCTCTTTCCTCCACTCATTACCTGTAGTAATGGCACCTGTTTAAACTTGTTATCAGTATAAAAAGACACCTGTGCATACCCTCAAACAGTCTGACTCCAAACTCCACTATGGTGAAGACCAAAGAGCTGTCAAAGGACACCAGAAACAAAATTGTAGCCCTGCACCAGGCTGGGAAGACTGAATCTGCAATAGCCAACCAGCTTGGAGTGAAGAAATCAACTGTGGGAGCAATAATTAGAAAATGGAAGACATACAAGACCACTGATAATCTCCCTCGATCTGGTGCTCCACGCAAAATCCCACCCCATGGGGTCAGAATGATCACAAGAACGGTGAGCAAAAATCCCAGAACCACGCGGGGGGACCTAGTGAATGAACTGCAGAGAGCTGGGACCAATGTAACAAGGCCTACCGTAAGTAACACACTACGCCACCATGGACTCAGATCCTGCAGTGCCAGACGTGTCCCACTGCTTAAGCCTGTACATGTCCGGGCCCGTCTGAAGTTTGCTAGAGAGCATTTGGATGATCCAGAGGAGTTTTGGGAGAATGTCCTATGGTCTGATGAAACCAAACTGGAACTGTTTGGTAGAAACACAACTTGTCGTGTTTGGAGGAAAAAGAATACTGAGTTGCATCCATCAAACACCATACCTACTGTAAAGCATGGTGGTGGAAACATCATGCTTTGGGGCTGTTTCTCTGCAAAGGGGCCAGGACGACTGATCCGGGTACATGAAAGAATGAATGGGGCCATGTATCGTGAGATTTTGAGTGCAAACCTCCTTCCATCAGCAAGGGCATTGAATATGAAACGTGACTGGGTCTTTCAACATGACAATGATCCAAAGCACACCGCCAGGGCAACGGAGTGGCTTCGTAAGAAGCATTTCAAGGTCCTGGAGTGGCCTAGCCAGTCTCCAGATCTCAACCCTATAGAAAACCTTTGGAGGGAGTTGAAAGTCCATGTTGCCAGGCGAAAAGCCAAAAACATCACTGCTCTAGAGGAGATCTGCATGGAGGAATGGGCCAACATACCAACAACAGTGTGTGGCAACCTTGTGAAGACTTACAGAAAACGTTTGACCTCTGTCATTGCCAACAAAGGATATATCATAAAGTATTGAGATGAAATTTTGTTTCTGACCAAATACTTATTTTCCACCATAATATGCAAATAAAATGAAAAAAAAAACAGACAATGTGATTGTCTGGATTTTTTTTTCTCAGTTTGTCTCCCATAGTTGAGGTCTACCTATGATGTAAATTACAGACGCCTCTCATCTTTTTAAGTGGTGGAACTTGCACTATTGCTGACTGACTAAATACTTTTTTGCCCCACTGTATATCACCAGTCCAGGCTGAAGATATATATTTAAGCCTCCCGGTTGTCACTGCCAGAGTTCCTCACTAAAACCATACGGTATTCTGCCACCAATTCCTCTTTCGACATAAGCCCCGTCCAACAACAGGCCTATATCGGGTCAGAAACCAACCCGGGTAGCATACAATTGACAAACTGAGACTGGGGATTCGTGAATCGAGATAAAAGAGCAGTCCAAGATTAATTTTATGTTTAATTGCCAAAAAAGTGCACTAGAAATGTACAGGTATATAATTACAAGAGCAAGGATAGGTTGCAATTACCATGTTATGTAGCATGTGACCACAGGGTGGCGCTGATGGATCACAGGCTCAAATCTTAGATATAGGCTTTCCTGGCTGCGTCAGCTAACATCCTCCTGCCATTAGAAAACTTAAGTCCAAAATGAGGGTCTGCCTTATATCTCCCAGGCTGTTCCATCCCACACTCTGCTGCCTAACCTGGGCTGGGCTGCCTCCTCCCATGTCTGAGAATATGATTTTCTGCCCAGAATTGTGGATGGCTCATAACCTTCCACCCGATGCTCTGATTGGGTCGGTGGCGCCTCCAATGGGTTCCGCTAGATTTTATCTGCACATAGAGACTAAATATGCCTACCGTATACTTCCTGTTAGCTATGCTTTATAACTCCATAATGCAGGGTTCTGGTGGTGGCTAAATAATATGGGTGCCTGGTGAAAGGAATACCGATTCCGATAATGTGCTCGGCTAGGCTCAGAGATATTGCATTCTGTTATTATAGGTCATTTTCCAGACTCAGTACCTCAGTCTGCTGTGACTAGTTGTTTGACCGTGTTTCCATGTGCTTCAGTCACACAAAGGAATCATTTGCTGTGAAGCTGCAGGGAGCTCACCCCTTGGTGCAAATTGCTAGTCGCCCGAGCTTCAAAGAGTTTCTTCCTAGCTCTTTTAATTAAAGATAAACATTACATGGCTTTTTATGGCCTTGGGGAATTCCAAGGGAGGGGGCTGAGTGGTCTGAAGCAAGTATTTTTGGTCTAAACTTATCTAGATGGGGAATTCCATCAGAAATCAAAATAACATTTACCCATATCTCACACTTGCCTTCCTGCGCTCCCTCGCAGTATCTTGTTCTGATGCTAGCAGCTGATTTATGCTTGTAAGCAGCAAATGGCAGTGACGTCATGCGCTGCTAAAAAGAAGAGGACATCTGCCATAATACTCACCGCTCTCCATGTTGGGACTATGTGCGTGGAGTTCATTGAGTATTCATTCCCATTTATTAGTGCACACATTGTCAGCCACAGCTGCCAGCAGCGGCCGGACGATCACATGTGCTGCTACTTAAGTGAATGAATATTCACTTCCCTCCACGCTCATGGGAGTGGAGAGAAGTGAATATTCTTTTCTCTTCAGTAGCGGGCACATGTGATTGCCCGGCTGCTGCAGGAAGTCTGCGGCTGCTACTACTGTGCGCTATTACTGAGAAATAAATGTTCACTGCGAGTGCAGTGAAAATTCATTTCAGCAATGGGCACAGGTTTTAGCCAGAGCAGCCAGCTCCTGCCTTCTGTGACACAGTGCCCCTCCATCTTCTGGGACCCTCACTTGAGTATAAGCTGGGGGAGGGGCTTTTTCAGCGCAAAAAATGCTGAAAACCGCCGCTTATACTCGAATATATATATATGTATATAAAAATAAATATAAATGTATATTTTTTTTTATTTTTTGAATGGGGCGAATGGGAGTGATTTTAAGCTTTTAATTTTTTTTTTAAATATATATTTTCTTTTTACTTTTTACCTGCTTCAATAGTCTCCACGGGAGACTAGAAGCTGCCATCATCTGATCGCTAGTGCAACACAGATCAGAGCTTCAGCTCTGCTCTTTGTAGTTAAAATGATCACTTGCTATCAGCGCCGACCACAGGGCAGTGCTCATAGCAATGCGGCAATGATAACCTGGGGTCAGCAGGAGACCCCTGTGGTTATCATGCCAATCCATTGGCGACCCACGGTCATGTTCCACAGGCGCCGTTGGCCGGGATTAGTGACGCGCTTCGTGTTAAATGCCCGCTGTTCAGATCAACTTGCATATGCCAAAGTTGTTGGCTCATTGCCAGAGCCTGCAGCAAATGGGAAAGGCTACCTTTAAGGCTGTGTGCACACGTTGCGATTTTTAAGCGGTTTTGCTGCGATTTTCGCTGCGAAAATGCAGCAAAATTGCTTAAAAAACACATACAGAACGCACTCCATGCATTCCTATGGTATTCCGCACATGCTGTGCTAATGCTGCGATTTTTTCTGCAATGACCCTAATGGCCACCGGGGCAAAAACCAAACTTTGGCACAGAGCCAAAGGAAAAAAAGTTTACTTTGTCCATTTAATCTGTCAGATCCAACCTGGATCATGACACTACAGGGATGGATGAGGATACACTAGGAGAGGGTAAAGCTGGTTGTGCGGTGGTTCAGTAGACCGAGGATCATTGCAGACTGTAGGCTTGTCGAAGTGGGTCTTCAGGTTGTTCTTGAAGGTTTCTGTTGTTAGTGAGAGTCTGATGTGTTGTGGCTGAGAGTTCCGGAGTATGGGGGAAGCACAGGAGAAGTCTTGTATGCGGTTGTGGGAAGAATAGATGAGGGGGGAGTAGAGAAGGAGATCTTGAGAGCATCGGAGGTTGTGTGCGGGTAGGTACCCGGAGACCATGTTACAGATGTATGAAGGAGACAGGTTGTGGATGGCTTTGTATGTCATGGTTAGGGTTTTGAACTGGAGCCTCTGGACAATAGGAAGCCAGTGAAGGGCCTCGCATAGGGGGAAGGCTGGGGAATAGCGGGGAGACAGGTGGATTAGTATCTATACTCATAAAGGCTATGAACTAACTGCAAGGGCTGCCAAAAATGTAACCCCTTAACCCCCAAGGGTGTTTTGCACGTTCATGACCGGGCTAATTTTTACAATTCTGACCACTGTCCCTTTATGAGGTAAAAACTCTGAAACTCTTCCATGGATCCTGGTGATTCTGACCCTGTTTTCTCGTGACATATTGCACTTCATGTTAGTGGTAAAATTTCATTAAAATAACTTGAGTTTATTTCTGAAAAAAACTGAAATTTGGCGAAAAATTTTGAAAATTTCGCAATTTTCCAACTTTGAATTTTTATGCCCTTAAATCACAGAGATATGGCACACAAAAAGCTTAATAAATAACATTTCACATATGTTTACTTTACATCAGCACAATTTTGGAACCAAAATTTTTTTTGGTTAGGAAGTTATAAGGGTTAAAAGTCGACCAGCGATTTCTCATTTTTGCAACACCATTTTATTTTTACGGATCACATCACATTTGAGTGTCACTTTGAGGAGTCTATATGATAGAAAATACCCAAAAGTGACACCATTCTAAAAACTGCACCCCTCAAGGTGCTCAAAACCACATTCAAGAAGTTTATTAACCCTTCAGGTGCTTCACAGGAATTTTTTGAATGCTTAAAAAAATGAACATTTAACTTTTTCACAAAAAAATTACTTCAATTACCAAGGGAAACAGGAGAAATTGGACTGCAAATGTTATTGTGCAATTTCTCCTGAGTACGCTGATACCTGATATGTGGGGGGAAACAACTGTCGGCGCATGGCAGAGCTCAGAAGGGTAGGAGCGCCGTTTCACTTTTTCAATACAAAATTGTCTGGAATTTAGATCGGTCACCATGTCACGTTTGGAGAGCCCCTGATGTACCTAAACAGTGGAAACCCCCCACAAGTAACCCCATTTTGGAAACTAGACCCCCCATGGAGCGTATCTAGATATGTGGTGAGAACTTTGAACCCACAAGGGCTTCACAGAAGTTTATAACTTACAGCCGTACAATTAAAAAATCATTTTTTTTCCACAAAAATGATCTTTTCACCCCCAATTTTTATTTTCCCAAGGGTAACAGGACCCTAAAAGGTATTGTGCAATTTGTCCTGAGTAGGCTGCTACCCCATATGTGGGGGTAAATCACTATTTGGGCGCATGGCAGAGCTCGGAAGGGAAGTGGCACCATTTGACTTTTTTGGCTGAAATTGAGATCGGACACCATGTCGCTTTTGGAAAGCCCCTGATGTACCAAAACAGTGGAAACCCCCCCACAAATGACACCATTTTGGAAGCTAAACCCCCCCAAGGAACTTATCTAGAAGTGTGGTGAGAACTTTGAACCCCCAAGGGCTTCACAGAAGATTATAATGCCCGGGCGTGAAAATAAAAAAATCATATTTTTTTTCCATTAACATGATCTTTTAGTCCCCAGTTTTTTTATTTTCCCAAGGGTAACAGGAGAAATTGGACCCCAAAAGTTGTTGTCCAATTTGTCCTGAGTACGCTGATACCCCATATGCAGGAGAAAACTACTGTATGGGCTCACGTCAGGGCTCGAAAGGGAAGTTGTGACGTTTTGGAATGCAGACTTTGATGGAATGGTCTGCGGATGTCATGTTGCCTTTGGAGAGCTCCCAATGTACCTAAACAGTGGAAAACCCCACAAGTGACCCCATTTTGGAAACTAGACCCCTAAGGAACTTATCTAGATGTGTGGTGAGCACTTTGAACCCCCCAGTGCTTCACAGAAGTTTATAACGCCCAGGCGTGAAAATAAAAAAATCATATTTTTTTTCCACAAAAATGATATTTTTGCCCCCAATTTTTTTTTTCCTAAGGGTAACAGGAGAAATTGGACCACAAAAGTTGTTTTGCAATTTGTCCTGAATAGGCTGATGCACCATATGTGGGGGTAAAACACTGTTTGGGCACATGGCAGAGCTTGGAAGGGAAGGAGCGCCATTTGACTTTTTCAACGCTGAATTGGCTGGAATTGAGATCAGACGCCATGTTGCGTTTGGAGAGCACCTGATGTGCCCAAACAGTGGAAACCCCCCAATTCTAACTCCAACCCTAACCTCAACACACCCCTAACCCTAATCTCAGCCCTAACCCTAGCCCTAACCCTAATGGGAAAATGGAAATAAATACATTTTTTTTAATTTGATTATTTTTCCCTAACTAAGGGGGTGATAAAGGGGGGTTTGATTTACCATTTATGGCGGATTTTTATTTTTGGCAGCTGTTATACGCTAAAAGACGATTTTTATTGTAAAAATAGTTTTTGCATCACCACATTTTGAGAGCTATAATTTTTCCGTATTTTGACCCACCAAGTCATGTGAGGTCTTATTTTTTGCGGGACGAGTTGACGTTTTTATTGGTACAATTTTCGGGCACGTGACCTTTTTTGATCGCTTTTTATTCCAATTTTTTTTTTGGACGCAGAATGAACAAAAACCAGCATTTCATGAATTTCTTTTGGGGGGGTGCATTTGCACTGTTCCATGTGCAATAAAATTGATAAGGCGGTTTTATTCTTCGGGTCAGTACGGTTACAGCGATACCTCATTTATGTCTTTTTTTATGTTTTGGCGCTTTTATGCAATGAAAACAATTTTATATAAAAAATAATTTTTGCATCGTTTTATTCTGCGAGCTATAACTTTTTATTTTTTCACTGATGACGCTGTATGGCTCGTTTTTTGCGGGACTAGATGTCGTTTTCAGCGGTACCATGGTTATTTATATCGATCTTTTTGATCGCGCGTTATTGCACTTTTTGTTTGGCGGTATGATGATAAAGCATTATTTTTTGCTTTGTTTTTTATTTTTATTTTTTTTAAAAGGTTCGCTAAGGGGGTTAACTAATGGGACAGTTTTATAGGGCGGGTCGTTACGGACGCGGTGATACCAAATGTGTACTTTTTTATTTATTTTTTTTTTTATTTGCAAAAATTGAATTTATTAAAGAATATTAAATTTATTTATTTATTTTTTTAAAAATTATTTTTACATTTTTTTTTTTTTACTTTATTACGTGTTTGATCACAGTGTTAACGTGTCGGGGGCGGTCTGTGACCGCCCCTGACACATAGTGCCGGGTGTCAGCTGTGATAATCAGCTGACACCCTGCCGCGATCAGCGGCGCTCACGTGGTGAGCGCCGCTGATCGCTAGGACGTACTATCCCGTCCCTAGGGATTAAGTCCCAGGGCACATGGATGGAATAGAACATCATATGGCAGAAAGGGGTTAAAGGAGGCACTGTATACACCCTGGAAGACACGTATGGGAGAGCCTCGGATTAAATTTTGGTGTACAGTAATAAAGCCTATGCACTAAGTGCAAGGTCTAACAAATATTAGATTGAGAGACTGCAATACCCCCTGGAAGACGCTTGTGGGAGGGTCTGAGAAAAAATGTTTTTCCTATTTTTAACGAGTGGACCTCCTAGACTGGTAACGCGTATGCACTAAGTGCAAGGGTTGCCAAAAATTAAAAAGATGCACTCCAATACACCCTGGACAACATGCAGAGGAGGGCCTTGGATAGCATTTCTTCCCAGGAGTGGAATGCCTAGAGTGGTAACTATGATCTATTCTATTATTCCTAAACACTGTTTTTTCGTTGATTCCTTTCTATCCTCGTTCATACTGTGCCCACACACACAAATGATACACCATTTGAAAGGTAAACTTGCCCCCTTGAGAAAGAAAGCAGCCAAACAAACCACACATTCACGATTTTATCACTAAATATAGTTTAAACATTCATTTTCATAGACCTGCAAGAAAGACACAATGACCTGCAGGTGGCACCTCAACCAGAAAACATTTTTTGGCCTCTACTTACCAAACAATTTATTGTATTACCAAGCTACATATATAAATACCTGTATGTGTACATCAGCTCATGAAATAAATTTACATTTGACCAGCTTGCTTTTTCTGAAATTGCCTGCGCCCCGACGACCAATGTGCGAATATTTCGCACTGGCCAAGCTAGTATCAGATATTATAATTTTAGTGGCATGTAAAAGTTAGAGCACCCTGGTCAAAATTACTGTTATTGTGAACATTTAAGAAATTTGAAGATGAAATGATCTCTGAAAGGCCTAAAGTTCAGCATGACACATTTACTTTGAATGTGAGCAACCTTGCCCTCAAAAAGTTGCAGTGAATGAAGCGAGTTTTATTGGCAATATTTATAGTTAACGTTTCAGTCCTGAACATAGACTTTCATTAGAACTGATTGTCAAAATGTTAACCCACTAAGATTGCTAATAAAACTTGTTTCATTCACTGCAACTTTTTGAGTGCAGAGTTCCTCATTTACTTGGACTACGGGTTGAAATCTTACTTGGGCACCTCATCTCTTAAGCAGGAGAGCCGTATATCTTTTGTACATTTCTGTTTGTATTTTAGGCCAAAAAAAAATACATTTACATATATATAAAGATTGGAGAGGTCTGTAATTTTTATAGTAGGTGCTCTTCAACTGAGAGAATCTAAAAATACAAAAACAGAAAATCACATTGTATGATTTTTACATAATTATTTCATGCAATAAAATTCAATTTAATTATTTGATTCAATAGAAAAACAGAATATACAGTAATATTTGTTACAGAAACCATTGTTTGCAATTACAGGTGAGACGTTTCCTGTAGTTCTTGGCTAAATTTGCACGCACAATACAGCAGGGATTTTTGGCCACTCCTCCATACAAATCTTCTCAAGAACTTACAGCAGATTGCGGGGTTGTCTCTAGGCAACATTGAGGTTCATCTCCCTCCAAAGATTTTTTATTGAGTTCAGGGCTATAGACTGGTTAGGCAACTCCAGGTCCTTGAAATACTTCTTATGGATCCACTCCTTAGTTGTCCTGACTGTGTGTTTCGGGTTATTGTCTTGCTGGAAAATATTCCACCTTGCAGAAAAGCACCCCCAAAGTCTTTTGCCATGCTTAACGGTTGGGACAGTGTTTGTGGGGTTGTACTCGTCCTTCCTCCTTCATCCAAACACGGCAAGTGGAGTTAACACCTAAGGCTAAGTTCACACCAGGCGTTTTTTTATGCTAGTTTTCAGCTGCTTTCTACAGTACCAGCAAAGCCTGAGATTTCAGAAGTCTCATGCACACACATTGTTTTTTTTTTTTTTTGTCATCAGTATTTTGTGCTGTGCATGGTTTTTGGGACATAGAGCATGTCAATTCTTTCAGTATTTTTCACCCATTAACTTGACTGCATGGTGAAAAAGCTCACCTAAAACACAGGTTGTTTTGCTGCGTATTTTGTGCCAAAACCTGATTCTATGGAATAGGTCTTTTTTTTTTTTTTTTTTTTTTTTTTTTCAACACTTGTCTCATTTGCATACTGATAAAATTAATTCTAGCATGCCAAAACCATCATTAAAATGCATGAAAAAAGGCGCAAAAAGCAGAAGGAAAATATGCTTCTTTCCTGCAAAGAGATAAGGTTTTGCTGCAGAAAAAAACACTGAATAAATGCCTAGTGTGAACTTACTCAAAGTTCTATTTTGGTATCCGCTGACCACATGACCTTCTCCCATGCCTCTTTTGGCTCATGCAGATGGTCATTGGCAAACTTCAAATGGGCCTGGACATGTGCTGGTGTGAGTAATATGATCACTTCTCCCCTACATGAATTCATTGAGAGATGTAGTTTGTAAATTGGGGTCACTTATGGGGGTTCTGCTGTTCTGGCACCTCATGGGTCCTCCCAGTGGGTTATGGCACCTGCAAACCAAAACAGTAAAATCTGGCACTCTTTGCCTTCTGAATTTTGCACTGTGCCTGAAAAATATTTCTCGATTTACATGTGGGGTATTGGCGCACTCAGGAAAGAATAAACCTCAGTTTTGTTGTTAAAAAAAAAAAAAAAAAAAAAAAAAAAATTCGCCCTTAGGAAAAAAAATACTTGGGGCTAAAACAACATTTTAGTGGTGAAAATGTGACTTACTCTTTCTTCATCTTTCAATTTTATAATATTCTGTGAGGCACATGGGGTGTCAATATGATCACTGCCCCCCTAGATGAATTCATTGGTGAGTGTACCGTATTTTTCAGACTATAAGATGCACTTTTTTCCCAAAAGAATTGTGAGGAAAATGGGGAGTGCGTCTTATAGTGCGAACACAGGCTTCCCGGGGGTTTGTGGCAGTGGTGTGGAGATGCTGAGGGGTGGTATGGCGTGCTCCTTAGCAGGGTCCCTTCCTCAGGTGAGGTGACACTGCGGCCCGGTGTCCACAGAGAGCAGATCCGGTTGAATCACGGGTTTCTCGGTGGTGGCGGACATCTTCCTGAGGCCACTTGTGTGCCGATTGAGTTCTCTGCTTCCCGGGGCTTCAGGAAAATTGCCGTGCGTACGCAGATTGAGATCTCTGCTTCAGGAAAATGGCTGCCGCGATCACCATCTGCACACATGCTGCCTCCTGCGGCCATTTTCCTAAAGCCCCGGAAAGCAGATGACTCAATCTGCGCACGCGCTGCCTCAGGAAGATGGCCGCCGCCACCGAGAAACCCATGATTAACCCGTGCACTACCCACAGCCCACACCTATCATCAGCCCCGCCGTCACCGGACTAAGGCCGGGGTCACACTAGCGATTAAAACGGTCGAATGCAATGCGATAAAAAATCGCATTGCATTCGAACCCATGTTATTCTATGGGGCAGCTCACATCATGCGATTTTTTTTTTTTTTTTTTTTTTTTTTTTATTGCATCCGATCCTCGGACCGAGACAATCACAGCATGCTGCGATTGTCACCGATTTTCGGATCGGATTCCCCAATGCAAGTCTATGGATGCAATAAAAAAAGCATGGAAAGCGCACCAAACGTGTGACTTGCGATTAAATCGCACAACTTCTCCAGGTCTACAGGATAGGGCATCAGGCATTGGCATTGGATGTCAATTTGATGCTTAGATGCAATTAAAATTTGTTCCTTTCCTGTCATCCCGGAAAATGGGATGACAGACGGATATCTGGCCAAGAATTCTTTGTGCGATTTCGTACCGTTAAAATGGGACCGATTTTTTAATGGTTGTGTGTGACTCCAGCCTATGCCTGAGGAAGGGACCATGCCTCCTGTGACCCTGCTGTACCACCGCCAGCCCTCAGGTAAGATACCTTAAATTTGAACAATAAGATGGCCCCCCATCTTATAAAAATCTTTTTTTCTGCTATTTTCACACCAAAATTTGTGGTGAGTTTTATGGTCCAGTGCGTCTTATAGTCTAAAAAATACAGTAGTTTGTAAAATGTGTTCACATATAGGAGGTCTCTGTTCTGGCACCTAAGGGGCTATTCCAATGTAACATGGCACCTTCAAACCATTCTAGCAAAATCTGAACTCCAATATGGTAGTAGTATTCCCCCACATATGGGATATTGGCATACTTAGAAGAAATTGCACAACAAATTGTATTATGCTATTTCTCCTGTTACCTTTATGAAAATTCCAAATTTGGGGCTAAAATAACATTTTTGTGAGGAAAATGTGATTTTACTTACACGGCTCAACGTTATAAACTTCTGTGAAGCACTTGGGGGTTCAATGTGCTCAACACACATCTAAATACATTCCTTAAAGGGTCTAGTTTCCAAAATAGGGTCAGTTGTGGGGAGTTTCCACTGTTTTGGCACATCAAGGGCTCTTTAAATGGGACATGGCGTCCGCTAATGACTACAGTTTTTTACATTCAAAAAACGTGCCTTCCCTTCAAAGCCCTGTCGTGCGCCCAAACAGTGGTTTTCTCATTTATATGGTATATCGGCATGCTCAGGAGAAATTACACAACAAAATTTGTGGTCTATTTTGTTTTTTTTTTTTTTGTGAAAAAAGTTAAATGTTCATTTTTTTTTTTTTTCACATTCCAAAAACTCCTGTGAAGCACCTGAAGGGTTAATAAAATTATTTGAATGTGGTTTTTAGTGCCTTGAGGGGTGCAATTTTTAAAATGATGTCACTTTTGACTATCTTCTTTCATATGAACCCCTCAAAGTGACTTAATTTCGGTGGTATGTAAAACTTTAATTCAACTGTGAAATATTTGTACGCTTCCCCCCCCCCCCCCCCTCATCCATAGAGTATTATGGGATCTGTCACATTTTGGTGGTATATAAAAGTGTAAAAAGCATTTGAAAATGTTGCATGTTTGTTCACGTTTCTTATACCTACACTAATCCGTGTTCTGGGTTACATTTTTGGGACATAGAAGACTAAAAAAAATGTTTTAAAACTTTGCTGGGTTACATTTCTTAGTCATACAGTATTGTTTGTTCTTGGGTATATTTCCTAGGTATATAACCATCAAAAAAAATTGTTAAAAAGGTTATCGGCATTATATTGCTCAATCATAGGGTATTACATCTTCTAGGGTACATTTCCTTGGTATATAACCCTCAAAAAAGTGTTAAAAATTTCAGTATTATATTGCTCATCCATAAACTATTCTGTGGTCTAGAGTACATTTCGTTGGCATATAATTCTCAAGAGTATTTAAAAACTTAGACTGTGTGCACACGTTGCAGATTTGATGCATTTGTCATGTTTTTTTTCTGCATGGATTTGTGACAAAATCTGATGCTTTTAAAGTGAATGAGAAACCGACGTGTCATGCACATGTTGGGTATTTTTGACTTGCAGATTTGGTGCATAAAATCTGCTGCATGTCAATTCTCTGTGCCTTTTTGCACTGCGTTTTTCCCCATTTACTTGACTCAAATCAAATAAAAACGCACCAAAAATGTGCATTTTAGCAGCTGCATTTTTCCTGCCAAGAGATGCAGAATTTGTATGCAACATATACACAAACCCTTATCTGTATTATGTTGCTCACCCAGACTATTCTGTGGTCTGCAAGACATTTCCCCCCCAAAAAAAAACTTGTTCCAAATTTTATCGGTATTATATTACTCACCTATACACTATACCATGATCTGGAGTACTTTTTCCTTGGTATATAACCCTCCAATGTGCATAGCCTTTGAGTCTAGGAGTACCAATACATAACAATTTGAACAGACTCTGTATGGGGCCCTGTTTTATGTCTAATACAGGGTGTGTCTGAGTCCCTTATTTTTGGCAGATCTTGCTTATTTCATAAACACGCAAAAATTTCCTATTTTATTTAAAATCAGTTTTGGTTTACTTAAATTAAATGTTTTTAAGTCCTTTTTTAAATGTTGCCTTATATATGTCATTATACAGGAAAAAAAATGTTTAACTTTTTTTCCTATTAAATGCAATTTCTTTTTAGGTTGGGAATGTTTTAGTGTCAATCCTTAAAGTGGAGTAAAAGTGTGACACAATTGTTCTCAACAGGGATTTGGGAGTCAGAGTTGCTTCCAGGGGCCTTTCCCATGCCATTCTTTTTCCATTTAGCACTTTTCCCATCTATTTGAACATTTTAACTGCCTGCCCCCCCTCCCACCACAGACTTCTTTGTAGGGTCTGCTGGAAAAAAGCTTGAATTTCCCAGTGACTCCCATTATGTCCATTTGAAACGAACATGCGAGTATTAGGAATTGCTTGGTTCGAGCATGTTAGCATGTTAGTGCTCGCTCCTCTCTAATCAATGTCCTTTTGTAGAAGCCATCCTCTTTTCAATGTCAGCTTTTTTTTTTAAATGCAGATGGTGTTATGCTTGGATCAAGAATTGAATCTATTATTCCCTATACATGTGACATGTTCCCTATGTCATTGCCTGCAACACAACCCCAAAGCAAGATTGATCCACCCTCATGCTTAATGGTTGTCAAGATGTTTGGTTTTTTTTTCAAAATGTTGTGCTTTTTTTTCTCCACACATACCTTTTGATCATTGTGGCTGAAAAGTTCTATTTTAACCTTATCGGTCCACTGGACTTGTTTCCAAGATACATCAGGCTTGATTAGGTGTTCTTTTGCATACTTCTGACCTTGAATTTTATGGTGAGGATGCAGGAGAAGTTTTCTTCTGATGACTGTTCCGTTAAGGCCATATTTGTGCAGGTGTCTTTGAACAGTAGAACAATGTACCACAACTCCAGAGCCTGCTAAAGCTTTCTGAATTTCTTTTCGAGACAAGCGGAGGTTATGATTTGCCTCTCTAGCAAACCTACGAGCGTGTCTCACTGAAATTTTGTGTGGTTTTCCAGTCCTTAACTTGACCTCCACGGTTCCTCTTAACTTACATTTCGTAATTACATTTTGAACTGAGGAAAGGGCAACTTGAAAACGCTTTGCTATCTTCTTATAGACTTCTGCTGCTTTGTGGGCTTCCACCTTTTTTATTTCCAGAGTGCTAGGCAGCTGCTCATCAGAACCCATGGCTGCGGTTTTTTGGTGCAAGGATAGAAGAGGCTGATTTTTTATAAAGCTGGGCAATTTGCATCACCTGACCTTTCCTAACGATGATGGTGAACAAGCCATAACACTAACAGTCTAATATCTGAAACCTTGATAAATTTGTCTGAGCACACAAAACTCCAAGGGTGACAAACATTTGGGGTGCCCTAACTTTTTCATGCCACTTTATGTATATACATTATATATGTATATAGTGTGTGTGTGTGTGTGTGTGTGTGTGTGTGTGTAAGAGAATTGTAGAGGTTTGTGTCATAAACACCCTGTAAAAATTAAGATTGAAGGTTGCATCATGACCCTTCAGATATATTGGAGGAGGACAGGAGAAAAAAGAAACCAAAATAAGTATACCCTTGTGTGGTTGGGAAGGTGTGCATGAAAATACAGCAGTAAAAAAGGAATATTAGAATTGACTTTTCTCTCTCACCCATGACAGCACCACGGAGAGAGGGGATCCGCCCTTCAGAGACAGGAACCTACAGATAAAAGGGCGGTACCTCTCCTCTGCCTTCAGTTGGGTTCCTGTCCCTGACGGGGGGACCCACAGTACGGCGTACCTGTGTATCAAAGGAAGAGTCCGGATCCGGGGCCAGCCTGTCCAGTATTCGGCAGCGGGGAGGCCACTGTCGCGGCAGGAACGGTGCCCGAAGCCGCCACCGCTGTGGCCGTTGCGGGCTGCCGGGTGACCGGGGGGAGACGCCGGAGTCGCCGCTCCGGAAAGGAGATCGGAAAGGAGATCGGGGCTCGCGGGGACCCGGTGGAAGTGCGGGCAGCGCCATGGTACAGAGAGTACCAAGATGGCCGCTGCCCCGGAAGTAGAGGAGCGGCTTCCAGGTCCTTGAATCAGGCGCATGCGCAGGAGCGCGCTCCCAGACCAGCGCGATGAAGGATGGGAGCAGTGACGTCACGGAGGCGGCAAATTTAAAAATGGTGGATACAGGAACTCCTGGCTGGAAGCGATCCTAATAAAGGAGGATAGCGACCAGCAACAGGAGCAGCTTGCCAAGCAGCAGCTCAAGCAGCAGCAGCACCACCAACAATCACCGACAAAAGGAACGAAACAGAGAGGGCCGTTCCAGCAGTCACTCCATGCGGCGTAGTACGCCAGCAGCAAGGAGCAAATCGCCACCAGGAGATCAGCCTATACAGGACCTGACTCCATCTCCCGAACCGGTACCTGCAGCCGCGCACCTTTTGGGGGTAAGTGATCTTCGTGAATGTTCACCCTTGTAATATAATTCCTCTCCCTTATTAGGGAAAGAAGGCAAAAAAGAACAGGGAATGCCCCACTTGCACTAGACCCCTACCTGTATCATGGGAGAAAAAACTATGTGAGTCTTGCACAAAAGAAATTCTTTGTCAGGAGACCCCGGATTTCGCATCCGACCTAAGGGCCGCAATCAAATCAGAGGTCCAGAGCGCCCTCGTATCCCTTAAGCATAGGGACAAAACGAGGAAGAAAGACACAATAGGAACCTCCCAGTCAGACTCCTCCACGTCCGGAGAAATCTCGTCTAAAACCTCAGAATCCGGCTCTCCATCCTCAGACGAGGAAACGGGAGGGCGTCACTCTTTTCCCCTAGAAGAGGTAGACAAACTAGTAAAAGCTGTAAGGTGTACCATGGGGGTAATGGACCCTAGGCCGGATAAAACAGTCCAAGACATAATGTTCGGGGGACTAGGCCAGAAAAAACGGAGAGTATTTCCGCTTAACGAAATTGTCAAGGGTCTAATCAAAAAAGAATGGGATAAGCCAGACAGGAAAAATACTACGGTCCCTTCCCTTAAAAGAAAATATCCCCTTGAGGAGGAGGCATCTACGTCTTGGGATAAAGCCCCGAAGCTCAACGTAGCAGTCGCAAAGGCCTCAAAGAAATTCGCCATTCCCTTTGAAGACATAGGGACCCCCTAGATAAAAAGGCAGATACCTTTCTAAAGGGGGCATAGGAGTCAGAAGGCGGTAACCTTAGGCCAGCCATAGTGATGCCATGTACCTCAAGAGCCCTAATGGTATGGGTGGACCAACTTGAGAAACAGCTGAGGGAAGGGACACCAAGGGATAAGATCTTAGATTCTATCCCAGTAATAAGGGGAGCGGCTGCCTTCTTAGCTGACTCATCGGCTGATTCAGTCAGGCTATCGTCCAAAGCAGCAGCACTTTCAAACGCGGCCCGAAGAACACTATGGCTTAAAAGTTGGCCAGGGGACCTACAGACCAAAATGAAATTATGTTCAATCCCCTGTGAAGGGAAATCCTTTTTGGGGAGACATTAGATGATATCCTCCAGAAAGCAGGGGACAAAGAAGAAAGGGTTCCCAAATTTGGGGCCAGCAGCATTTAAAAGACCCTTTCGGAATAGGAGGTTTTTTCAGAGGAGACCACCGAGGGAACAAAAGTGGGATGACAAAAGAAGAGATAGAGGGTTCTTCTTTAGTAACTCTTCCCGGGACAAAAAGCCCCCCAAGTGACAGTACGCCCAGGGTGGGGGGAAGGTTAACCCTTTTTCTTCCAGCCTGGAGGAGAATCTCAAACAACCCATGGATAGTAAATCTAATCCAGGAGGGCCTAAGAATAGACTTTCTCTCTTCCACCTCAAAAGTATGTAATAACGCCACTGAGATCCAGTACACGAGAACAGGAAGCGCTGGAAAGCGAGGTCCTAGGCCTAGTAAAAATGGAGTCCTCCAGGAGTTCCCCCTGCAGGATATGGGCAGAGGGTTCTACTCCCCTCTTTTTTTAGTAACCAAACCGGACGGCACCCTTCGAACGATCATAAACCTGAAAAAGTTAAACGAATACGTCAGGAATCAGAGCTTCAAAATGGAGTCGATCAGGTCCACCACCAAAATCCTGTTCCCAAACTGCTACATGACGGTGTTAGATCTAAGCGACGCCTATTATCACGTCCCTATACACAAAGACTCCAGAGAATATCTCAGGTTAGCCGTCTCAATAAAGGGCAAAGTGAAAGAATTCCAGTACAGAGCCCTGCCGTTCAGAATATCGATAGCCCCACGGTTATTTACCAAAATAGTAGCAGAGATGATGGCTCATATAAGGGAACAAGACATAGTAATATTCCCGTATCTAGACGATTTCCTAATAGCAGGCAGCTCGGCTCAAAAATGCAGAGAACAGAGGGACAGGGTGATGGACACTCTACAAGGTCTAGGCTAAATCTAAAAAATTCAAGATTGGAGCCCAGCAGGGTACAAGAATTCTTGGGCCTAATACTGGACTCAAACATTCAGGAGTGTCGCCTCCCAGACCACAAGAAGGAGAAAATCGCTCAAATTACAGCAAGAGCAATCCAAAATCTCTCTATGACATTAAGGAAAGCTATGTCACTGCTGGGTTCCCTATCTGCCTGCCTGCCAGCAGTTCAATGGGCTCAGTTACACACGAGAGATCTCCAGTGGGACGTATTAGCCAACCAGGCAGCAATAGGGGGACACCTGGAGGGTTGTATTACCCTATATTCAAGAACTATTCATTCCCTAGCTTGGTGGGGAAACCAGGAAAATCTGTCCAAAGGGATCCCCTGGGTAACAAAGATAACACACATAGTGACAACGGATGCCAGTCCCACGGGATGGGGAGCACACATGAACAACGAGGTAGCTCAGGACGTGAGGGGAGATCAAGAATTAAAAGCCTCCTCAAACCAAAAAGAGCTTCTAGCAGTAGGCTATGCACTAACACACTTCTTACCCCTGCTCCAGAATCACCATGTCCGCATTCTTTCGGACAATCGAGTCACAGTGGCCTATATAAATCATGAGGGGGGAACCAGGTACCAAACCCTAATGGACATATCTGCCAGAGTCCTCAAACTAGCGGAGGCAAACCTGCTATCTCTATCAGCCCTACACATCCGGGGTACAGAGAATCAAAGGGCAGACTTTCTGAGCCGCACCCAATTGCGACAAGGGGAATGGGTACTAAAGTGGTCCATTTTTCGGCAGATTGTAAAAATGTGGGGGACCCCAGACATAGATCTGTTTGCCGATTTCAAAAACAATAAAGTAGAAACCTTCTGCGCGCTAGATCCCAGAGGGAGTCCTCTAACTCTGGACGCGTTTATGCTCCCATGGACACAGAGTCTAACATGTGCCTTTCCCCCAATCATACTCATTCCAGCGGTCCTAAGGAAAGTCAGGGAGGACGGGGCAAGAATGATGCTGATAGCCCCTTTCTGGCCCAAAAGAACCTAGTTTTCCTGGCTAAGAATGCTCTCAGTAACTGACCCATTGATCCTACCGGATCTCCCGGACCTGCTGTCGCAGGGCCCAGTGTTACATCCTTGGGCACCGAATCTCCATTTAACAGCATGGAATTTGAGAGGGCACTGATGAGGGACAGGGGATTTTCAGAGAACCTTATAACTACATTTCAAAAAAGTAGGAAACCGGTTACGATGAGAGCTTACGGGAGAACATGGAAAAAATTCCTATCCACCTGTAGAGCAAAGGTTCAGGACGGGGTTCAGATTGATAACATCCTAGAATTTCTTAAAAGGGCCTAGAACAGGGTCTGGCGGTCAACACATTAAACGTACAAATAGCGGCGTTAGGCGCTCTCTCTAACCATGATGTGGCAGGTGACCCTTGGGTAGCACGATTTATTAAGGCTGCAACCAGATCTAGGCCAATTGCTAATCAAAGGTTACCGTCATGGGACCTGAATCTTGTACTTTCAACACTGACAGGCCCTCCGTTCGAACCAATTCACTCATCAACCCTAAAAATCCTATCGCTTTAAACGGTGCTTCTGGTGGCACTAACATCAGCTCGAAGAGTGAGCGATATCCAAGCCTTATCAGCAAGGCCTCCTTTTACAAAAATTCTAGAGGATAGGGTCATCCTAAAACCTGACCCGGCCTATCTACCTAAAGTATCATCACATTTCCACAGGCCCAAATCCAAAAAATAAGGGGGAACAAAAATTCCACACTTTAGATGTTAAAAGGTGCCTAGTACAGTACTTAGAGGCCACCAAAAAATGTAGGAAGGAAGGCTCTTTGTATGTTTCCAGGGTCCTCGGAAGGGGCTCAAGGCATCCAAGAGTACCCTGGCAAGGTGGATAAGGGATGCGATTGCCCTGGCATACTCATCCAGTGGAAATACCATCCCAGAGGGGCTGAGAGCCCATTCCACAAGGGCAATGGCGACCTCATGGGCTGAAAGATCTGAGGTATCAATAGAACAAATCTGTAAGGCGGCCACCTGGTCATCACCTTCGACCTTTTTCAGGCACTATAGATTAGATCTAGCCTCTACGTCTGACCTGACCTTCGGGAAAAGGGTCCTTCAGGCGGTGGTCCCTCCTTAAGCTACCAATCTCTGAAATTCTCTCCGTGGTGCTGTCATGGGTGAGCGAGAATAGCTTAGTTACTCACCGATAACGGTGTTTCTCGGAACCCATGACAGCACCCGCTTATTCCCCTCCCCTTCACGAATGTGGTGAGCACGTTTTACTGTTAGTAGAGTGTTTCCGTTTAGGCACGGTGCTTTTGATAAATAAGCAGTATTATAATATGGTGTATATATTTCTGTTGTCTAACTAACATGGAGACCCTCTGATGCTCTGTAACCAACTGAAGGTGGAGGAGAGGTACCGCCCTTTTATCTGTAGGTTCCTGTCCCTGAAGGGCGGATCCCCTCTCTCCGTGGTGCTGTCATGGGTTCCGACTCACACTGTTATCGGTGAGTAACTAAGCTATTTGTTCCCCTGATGTCATCCGGTGGGGATGTAAAGTATGGGCCAATTCAACCCTTGTTCATTTTAGTAAGTCAGCCTGTCACCATTTTCGGTTGACAGGCAGATGCGCCTATCGATTATGCCCCGGGGGAACTAAAAAACCCCTCTCTGACAAAACACTAGCGGCAGGGTAGGCCAGCACTTCCTAGACATGGAGGGACAGTTCATGCCAGGTGTCCAGCTTGAATACCCAATAGTGCATCAGATAAATCACGTAGGATGCTGATATGGTTTATGTACTCCCTCACCACCTTCAAGAAACTGTCCCAGACTTTTGATAGTCTTCCCTTGTCCCTGATGGACCTGGTGTGTGTCTCCCTCATCTCTTCTCCTTGGTTGTCCAAGGAACTATGACCTCTGCCTTCAGTGTTGTCAGATATTTTTTGTACAGTCATGGCCAAAAGTTTTGAGAATGACACAAATATATTTTCACATGATCTGCTGGCCTCTGGTTTTTATGTGTGTTTGTCAGATGTATTTATCACATACAGAAATATAATTGCAATCATATTATGAGTAACAAAAGGTTATATTGACAGAATGAGTTAATGCAGCAAGTCAATATTTGCAGCGTTGACCCTTCTTCTTCAGGACCTCAGCAATTCTCCCTGGCATGCTCTCAATCAACTTCTGGATCAAATCCTGACTGATAGCAGTCCATTCTTGCAAAATCAATGCTTTTATTTTGTCTGAATTTGAAGGTTTTTGTTTGTCCACCCGTCTCTTGATGATTGACCACAAGTTCTCAATGGGATTAAGATCTGGGGAGTTTCCAGGCCATGGTCCCAAAATCTCTGTTTTGTTCCCTGAGCCATTTAGTTATCACCTTTTCTTTATGGCAAGGTGCTCCATCATGTTGAAAAAGGCATTGTTGATCGCCAAACTGCTCTTGGATGGTTGGGAGAAGTTGCTCTTGGAGGACATTCTGGTACCATTCTTTATTCATGGCTGTGTTTTTAGGCAAGACTGAGAGAGAGCCCATTCCCTTGGCTGAGAAGCAACCCCACACATGAATGGTTTCAGGATGCTTGACTGTTGGCATGAGACAAGACTGGTGGTAGCGCTCACCTGGTCTTCTCCGAATAAGCCGTTTTCCAGATGTCCCAAACAATCGAAAAGGGGATTCATCAGAGAAAATTACTTTACCCCAGTCCTCAGCAGTCCACTCCCTGTACCTCTTGCAGAATATCAGTCTGTCCATGATGTTTTTCCTGGAGACAAGTGGCTTCTTTGCTGCCCTCCTTGAGACCAGGCCTTGCTCCAAGAGTCTCCGCCTCACAGTGCGTGCAGATGCACTCACACCTGCCTGCTGCCATTCTTGAGCAAGCTCTGCACTGCTGGTAGCCCGATCCTGCAGCTGAAACACTTTTAAGAGACGGTCCTGGCGCTTGCTGGTCTTTCTTGAGCGCCCTGGAGCCTTTTTGGCAACAAGGGAACCTCTCTCCTTGGTTCTTGATGATGCGATAGATTGTTGACTGAGGTGCAATCTTTCTAGCTGCAATACTTTTCCCTGTTAGGCCATTTTTGTGCAGTGCAATGATGACTGCACGTGTTTCTTTAGAGATAACCATGGTTAACAGAAGAGAAACAATGATGCCAAGCACCAGCCTCCTTTTAAAGTGTCCAGTGGTGTCATTCTTACTTAATCATGACAGATTGATCTCCAGCCCTGTCCTCATCAACACCCACACCTGTGTTAATGGAGCAATCACTGAAACGATGTTAGCTGGTCCTTTTAAGGCAGGGCTGCAATGATGTTGAAATGTGTTTTGGGGGATAAAGTTCATTTTCTAGGCAAATATTGACTTTGCAAGTAATTGCTGTTAAGCTGATCACTCTTTATAACATTCTGGAGTATATGCAAATTGCCATTAGAAAAAATGAAGCAGTAGACTTTGTAAAAATTAATATTTGTGTCATTCTCAAAACTTTTGGCCATGACTGTAGTAACTGTGCAAATAGGGCCTTCTGGTTTTGCACCATTTTACTAGTTATCTCTGCTTCAAAAAGTAGAGATGGAAAGTTCTCCTTGTAGCGTGTGTTGAGAAGGGTGAACAATCAGTCATCCTCCTCCTCCATACTCCTCTCTATGTAGTATCACCCTGTGTTCTTTCTTCCTCCATCTGGTCTATATGCATAACTTCCTTTTTTTTACTTGTGAGCAGCGAACATTTGAGTAGATGCAGAAGTGGGATGGTTAGGCTGATTATGGTGTCATCACCTCACGATCTTGGTTGATTTCTCAAAGTTTTGTAGAAACTCAGATGTCCGACATCCACAACCACTTGTCAGTTATGTGCGGAGGTTGACGGGAAAACTGACTGGCATGTTGCTGCTACTACCCTCCGCTGCTAAAAAAGCCTTGCCAACATATGCAGTAAAAAGTTCCAGTGCGTGTTCATGTTGCACACTAGTAGGTGAGATGTCACTTGCAAGCACTGCTGCAGCACTTGCAGCTATTGCTGACTTGCGGAAATCCAAGCACACTTGGAGTACTTTCAAAGGTAGTTCAGGCAAATCTGGGATCTGGGCTTTCAGAAAGTGATAAACCACTAAGTTGAGCATGTGGGACTGGCATGGTACGTGTGCTAGACTGCAAGCTTCAGAGCCACAATCAGGTTACGGCTATAATCGCGCACGACCATGCCTGGTTGTAGGTTGGTGAGAGCCACAGATCTGTCTGGTTTGTTAGACCTTTCAGCAACTGTGTGCTGTTTTTCACCTAAACAAATTTCCCGGAGCGCCTGTTGCCGCTTCACTGAGACAGTGCTTCAAGCTTGTGACTGATATGGACAGCAATTTGGAGATGTAGGATGAGGAGTAAGTGCAGGAATTGATGCATTCTGTGGGGGAAACCCTCATAGAACTTGGTCCCACAATTCTAGGTGTTTGTTGCACATGTGCCCTCCCGGGGTCTGACCCGGCCTCAACCTCCACAAATTTCACCCCTTATGCCGTGTGGGAAATGTAGCGTTCCTGTCGACAAGCACTTGTCCACATGTTGGCAGTTAAGTGAACCTCCCCTGTAACAGCGTTGGTCGGGGCACGAGTGAGTTACAGTAATGCTCATCGTTATTGGCACCCATGAAGTTTAAGTACATAATGTGGAATATCTCCTGAAAAAAAATGAATAAAATGAAACTGTTTTTTTGTATAGCGCACTTGTGTTAAATCCAAAAGAGGAAATGATAAACGGTGAGTTTAAACACGGACCGATGGTAGGGAAAAATAGACAAAAAATAAAATCTTTGTGACATTGGCTTTAGCACCCTCTTACATTAAATTAGTATGGTAACACATTTTGACTCGCCTGTGGTAAATCACGTATGATTGTCTGTGCCTATGTGACATGAATTGGCCAATGAATGATAACTTCAATGTTTTAAAAAGCCACATGGTAGGCCCTGTTCTTTTGTCACAATGGTGAAGACAAAGGAGCTGTCTGATGACATCAGAACTGCTATTATTAGCAAACACTAGACTTACAAAGGGTATAAGGTCATCTCCAAAGACCTTGGTATCCCAGTTTCAACAGTGCACAGTGTCATTAAGAAGTTAACCATGCATGGAACCATCAAGAACCTCGCTGAGTGTGGGGGACAGTGGAAAATTGAAGAGATGTTTTCGAAGGTTGGTGCCAATGGTGGAAAAAACACCACATCAGACATTTAACGACATGAAGGCCAACCTGGAACAGTGGGAGGTCATGGTTTCAACAGTTACCATTGCCTCACACTAAGGCTGGTTTCACATTTGCGTTTTTTAGCGCTGGAAAAAAACGCATATGTGCGCATGCGTTTTTTCCCCTATATTTAACATGGGTGCGCATACCTGCGCGCTGGCATGCGCATGTATGCGATTTTCATGCGCTGCGTTTTTTTGGGGTGTGCGTTGGTATTTTCCAGACGCAGCATGTTGCATTTTTTGGCCCTGCAAAAAAGCGCATGCGCACATATGCGCACGTTTTGCGCTAAAAATGGCCATTATAGCCTATGGGTGCGCATATGTGCGCATTGGCATGCTTATGTATGCGTTTTTTTGCACAAGCGTTTTTTTTTTAACCATGGAATTTAGGGGTTTGGGTTAGAGTTAGGGTTAGTTAAAGGGGTTTAGGGTTAGGGTTAGGGTCAGGGTCAGGGTTAGGGTTGGGGTTAGGGTCAGGGTTAGGGTTAAGTATGGTTTGGTTAAGGGTTAGGGTCAGGGTTAGGGTTAAGTATGGTTTGGTTAAGGGTTAGGGTCAGGGTTAGGGTTAGAATTAGGGTCAGGGTTAGGGTTAAGTATGGTTTGGTTAAGGGTCAGGGTCAGGGTTAGGGTCAGGGTTAGGGTTAGTAAAGTCATGGTTTGGGTTAGTGTGAGGGGCCACCTAATGTTGGAAAAAAACGCAAACACGGTAAAAACGCACTAAAAACGCATACAAACGCTTAAAAACGCTGCGTTGTTTTCATGCATGCTCATAAAAATGCTTGAAAAAAACGCAGCAGTTGTATGCTTTTGTATGCGTTTTTTCAATGCGTTTTTTTGCAGGAAAAACACGCTGCAAAAAAAAGCAAGTGTGAAACTAGCCTTAGCCAAGCAAAGCTTTATGGGCGAAGGCCAAGGAAGACACTGTTACTGAAGAAAATGCATAAAAAGGAACAACTGATCTTTGACAAAGCGTTCTCTTCAAGCTTAAAAACCAGGGATTGAAGCTTGAAGAGGACAAATTGCATATCCCAGGTGCTTTCAGGGAAAAGTGAAGTCTCCCTCAGCAAGACGACTGGTACAGCAAGGATCCACTGCTTGGAAAGCATCGCCAAACCCACGCGCTGTAAATTTTGCTTCTGACATTATTGCAAGAAAGCTTGGCTGGCTGAGTAGGTTACACAAGAAGGAAAACACAGCAGATTACACAAGAAAGTGACACACAGCAAGTCAGCAGGATCTATGATCAACATGGCAGATGTGACAACCTACATGGTGAGCTGCAACATGTGCTACATGTTCACAGATCAACCAGAAGAATCCAACTTCACCTGCCAGAAGTGTAAGACTACTGGCCCTTTTAGAAGAAAAGGTCTAGAAGAAAGAATTACAACTTTGAAACAAAGAAAAAGACTTCCTAGACAGAAAAGAAGCATCTCTGCTGGTTACAGAAGGAGGAGAAAGTGTCAGAACACCTCCAAAAGCAGATGGGTGGAAGCACATGAATAAAAGAAGCAAAAAGACCATGGAGACCTCACCAACCACACAACTTAAAAACAGACACCAAGGCCTTTTGGAGGACGAAGATGGCACAGCTAAGGATGAGGCACTACCAGTAAGCAAAGAAGAAAAGGGCAAATAGCAACACCCAGAAGTGACAACAAAATGTACAGCCAAGAAGCGAAGAAGAGTGGTAGAGTGGTGGTGGTGGGAGACTCACTACTGAGAGACATAGAAGCAGACATCTGCAGACCGGACATAACCTCAAGAGAAGTATGCTGCCTCCCAGGTGCGAAGATCAAGGATGTGACCGATAGGATACCAAAGCTCATCAGTTCCAAGGACGCCCATCCATTTCTTTTGATATATGTTGGCTCCAATAACACAGCAAGGAAGAACCTACCAACAATCTGCAAGGACTTTGAAGAGTTGGGGAAGAAAGTAAAGGAACTGGATGTACAGGTAGTTTTTTCTTCTATCCTTCCAGTAGATGGGCATGGCACCAGGAGATGAAACACGATCCTTGATGTAAACAACTGGCTAAGGCCTGTTTCACGCTTCTGTTTTTTGTCGTCAGTCAAAATCCGCCAATTTTAGAAAAAAACGGATCCGCCAAAAAGGGCGGATCCATTTTTTTCCCCCATAGACTTACATTAGTGGCGGATCTTGACTGACGGTCGTTCGTCCCACCTGTTTTTTGACGGATCCGCCAAGATTTTAGCGGCTCCCGGGCGGATGAGACGGACAATGCAACGTTTTTTTGCCTTGACAGTCCGCTATTTTTAAGTGCGCATGCCCGGGAGCTTTACTCCAGGAGGCATTTTAACCATGAAATGCCGTTCCCGGAGTGGCAAAAAATTCTCTCTCTCTCTCTCTCTCTCTCTCTCTCTCTCTCTCTCTCTCTCTCTCTCTCTCTCTCTCTCTCTCTCTCTCCTTTTTCCCCAGGCTGCGGTTCCTTTAAAATGCAGACTTCGGCAGATCCGTTAAAACAACGGTCCGGTGGCACCCGTTTGTGTCTCAACGAACACCTTTTTCACGGATTGCAACTGACAGAAAAAATGTAAGTGTGAAACAGGGCAAAGACGATGGTGCAGTCAACAAGAATTCAGATACCTTGACCATGGTGTGAATTGCCTGTACGACGGACTCATCGCAAGAGACGGACTACACCTCAACAAACCTGGGAAACGCACATTAACCAGAAGACTCGCTACACTCATCAGGAGGGCATTTAAAATAGAAGAAAGATGAAAGAGAAGAAAAATGTTAAACATGAACATGAAGCCAGAAAATAAACTTATGAAGGTTATGAGGTGTGGCAAAGAAGACCCAAGACAACATACTCGGAAGGGAGGTGAGATTTCTAAAACAATCCACAGGGAGGAGATTGGAACAAAACAATCCTCTAAACTGCATGCTCACAAACGCCAGAAGCCTGACAAACAAGATGGAAGGACTAGAAGCAGAAATGTCTACAGGTACCTATGACCTAGTGGGAATAACCGAGACATGGTTAGATGAAAGCTATGACTGGGCAGTTAACTTACAGGGTTACAGTCTATTTAGAAAGGATCGTATAAAATAGGAGAGGATGAGGGGTTTGTCTTTATGTAAAGTCTTGTCTAAAGTCCACTTAAAGGGAGGATTTTAGTGAATCCCCAAATATAACAGAAATCATGGAAAGCCTATTACTAAGACAGATAGATGGAGCTGCCACCCATAATGAGGTCCTTGTTATGGGGGACTTTAACTACCCAGATATTAACTGGAAAACAGACCTGCGAAATCCATAAAGGCAACAGGTTTCTGCTAATAACAATGAAAAATAATTTTTCACAATTGGTGCAGAATCCAACCAGAGGAGCAGCACTTTTAGACCCTAATAGACCTGACAGAAAATCAAATCTCCAGGTCGTCGGGCATCTAGGAAATAGTGACCACAATATTATACAGTTTCACTTGTTTTTTGCTAGAGGGACATGTAGGGAGTCACAAAAACACTGAACTTTAGGAAGGCAAAGTTTGACCAGCTTAGAGATGCACTTAATCTGGTTGACTGGGGCAATGTCCTCAGAAATAAGAATACCGATAATAAATGGGAAATGTTTACGAACATGCTAAATAGGCACTGTAAGCGGTTTATACCTTGTGGGAATAAAAGGACAAGAAATAGGAAAAACCTAATGTGGCTAAACAAAGAAGTAAGAGGGGCAATTAACAGTAAAAATAAAGCCTTTAAACTACTAAAGCAGGATGGCACCGTTGAATCTCTAAAAAACTATATGGAGAAAAATACGTTGTCTAAAAAACTAATTAAAGCTGCCAAAAAGGAAACAGAGAAGCAAATTGCTAAGGAGAGTAAAACTAATCCCAAACTGTTGTTCAACTATATCAGTAGTAAAAGGATCATAAGTGAAAGTGTTAGACCCCTTAAAAAATTGTGAGGAAAGAATGGTTGTAGATGATGAGAAAAAAGCTCATACATTAAACACCTTTTTCACTGTGGAAAATGAAATGCTAGGTGAAATGCTGAGAGACCAAGAAAACCATATATTAAGAGTCACCAATCTAACCCAAGAAGAGGTGCGAAACCGGCTAAATAGAAAGCAGAGGGTGGTTATAAATGGTGTATTCTCTAACTGGGTCACTGACCAGTGGGGTACCGCAGGGGTCGGTGTTGAGACCTATTCTCTTCAACATATTTATTAATGATCTGGTAGATGGTCTACACAGTAAAATATTGATATTTGCAGATGATACAAAACTATGTAAAGCAGTCAATACAAGAGAAGATAGTATTCTGCTACAGATGGATCTGGATAAGTTGGAAACTTGGACCTAAAGGTGGCAGATGCAGTTTAACAATGATAAATGTAAGGTTATACACATGGGAAGAAGGAATCAATATCACCACTACACACTGAATGGTAAACCACTGGGTAAATCTGACATGGAGAAAGACTTGGGGATCCTAGTTAATGATAAACTTACCTGGAGCAGCCAGTGCCAGGATTATTTAGTCTGGATAAAAGACTGAGGGGCGATCTAATAACGTATAAGTATATAAGGGTACAATACAAATACCTCTCCGAGGATCTGTTTATACCAAGGAAAGTGACGTTCACAAGGAGGCATTATCTGCGTCTGGAGGAGAGAAGATTTTTCCACCAACATAGAAGAGGATTCTTTACTGTTAAGGCAGTGAGAATCTGGAATTCCTTGCCTGAGGAGGTGGTGATGGCAAACTCAGTCAAGGGGTTCAAGAGAGGCCTGGATGTCTTTCTGGATTGTAACAATATTGTATCTTACAGTTATTAGATTCTTTACAAGAACGTATATCTGGGGATTTATTCTGATGGAATATAGGCTGAATTGGATGGAAAAATATGTATTTTTTCGGCCTTGCTAACTGTTACCTTGATAAACCAAAATCCTTCTGGGAAAATGTTCTGTGGACAGATGAAACAAAAATGGCTTTTTGGCAATGCAAAGTAGCATTTTTACAGACTGCAAAATGAAGCTAATAAGGAAAAGAAGACTATCAACAGTTAAGCATGATGAGGATCCTTAATGCTGTAGGGGTTGCTTTGCTGTGTCTAGCACTAGAGGCCTTGACCGTATCACAGGAATCATGAAATCGGAGAATTATCAAGAGATTTTAGCGCAAAAAGTCCTACCCAGTGAAAGAAAATTTGGTTTGGGTTGAAGATTAGGGGTTCTCCAGCAAAACAATAACCCAAAGCACACATCCAAACGTACACAAGAATGGTTAAAAAAAAATAATGGACTGTTTTAAAATGGCCATCAATGAGTCCTGAACTTAATCCAATGAAAAATCTTTTGGTGATCTGTATTCTGCAATTGGGAAAATGAACTCTGCAAACCTTCAAGAGCTTGAACAAACTGCAAAGGAAGAGTGGGAGAAAATACCAGCTGAGATGTGCAATTGGCTTCTATATGGCTACAAGAAACCTTTGAAGGCTCTTATCTATGCCCAAAGGTGTGCATCAAAGTATTAATTAGGAGTAGATTTATTGCTGCACATGCAATTTATTCTGTTTCTTTGAAATTGCAACATCTAAGTTGAAAAATAAGGATTAGACCTACTGGTAGTATTTCCTGAAGTCCATCCTGACAGCACCATGGAGGTTGTCCTTCTACCCTTATAGGCAGGAAACACACGAGAGGTTAAAAGACCCCTTCCACACACACTCACCAGTGTTTTTCCTGTCCCTGTAAGGACAGACACGAGAGAAGATGTGGGAGCTCTGGCTCTTCCTCGGTTACCATGTGGGCTCAGGGGGAGCTGGGGTCCATCCTTTCCTTCTCCCTGTCAAGAGGTTCCGGGACACCCCCAAATGGGGTTCCTCAGCTGCATGCCCAATCGAGCAGGGGCTCCGGGCTTACATGCTATCATAGTTAAGATTGAAGTAAGAATTTAAGTCCATCTAGTTCAACCCCATAGCCTAACATGTTGACCCAGAGGAAGGCGAAAAAAACCCATGCAGCAAACACTAAGCTCCACATTGGGGAAAAAAATCCTTATCTACTCCACATACAGCAATCAGAATAGTTCCCTGGATCGACGCCCTATCAAGGAATCTATTATGTATAATATTTAGAGCCGCTTCCTTCCCATGGAGGGCTCTCTGCTTCCACCGATGCCAGTAGACTGCACGTGTCACTTCCTGGTGCCGCATGAAGGACTTCCGTATGCATAATATCAAGAAATTGGAGTCGTCGGCTAAGCAGCTATGTGAAGGATGTGCACCCTTATGGTCATCAGAGACAAGCAAGCCTCATTCCTAATGGAAATGCTCACTGTGGTCAGAGAGGAAATCCTGGCTTCCATCTCAAGAGACCGAGATGGGAAATGGAACAATCCTCAGATGACAAGGCCCAAGTCCTTAAGCTCAGACCTAGAGGTAGAAGGAGAAATTACCTTGGAACTGCCGGAAGTGGGCAAAAGGTACTTTTTTTATTCATCAGAGGGCGCAGATGAGCTACTGCGGGCTGTAAGAAACATGATGCAGATTAAAGAAACCCTAAAGCCTCAGTCAGTCCAGGATGAAATGTTTAGAGGCCTGAGGTCAGATACGTCAGGTTTTTCCAGTAAACGACCACATCTGGGCAATGATTCTGGGAGAGTGGTAGGACGTGGATAAACATTTGGTTCAAATGGCAGATGAAGTTTGAAATCTCGAGAGATGACTAGAGGATATAAAGACCTGGGATGAAATCCCGAAAATAGACGTTCCGATGGCTAGTGTCAAAGACCTCAATTTCCTTTTGAAGATTCCTCTAGCCTCAGAGAGCCTATGGACAGGAAAGTGGACAGGTTCCTTTTCAAGGGCTAGAGAGGTGTCAGTAGTAGTTATGAAAACTAACATAGCTGCCACATCAGTTGCTAGATTCATGCACTTATGGACCGACCAACTGGAGGACCAGCTAAAAGGGAAAACTTCTAGGAGTAATGTGTTCGAGGGTCTTCCCATATTTAGAGTTGCAACAGGGTTCTTGGCGAATGCCTCAATTGTTTGCAGCCCGAAACAATTCTTTATCTAACGGAGCTTGTAGATCCATCTGGATGAAGATGGTTGGGGGATTATCAGTCTAAGAATAAACAGTGCCATACCTTTTCAGGATTAAGGGTGTTCGGGCTGGTTCTAGATAATATTTTAGAAAATACCACCGATAAAATAAAGGGGTTTCCTGAGGATACATCTAAGACATACTACCCTTTTCAGAGGACCCACCCCTCCCAGAGGCAGGAATTTTTGGGAAAAGTGAAGTCTAGTCAGTGGAACAACTCTAAAGGTGTAAAAGTAGAGTCCCATCCTCACATTTTGGATCAGGTTCAGGAAACTGGTTTGTTTGTGGTTACAGATCCCCTTTCCAAAACCCTCACCTCCCCTATATGGGCAGATGTAAAGGACCTTTTAAGATCAAGAGTAGTGGTTCAATCCTATTTACATTCAAAAAAAGGTCGGGAGAAAGCCCCTGAATCTGTGGATAAGATGCAAGCGTTTCAGAATAAAGTCTCTAAAGACCACCATTCCCCCTCATAGACAAAGATGCAGTGATGTGCACAATAGACCTGAAGAGCATGTACTACCATGTTCCGATCCACCTTCGTTCTCAAAAGTACCTACGGTTCGCTCTAAAAAAATAAGAAACAAGTGCTACCACTTCCAATTTTGCTCCCTTTCTTTTGGTCTTGATTCGACGCCTCAGGTCTGTACAGAGCTGGTCGTCGAGATCGTCGCCTACCTGAGGGACGCAGTCATAGTTCAATATTTGGATGATTTTCTGCTGATATTTGGTTCAGAGACCGAACTAGAAGAGCAGCTCAGTTTGGTGATTTCTACAATGGAAAATCTGAGTTGGATCCTAAACCAGGAGATATCAGACTTACTACCAGGAACCAGGAAGAAGTTTCTAGGTGCTATTCTGGATTCCAAG